>NC_092589.1:43990500-44611000 GCF_047663525.1 Anas platyrhynchos
TTTCCAATCTGCCAAGATCATTCTGAACCAGTCCTCCTAAGCTTTCCAACTAATACTTTGGCATTGCTTATATTTTTATTTATTTTATAATATTTATAATATTCCCTTATCCAAATAATTAATGAGAATATTGAATAGTACCAACTCCAGTGGAGGAATGGATGGTAATTGCTCTTTTCATGTATCTTCATATTGCAAGTAGTCCATGCATTTGTTTCTGCACCACTGATTATGACAAAATCCCCACTAGGATCAGAAATAATTTTGCTTTAGCAAGAATGCGTAGTTGTCTAGTGTACAGCGTATGAGAGTTCCTTAAATGCATTGCTACTTGTCTCCACACATTTAAGCATACTTGTCAGTTAATAAAAATGGACTCCCCGAACCATACACTTCTTCAGTTCAGGAATGCTATGGTATCATTAAGGGGTGGGGAACTTGGCCGACATCCAATGTCTCTCATTTGGAGTGAACTCTTAAAAGAAGCACACTATTTAAAGTGAAGCTGACTGAATGGGTTCAGCATATTTCAGTGGGCATTCAAGGTGGGGTTCGTCTCACCTGGCATTAAATAATGGAGAGACATGATATCCACCAAGCTGAGTGCCTAAGGCAGGTCAAGAGACTGCAGGGCCTATGTGTCTCCATTGACAAGAGATTTCTGTTTTTTAAACAGGTTAAGTAACCATATGCATGATATAAGAAAAATACCTTCAAAAAATGTGTGGTTTCAGTCAGCTGATGTCAGTCTAAACCCTGTTAGATGGAAGCAAGCTGCCATCTCTCACTCCCCAGCCAAGTAAATCCTTACCCAAAAGGCAAGAGAAGAACCCAGCTTCCATTTTATTTTTTTTTCCTCTCCTTTTTCTTTTTCTCAATTATTTATTTTTAAGATTACTTTAAAAACACCCAATCTACCTGATGTACTGCCCCTGAAATGTTACTGCCATGACTAAGGGCAGTGGCTGCAAGAATTTAGGGCCAATTAGGCCTATCATGAAACTGTATCATCTGTTTGAAGCAAAGTTGCATTTTCCCTAAAGTTTGTTTATTGAAGAAAATTTTATAGTTATACTGATATAAAGATTCGGTTAGAGTTAAATAATATACCTTACATCCGACTGGACTTTCTTGTACAAATAATATTATTTAAGAATAATAGGAACAGTTTTAAATTTTTCTTACATTAGTTCCAAAGCATCATTGATTAAACTGCAGGAGGAAAAAGAAGGGGAAAAGAAAACCAAACACCAAAAAAAAAAAAAAAAAAAGTTCTTCTGTTCTTCTTTCCAAATAAATAAATTCACACCAGGAATTATTCCAGTAAAACTAAATCAGTATGAATTCATACCTTTGTTTATGCCACTATAAGTTTTCCATGTGGACAACCCCATATAGGGAAGTTACATTTTACATTATAATGAGGTTACAATGTGCTAATCCCCTTGGACTGAAGCAATTATCACCTGCCTGCTAGGTGTTAAATGCTGCATTACAAGGGGATTATTTTCTCTTTTGTTCTGACTGAGGCTTGGTCTACCCGCAAATTCATACTGGTTAAACTAATTCAGGAGGGAGTTTGCATTTTGCCTCCTCTGAATCAGTTATGTATTGCATTAATAAAACTGGACTCAATGACAATTCCCTTGGTAAGTTGTAATTCAAAGTAGTAAAATGATCATTTCTGTACTACCTGGCTATTTACCATTATTCTCTAGCCTGAGTTACTCGATTTTATTTGTAGCACATTTTATTGCATAGTGATGTGTTTTCTCTTCCACTGCCCAGCTGTGAACTTTGCAGTGAAGCACAGCTAAATATCATAAATGAGGTGAGCTGGGTACTTTTTCAGTCCCTGGACATAAAGCAGATGTAGGTGCCATGAGAAGTAGGTCAGCAGTTGGCTTTTTTCCTTCTCGCTCAGTGCAATAAAACAGTGCCAGGGGACAGTCTGCTGACAGAGATGTGGTCTTCCTACCCAGCTATAAACATCTAGCCTTTTGTAGAGCTCTCCCAGCTCCCACGTCAGTGTCCACAGGCATTTTGGGAGGTTGTTGCCTTGAGTGTCCTGGGTGAGTTCCACTTCCATTATTACAGTTTACGTGTCTCAGATTCTTTCTTTCTTTTTTGGATGGAGTACTGATCACAAACATTTTGTGTAGACATGCATCCAGTTTAGAGGCATCTGTCTACCACTTCAGAGCAGACTGTGGTTTAGTGGTGGCTGAGCGAGCTGTACCCATGCACACACAAACACACCTTGCTTCTCATTTACAGTCTCATTGAATGCAGTCAGACAAAGAGAGAACAAACTCTAGAGTGTGCCTCAGATCTCATACCCTGAGCTGGCCCTTTACCAGTTACTTCAAAGCTGGAAGATGTTTTTTGGCATGAGCCATTTCTCCCTGTTTCACTGGGTGTGCTCACAAAGCTGCCAGGCATGGCCCAGACCCACTGCTTCAGGACATGGCCTCTTACCTTCTTCTCCACGCTTCCTCATGGGCTGCAGGACAGATGATGTTTCTGTGGCCAGGCAACCCATGACTGTACAGCTGTACTAGACTTGCCCAACATTTTGAGAACATTGGCTTATTTGGATGAAAGGCACCACATAGTACCAACATTCCCATCATTTGTTAGTTGTAATGCATCCAGAGATTCCTTGAAGGATGATTATATTGTGCCTATTGTTTCAGGCACTTGGAAGAATTTATGCAAATTATCCCTTAAATAAAAATAGAACTTACTGTGGCTTTGTAAATGTTCTTCATGATTCTGAGTCTTCCAGACACTGTCAAGAAAAAAGTTAATGCCAGAGTTAATGCCAAGTTAATTAGTTATCTGTTGCAAGCTCCCAACATTCTTGAGATGGGTATGGTTTGATCACTGCCTCCTATGGGGGCAAAAGGAGTCTATATTCTGCTCCTGAGGAGAAACTTAAGCTATCTCTGGTTCAAGGGGAAGAGCAAAGGGGAAAGCTTCTTATAAACTAGCCATTGTCTGAGCTGAAGTGAAGGTACATAACTGAGCACTAGAAATCCATTTGGATGCATCTTCCACCTGCACACTTCACAATCATTATTATTTCATTAGGAGCTGAATATTTTCAGGTTTCTCACTTACACAATAAGAAGGAATGATTATTATTTTTTCCACAACTGTCATGTTGCTTGAGTCACATCTGGTCTAAATCTAGTGGGAAGCCAAAACTGGAACTGCCGGCACTGCTGAAAGATTTTTCTCCTACTGATTTATGATGGCAAATGTAACACTGATGAGATCCCTGCCTTTTGTCTCACAATAAAACCCAGAGTCCTACATACCATGTGTGTGTTCCCTTAAGTGCTGCCGACTTCTGACATTTCAATGAGGAATCCTTTAGAGACGTTCTCCTTTGGCAACCAAGCACTAACCAAGATCTATAATTCCAACAGATGGGAGGGAAGGGTGAGACAAGAGAAGGGAAGTCACAGAGAAAGCAGTGGCCAAGGTGGGAGGGAAGGGCATCGCCGAGTGATTCACACCTTGCTAGTTCAGGTCTTTTCTAGTTTCCTTTCTGCCTACTCTACTGATGCCACCCCCCTGGGAAACCCTAGCACTCCTGCCAGCAAGAGAAGATCAGAGGGTATGAGGCTATTGATGGGGCAGCCCTTATGGCCAGCAGAGCCATTGTCCCATTCTGGCCTATTTTCTAGAGGCAGGAGGAGAAGTAAAACTGATTTTATAGATTCCTACATGCCTGGAAAGTCTTTGGCCAGCACTCACTGTGCTCCCTCCCTCTTCCCCCAGCTATGTTTTAGACCTTTTCTTAGATTCAGTGGAGAACATCGATGGAGAAAATTCTCCTGCTGACCATGGCCATAGTTAAGCTCATTTCCCTCTGTTTGGGAGCAAGGCAGCTCACTAGCACACTGATTTTCTAAAAAGTCCTTTAGAAGGCTGGGATTCCTTGGCTGAACAACAATAAATTCATGTCAGTCTTCACATGACAAGATCTCCCCAAAGGTCATAATTTTTAAAATGTTTTTGGTTGTGTCTGAATGCTTGGCCTGTGGCACCCATGCTCTGATTTGCTGGGGCAATTTTTAGCTTCAGTTCCTGTAAACTTCATGCAGACCACTGAGCCTCCAGCACTACTCAGAGACAGGCCATCATGCTTGAAACTGGGACTGCACAGCTGACTGTCCTCCAAAGGAAAGAGTGGGTATTTAGGGAAAAGTGACTATAAAGGGAAAAGTGACCATAAGTGTGCAACAAACCTTTGCACAGTCACATAAGAACAATGCTACAGGACTCCTTGAATGCACAAGTTCTGCCTCTGCAGTGAAGTCTTAGCTCCTGCATGCTAATCATCAGCTCATACCAAAAGGTATTTGAACATCACAGGTTTATTTATTGTTCGGGAAAAATATGTCCTTGCCCTTTTTCCTTCAGAGCTGGTAATGATTCAGTGGTCTTTGACTGTAAGCCTCCATCTTTTCAGGGTCATAAACTCTCTGCTGCTGCAATATTATTGAAAGAAGTAGTTTTCCCAGCTCATGTCATCTCTTGTGCACATAGGCCTGGATGAGGTGGCTTGCAGTTGGATAGCAAGGTAAATGATACAGCCCTAAAACAGGAAGATCGCATTTAGCCGCTGAGGTAGAATATGATCTGTTTTCAGACTGAAAATGTTTCTTTTTCTTCAATGCTGGCTGCTACAAAACAAGACACACTGGGGCAGAGCCATAATTGCAGTTCATACAAACCTCTGCAGTGATGAAATTCCCCTCAGTCAGACAGCAAAGATGAAAGATGAAATCCTAGGCTGCAGGTGCCCCCAAATATTAGTTGAACTGGTTTATTTTACATTCCAAAGGCCTGTCACCCAGCTGTAGACTTGAATTTAGGTCTTTTTTCCTGTGTTGTTATTCCTCCCGAAGTACCACCCAAGTGCCTGTACCTATGCAGAACGGCTTTCTGCAAGAAGACAGCCCCCAGTCAGAAGGAGGCAGATAGTCTCCAGGAACCCAGTTTCTCAGATGTGTAGGCTCTCCTGCACTTGTAACAGCAGCAATGCCATAGACCCTCCCCAATTTTTTCTGCACTAACTGGGAGCTGTGTTGTGGTGGCAAGTATTGATCTTCTTAGGCTCTAGTTCATCGGTGTCTACGCTGTGCTATTGCACAGCATTTGGGGCTGCTGGGATTAAAATCACAAAAACCCGAAGAATGAATAGGGAAATGGCAAATGGGCAATGTAGAAGAGACAAAACTTACTGGATTTGAGCTTTTCATAGCAACAGGGCCAGAAAGAGATTGTAAATTATTGGAGGGAAGCAGACTGTCAGCCCTGAGATCTCACTGTGGCTTCCTGAAATGACTGCAGAAGGATTAAGATGTCTAGATTCAACCTGTCAGTGACATTTGGGCATGCACACTCTAGACCCTCTTTACAGTAGAGCACCCACCACAGTGTCAGACCAGTAGGCTTCAGCAGAGAGATACTGAACTGCTGTCATTACCACCTTCTGAAGGCTCAGGAGTGCTCCCTTCAGACATGCCTGGAGGCATTCTTAGCTGTGCTGGCTTTCCAGGAGGTTCTTCTTCCCTGGTGAGCCCTGAGAAAGCAGATCCTGGAGGGGCCAGCACAGATTGTGGTCCTGATGCATCCCCTCTTCCTGAAAGGGCTGTGTTGGGAAGGAGGGCGCATGTACCAGGACCCTTGCTCCATGGCTCAGCAAAACCTGGCAGAGGAACATGTCACACGTCACTTAGCTCTGAGTTAGTTTTACTAGTAGGTGAAATTCAAGAAAAAAGTACTTGCAATTAAGTTGCAAATAGATAAAATAATAAAATTCCACTGTTAGTATTATACGTACCAGTAAAGATCTTTTGTGGATTTCAGTCATTTTATGTTTTTCTTTTGTCTTTGGTGTAAGATGGAATTTATTTGTCATACAACCACTGCTGTCTTCCCTTTCACTCCCCATTCTCCAAAGAGAGGGAAAGGTAGAAGGAAAAAGCTAAACTTGTTCTTCTGACATCTAAAGTTCAAATACTCAATATGAAAAACTCACATAGTTTGCATGAGGGACTTTTCTTCTCAAACCTGCAATTGTTTCGTGGACACCAGGTATCACAGGAAGCATTACCTTACTTCTACTTCTGTCTTCCCTGCTCCAACAAGACCCTTTTATGAACATATTCGTATCCTAATAAGCAAAAGTCTAGCTTTAGAGTACCTGCTTTTGTCACAGTCTCTTGCAGACAGGCAAAACATCATCCCTTTGTAATGAGAAATACTAAATGCCCACTAGACTTACAACTGTTGTTTTGTTGTGCATATCTTGTAAAAAACAAATGTGCTACTACAGGTGCTGTTGAGCAATACCAAACACTACTTGGTACCTTTCACAGAAACAGAAAAGCCATCTCAGCTTATGCCATATGTAGGAAAGAAGCTCTCCCATTGTCTGCAAATAGCTTTGCAAGCAAGATGTTGCATCTGACATTGCATTTAGGAAAGAAGAGGTTTTTAAGTGAATGAGTGCTACTAACAAGATGGCAGAAACGAAAATCTATTCATATTTTTTCAAGAGTGAAATGTGCAGTCACTGCAGTTCGCCACTCCATGCTCTGGCACCTTCTCTCCTTCTCTTGAATAATCTAATAATAACCGAAGTTTCCACTCCAAAAAGCCCTCTCCATTAATCATTTGGTCTGTCGAGATCTCAGCGCAATTATCTTCAGCCTGCATCTCTGTAACTAGGAAATTACATTAGAAGTTAACTCCAAAGTAATGTCAGAGTGCAAGAACTGAACAGAGAAGGGGTAGAGGGGCTTCACTGTGTAACAGCACAGAGTCCCCTCCAGGACACTGCTGAGCTAGTATGCAGTAGTGATCCCAAGGAAAAAAAAAAAAAATTAATGCAATCAATTTACTTCACGTTTTGCCTTGTCTCAAAAATTATTGAGTCATTAATCTTAGCAATGTCATGGTGTTGTCATTCTATGAATTCAATTAAATAGGAGCTCACCATTAGGAATGTGTGTGTTCTTCACACGCAATAATACCCTTCTTGACCATAATGAGTGCAGCCTGCCTTGTCGAATTAGGGGAAATGTAAAGGAAAGGAGCTAATGAAGATAAATAGGGTAAACTTCTTCAGTGTACTGCATCATGTACACACCTAGCCCTGATAGTATGGGACCATATTCTTCCCCATATAAGCATTAAATGGAAAAGAAGTCCATAAGCCTCACTTCATGGTCCCCAGTTTTTGTGCTCTTCCCTTCTCTAATTGCCATTTTCAGTGAAAAATGCAGATTTTTTGGATCAAAAAGCCAGAGTCTTTCATGTACCACAGCACTCAGCTGCCATCCTTAGAAAAAGGTATTGTAAAGCAGCTTTGTACCCTGGTGTTGTATCAGCCACTGCTGAACCAGCACAATACTGCAGGTAGGGAAGTGTTCACCAGAGAAGGCAGTGCTGATGGTCTTGAAGGAAAGCTAGCAGGTCTGAAGAGAAATTGGAAAAAACAACATATGTCAAAAGGTTAATTGAGCTGAAGCCAATTTACACTGCATGAGCAAGCAAAACTTTCTGTGATACCAGACAAGAGTGGAATTAACATGGGAATGTCAATGAAACCGCAGTACGTTCGATCAATAGACTGTCAGGGAAAAAAAAAAAAAAAAAAGAGAGAGAGAGAGAAAGAGAGAAAGAAAGAACTCTGATCATGTCTAAGGGAATTGCCAGAACAAAAAGTTAAGAAGGATATTTGTTTTCAGCCAGTAGGTTAAAATTATCTCTCTGGGAATGCTACAAAAGATTGCACCTGGACTCTAATGAAGAAAAAGTGTTGCTGCTGCCTATTTCTTCCCTGACCACTAGGAAAAGCCACTGGGGATCTCAAGGTTACCTTGGGGTTCACATGGGAGCATGGTGCCAGGGAAACAAGGCTATCATTGACTGGTCTCATGCCACCTCATGACATGGTCTGCAAGTTATTAGCAATAACGAATGCTAGGTTCATTCCCTAAAGATACATAGCTGCAAGATAGCATGACTGCACCTAAGTTAATTAGTCTGGCGTGTCAGCAGAATTAATTAGCTATAGAAATAGAGGTAGCATAATGATATGATGACACAGCTTCCGGTTTTGGAAGGAGCAGGGGTGGGTGCCTCCGTCCTGCTTGCCATTATGCAGTGCTCGTGTCATCTCACTCATGCCAAACTCAGTCTGACCTCCAGTCCTTATACTTAGAGCTGCTCTATACAAAACGTGTGCTGGGTACCATAATGGGATGCTTTCTGACTTGTTTCCAGGAGATACTAATACGAAACCCTGTCACTGCATGTACTTGTACTATGGCAGCGTGATGGGGCTATATATAGTCAGTGGTAGGCAGTGTACTCACCGTACACACTACAAGCGTACATGCTTCACATTGCTTGTGAAGACCTTCCTTCGAAAGAGGCAAGAGTGGAGGAAGGGATGGAGCATAAAGACAGGAGTTGTCACACCATGACCATGTAAACATGAGTCACAGTCAATGACTATGGAGTGATTTGCCTCAATGCATGGTGCTAGTACACAATGTAAATTACAGGCTGTATGTTGTGTTAAATCCCCAGGTGAGTAGCCTCATTCAGACGTATTATATTTTCACCATAGCATAATCCTTTAGAGGATAACTTTATTCCCAAATTAAGGCATCTGTATAGAGTTTTAATGCGCTTTACCTTATGCTCATTGACTTCGTGCCATTAGCTGACTTGCTTTCCTTATCCTGAATGCACTTTTCACAGGTCAAAGTTTGTATCACTGCAATTCTAATCTTCCTAGCATACCCACCTGCCTTTGGTGATACAGGTCAAAAGATGAAGGCAGGTTATTGCTCACACTGTGCTCCTGTGAACAGGAGGTATCACTTCATAGTCACAAAGGCAGTGTTGTCATTGTCACTAATGCTGCCCCTGTCTGGTGTTGGAAAGGGAGCACCAACACTTGATGAGCTTTGTAGCTGGTCAGGTGCAGCAGTCAGAGGGGTGCCTGAGGAACAATGTATGCTTCTCCATCTCCATTCATTTCCTGGCCTCTCAGGCCAGACAGAGCTTATTTCAGATGGCATATTAGGCGCTGGTCTAACCTTGTATTGACTGCTCAGTGCAGGCTCTGCATATTCAAAAATTTTCAGTGTGTTTTGTAATGACACTGATTACCGTTCATACAGTATATAGCTCTTGACAATTCCTATCCTGTGATTAATGATCTTGGAGATAGCTCCTTCAGCAGAAGAGAATAGGTGTTTGCCTTTGCATTGTATCAGGTCACACCATTTTTCTAAGCATAATCCAGCCTTCAGTAGAAACCTCACTGACTTTTGAAAGTTGGAAGGCAGGCAGGTGTCCCAGCAGCAGCTTGCAGCGCAGCCCACTGAAGTCTTGACTGTCTTAGGACTACCCACCAGGACTCCTCACTGCAGTCCTGATCTAGCAATTTGTGGCTGGCATTCACCAGGTAGTCTTGGAGGGAGCTCTGGACTCCAAAGTCTTCACTTTATTAAAGGCAGTTTTTGCCTTGTGAAGCACAAATAAGTTTTAAGAGCATGTGGAGCTAATATTGTTCCATGAAATTAAGGTCAAATTGGAAGTCAGTGAAAACACAAACCGTTCCCTCAGCACCCGTGCTCTTATATCAACTTCTTCCTCATTCTTTCCATGTGTTCATGGTAATTACATTACCTTTCCCACTTCTTGTTCACTATTTATGGGGACTCTTTCAAAAGTGGTAACTGGTAACTAATGCTTGCAAAGTCTTCTGCTTACAGATTCTATTTGCTCTTGGGTGATTCATTGGTTGACAGTCTTTTTCTTTTTGAACATGAAGGGGAAAAAAAGTATTTATATAGAGAATAGCAGGGGGAAAAGTGAGAGAAGCACATGTTTTCTTTTATCCATAAAACTGCAGTATCACTATGCAAGTGCCAGGGAATGATTCTGAGGCAAGAGCAGAAAAAGAAAAAATAAACACTGAACGTAGCTAAGAAACTGCATCCATAACTTGCAGTGCAAATTATAGGGAGATGAAAGGAATAGATGACAATTTAATGAAGGAAAAAATAGTATTTATTCACATAGATGTGCACATGTTCACATCCTTTTGAGCAGATTTTTCAAGGAATTGTAATTACTAAGTGCTGTGGCAATTTTGGTTGGTCAATTTAGTTTAACTATTAAGGTGTTAGCAGCAGCGGGGAGCTATAGTGCTACCTCTGTCCCCCTGGATCTTCTGCAGCACTTCGGAGGTTGAAACCAGCACTCCTTGCTCAACTGTCATGGGAAGCGGCTGGTGTGATGGCTGCTGCCCATCTCCCTGCAGGACTCTGTCCATGGGAGGAGCTGGGGATGGAGTGGGCAACCAGGGAGGGGAGAAGGAGGAAGGGAAGCTGGTGCTGAGCAGGGGAAAACAGAGCAGAGATGGGGAGATGAGAGAGGCTGGGTTGGGAGAGAGGAGTTCAAGACTCGGAGAAAGGGCACTGGCACAAGGAGAAACCCAAGGAGCAGAAATTGAGATGGAAAAATGGATTTGATGGAGGGGGGAAGACTGGGGAAGAGAAAGAAACCTCATCTGCTACAGAAATTAGGAGGTACGGGGTGAATTAGGCATTGAAGTACAGGAAATTAAAAGCTTATCTCACGGCTAAAGCAACTGATCACTGCTCTGAAAAATCCAATTCTGCCTCTACAGTCATCAAAGAGTTCCTGGGTCATGCCTGACACACCACTTAAACCAAATTTGGCACAGATGATGACTGATACTGTGTTTCTTTTCTTTACTTTTTTGTGCCTGACTTAAGACACTGGAGCACGCTCAGCTGCAGAAGCTGACAGCGGACAATGCCCATAGGGGCATTTCATGCTGTAAATTGCCAAAAATGCCCAAATCATCACACCCTCATCACTTCAGATGAGATTCAGAGATCACCTTGCTCTTTCTATGCCTCAGCTGGGAAATGGGGATAAGACACCCTGCACACCACCTAGGGCTGCTCTGCCAAGACCCCCGTGAGTGCAGCCTGTCCCTAGGAGTGGGCCAGCCCATGGGAGTCCGGCCACAGCACAGTTTTCAAATGTGATGCATTCCTAATTACCTAGCTTTTGAGCATGTAACTTGGCTATTTTAACATGCTCTTCAGGGCTGTTTTTCTGTGTAATGGTTGGCATTTGGGAAATTTTCTACACCCTAACTAGGACAGGAGCAGAATATTTTCAGCCTCACCCAGCAGGACTTCTGTAAGCAGTGAGATTTCAGACCAACAACACCTATGCTGAGAACAATAAGGCATATATCTCCTTTGGGGAAGACTGAGGTTGAAATCACCAGTGTTGCCGAATTCCATGCTAAATGATCTAATCTCCTAAAGCAATTCTTCATATTAATGACTCTGCAACATGCTTTAAGCTGCAAAGAGTGCTGATGGAAAACAGAGTGCAAAGCTGACATCTTTGGTGACAAAGCAAACACCAATTCAAAACATTGTCTTATAGGAAAGCAAACAACTCTATACAGATTCTTTACTCCTGTGACCTTTTGTACTCTATATTAGACAAGGTAGGTCTTCCAAAAGTTCCCCCTGCCTGACAGTAGGGAGAAAATAATAATAATAATAAAAAAAAAAGATCACTAGGAAGTAAACTTCTACTAAGCAATGAATAAAGAAATGTAGTTGGAATACTGTAAATTCGGATAACTTTAGAGAGAAAAAAAAAAAAGTTGGTCAGATATTTTAAACCATTTATAATTATTATTTGTGAATAACAGGACAAAAAAGGAGTGTTGCCATGCCAAACAAAGAAGTCAAAACCCTCTGCTCATCCTTCCAGCCTAGAGCAAAATAAGTATCAAGGCATTTCATGAAGAAGCAACACAATTGTAATAATTAAGTACTTCTTTTTTAAGGCAGTGATTGAAAATAACAAGTTCACAAGCAAAATAGGTGGGACCAAACACATTAGGCACGCAAACCCAGTAACAGTAATTAAGGTTACGTTCTTGGGAAGAAGAGTGTGACTAATACAGATGACATGCGATTTTTTTTTCAAACAATAGCAAATTGTTAACAGGCCCTTAAGTGGAGTAATACAGCATAGGAGTGATCCCATCTCTTATTCATTGCCTGGCAAACTAGATTAAGTTTACGAGATATGAAAGGCTGCAAGCAGCTACATGATCTTCCTCTGTGGTTATGTAAGCAGATTTTGACTTTGCAGTAGCCTGTGTGCTTCAGCAGAGAATAACCATAACTCAGTTTCAATTCCTGTTAGAAAGAAGGGGGAAAAAAATAAACCCTTCAAAACTGATGAGGAATGTTTTCTGTATTAGCTGCCTTTGAAACACAGAAGCCTGGGGCCAGATCCTGAGCTGTTTCCAAGGGAGATGGCTCCACTGGCTGGAGTTGAACTGCCAGTTTGCTAAAGGTTGTAGACCTGTCTGGGAGTTTTGCAGCCCATGCCTTTCTTTTCAAACTGCCTTTGAAGCTCTAAATAAAAGCAAAAGCAGCAGGCATACAACCCTTCTCCCTGCCTTTTTAGGTGCTCCATTTTCAGAATTAGCAGTCCAACGTTTGAATAGTGAAGGTCAAAGAACTTTATTTTTTTTTTAAGTCATTGGAAGGCTGCTAGGGGCTCATGAGAGGTCTCGTGTCAGGAAACTCAGTCTTGGAAGCTGTGGCAAAGGGGAATATTTTATTTTTGAAGGGCATATTTTTAGTGAGGCTGAGTCAGACTGTGACTTGCTCTTGGAAAAAAATGAGATGGAAAAGTGGAGAGATGCTCCTGCATTAGTTGCTAATACATTTGGTGCTCCTGCTGCAGCTGTATGGCTGCTTGGACTGGCACCTGCATTTGAACAGTGCCTGCAAGTTGCTCCTAGGAGCAGAAGCTGTCCTTCTAGGGATCAGCTTTACTCAGTGTCCTGGTGACCAGCTGCCCCTCAATAAATTGGCAGGGGAGCTTTAGGGTAAATTTTGCCCCTGCAGATTGTTCAGGAAAGCTTCCCCTATTTATCCTCTCATTCAGAGGAATCAAGCTAGAAAGGCCTAAGCTATGGGGACAATATATATTCCTTCCTTAGAGAAACAAATCCAAAAGTTTGTTTTAATCCTAAGTGCTTCTGACTTACGCATTTGTATGCTGTGCACGGGCTCTTGACATATGAAGAGCTATTCTATGAAGTAATATCTGAGAGAGATTTGACTGCTCCCATTTTTTTCTTAGCTATTTTCTAACAAAATGTCCTAAAGTCATGGGCCATAGAACTTCTGATTAATGTGTATGGATTAGTTTGCCTCACTACCAGAAAGAAACACAAATAAATTACCGAATAACTAAATTAACATATTAGCTCTTAGCTACGTAAGAAAAGATGATTCTTGATTAATATGGGAACTTCAGCATCTTCTCACACCTGCGATAACAATCATCAGCACCTGCAATGCCGTTGTGCCTCCTTCCTACAGCAGGGGCCCACTCTGTGACCTGGCTAAGGAAAATCTCCCAGTGGAGAAAAAAAAAAAAAAATGACAATTGACAAACAAACAAAGGCTTTCTCTCTCCTTAACAGCCCTGGAGAAGAGAGGGGAAGCTAGTGACAGCCTGGCTGCTGTCATGAGTGAGCATCATGTAAATACCTCGACAGTCAGAACTGGAGGATTTTGACAGATGTAACATAGCTGCAAAGCAAGCCACAACCTGGTGTTAAACCCTGCAGCAAGGGCGCAGCCCCATCCCTGCTGCCTTTCTCCCCATCCCTTCTTCCCCACCCCTCTGCTGTGAGATCTTCTTTGTGTTATTTTCTCTCTTTCTTCCACCTCCTCTCCCCTTTCTTCCTTTTGTGCCTTCCCTCCCCCTTCCTCCCTCGTGGGACGGAGTGGTTTGGGCCCTGCAATTCTTTGCGGTTCATTGGTTTTGCTTTGCTGGGCTTCATTCCTCAGCACCGCACAAAGCTCGGGAGGAGGAGAGCAGGGGCTAGAGAAGGGAGGTTACATCAGGCATGTGGCAGACAGCGCTGAAATGTGTTTGTAACCTTGCCAGATGGATGGGCAGCCCCTGCGCTGCGGGGGATCTTGAAAGCAGATTCAAAGTCATGCATACCAGGGGGCGGGGAGGGGCACGGAGAGGTGGGATGTCAAATTTCCATATATTTCCATCATCCTACTGTCATTTCTGCCTAGCATGTCACTAGTCACACATTACAAGGCTTTCCCGCGCTAGTCGTACCTATTAAAAGTGTGCCCTGACCGAGATGGTTCATTTCCCCCCCAAAACAAACACGTGCTTTGGGAAGACTGTGGGAGCTGCCTGTAGCTGGTAAGAGGCATCCTCTTGTCACGGTTTGCCTGTTTGAGCTTGTTGCTGCTCGATGCCATGCCAAACGATGAAGTAACTGAGAAGAGGGATATCCCAGGCAGGGTTTGAGTGATCCAAGTGTTTGATTCAACATCTTCTAGGTGAAAAACAAGGTGATATGATTGGGTAGATGCTTGTTGTGCTGGTGTTACCTACCACCTGCATTGCTGCAGCACCTGCAGCCACAGGCCTGGGTGGAAAGCCCCTTGCCATGTGTCATCCAGACAGAAAGTGGCACCAAAAGGCCCAGGCTGGGGAGCCTGTGCTGCAAACACATCTGAAAACGGGGCACCCTTAAAAATAGTGAACGGAGGCTTACAGCAATGGCCAGTCTTTGATGTTTTCCTACTGTCAAGGCCCCTGGGAAGAGAAAGCCTCACAGATACTTCACCCCAGGCGAGGTTTGTCACAGGCATGACAGGAAGCTGTCCCTCCATCCCACTGCCACCATCAGCAATGCTCAGGTGACAGCCAAAGGGACAGCTCTGTGCAGGGTGCCCCGAAGACTGTTCAAGGCAGGACCTACTGTATTTCATGCGTGTTTCCATATTTCAGGTCATAAATCCTGAATCCTGGGCTGCCAGCTGGCTCCTCGGCAGCCTGTGCCGAAGGCTGAGCGATGCCCTGCCTGCCTGGCTTGCAGAGGACAGACAGAAACCTCCAAACCTCCTTTTCTTCCTGACGAACCCCCAATGCCCGTCCTCACTGAGAGGACAGGCCTCCGTCCCCAGGAGCTGACTCCAGCAAAGCTTCGTGTTGCCGCTGTGACTCATGGCTCTGTCACTGGCCTTTCAGGATTGAAATCTGGGAACCAGTTTTTCTAACTCCAATCCCCCAGAACAACATAAGGCGTGTCTTAAATTATGCCTACCAATGTTGGGCCCTACAGGCTCCTATGTCATTCCCAGGGGAGTTGGTTTAGCCCGTCAGCCAAAGGTTCAGAGAGGCTTGGCCAGGCCCTTAGCCCCCAGGTGTTATTCTGCTTCTGGAAGGGTTTGTGGCTTAGAAGGGCTGTAACAATTTTTAAGCATCCAAAAATAGCCAGTATTATATCGTGTCTGTCTAGTATCCACTATAACATCAATCTCTAGCCCAATTCCCTTAATTTAGCTACTTACAGAAGTTAAACAACTTTTGAGATAATTTTCCTGTATTTTGTCTCATGCCAGTGACAAGCATATGGGAGTGCATGTGTAAGTTTGTAGTTTCGCCAAAGTCAGCCAATTCTTCATTTCAGAGGGAAATAAATCATTTCTTTCCTCCCCCTTCCACTGTCTGTCTTCCTGTCCTTACCACCACTCCTCACTCCCACAGATGAAGGTCAGAAAGCTTCCACCTAACTGCAGAATCCTCAGAAATTAACAAAATGAATCCACAGACTTGAGAAGGGTCAGCTGAGTCTCCAGCCCACTTTGTTTCTGTGTGCAGTGCTGTAGTCTTCCGCATGACTACTTAGCTGTTCAACTGCTCCAGAGCTTAAAATAGGAGAGCAGGAGCATTTGTCCCGAAGGGTCAGGATGAGCCCTGTTTTGCTCTTACACATGGTGTATTCTCATTTCTTTTCTAAAGATTTCTTCTCTCCTCGGCACTCTGTAAAACAAGGAGCACCAGGCTCCTCAAATGCCTTCAGATGCTGCTGAGACTTCTGTCGCTGAACCTTAAAGCTGTTGTTTAATCACTTCACTCACAGCCAGATGCAACCTTTTGCTTAGAGAAACTTCTTCAGTCTGGTCTGTGCTTTCAGTCAAGATCAAGCTGTTTTCCAAAGGTCTTTTCAAATCTGCAGTCATGTCTTATTTGAGCTCCAGCTGCGCTCCTTTCTGAGTGCAGTGTGTCCTGGTTTACAGCACAGTGTCTTTCTGCGGCTGTTGTTTTACCCTCGGTGTTGGAAGCTGACTCCAAGCCTTTGCCATCCTGTGCCCACGTCGCCTTCTGTTAAGGAAGAGCCAGGAAAAAAGGGTTTCCACCATGCTGTGCCCAGTATGGTGTAATGAGGGAAATACGTGAAGCGAAGGTGTTTTAAGGGGAAGACTCCAGCTGTCTGTGCAGAGCTGCATCCAGCAATCACAAAGCACTGTGCCTGATAGACGGCTGGTTCATCCAAATGTCTGGTGAACACTTGACAGTCTACTAAGATAAGTTACTGTCTAACCACTGCTTCATACTGTATTAATTTATTCACTGGTTTCATGCCAATAATGAATAATGGTGCAGTTCAGGGAATTACATTTTTTTTTTTTTTTTTAACCTGGCAGCTAAATGTTGCCTGGTTTTGCAAGTTAAATTATCAGCTCAGTATACCTCTTAACCTACTGTCACAAATGTGACAGGCCTAATCTTTTTTTTTTTTTTTTTTTTTTTTTTTCTCTTGCCACCTAAAATAAGTAAATTCATCTGAAATAACTGCCTTGGAAAGGTTAAGTTAAGAATCCTTCAAGGATAGTTTAAATGATCATTTTTTCCCCATTTTTGAAATTTCTAGATAATAATAAAAAAAAAAAATACTCACTCTACACCATTGTGTGTCAAGTGTAGAAGTAAACAGTCATATTAATTCTTACAAGAAATGCTGCCTAGGAAATTACAGTACTCTCTAGCATGTCTTGTGTGTGAACATGATAATGTTCATAGTAAGCAAATGTAGACATAGTTTAAGTACACTCCAAATGCAAATACAACAGAAGTAGCAACTGGTCTTGTGTTTTGGGGCTCTGCACAGCCTGTTTTCACTGAACACAGAAATATTTTGCTGAAAACTATTTGGTCAATTATCTATTATTTTCCTGTTTGGCTACATGTATAAGGAGGAACAAACCAGAATATATAAACCAGTTAGATATCAATGCAGTAATATGAAGTGTAAGATGACTGCTAACAGTAGCTAATTTTGGAGCTCACAGATAGCACGATTTGTTTATTTGCTTATGGCTGCTATCCAGCAATAGTGGTGTGACTGGATGGAAAAGGACATGATAGAAAAAAAAATCTACAAATTTGACAGTGTTTGGCAGTGCCAGCCAAAGAAAGGGATCTAGCGGAGAGGCCATGGGTGGGTTAGCTGCAGGGTACACAGAGGGCCGAACACCCTGCCACTGCTGCCTCCCTCTGCCCAGGCTACTCTGCTCATCCAGGGGATGCCAATGCAGGGGGCAATGTCTTCTTCTATCCACCAGCAAATCCACAGCCCAGGAGAGGATTTTTCCACAAATTTCACTGAATTCTACTTGAAAAAAAGTCATGGAATCGACCACATTGTCCCTTATGTAAAGATGTAAACCTCACATTTAGTTATGTGTGCAGACTAACTGGTCACTGGAGAGGGAAATTAAATGGGGTACAAAGTCACAAACTTCAATAATCATAACTCTACTGAAGTCACTGGGATTTAGGCATCTCTTTTCCTTTGAGGTGATGAACCAAATACTTCCCACAACTCCATCAGTGAAATGAATTCCAAAACAACAACAGGGCTGGAAGCTTAATTTCTAAAAACAGCAGTGTACCCCATTAAAAAAAATGGTGTTATATTTCGTTTGGTGACTGCTCCAATAATACCCTTAGCAGCTGTTGCAGCATCTTGGTTGGGATTCCTCTCACCTAACTTTAGTCATCCTAAATTAGGTCTCCAGTCTAAATCTGATCCTTTGACATCCCCCAAAGCCAGGCGGCTCCACCAGATGGCTATTCAGAGCTCCAAAAATTTAGTAAGGGGAATTTCTGTGGTTTCATAGTTGAGTTTACTTTAAACAATCAACTGTTTTATAAGGCCCTGCTCTGAGAAAACAACCTTTAACCCATCAAAAAATCTCTGCATTCTGTTAAATAGAGCGTGAGACACACCAAAAGCTCGATGCAAAATAAAACAATTGTGTTTACTTTTAGAGGTTTCAACCGTCCCTGTAAATCACCAGCTGTAAAGCAGCAGGAAGCTGGATGTGGATGGCCCCTGAGAGCAGGACACACAGCTCCAGAGGACCACAGAAAATGAAGGGTGCTTTGGCCTCATTTGTATCTCCAATAGGTGATAGGGAAGCATGCTTTTATTTCAACAGTGCTACTTTTGAACTGAGGGTGACAAAACCCGAGGTATCAACCTAGGAAGAGCTGCAGCTTTCAGTGTTACAGCAAAAGGCCTTCCCCAGGCAGAGGGGACAAAAGGAGGATGAGGAGATTGCTCTCCAGAAGCATCTCTGGGGCAGCCATTAGAGCTGACACAAATGCCAATGAAGCACTTCCCAGAGGAGCTCTGCTGAAGACCTCAGTGCTACAGCTTAGTCATATTAGCAGGCTCTACTTAAAAGCAGTTCATCCCTCCAGGTAAAATATAGACCTCCCCAAAAAGTGGGCTCTTTCAACTCCAGGTAAAAAGCAGTGAGTAGTATCTAGGACGTAGAGAGCTAGATACTACTCTGAAGTTTCTCAGAAGCACTGGAAAAAAAAAAGGGATTATGACAAGCACCAAGCTTTTTGGCAGAGTAGAAAATTGAACTAATATTTTAGCATCCTGATCTGCTGTTGTTTTCCTCTTTCTAGAAGGGTTTCTTTTGTTTTAATTCCCTGTGCATGGGGAACATATCTGCTCATTCAGACCACCTGAAGGAGGTAATTTAATTTCCCAGTATGTGGTAGCCAAAGTTGTAATTAATCTCAGGACCTATAAGTACTGGAGCCTCCCCCTGTGATGACTGGTTGCTCACCAGCTGTGGCAAATGATGAGGTGCTTCAGCAGGGGCCCTTTGGCCATGCTGCCCAGGGCAAGATCAGTCCTGCTGACCAGCAAGGTGGGTCCTTGCCACTTTTATATGGCTGATGGTGTTGTGCAGCTATATCCACCATGGGTGCTGAGAAGGACAGAAACAGTTTTGTGGATGGAGCTTCATGGATCTTGGCTAGAAATTGCTGGTAAGTACATTGATTTCTACCTGTAAGGCCCTCTCAGAGCAGCCTGGCTGCAATCAGCAGAACAGAAGATGGCGAGAGCTGACTGCTGAAAGCCTTTGTGTTCTTTTTCATTATGTCCAAACACCCCTTTAACTGCCTGATTGACAGAGCCCTTTGAAAAATGTTGCTTTCTGAAGGACTAATTGTATTTCTGGATGTTGAGGTTCTGTTGTTCTTGTGTTTGAAGCTTGTGGTAGAGTTAAATATGAGAGGCATCTTTCCTGATTGGGCTTTTCTTTACTCTCCTGAGGACCAGCCCCCCCATCCTCTTTGCTTGGAAGGACTGGTCCGAGTTGTGCTGAAATAGGTCTGTGAGAAGAGCTGCTCTTGGTCTGGCCTGAGGTGACTTCTTCTTTCTCCTCTGAAAAGAGAAGTGCTCCTTTTGAACTATCTTTAATTTTAGCTCTTACTTCTGTTCCATGTGAAGAGTCCGTGTCCCCTGGGGACATGGTATTTGCCTTTCCTTGAACCCTGCTCCTATGGTCTCTCAGGCTGCCTCTGCTTCCAGAAACTAGCTTTGTCTTTGATCCGTGCGTGTCAATTCATTTATCTAAAGATGAAAATGCCCCCCTTGCACTTAGAAAAGAGACTGTATAAGCCACGTGTACCCCCGCGTGTTGGCCCAGCAGCAGAAAGGTGGTGTGGCAGAGGGGCATTTCCAGAGAGACTTTAATTTGGGGAAGGGAAGGCACAGGGTTTCTGGTGTGCGACCACTGCTGCAGCTGTGCTGAGCACATCTCAGCCCTGTGCTGTGGATTCCACTCTGCTGGTAATTGAATTGAAATCAAAACATAACCGAATCGCTCTCACACTCTGGCTGCTAAATAGCAGTATTGTGAATGAATCAGAGTTACTTCAGAAAATCACTTTAATGTGGCAGAATTGCAGCAATCAGAGGACAAAGTTAGATTTAGGAGTATCTGGTAAAGAGCTGATTAGAGTTCAAAGGAAAGCTGCTTTTGTTCAGCCTTTCTGCAAGCAGGGGTATGCATGGCCCAGAGGAATTAGCAGTGCTTGAGGGACAGAGTAACACCTGATTCCTGTTCTGCCCTGATCTTTACCTCCTGGCTTTGTGTGGACATTTATTTTTTTCTGCAGTTTTTCCCAGGTTAAAGAATACTTAGTTCCTTGGCTCTTAGTGCTCTGTAAGACTATTCATTTCACTGTATAAAGAGCTATGTGGGCAATAAAGCACCTCTCCCCTACCCCCAAATGCCAAACCAGCCAAGCTGAAGGGCAGGAAATAGAATTGCTTGGTATCAGAAGCTGCAGGTTGATGGTTGGAAAGAGCTAGTGGGATTTTAAACAATTAATCCCTTGAGATAACCTTATGTCTTGCCTTCTACAATGATAAATGATGCCATAGCTCGGTGTTGCTGCTATTCAGCACTCCTCCATGTTGATCTCATGTGCATCCTGCTGTCTCTGCTGTCATTCCCATAATGCGTCTTCACCATCTGCTGCAGCCTTGAACGGGACCATGCTCTTTGAGCCTTGCACAAAAGGATTAGCCTAGTGAGAGAGGGAGGTGAGTGGAAAAAATAGACAAGCCTTAGAAAGGAGAACCACCCAAGACAATACTGTTACTGGTTGGCATGCAATAGAGAGGTGCAAAGGAGACTTGTGCTACAGGCATGGTATGTTAAAGTGGACAGGGAAGGGTGCTGGCTCTCCTTGCTTCCCGCAACGATGGTGGGTAACAGTGAGTATTTAGTCAGTCAGTCTGTGTTTCAAGGGGCTTATGTCTGGGCAAACCAAACTTCCTGGTGTCAGACTGCCACAGTCATGAAAATAGGGAAATGAAGGCTGTCTGGAGGGGTACACTTCACCATAAGTTAGTAAGTCAAAACACTTTTTTTTATTTAAACCCATTGGTTTTTGGGTTTTTTTGTTTGTTTTTGTTTTTGTTTTTGTTTTTTTTTCCAGCTTGAAATAGATACAAAGACTTTCCATGTACCATGGATTGGTGGAAGGAACTATGTTAAGGCTCAGTCATGCTAATATGGGCACTCACATTTTAATGAGCTCTAGTAAATAGCCCCGTAAACAGAGAATAAAAATACAATCAATTTTTCCAACCTTTTTCATGCTGATAGGAAAAACAACCATCAACTTGCTCACATGGAAGTTTTTCTCAGCTGAACATATGAAAATTGGAATCTTGCAACTTCTATCAAGAGCTATTCTAGTTCTACCTGCAACTACCTTTAAGTACTTTACAGTCGCTTAATTAGCCCAAGTAAAAGAGGGGGGAAATATGTGGCTAGATATACCTATCAAGATATCATGTCATGATGTTTTTTTAAGTAGGGATGCTAGATAGCAGAGAGAAACTGACTTACACATTCATCGACAAGCATATGGAAAGACTAATATCTGGTTTCATTTCTGATGCCATCTTAGTTGGATCTATTTAAGTTGTATAAAAGAATGTTTCCATGTGTGCGTTTGTAGGTGTATCTCCTCCTTGTGGGAGAAAGAAGAGTCTGTAGCCAGAGTTCTTGCTGTGATATATTGCCACTTATCAAACTCAGTCTAGACCAGAACAAATGAATCTATTGTTTCTGATCTGCAGGTCAAATCTATTGCCTCTTATAATTACCTGTATGACAACTTGTGTAAAAGGGCTTTATGCTTCACAGGCTGGCTAAAAGACACTGAGAACAGATTTTCTTTCTTTCTTAAACCAAGAACTTCAATTTGCTCTTGGGATGTAGCAATAAGTAATGATAAGGCATTTCTATTGCTGGCGAAAATGTTATTAACCTGTTTGTGCTAGAGTCTTACATACTTTGAGGTGTGCACTGTTGACCCTGTTCCTTGAAGAATAGTATTGAGGACTGGGCAAAGGTGGCACTGTTATTCCAGCACTGTTTGGGACCTCCTGGAGAAGTCATCAGGCCAGGATATACCGGGCATTTCCTTGGTGTGAGTAGAGGAGGAAAAAAAAGTGTATAGGGAAGTAAAGCTTTGCCTTACCAGGTTTCCTGCGCAGAACTACAAAGAAATATGACAAATAATTTCCAGCACTTTTCTTCAAGGTCAGCAGTTTGAGAAGTCTTTCCAAAACACCTAGGTTATGATTGCAGCTGCCAGCCTTTGCTGTTTCAAAAGCTCCTACCTATCAACACAAGTGTTTCCCCATGCAAAGCTGCTGAACTGGTTTCATCCTGCCTGCAGAGTTGCCTTATTTCAGCTTATGAAGTCAGATGTTTCTGGAAGAAACTCTGAATTTGTGTGGTGTATGTAACTCCCTCTCAAGTTTCATAAGCCAGATGAATACATTTGGACTGAAATACAGTAGGAATAACAGGCCGGGGCACTCTCTTACCTGTTGATAAGTGATTTCCTCATGAGATGCAATGTATTTTGCATTATTCTGGAGATCTCTCACATCTTGTTACCTAGGAGGTGGTTTACAAGTGATCTGGATTAGTCTCATCAGCACCACAGAAAGCTTTTTGGCTTTTTTTTTTTTTTTGCAGTTTCCATAGCCCCTCTGAGTACTGGGATCTCTGAATACTCTTGAGAGATGCTCTGAGACTGTCCTCACCCAGCTTGATAGCACGTGTCAGGCTCCAGGCAGGCCGCCTTCCTGTGGGGTATTTCTGGTTGTCCAAAACTCTCAAATATCTTCTGTGAATGGACAGAAAGGCACAGCTCATGAGTTACCCTAGCTGACTTGGGGCTCTCAGTAGAAGAGTGTCTTCAATTGCATCAAGGAGTCAAAATGCAACTGTATTTTCGAATTTCTCTTCCTTGGCTTGAAAAAACAATCAGTCAGCAATGACACTTTAGTTTTTCATGTAAAACAAACATAAGTGTCCACAGAAAAGTGAGATTGGAAAAAAATATTCTCAAGTTTTGTCTTGGGACACTGATTAGATGGTTATAAAATAATACTATTTGTCGGAAGTTCTTCATTTGTTGGTGGTAAGGGTCCTATGCTTGTGAAAGCAGAATAACATAGAGAAGAATAAGGGAAACGTCATTTGAAAGCTGTTTCATTGGCTACTTGTTAAGGTTCAGATCTAGGGGAGAGCACTGAGGGACAGAGGAGTTGTAGTAAGTAGTTCAGGTTCCTGTATTCAAGAAAGAAAACGTCCAGAGAACTGTATCTATTCTGGTTTCTGTGGAAATAGCTGTACTTTTTTGGTTTTGAATCCAAAACCAAATTTCAGTTAGGAGGAGTATCAACACCATGGAGACTTTAGGAGTACAAAGGGTGTAGAAAGACCAAGACTGAAGTCACCCTGATTTGGGAAGATCAGAAATCTGAATCTGATTCTCCTGTATTGCAGGGAGGTGCACAACTGCTTGTCTGCTGGCTGTGGTGAGAAGCACAGGTGGTTTCTTAATTAATGATCTTTTTCTGTTGCTTTGCTTTCCTTAAGAAGACTGACAAAAGCATGATTTCCCCAGGAGGAAAAACTGAGGAAGGGGGAGAAAAGAGGTTTCTTAGGATAGGAGCAGTATTTCCTGCCCAGCTCTAGCACTGATATTCCATTAATTTAGATGTTATTCAGGTAAGCAGTGTCTTTGGTTGGTTGGGAAACTTCTAGGAAAAAAAATATTTCCCCTCAGAAACATCTGTTTCCAGTACTTTCTGGCTCCTGCTCAAGTCTAGAGCTCCTCAAGGATGGTCTCTCACTTACTCCCCCTTCTTCCCCCCCATTCCCAGCACCCAGGGGATGCAGAAGGTGCACATTACAGGAAGGGAAGGCTTTGTCATTCATAATTGTGGTTAACCAGGCTTGAAAGCTGGCTTAGCCTCAGTCTGAGCTGAACTTTGTTTTGGCTGATAGTTCTTAGTTAATGCCAATTCCCTTGTCCAAATTCATCAAAGAGATTTATAGGAGCCTGTACATAGGTGCTCTTCTCAGAGGAGAAGAGAAAACAACAAACATCAGCACTCAAAGATGAGAGGAACTTGGCTCTCCTCCCTGGGGAGGAGAACAACAAGTACTAGCAAAGCAGAAAAGAAAGCTCTCCGGAAGGGCAGTGAGTAACAGGGAGGAGCAGGGATGACTTAGCACTAGGAGCATGTCATTGCCTCTGTCCTAGCCTCCTCTGTAGCTTCCAAACTTGCTGTTTTGCCACTTGATGCTACTGTGCCACTGTACGGACAACCTACTACTGGGCAGGGTGTGCTCTGGTGCATGTTGGATTGCTCCAGCTGGGCAGGAATTGTTTTTGTAGGTATTAATGTGTACAAGTTGGTTCAAGTAGGCATTGGCATGTTATCAGCCAGCAAACAAATCCTGTGTATCAGTGCTTAGCTACTGGGGATCCTAGAAAGAAATATAAGGTCCTGTTGCTCGCAGTATTGCTCCAAGGAAATGTTTTGATGCTGAATATCTTTTTCCCCTCCTGGAGCTCAGCCCTAGTGTCTCTCCTGCAGACAGTGGCTCCTAGTGCATAGCAAAGATGAATATGGAACAAAATAAATGACATTAAAAAAGTCAGAGCCTTTGCTGATCTAAGCTGAAGCATTAGATGACATGAAAGCCATTAAAGCTAGGCCAATTTACATCTGTATTACCAGTGAAATTCAAAATGCTATCTGCCTCTCTTTCAGTGTAAGCTGTCACATGCATGTACCTTGTAAATGGCAATACTGCTGGTGTTGTCTTTCTGCTATTGTTTTTGCTATTGTTGTTTGTTCTTAAGTACTTACCATGTGACGCTGTGCATCATAAGATCATGAATAGGTGCATGGGGCCAGACCTCTTGGCCTGTTGGTCCTGGCAAAGGAGGGGGGAAACTGCTTTCTTCCTCATCTAACAAAGTCTTACATTTACTGTGAGATGCTGGGTGAGAAGGAAGTCCCAGGTTATGCAAGACTGCTGGAGAAATGGCCAGGAAGCACAAGAGCATGGAGGAAACATATGGATATCATTTGGATTTTTCTCTGTGGAAGCTGAGAATCTGCACGTGCTAAAGTGAAATGATTTTCAGTTGGTTTTTGAGGAAAATCCATGATAGAGATCCCAAACATTTTCCTTAATGTTTGGGCTTTCCTGTACAGGCTGCTTCATTCTTATTTCAGGCTAAAGTAAATGGAAAAAACATAAGGGGTCCTGCAGCCACGGCCTGGAGCTAACTTTGCTCCAGAGCAGCAAGTCTAGTGGTGAGAACTGAACCTGTGGCCAGAAGCAGAGGTGAGGGTAAGTGCTAGAGGCCACCCTATCACCCTGGGGGTGGCATGTGGGGGGACAAGACTACAACAAAGGGTTCTAGCAGGCAGGTTCTGGAGGCTGGCTGCTATGACTAATGCCTTGGTGTGCAGCCAGGTGCTAGAGGCAGACCTTCCTGCCCATGGGTGTGGGTTCATGTTCCTAGTCTCCAAAGGGCCACAGCCTTCTGGCAAATGAACCCTTTGGGTTTAGCTTTTGTTTCTCCTCCTCTGTCATTCCCTAGCTGCCTTAAGGCCTCTCTAGTTGCCTTCCAGTGAGGATGGCACAGCGAGGATCCCAGCGACCCATCCCCTGGAGAAGAGAGACTCATCCTACTGGCAAGTGGTGCTGGATGAGTTAAAGCCTAGCTGAGGCATGTTTGTGGGCTGTCCTTGGGTGTTCCTCTGAGCTGGCGACAAAGGAAACCAAACAGGAGGTGCTAACAAGGAAGGAAGGGCCTGTCTGCTGCAGAAAGCTTTGAAAATTAGGAATTTAAGGGATGAAAAAACAGCTCTGGTTAACTTTCTGTAAGTCATGTCAATCTCTGTGCATGTAGATCTAATCCCTCTCCCTGTCATTGTTTGCATCAGGTTCATCTGAGCTGTGCACCCTGCATGTGAAAGGATCTTCAAGGTTTGATACCTTCTCTGAAACTCATGCCTTAAGCTATTATTAGAATAATAATAAAATCCACACAACAGCACTTCTGGTGTGCTGTTTTAAAACTGTTGCTCCTTCACTACTCATAGCTGCTGCTCTACGGCTGTCATAGCATTGAAATTGTTTACATCCTACCTTGCTTTTGAAATAGTAGAGACAAGTATGTTCAATCAAACAATGCTTCACAGTAGGACTTGACCAGCCAAGCTCCTTAGGGTATAGTGCTATGTCTTTTGAAGGTATATGGGTCCTCTGAAGTTTTGAACCTAGCTTTTCTTGCAAGAAGAGCCAGGTTCAATCTTCCATTTGGGCAATGTATGAAAAGTAACATGTTGTTTTTTTTCTTGACTCTCCATCTTGTATCCAGTTGTAGAAAGCCTTTGAAAGTCTGAAGTTGTAGGAGCTGTGACAACTGGCTGAAAGCATCCCGTGAACTTGTGAGGAAAGGCAGCAGATGCTGAATGCGCAGCCTGTGTGCGGCCAAGGGGGCTGCAATGCACCAAGGGAAATTAATTTGTTGCAGATGCTCTTGCTGTGACTGAGCCAGAGGAGGAAGGGGGCGGGGGCCACGTTGCTTCTGACCTGCATGTTGCTAAAGAACATTGTTCCCCTCAATAGCTGAATTTGCTGTGTACAGTTGGGATGGATGGGAGCCCTCATTTGAAACCTAGTTGCTGTGTTATGTGGTGAAGAATTAGGCATTCCCTGCACCATTTCTGCCTTCGCATATCCACATCAATGTTTGCGAGTAGTCTGTCTTGCTCTTAATATCTGAGAGATGAATATAGCAGCTAATAAGGGAGAAGCTTGCTGCAGTCCTTGAAACCATATAGCAAACAAGCACTTTGCTAATCTTGGACGGGCTTTGAAGTCAGCATTTCTAAAAGCTCTGCAAGATCCCTTTTCACTGTAACCACAATAAGAGAGAATATTGGAGATGACTTTTGAGATGGAACAAAAGCCAGCAATTGAATTTCCAGGTATTGTTGCACTTGCACATGGCACCAGGAAAAGAACCTCAATGTGAGGGGACTCAATCAGATTAAAAGGTTGCAAGAACTTGCAGGATTTTGCTATCATTAATTCATTGAGCATCTTCTGTGGAAAAAAGCTCTTAAATTGAGGTGTTTTCAGTGTGATATTGGATGGTCAAAAATGGGAGCTTGCACTCTGTTTGGCTCTGCTCTTTTTTTTTTACAGCCCTTCTGAGGGATGGCACTTCATGGGACTGCCCAGCCTTTGTCTGCCCCTCAGTCATCTTTTTCCATCCCTCTGCTATTCCCCTCCTGAGCCCTGATCCAGCCTGTTGCTGAACTGAACAGACTTGAGCATGCACAAGGCAGACTGGGTGGAGCGAGACCTAAAATATGTATGCAAGGTCCTGATCTTCACAGGCCATAGCACCTGCAGCTTCCACAGACCAGTGGGAAACCCAAATACTAGTCTCCTTGGAACACCAGCACGGCTCCTCTGGCTCCCTGAAGGCAACATGGAAGAAATGTAACTCATCCATTTGAGAGACAGGGATCTCATCTCAGTGAGATGTAGCTGTGGAAAACTACTCACAGGCTTTTAGTGTTGTTTTGAGAAGGAGGTGGGGGTAACTCTTGTATTTTGGCTGTGCTGTCCCACTATCAAAATTAAAAGATGATCAGAGCCTTCACTTGGGCTTCAGCCCCTGGTCATGCTGTTACATTCTGTATGTTTGGCAGCCAGGGCTGTGGAGGATAAAGAGCTGCCATGTAGGACAAAAGATGTCCTCCTCTTTTATGTATGTATTTTCCTCAAATGCCACTGTACAAGTGAGTTTGGGTCTGTGTTTTCCTGTTATTCAGACAATTTCAGAGGTGGTAGCAGCACAATTTCAGTGCACTATTTGATGCTCCTGGGTCTCTATATATGCTACCTGCTTCTCTCTGCTGTTGGCAGAAGTGTTAGGCTCATCATGGGGGAAAAAAAAATCTTGTTCTGACTTAACTGGAATGATATGGTTGTCCCAACCTGGCTACCTGGAAAACTGGCACTTGAAACCTGCTTTATCTAAACAAAAAAGCAAATGTTTCAGGTGTTGGAAGACAGTGAATGGGGATGAGTCTTGAGCTGGAAAAGGCCCAGTTCCTCAGAGACCAGAAGTGTTTTCTGTTTGGTTTGTGCTGAATAGCTCAGAGGTCTGGTAACTAATGAGCCACTCAAATGTGGTCCTTGCTAGTAATGTAGCATCAGCTGTTTTGGAGCTGGCTGCTCAGTGAAGTAAGCCAGACCATTTGATTTCTGTCCCAAATGCATGTGTTCGCATCAGGAAGCAAAACTGGGGCCTGTGTTAACTGGCACCATGGCTGGCCATCTGTGCACAAAGGGAGTGTTGGCCAGCCCTGAGCACATGATGGGCTGGAGAGAAGGTGCCCTGGGCTGGAGAAGCTGCCTCTGTTGCTGATGGGGCTGGAAGTGGCGGAGTACCTGGGCTGGAGCTGAATTTGCTTTAATGGTGCTTGAGGCTCACTGGAGATGTGGTTTGTCCTGTGAGAAGTGAAGCCCTTGCTTGGCTGGGAGACACTGGGAAGGGTCGAGCACCCTCCTGCTAGGGCAGTATGTAACTGCTGGCTGAAACCCATACCCCCTCCACCTGCAGGAAACGCTGGTTGTTCAGGAGATACTTGGTCCTGTCCAGTGTGCCTGGTCCGAGATGAGTTTTTTTGGGCTAATGGTGTCTGTTCAAGAGGGCTACAGCTCTGGTTCATCTGCCAGGGCAGCTCTGCTGTCCCCACCTGAGTCTGTGCTAAAGAAGCACTTGTATCACATAAGGTGGCAGGGAATAAGGCTGGTCATTATTCTCTCCTTACCTTCATTTCAGGTGAAGTTAATTGCAAATGAGGTGTTTACTAACAGGAGGTGAGAACACCATCTGCAATTACATCTATCAAGTACAGAGAGGAGCTTTAGAGCTGAGCAAATAATGTTTGTGGCTTACCTATTCCCAGGGAATGCATGGCGCTGCTTCTGTATGTGCAACTCTGCCTGCTCTCCTGAAATCCATTTGGGAAGATAAGTGAATCATTTCTCATCAGGCTACAAGAATTTCAAAACTTCTCTCCAGGGTTCCTTCGACGCTCCTCTGCGCACATCTTAATTTCCTGTAACTGTCCTAATCCACTTCCCATAGGTACCCATGGGAGCCTTGTTATCGACCTCAACTGGAAAAAGGATTGCTTCTCTCCCTCATTATAACTGCTATTAACTGGCACAGTTCTTCTCTGCCTCCATCATAGGGGCCATTAACATAATAGGTCAGAGAAAGCTAGCTCTGCCTGTGCCCCTCAAAGGGGTCCCTGCAGAGCTGGGAAGACGAGCGCTGGCTGTGTGAGAGGAGCTGCTCTTGCCACCTGGGTGTGCTGAGACTGGGGGCTGCCAGCCAGGGTGCCCTTTGCCAGTGTTTACACCTGCATGCCTTGAAGAGTGATATGGGTGACAGCCTGGAAACCTCCCCAGACTGAAGCTCTTTAATTGCCTGTTCCTAGAGCAGCCTCTGGGGTGAAGCAGTGCTTGTTACCTGCCTGGCCCCCGTAGGCTCCCCGCAGAGCTGGTGGTCAATGGAGATGCTGAATTGCTCTTGGAGCTCACCTTTCTCTGTTCCTTTCCCAGAGTAATGAGATCTGGAGAGAGCTGCCAGTTTAAACAGCACCCTCCCTTCTGCAGTGGTGTGGCAGAGCACGCTGATGGCTTATCTTCTGCTGCAGCGCTGGGAATGCCCGGATTTCAGGCTGGAGCTGAAGCAGAGGGCCTGGGAGCAGATTTAGTGAAGAACATACAAGGACAGAGTCCCATGTGCTTGTTCTAGGAGTAAGGTTCAGGTTCTGTAGGAAGATCCTAGGATAGCTGGGGCACCTGAAAACCCCATAAAGTTCAAGCTACCTCAACTAGATGCATATAGGGCAAGAGGCTGGTGTAGCACAAGACTGCCAGGGCCTTGAACTGACCACTGGAAGGTGTTTCCATGGAGGGCACGATCATCTGAGACCCTTTCCTCTGTGACCCCAGAGGCAGGATGATGCTGGTTCATCTATGTCCAGGCTCTAATGGTTGCAATACCTTGAGCTAGTTCTTGCATGAAGCATTTGGGGTGGGACGGCAGGGCAAAGACATGGTCCTTCTGCCCTGTGTAGCCTGCCAGCTACAGCTGCTTGTGTAACAGCAGTGATCCCAGCATCCCAGTCTTGCTGGGGTGTCCAAAGGTGGTGCTCAGCCTGAGAGGAGCATGATGCCTCTGCTAGGTATGGGACAGGTCTGCAGTTAAAATCTGGCTGGTGTTACAGATCTCTTGGCCTGACATCTGCCCTAAATGTCTTCCTGAGGCCATGCAGACTAAAGGGGGTGTGGAGGGAGAGATAAGCAAAATAATCTTCTGCACTGGGCTGCATGTAGTCTTCAATCCCAACAGATCAAAAACATCAAAATTCAGTCTGGATAAAGGAGGGCTTGGTGATGCTCTTTGAGGGGAGGGGAACCATAAAATGGGATTAGGAAAGAACTTGTACTTCAGCATATGGCCAATATGCAGAGCTTGCTAAGAGTCATAAAGATCTGTAATTATATTTGTATGGATTATACTAATCCATGAACTTGTAACCCATGGGACATGGCCATGTTGGGCTAGAGAAACACAGAATTATCAGGCACTGCTTTGTGATGTGCTAGTACATGTCTCAGGGCTGGCTTACTTACTGGAAAGATCCTACCAGGGCTACAGTGCTGGTTGATAGTGTGACTTTTTTTTTTAAGCATAGCCTCAAATGTATATTTGGGAGGCAGGAAAACCCTACCACCTCTTAAATTTGCCTTAAGGAACAGAATAATCAGAAATACATTTGAATACAATCCAGGAAATCACTTGTGTGTTTTCACTTCCTTGCTTGCGTTTACAGAACCAACAGCCCAGCAATCTTAAAATTGCAGATCATGGCTTGCTTTGCTGACCTCTTGAGAATAAACTCACCCCAGCTTCATTTGTTTAACTTCAATATTTCTCATTCTCTGGCTTAACTGGAGCTTCAGGTTCCTGGTCCCCACAGAGAGCGGCTCTGTTCAGGCAGCTCGCTGGTGTTTCACTGTCTGAATCCTAGCTTCCCTCTTCGCTTTGGCAATTGCTCAGATATCCCTGACAGCAGCCTTTTAAAATGTTTTATCTGGTGTTGTTTGCTAATGCCTCTCCTGTGACAGGGGGAACATGATTTCGCATGCTCATCCAAGACTTTAAACACCACAGAGATTAGTGAGGGATGCGGGTACTCAAACACTCACCTGCAGCCTGTACTCAGAGGAGGCTGTGGCCACATTGGAATACCTCACAGGCTGTTAAATAAGACTGAAAGGTAAACTATTGACATCACAGAATCAGGACATGGATTAAATTAACTGACCTCTTCCAATAAGCTGTTGAGCATCCTCTGTATTTCCTGAAATTGGGGGTGTTGGAAGAGCTTGTGGTATGAACATCTCACACCTGTAGCACCGAACGCTTTATGCCTACCTGGGGAACAGCAGGGGGATTACAACAGCTGATAGTCCAGCCAGATAGAGCTGATGTCATGTCTTGTGTTGTAGAGCTTGCCTTACTAATGTTGATTGAAGGCAGCGGGTTCTGGGATCATAACTTTTTGGGCTCTGGACCTATTCCGTCTGCTTTCCTTAAAGATGTACAAAACCACACAAGACAGATGAGTTTTGCTGTGGAGAAACCCACCTTCTGGAGTCTTTCTGAAAAATCTTTGTAGGAATCCAGGTTGGGGGGGAGAAAATATGTAAAATGTACCTTCCAGCTACCAGGGCGGGGAGATAGTAATACACTCAGGGAGAGGGAGCAGGTCTCCCAAATGTCATTTGGAAAGAGTTAGAACAGCAACAAGTGAACTTCTGAACTTCAGTGTTCTTGGAAACTGCTAACCTGATGTGAATCTGCTTCCTGGCATGTAAAGCAAACTACTAAAAAATGCTTCAGCCTGTGGTGTTGCCATCTGCTATGGGATGGAAGCATCTTCATAGTGGATAATAAAGTATTTTTTTCTGTGCTAGCTTCATGTATTCCTCTGGAAATGTGGATGGGCCCTCAGTACTTTTCCCAATTTTCCCAAAAGTCTTTCATGAAGCCAAAAGGCAGGGGACAACCCCAATCAAGGATCTGGCCCAACCCCTAGGTGGAGCAAACTGCTGTGAATTTACGAGGTGGGGGGATGCAAAGCCTTTAGTTAGAGGTATGGGAGGAGGGCAGAGACAGTTGTACTTGCACTGCAGCACACATACCAGACACCCAGCACAGGGACACAGGCAGACCCCCTTGCCCTGCTTGGCTTAACAGAGCCATTGCTGGACACGTCTAGTGCCTAATGGTCTCTAACAGCAACACTTGCTAATTCAGAGTATGTGGATGGGTATAGCAATGGATACCAGTCCATGGGTCTTGGTTTGCCCTAAGATGCTAAAAAAATTAGCTATCCTGTCAACTCTTAGTGATCCTGAAGCTAACCATTCCCTCACTTTCAGTCACAGAGTGCATTTCAATGAGGTGGAAGACTGGCTGTTCTTCAATATTATCTGCCCTCCACTGCCCAGATTGTTAAGAGAGGTACTGAGGCTTCATTTAGAAGTCAGTGAACTGGAAATATGAGGGAAATATGGCCCTGAGGCTGGGGAGTGGGAGAAAAAGGAAGTACCACGTTCATGCAGAGCATTTGGTATTTAAGACTCCGTAATGCTTGCGGAGTAGCACGATCTCTGGTTCAAAATGGCATGAGAAACACTGCTTTGCCAGCACTCCCAGGGCTGCACGTCCTGTTCCCTGGTTCAGTGGGGTTGGATGGAGCTGCCTTTCCTCATCCACAGACTGCTTGGCACCACCACCTGTGATATGTCTACTGAGTCAAGATGGGCTCTGTGACTCCTGCAGAGCCACTTTGAAACTGGTTAGGCATCATCTGATAGAGATACGGACGTGTTGGAGCTCTCATACACAACACATCTTATGCCTTGAAGTGTGATCCGCCTCGATAGGATGATTTGTCCTATGTGCTGTGTGCTCATCACACAAGCATGCCCTTAGGGCAAATGATGCAGTTTGGGATGGGTTGGCAGTGGCGACAGCTCTCCCAGTGGGCAGCTTGGATACTGTGGGCTGTAGGAATGGATGCTGAGCCTCAGGAACAGGCAAGGACATGAGAGGTACAGTCTGTGCCCTGGCTGCTCTCCACCCAGCCTGGCTGAGGAGTAATGAGCTGCCTGCCTAGCAGAAGAGACTCTTGTGAGAGGGCTCCATCTTGTTTCTTGTCCTGACTGCGCGTGTTTTCTGAGCAGATTGGTTCTTGCTGGTCCAAAGGGTTCAGTGAAGGAGGTCAATTGAGGGAAGATGTCAGGGAGCTCCATTTCACCACTGTGCTTCCACGTGATGTGCAGAGGAAGAGCAAGGCAATGTCTGGGATGCACTGGGGGGTGATTTCTGAGGTAGATGTGGTCTCTCCCTTGCTCCTGCTGAGCATCCTCATCCCTCCTGATGTGCACAGCAGCTCCTTAGCACCACCCAGCACTCCAAATTGGCTGCTGAGTTCTGCCCAGCTGTGTGTTAAATAGCAAAACATAGACCTATGGAGGGTTTATTTGCTGCATTGGAGTGGGCTTCTGCTTGGCAAGTGCATGTTATTCACATTATCTACTGGGGTGGAGGACATGCAGGGGTTGAGAAGGGTGTCCTCCTTGTGGGGTCCAGCGTGGGAAACAAGCAGAAGGCAGAGGGAAACCTGGCAGGAGCTCCCTGCAGACCAGGCGAATGGTGGGGGGGCCCCTTGCTTCTTTGGATTAGCTCTGCATGTGGGCACTGCCTTTTACATCCTGTTCCCTGAATGTGGGTGAAGGAGGCCTTTTGCCTATTTATACCAGATTTGTAAGAGTCTACAAATCCTGTCAGGGAAAAAGAAGTTACTGTCCCTGTTTTGACATAAAGTACAAAATTTGTTCCATATAAAATCTGCTGTCATGAGTAATGTTGCTGCTGTCTCCAGGTGAGCAATTAGATGATGTTTGAACTCCTTACCTCACCAACTCTTTTAACCAAGAAGGCATTTTTTTCTCCTAATTTTATTAATCCACACAATGCAAGGAACAGCACATACACATCCTTCTGTAACGTCACACTGTTACGCTGTTCACACAGCGATAGCAGTGACTCATGTTCTGGACCAGTGTGGCAGGTATTACGTGTGAATATGTGGCCACTTCTGCTCTCGTAGGGCTGCTGAGAGCATAGGCTGGCATCGATACCTAATGAGAGAGGGGGCTAAAGACAGAGCCTGTTTTGGAAACCTTGTTCTTCCCAAATGATCTTCAGCATTGCTGGCTAATGTTTCATCCTTTCAGTATAGATAAAAATGAGGACAAAATATTTCATTTGTCTTTTTAAAACAGCCCTGCAGTGTCATTACCCTACAATGACTCCCACACTTTTTACAAAATGAGACTTTGTTTTAGCTGGAGGAAAAATGTTTGCAACATTTTCGGATGAGAGTTGAAGCAGAAATCTAAGTAAGGTATTATTTCCCTTAATGAATGCAGTGATGGCAATGCTGCTGCCACGTTTTAATGTATATTGGCCTCTGGGGTCTTGCTGGTCCTTACAGAGAGGGACCCATGAAGTAAGCTGCCCTAACTTGTGCCCTTTGAAGGGACCTGCCCCATGTCTTCTGCCTCACCAGATGAAAAGTGTCAGGCTCATGAGTAATTTGTAGAAACTCATCAGTGTCTGGCCTGGGTCTGAAATGCTGTTTTCTCTTTATTGCAAGAAGAGCAAGTTGCTATCACACTCTGAAAGCTTCACATCTGTCTCTGGGCTGGAAGACCCAGGCTTGTAGTTTACTTCTGCCTCTGTTGCAAACCTTCATTGACAAATGTCATCATTTTGGGGTTTTATGAGTGAGAAAAGAAGAACTAAGAGGGGCTGTCTTATACCAGTTCCAGGAGAGAGATGCACAAGGAGCCCTAGCATAGTTCAGATGCTGTAGGGATGTGGTGGGCATCTGTGGTTGCAGACGTCAGAGCTCCTTATCTCCTTGTCACCTTAGGCCAAGCTTTCCTTAAGCAGCTCAGCTGTTACTCCCCAAAGGGCAGGAAGTTGTTCCTTGTGCTTAACTCTTATGTTCAGGTCAGTGCTGCTTGTGTAGATGCAGCTCAGGAATTAAATGCTCATACTGATTGCCATTACAAGCATCTTACGTGAATATCTGTCTCATCTCACGTTTTCCTAACATCTTAAGAGCAGAATTTGGGAGCCATATCAGTGGCGTGCCTCTTGCCTCAGTTTTTCTCCCAGTATCACTGTGTGACTCCCCTCAGAGAGCTCTGTGTGATGCTGAACACTGAAATGTTCCCTCCAGCAAAACCTCTTAAAGGATTACTTTGACTTGTGATTAAAAGTGGCAGGGAATACTTGGCAGATCTGAGACTCTCAACAAAGCTGTGCAATTTGATTTCTGTTTTTTTTTTTTTTGCCTTTTATTTAGTTACTTATGTTTGAAAGCTAACAGGCTGCCTACCAGGCTTGGGAGGGCAGGTGAGTTTTGGTTCGCTCAAGACTTGATGTTTAGCCTGGGAGAGGATGAGGTTGGAAATTGTGTACCGAGGTTTAAGAGAAGCTTTCCTTTTAACTCTCGTTGGCATAAATTCTGATACCATGTCCCCTGCTAGAGGGGCTGTGTATCTGCAGGGGGAGGCTCTGGAGTGCAGTTTGTGCAGTCACAGAGCACACACCCTTTCTGTGGCATGGGCTTCACAGAGGATGTCTTATGAGCCTGATCCATCTGCATCAGCCCAGGGTTACACAAATCCCTGCCTAGCTGCAGGTGACCATGATGCTTTTTCTTCTCCTTCAAGCATTTTCAAAAAATTTTTTACTTCAAGCATTTTCTACTGCAAGCATTTTCAAAATCAAGCGATGTCTCTGCTCAGGAGAGGTGTAGACCAGAAAAAAGCACCTGGTGCACACCCCTTGCCAGATGCACAGTGTGTTGTTGCAGAGGGGTTCCCATAGACTGGCCAGGGCACCTGATTGCCTGCAGGGGAGAGGTGAGTTTGGCTGAGGCTAAAAAGGACAGAGAGGCACTTGGTAAAATTTATGGGGATTTGGGCTCACATTCTCAAAATCATTGATGTGCTTAAAAACCCTGAAAGATAGAGACTTCTGCCCTTCCTTGACTCTTGAATTTGTCTTTGTTGTACATGTATGTTGAGGCAGAGGAGTTAGCCTTGTCCTTGCACAGACAGGAGAGGAGAGATGTGAGCATATTACTGCAGTGTCTCAGGGTTCAGCTGGTCAGGGACAGTGAGTTCAGTGGCTCAGGTCTGCGCCGTGGGTCCTGCAGCTTTTCCTCCTCTTGGGGAGTGACCGGGGCAAGCCCATGCCTGCCCTAAACATGCTTTCTGCCTCCTGCTCCAGCTGCTGGAACTAAACTTTCTTGCCTATCAGGTTGTGCTTCATCCGTGTTTCTGCAGTGATAGGGAGAAGACGTGCAGATGCTTTGGGCATGCAGTTGGAGGCAAATGGTTCTGCTCCATGCCCAGCTGGCCTCCTCTGCATGAGGCAGATGTGTGCAAGATGTGGCTGGAGCTGACCTATGGGGATGCTCGCTCCCTGTGGGGCTTGCCTGCCTCCTCCAAGCATCGTGCCCTCAGCAGGCTCTGACCTAGGGGAGGTGGGGAGGTCACTCAGGCTCTGCCTCAGAGCCAGGGTGCAAGCCCATGGCCAGGGGAGGATGCTGTGCGGATAGCAAAGAGGGGAGCTGGAAGCACAAGGAGATTGGCAGTGGGGAAAAGTCCTTGAGTTCTGGGATGAAGCTTGCTCCTTTCTTTTGAATCTGAGATTTTAGGACATGCATAAGCTGTGTATTAAAGGGATGAATGTGGAGCATATGTGTCTGCCTGAGCTGTTACCTGTGTGGATTGATGGGGAGAAGCAGCACTCTGGGTGCTCCTGGACATGAGACACCAGCTGACTTTGCTCAGGCTGCTGCAGAGGACTGCCCATTTGCAGGAGTCATCGTTATTTTTTCCTTCTGATCTATCTCCTAGAGCTTAAAAACACCTCCCACAATAAATAGCCCAGTAACCATCCATTAATAGTTGTAGAGGCAAAACCTGATCCTTACCAACATCCTTTGCTAAAGATGAGCAGGCTCTGTTACCAATTTATAGGGAAAGTGAGTAAAGAAATCCCTGAGTGATCATCCCCCTGACCTCAATATTTCATCTGGGAAGAACTTTCCAAAGATTGAGGACTAAGGCTACAGAAGGGGAGACATTAACCAGGCCTGGTGATTTATTTGTCTTTCAGGAGATAACATTGCTGTTTCAATTTTTTCTTTCCACTGTAGAAGTTCTTTTTTATTTTAATAGAATTATTAAGCATTGACATTTAAGCAGACCCAATCAATATTACATTTCCAATTCAGGATAATAATAAAAAAAAAAAACACACAGTAGAATGAAAGGGAGGGAGTTGGTGATGCCTTACTGTTCCCATGTCATAGCCAGGGAGTATTGCTGTGCTGGGAGAGCTGCTGTGGGTTGCTGCCTGCCACTCAGTGCTGGGAGAGATTTCAAGCAGAGCTGGGGGTTCGGTACAGCTGCTGCACATATTCACTCAAAGAGTTTGGGGCACTTGATGGGAAGACAAGGAAGAAATGTTTCCCGTCAGGATTAATGGAGAGAGACTGGCTTCATTTGCTACAGCTCATTACAGAAAATTAGCAATGACAAATCACGTATGGCTGTGAGAGACAGGGTGCTCTTTTCACCTTTTCCTTCTCGTTTAATGAAAATAAGCGGCAGCGGATTGATCACATGCCAGCACCCTGAGCCAAGATAGGCACTGCCTGATGGGTGCAGTGCTGGTTGGGTTTCTTTGGGCTTTCTTCCTCTGCAGAGGATGTAGTGTGGTGCTGCAAACAGTACAGTTGGGGCTGTCTCTCTGAATCGCTCCCTAGAGAAAGCTGGAGAGTCTCTGGAGGATTTTTTGAATATATCACCAAGTGCTTGAGAGAACTCCTTTGCAAAAGCAGGGTGCAAAAGAGCCAGGTACAGCAGCACACTGACCCTCAGTTTGAGCAGAGCTCTGGGTCAGGGTCTCCCTGAGTGAATGGTGGACTTTACACAATGTGTGAATGATGATGGTGTTAGATGTTGTGTACATATCCATCTTTTGAAAATATATAGTGCAAGGACAAGTTCTAGAGAGAAGAGAGGTGGGAAGAGTAAGAGCAGCATTTTCACCCTCTACAGAGCCTACCAACAGTTACCACATGCTTCCCCCCCACACTTTTTGTTATTTTGCTTCGTTTCCATGAATAGTTGCTTTTCAGCCATGGAGAATTCTGTTCGTGGTGGGCAATCCCTTCTCACCCTCTGAAACAGCAGCCCAGGCCATGGACGGGGTGTCTGTAACCCTGAGCAGCAAGTCCAGGCCAAGTGCCACCCTCAGGGAGTGACCCCGCACTCCCTGACTTCTCGGCGGCACAGACACACCTTGCAGCCCCAAGGAAACTATTTGTGTTAGACAGGCTGCAGCCTGGTCCCCCCGTGCTGTAACTAGCCCCAGCCACCAGCTGGGTCCACCTCGGCCACTGGAGAGCGGAGCGGCTTTCCTCAGTGTGCTGGCAGGGTGACACAGGGCCTGTGGGGCAGCCATGTTGAGGAGGGCTGGGTGGGAGGCAAGGGCAAGGCAGTGCTGTCGGCCTGCCCCTCACGAGGTGCCCTCAGGTGGCCTGTTGGGATCATTGGGACTTATGATAAGCCCTTAACTTTCGGTTGTTTTTACTGGCACTTGCTTTCCCTTTTGAGTTAAGGTCAAAATCAGGGAGTAGGGAAATAGGGCTTTCCAACTTGCAGCCACCCAGCTGCTACGTCCACCTCCGCAGGTAAACAACAGCTTATCAAAGCATCTCGGCTTTCTGTGATTTGTTTTTCTGGTTTTGTTTTAAAGCCATTAAGGAAAATGTCTATGTTTAAGGCAAATGTGGCCCTTCCTCAGTTGCATACGTATAACGCAGGCTGGAAAGACCTGAGTTGTGGTGGTTTCTGTGCTGTATCTAGGATGCAGGAGGACTTGTTTGCATACTTTCTGAAAAAAATAAATTAATAAAATCCCAGGTTTGCTTTAACTTCCAGTGATGGAGTTTCTTGCTCCAATGGTCAGTAACTCTCCCTGCTAGAAATGTCTTGGTTTTTCATTGTGAAGGATTCTGCTAGATGCAATAGCCAGTAGGAAATGGAAAGCCTTCCCCATGTAAATACTAAAGAATGAGTGGGTCACCTCTTGATCTTTAGCTGGTAGTTATTCACAGTGAGAGCTTTATGGTCTTTTGTTGTAAGGAAATTTTCCTAACCTCCAACCACGTTGCACCTCCTTTTGTGAAACTGCATCTGCTGTTACTTTGTGGGGACAGCAGAACTGGCCGTACTTGTAAAGTCCTGTCAGTGCCTTGTGCCGGTGGCAGCGCCATGTTCCAGCTCTTCACCTCGGTGCTGTCCACCTAAGTGGGGAAATAGTCTGGGCAGCCATTTAGCTGCTGCTCCAGGAATCCATGTTGCTGAAAACTTTCATTTCAGCAGCAGAGTAAAGAAGCACCTAGGTCCATACGTGCAGAGCTGCGCGTGGCTCCAGGTCACCACTCGCGAGTCCTGTACTGGGGATGCTCGTACTGGGAAGCAGGCACAAAGCTCTAGGTTTTTGGGAGTGAGCTGATACGCTCAAAATTTTGCGCCTGCTTGGCAAGACAACCCAGAGGGGTGTCCTTTATCATTTCACAGCCTCGTTGTTGGAAAAGTAATAAATCTGACATTGTTTTCTTCCCCTTGTAAATTGGGTTGTCATTGTGGAAAGGTCTTTTAATTTTCCATTTCTACAGTGAGATCTATCATGTGTCTCCTAGCTGCGACCCTGATTATTTGCCTATTAACTCTCTTTTTCCACTTAGTATTCCTGTGTTGCTGCTTATTATTATAAACTATTTGTTCAACTTTGCAGGCTATTATAAGAACAAATAGCCTAGTGATGTATTGATTTTACCTGTGTCTTTGACAATGCCCCAACAGCCCCTTCCCGAAGATACTATTATTCCAGACCAGAAACCAAGGAGAGAGGGACTGAATGCTGTGCATGCTAAGAAGACAGACATTTCTTTACTCACCCAACCCCAGATGCTCTTTTCCCAGGCCTCATATTCAAAACTTCATTAGAAATTTGAGAGAAATGCTTTACTGTGGCTGCTGGCTTGGCTGCTTTTCAGGTTCAGAAAGAACCTCTTGCATTCACAGGCGCTTTTTTCTTTTATTTTCTTTCTCTTTTTTTTTTTTTTTAATATCTCTCCAGAAACTTGTATTATCCTCCTTAGCGGTGCAGAAAAATATCCACATGTGCATAATATTTTAGAGCTTCTTTGTAGCATATGTTAATCTCTGAGACTAAAAAATCTCTTGGTCCCAGTCTCATTTTTAATAGGATAGTAAACTAAGAGGATACACGAGGATTATTCTAATCTCACCCTGGAGCTCCCTCCAGCGTGACTGCCTATCTGGGCGCTATTATTTAACTGTCTTCTCCAGCTCTCTAGAAAAGATGTGCTTATCTTGATTTAACAAGTAATGATAGGAAAAGCAAAAGACTGAGATGTCAAGCTCTAAAAAGAATGGATTAGCTAATTGAGTGAGAAAAATATTAGGGTAGAGCTAAACACCCCTTTGGGGTGCTGTTCCCCTCACATCCTTTCTGCCCCTGGGTACATTTGTGTATGGGGGGTTGTTAAACACAGCCCACTCCTCCTCCTCCAAAGCAAATGCAGTGGTGTGCCTGAGGTGAGCTGCCCTCGTCTTGCAGCTCAATGCTGTGGCAGGGATTTCTGTGCACAGAGCCTCTATGGCTCTTCATGTACTCCTCAAGCCTCTTGAGGGCTGGAATAGGGAGAATGCATGTGCCAGGCAGAAAAGGGGCTTATTTCTGCTGACATGTGTCTGCAGGTGATGGGAGACCAGTGGCTACCCGGAGGTGACAGCATTCTAGAATGTGTGTGCCAAACTGATCCTTGGGGCACTACAGCTGCTCTCCTACCTCTCATCGTTCCACCATGGCAATGAAGGTGTGTGAGCGTGATGTTGACCTCAGATAGTGTTGGAGCCAATGCACAGACACAGTTCCTTCCCTCAACCTTTCTCCACAAGTGAGGGAAGAGCTTTCCTCCCTTGGGTGAGAGAGGCAGGCAGGCTGAGCCAAGCCCGGACGCAAACACAAGTTTTACCTGCCTGTATAGCTCACTGGATATTTCTCTCCTTGTCACACTGCAAATAGCTTCCTTTTGCTGTGATAATCTAGTTTTGGATGTGTTTTTAGACTGTTTCCAGAAGGCATCACAGAATTTCCCAAGCAGAGGAATCGCTGCTGTCAACAGCTTAGTAATAGTCATGCACATTTCTACTTTTTTCTCCTCCCTCTCCACCCCGCCTCCCCTCTCCCGAGAATGAAATTTGTAAAACCTTATGCACTGCTCAGAATCCAAACAGACATTTGGTTAGTTAAAAACATATTTCTCTTTATTCGGAAGTTTTCTATCCACAGATAAAAGGCAGCCGATACATTGCATAGTATACCTTCTATTTTTTTTAGTATGCTTATTATTCAGTACATTGAGAAGGAATGATTACTGGCTCTAACTTCCCACAACAAACAGTGAAGTTAATGGAATAATAAATTAAAGTAGTAGTAGTCCATATTATGTATAAAATAAATGTTAATACATACAAATATGATATGAATGATTGATTCAGTTTCCCTCCTCCTCAGGAGCTCAGTGTCTCATCAGAGTGGTTGCATGAGCTGAGTTTTTATTAAAATGCAGCAGCACTCTGAAGCTGCAAAACACAAAAGCCACGCAGGTTTGTTAAGTGAATGGGAAAGCTGTCAAGAAATGATGCTAGGGAGAATGAGATTGCTTTTGTCCCATCCCTATGAGGGTAACTGTGCCTGTTGTTGCTGCTGCATGGAGGAAGGCTTCACACTTGACCTGTGGCTGGTCTTGGCTGTAAGGCACTTGGAAAGGAGAGCCATCAGGCCTTACTTAGTGTGTTGTTTATCTCTGGGCTGTCCTTGCAGCAGGCTTGTCATCCTATAAATGCTCATTGCTGGATATTTATGGTGGTAGTGCACAAGCAGCTTCTAGTGGTCTTTAGGATACCGCTGTAAGGGAGCTCTCTCCTGTCAGTGCGCGTTGTTTTTTTGTTGACCTGAACTCTTGTAGGTTCCCATCAGTGCTTTCTGGCTGACCGCTGTCCCCAGGCAGCCATGGGATGTGTGCCCAGCCAGGGTTTCCCAAGTGGGCTGAATGTCAGCAAACTGCAGGCTGCCACCTGCACTTATCAGTTTCAGAAAGTGCCAGATCTAGCAGGGGAGGGAGCTATCAAAGAGGGACAGTCCAGCAAAGCTGAAGAAATAAACCTAGCAGGGTGGCAAGAGACCTCCATCCACAACTGGGGATGGGAACAGAGAGCTGGAGTCCATGGAAGGTAAGGATCCAAGAGTCTTTACCACAACACAGAGGCTGATCCATATATAATACAATGATAAAAGTCAACCACATTCTGAATTACAGGGTTGTAATTCCATCCCAAGGATCTGATGACATCAGAAAGCACCTGAGCTCTGCTGCCCTGGTTTGACAACCATATACACCTGGATGCAATTATAACCCTGTTGTATGGCTCAGCTGCCTGGCACTTTTTTCCTCCCTATGTATTAAACATTGAGGTAGAAGTTTCAACTGGCATTAAAACACATGGAAGAAAATGAACAAAATCTTAGTGGGCTAGTAGTCCAATGACCTTCCAAATTTAAAAAAAAAAAAAATCATAAAGTGGCTATAAAACAAGTAATTGAAGTAACAGAAGCAAAATAATTCTAAAAATATCATACAAATAGTATTAAAAAGTACAGTAATGAGTTGCAAGACACTTGCTTGATCTACTGGCTTAAAATAAATGAACCAGAGACATTTTGTTTTTAAATTCTCCCTCTGCAACCAAATGGCAGAAGCAGAAGTTTGTGGTATCAGATACATTCTGGTATCCAAGAGTACATTATGAATTCCTAAAGGTATTAACCGTTTTGAACAATGATCTAAAGATAGGTCATTTGTTCTAGTTGGCTTCAATGGAACATTGCTTTTCTTTCCTATTAAAAATACATGTTTAAGTATGTGCATATACATACGTGTCTATTGCAAAAAAAATCTGCATTCCTTCTTAAGTTTATAAGGAAGCTCAAAATAATATAGCAGTAATAATAAACTTTACAAGGAGACCTAAATGATTTACTGTTCATACAATACTTAAATACAAGGAGCACAAATCAGCAACATAGTATTTTTTGTGCACTTTACAACCCCTGTAATACTAAAACAAGTTTATATTAATACCTAAATGAAAATAGTTAAACTACTGCTGTAGGGGCTGCTGTTAGTTACCTCTACTGTACTCAAAACCACCGAGTAAACAAGCTCCAAATTTCAGTTAAAAGAACTTGGTTAGCTTGAATTTCATCCTATTGATTTAATTATTGGCAGGAATGTGCAAATACATTCAGTGTAAGAGAGCTGCTAAAGCCAAAGGGAAAAAAAAAAAAGTTCTTATATTCTTACAGCTATTTTACAAGAAATACTAGATGTTCCAGCTTTAACACTACATTTTTAAATCAGGGAAAAAAATCCATGAGTAAGGAAGACAGATACTGTTTACGAGTCTTCAAGGAGAACATTTCACTGACATTAAAGGCAACTTTGCAGACTCACTTGAAATGTATCAATTTGTAATCTACACATTTACAGGGGATGCTCTGCTCCGAAAGCTGTTTCCCAATCTGTGCCAAAGCATGTGAGGCTGCGTGGAATACTTCTGATGATAGACCTCCGGGCTCTGTTTCTCCATAATTGATTTAGTTATTAGTTATGCAGGCAGAGAAGAGATCCCTGAGGCTTGGTAAAACAGTATTCAGTTACTAAAAGCCACCCTTTGTGAATTAATGTCATCCTACCAGTTCTTTCTGCTCATTATTCCTCCAAGTCTTGTTTTCCTGGACACCAGCTGTCACAGGGGAAGTCTCCAGCCTTTTCTTCTCCTGCCTCCCTGGCTGGCTGAAGTTGCACCAGCACGGTCTGGAGTGTCTCCTTCACCACCTGGATCTCCCTCTGCAGAGACTGTGCAAGCTTTATTAAGGAATAAATCGATAGGTGATTGGCAGCCCCTTTTCTCTTTCCAAGTTATTAAATAAATTGTTGTTCCGTTGCTCACACCAGATGGTCATGGCTATCTAATTGTAGCTTCAAATTCTTCCAAATTGTTTGGATTAAATATTAATACATTTCTCTCACTTGCTTTAAAAAAAAAAAATCCAGGAAAAGTTCTCAAGTAGCATTATTTAGCACTCAAAAAAAAACAACCAAAAAAAAAACAGAAAGAAAAGAGGGGATGGGGGATACTGCTCCGATGCTGTTCTCATGGGAAGGAGGGAGATGAAGAAATTGTATTGTGGATGCAGCAGACTTAGCCCCTGGTTTTCTGCTGGATGGTGAATTTTTGAGCACCAGACATAGGGTGGCTCTGACCCAATGGCAACAGAAGCGGTCTGAGACATAAGTGACCAGAGCTAGTGTGGAGTTGGTGAGCTAGGCACTGTGTTCCAGGACAAGGGAGGGGAGTAGGGGGGTCTAGGCAAGGTGGCAAAATTAATCCTCTCTACTATAAAGCAGAGAAAGTGTTTATGCCCTACTTATTTTCCATTGTCTACTTCAGGTTTCCTGCCAGGCACTTAGAATGGCTCGTGTCTCTGCCTCTTACGAGGCACTGACCTTCCCCTTCCCTCTTTCCCCAGCTCCAAAATGACAGGGAGAAGGAATTGGGGATGGTAACCAACCTGTGAATGGGTGCAGCAGTGAGCAGACACCAGCAGGTAGGACCAGAGATACGCAGAGACAGGAGGCAGTAGCAACAGCTGAGACATGCACAAGATTTCAGGTGGCTGGTCTTCCTGGGGCAGTAGAGCTTTCTGTTTTGTTCACTAGTCTCTCCTGGGAATAAACACAGCTTGTACTATCAATAGATCACCCTTTCTGCAGATAAACTTACTCTTACATCAGTGAGACTATCCACCTCTGAATCCAAGTACAAGGGCTGGACATAGCACACTAAGACAAACAACTTTATCCACTCTGCCCTAGCTTACACAATGTGGAGAGCAAATCAAGAGGGAGCCAAATCAGAGAGATAAACCAAGAACCAAGTCTATGTGAACAAAACTTAAGGCCCATCTTCAACCACGCTGAGAACAGCATTCCTTCCTGTACGGATACAGCTACAGGGCAAAGACCCCAAAAGGGGTTCAAGGGAAAGAGAAATAAGTTCATCCCTAGCAGTAAGTCACCATCAGGATTTCTGAGAGAACCAGAATGTGCATCTTCATGAGAAATGAAACAGGTTGACACTGAAACAACTCACTTTCAAAACCACACTGCACAGGGAGAATAATGCACAAGGACAGGCTTTATCCTTTACACAGCCCATCCATTATGAAATGTTGTTTTACCCGACCCTGATGTCAATGCAATGTCAAGAAAAAAAAGACACCCTCAGGTTATGCGACTGCAAAAAGTGAGCTTCTACTTTTGAAAAATTGTGACTACAGTGAACCAGAGGAAAGCCACACAAAACACTGCTTTTCCAGGCAGTCACAGTTATGCCTTTGAGAAGCCTTTTGGCTGCTTTTGATTCTGCTATCACTTCCTCCAAAATTCATCTTTATGCGTTTATGTAACATTTGCTATGATGTTTTACTTTTAATTCATTCACCAGGAGTATTCATGCATACTTTCAATTTCTGGACAGCTCTAATGTAAAGGGATTCTGTCCCTGACTACTCAGTAGCAGCACTAATGACTAATCAGTAACAGCAGCACACGCTCAACTTCTCCTATCCTAGGATCTCAAAGCACTGTACAAGGACAAATTAATTATGCCTTACAGCTTCTCTGAGGTAAGAAACATTATTATTCTCTTATAAGTGGTCCTGGACTGTCCACAACTCTGCAATTTAATCAGGAGACTCTGTTGAAAACCTGACTGTGAAAAGAGAAATTCTTCAGTTTATGAACACCATGAAGCCTCTGAAATTTAATTACTTCTGATGTGCAGTCTCTGACTACATGCTGTTATTTGTAATATCCCAAGAGATGACAAAATTCTTTTCAGGTATTAAAAAAAAGGCAAAATTGAAACATTTCACTACCAGTGGATCAGAAATCTTGAAGCATGAAGGAAAAGGAAGGAGACAAGGAAAGAAACAACCAACAGAAAGACAGAGCAACAAGAAAGATGACTGTGTAGTCTTACCTATAGCAAGTTTCAGTAAACTCACGAATAATACCACAGTCAGGTGTAGACCTGCAACTGTCAAACAAACCTTTATGGCTAGGCAAAATACATGACATAAGGCTGAGAATGGAATCTCTATCTGTATACAGACGTTATATCTGTATAACCGGCTTTATCCATTTTAAAAACACAAAAAAATTCAATGTGTATGGGTCCACATGCAAATGTTGAGCCAGTATCAAAGGCCAGAGCCAAACCAAGTTTCAACAAGGAATGTTTTCTGGTTCTGCTATCTTCCAGAGAAAAAAAAATGGCAAAATCTCTCTGATGTCTAACAAGCAGTAAGTTAAAGTAATTGGAAACAGCATCACACAAACACAATCCATTTTCTTCAACAATGCTGCAACACAAACATACTCTTATTTGAAGCTTTTCACCTGTTTGACTTCCTCTGTCTTTAAAAAGTCTTGAGGAAGATTGGTCAGTATCCGGAGCATGTCTGGCACAGGACTGATTTAACAGACTGGAGCATCCTTCATATGAGGAGAGGCTGAGAGAGCTGGGACTGTTCAACCTGGAGAAGAGAAGGCTTGGGGGAACTTATTGATATGTATAAATACCTGAAAGGCAGTAATAAAGAAGAGGGAGCCAGACTCCTCTTCTCAATGGTAAGAAGCAACAGGCACAAATTTAAAAATAGGAAATTCTATCTGAACACAAGAAAGCGTTTCTTTACTGTGAGGGTGGTCAGCTACTCACATAGGTTCTGCATAGAAGCTGTGGAGTCTCCATCCTTGGAGATATTCAAAACCTTACTTGACATGATCCTAGACAACCAGCTCTACATGTCCCTGCTTGAGCAAGTGGATTGGACCAGATTACCTCCACAGGTCCCTTCCAACCTAAATGACTCTCTGATCCTACACAGCATGTGCCAAAAGACCTGCAAAGGGGTAAGTCATTTCAGTGTTTAATTGGAAAGACCCATGTTTCAGACTGAAGGCAAAGATGCACACGGGTGGAAAAGCACTGACCTACCTCACAGCACGAACAAGAAAGGTGGAACCACATTCTCTCAACGTGACACACACTGGGAAGGAACCATCACCCTGTCACCCAAAATTAAAATCAAAGAGGACACCATTGGTAATTCTTACTCTTGTGGGATCTCAAAATTTCCTACAGGTGAGGTACAGTCAGGGCCTGAACTCTACTCTCCTGATTCTGTGGAAAACCTACACTAGTGTAAAGCAAGAGGTACATGAAAGCCTACCATATCATAAACGTGAAGGATTAGCAATGTGACCTGCAATGCTTAATAAATGTTTAGGCACAAAATTCTGTTTTCAAAATAACTTTAAAATGTCCATTTTATGGCAAGGGGGGAGGATTGTATGCTTTTAACATAATAGTATAGCCAGGTTTTCATCCAACAAAAGCATTTTCACCAGGAGGAACTATTACATGCATTCAAATTGTCTATCAAAACGCAACTGCTAATTAAGAACAAAAATGACTGTGAAATTGCAATATAGGCTCCATTTAATTTTACTGGGAATTCCAGGCCTTTACTGTCAGGAAAGCAACACCTCTCATCAGTTCTGCAGACACCAGAATGAGTCACCTCTCCTCCTTTGGTTTTTCCAATTAATGATGTGGACTGTTTTCATACACTTTCCAATGATTAACTTTAATTGAACGTTTTGTGGGTTTATTTGGTTATACCACACTGAAGTTAGCAAATATGTCATAGTGCTCCAGATGAGCTCTTCTCCACACTCCCCCATTGTTTGATGCTTTTTATACAAAAGTACAGTTTAATATTTACTGTGGAAAGCTTCAATATTAAATGAGAATCCCAAGTGGGTCTGTGCAAATACTCAGGACCAAGAAATATCACCGGATTTCTCCTTTGTTCAGGTTGTGCTGACAATTACAACTAGCAGCACAGTTGATTTAAGTGTTCTGTGCCATCAAAATGTAGAATGAAAAACAGTGACATCTGGGATTTTTCTTCTAATACAAACTTAATTATTAATCAAAGCTATGACACACACTAAACATTGGCAAATGGCTCGAGAGCATCAGGAATTTATTTTTCTCAGTGGGGTCTTTAAAAGTATTCTAATAATAAGACAACAGTACTAATCTACATATGTGCAGCCCCCAGTCAGATTTTTGACCTAACACAGTTTGTAGGATTTATATATAAGACAGTTTTTAGGGGGATGAGGAGAAGGGCAAAAATAACCAAAAACCGAGAGTTTGAAAACATATCCTGCCTTCATTATAATTTCAGACCTTTAAAGATGCTACTCACAGAGTGCCACAGATTTTTAACGAAGACTGCATAATTGCCCAACATTTACGATAAAAAGTAATTTCATTTAAAAGCAAATGAACTACAGTGCAAACAGTATCTCCATCTATTAATAACTGATTCTTCTACTGAGGCTAATTATTGGCACCAGTCTCAGTGCAGGTTCCTGCAATATAGGCTAGTTACCTATAAGCAAAAGTTTACTTTATAGGGCACTGGGCAGTTTTTAATTGAAAACAAACAAACAAAAAAACTATCTACAGGTCTGTAGCACTGTAGTAGTTATTCTCATTCCTTTTTTGAAGCACAGCACAGTGATTACATGTACCAGATGGTAACATTTTATGCACATTGATCTGGACTACCTCTGAAATAGCAACTGAATGTTAATGAGTGGTAGCTGAAGTGCTTCTCTCTGTGTCCCTATGTTTTAAACATGGTTTCTTATTTTGTAACTGATGGTCTTGCTAGGAGGACCGGGATATCACAGGGTGTGCATTTCTGCATTTAGATAATGTGAACTGAATTTCACCGATAGGGGAAATCAGATCTGTATCAGACAACTGTGGCTAGGAATGAGATTAATCTACAACTCTCCTCAACTTCTAGTGATTAGATCTTTATCTTTTCAGCTTACTCATCCAGTTTCAGCAGCTACAAAGAAATATACATGGTCCATAGAAAATACAACTAAATACTATTATACGTGCAGTGTGTTTTCTTCAGGAATCAAAAAATCTTTCTTTCAGTTTCTTGCACCTTGCATAGCAAATAATAACTATGACAAGACCTGTCTTAGTGAACAGGTCTGAATATGAACTTAAGTCTACTGCAAAGATGGGAACCGAACCCATAAATCCAAGCCTCAGTGTTTTTCTACTAGAGTTAATGTGTAAAGTTCATTTGAGAGCAAACATACCTATGGGAGGAAGGACTGCACATACGCAAGGCACATACGTGCACATAGTTCTAAAAAGAACAGAGTCGAGGGAACTAAAACTGCAACTAAGCATGTGTGCTGCAAATATGATCTACAGAATATTGCAGACTGTCCTGTGGCAAATACAAGAAAATATTTTTTTGTGTACATTGAAATGCTTAGAAAAGAAAGATTTGAAGTAGTGACAAATTAGTGACACTTTTTTTTTTCCTTAAACCTTTTCATGCCAATAACTTTAAAGAAATTGGGTTTCTAGAAAACAAACTTTTGCAATGGATGCCTAATTACCTAAAACAAGGTAGTAGTTCCACGTGTTCTATTGATTCTCGTTTCTAGTTTTGCGCTAGAGCTCTCTACACTCTTTCCTGGAGGACTGTGCACTTTTGTTTGGGAGAAACTGAATCCTTCTTAGTTCCATTATCACCTCAGCTCACCTTCAGGTGCCTGCTAATCTCTCCAAACCTGAATGCATTCATCTTTCTTCCTTATCCGCTTGTCTACTATCTCTTTTCCATTACAAACTAATGAACTAAGTACTCTCATCTTCTTTAGTCTCATTGGTTCTTTTTCTCTTTTCCCTTTCTTAGAAGAATAAAATCTCTTGTGTGTTGATTTTTTTTTTTTTTTATGAAAATCATAAATGAAAAAATACTCTGTGCTCTTAAATTCGGAAAAATTTCCACAGATGAAGGCCCAACAAATGCCTCTGTAAAGGTTAAGCAATCTTCAATCAGATACTGAATGACAGATGAAGCACAGAAAGAGATAAGAGTGCTTTATAAGACATCTCATCTGGTCACTTGCACTGGAGTGTTAGAGGCAGATTAGATTGCATAGGATACCATATGATGCCTCTGCTGGTCATTTTTTTTCAAAAGGTAAAGAAAGCCAAATTACATGTGACAGTATACACTGTCTGAGTCAATGATGTAGCATTTAATTTAACTAAATCATGCTGGGAAATGCATGTGTGTCGATGCTTAATTTTGGTGCACTAGTTATTCACTTTTGTGTGCATTACCAACAGAAGGACTGTAACAGTAGAATAAAAGCGTTTCAGTGCCTAATTTCACTTTACAAAGAACTAACTATCTTGTGCTGAAATCTATTAAGGCTGGATCAGACCACAGTGCAAATGCACTGTAGGGAAACTTAACTACAACAAATACTCCCACTTCAGCAAGACAATCAATTCTTCTTGTCTTAATATATTTAATCTACCTTAAGAACTAGTACTCTATGTGAATCTGAAAGGCAAATACTTCACATACATACTTACATAGATATACATCTACAGATACATCAAAAAGGATATGAATAACTCCTTCATCAACTCTGCAGACTGAAGTTTGCAGTTGGTCTTCCAGATGCACCAATTTCTCACTTATTGCTTCACATTTTTCATCCAACTCTGTGGAAAATATGAAGAACTCCTAAAGGAAGTTGAAAAAGAAAACAAAGCATGTTTGCTGATGATTATACATTTCTACGTGATATTTCCATCAAATTAAGGGCAAAATAAGATATTAGTGATGGGATATGATATTTTGCAGTGCTAAGATATTGCCTGAAACCAAATTCCGGTTAAAGAGATAAAGTTGTTACTACATAATAATTTGGTGATATATATGGAATGGAATGTGCTTGTGGTCGCAGTCTATTTCCCAGCAGAAAAAAAGTCATGATCTCACTTTCAGCAGAGGATTAAAGGGGTGTGAAGACTGAACTGCTCTCCCTCTCCCCTGTTGTCTCACCACAGCAGGGGAGGGAAAACTCATGCTGACTACACCATTTAGGTTCCTAAATTTCAAGTTGTTTTTGTAAATATGATTTACACATTTAGGCCATTTCAACATTTCAAGAAGCATCATTTTTGGCATCTCACATAAATACAAAAACGCACTTGCCTTTTGAAGAAAAATCTGGCTAGAATACTCAGGGACTTTGTTCAACTGATTAGAGAAAACACATCGAAGTCTTACAGAATACAACATGAAACTACACTTTGTTACTATGTTATGGTGAAATAAGTATAAATTTTCAAAAGTAATGGTTGTCTACCTAGACCTTTATAGAGGGAAAGGCTTTTTCTATTTTAAATCAAGTATTCTAAACCCATTACAAAGGCTGTTCCTATAGATTTGCTTGCTGTCAGATATACTGCAGAAGGATAATTTGTATCTTTTATATTTTGTATTGACTTCCTCTTTGAGAAATGACTCAAATAACCAGCATAACTGAGTGGGGAAAAAAATCAACCAATTTGTGCAGCACTGAGATTAGCCTTTCACCCTCCAAGGCATCATAGTGCTGTCTACAGTGAAATACAGGGGACATCTGTAAAGAAAAGATTATGGTGTCAGGATGAAGTTTGGCTGGAGCTGCATTGAAAAAAACAGATCATTCATCAGCTGGAATACAGACAACTGGATTTTCTCTAGACCTAGAGTATGTACTCATCTATAGCCTGCTACATATGTGTCCATATACAAATATCAGACAAGTTTTGCTCCTTTGAAGAAGTACTGGAGTCCTTTGCACTGATCCGTAATATCATGCATTGGTGGTTGTTTGAGTGAAATCAAGTCTTCAGTCAATGAAATTGTGCCAAAAACTGTTGGAATGCTGCCCACTGGGAAAATCTGATTTTTGGTAAACACATTTACCAGACCTCAAGTTTGTGCTACCCTTAGTGTTTGCGTCATGCAGTGCGTACGTAGAGTCAAATGTCAGAAGAGGTCTGCTTGCTGGTACATCCTCTGTTACAGCACAGAGCTTTGACCTTTTGCCTTCCTATGTCTTCTGCCAGACACAGCTATCCAGCAGATCACATGGGTATGCAATGAGCTCAAAGCCTGGACAAGTGAGCTGGAAACAGGTTATGTTGCAAATGTCCACAGCTTAGAGGCAGAGAAGCACAACGTGAGAACCAGCCAGCTGAGTCCCTGGCTCTGTACGTGATACCTGAGCAGCCAAATTCAGAGTTGTTATCGAGTATCAGAATCTACAACAGAATTCAACAGAGGTTATAGATGTAAAATTGACCCATTGTTTTCAAAAGAAGAACAAGGTAGGAGAACATGCACATTCTCCCTACATCAACTAGGAATGTCCTTGTCTCTAGACTGAGGATGAAAGACGAGGAACAAGTCTTCCATCCAGCTGTTAAATCGTTACTCAATAAAACAGCAGGACTCCATATGCTTCTAGGGAGTGGGATAACCCAGGCAATTTATATCAACAGAAAGCTTTTCATGAATCACTCTATGACACTGACACACATGCAAGAACAGATGACAGTTGTCTAAAAGAACTTAGGTCTCATGCTAGGAAGAAGAGAGTCCATAAATTGTAAGTAAAACTTGCCTGCTCTGAAAGAACATCTAAAGTGATGGCCATTCTGGAGAAAGCTCAACTTCTGAACACTTTTCCATGGCAGTTCATTACCCATGGAAAATCAGATCTTCACATAATCATCATCTCAAATGCAAGAAAAACAGGACAAAAAACATGCAGTGCCACCCCATCATCAGTTAATTTGGGAATTTATATTTAGGAAGAACAGCTTTTATTAACACACAAGCTCTTCAGGACTGCTCTGACAGAAAAAAAAGCCACAAAGTTTTCAAATCAGACTCTTTCTACAGCTTGTGCACTTAGGCAAAATGAGTTAGTCCTGTACAGATCCTGAAGAAGCGGTATCTTATAGAAACATGTAAAAAGCAGGCTTTAGCTCTTGCAACATCAATATATTGTATATTTTTGTCTGATCCACTTACTGCTTTTATCAAGGGGATACTGTTGACAGTAGGACAGTGTGTCCAGAGAATTGGTCAACAAATTAGCACTGCCACTGGTGGCTGTAAGAGATCTATTTCTTCCACTTTAAAATGGCCCTGTTTCCCAGCTAGTAGATGCAAACACAAGGAGTTCACTGAGCAGCTAATCCAAATGATAAGTGCACTGTCTGCATTTGTTTAGACCTGCTGTGAACATCCACAGTGGAAATTTTTCCCTAATCAGTGCCAGTGAGCATACAGGGCAAATCGGATCTCCTAGACCTACCCCTTCTCTGCACTTCAGATGGGATGAGAGATGCTGACAAGGGACAGTGCTTAGAGACATGGTTGGCAAAAAAGGCTCCAAGTTGCAAGTATGGCCTAGTTCTAAGGTGATCAGGTCGTTAAAACTCAAAATATAATTACAGCCTGAAATTCACATTGAAATTCACCAGTAGGTGTGTGCAGCTACCTAATCTGATTTCACATTTGACATTTTATTTTCCTTTTAAAATAAAACTTAACAGTCAAGTAACGAAAGGTCCCAGGAATGACAGAAGGAAGCCATGAGCCAGCCCTCAAGGGACTTCAGGCAAACGCTCATTCTGTAGCAAAGTGCTTTGCATCAGTACTCACCCATATTTTGGGCTTTCACCCTGCTGCAGTTTCTGACAAGGAGTCTACTGGTGAGCTAAACATGCTCAGAAATAAGATTCTGTGCTTCTTACAGCCATTCACATTAATTCCTCCGTCAACTAAATACTTAAGATTCTCCCTTGGAGTAAAATTTCCGTTCTAGCTCACATGTAACAAATACAGTAAATCTTCCTGATTTATTACATTTTGAATACACAATGAATTACCTAAAATGTAACAGAAATCGTGTTTACTTTGGAAACTAAGATAAATGAAAAATGAGTACTAGGAAAAATTGTGTGCTCAATGAAGAATTGTTCCTTCAATACAGAGAAGCAGGGAAATCTAAAAAAGTAGAAATCCAATCAAACTTATTTAGGTCTTTGCACACTTGTACCCAATTTAATCGTAACTGTATGGTTATGGCTGCTCTGCGGTGTAACTAAAATATCTCCATAAGGTAGATGTTACATTTTGTTAATCTTAAAAACTTAATGTGCATTCTGCAGCTTTAATCTAGCAATAATAGTGTATGGATGAATTATTTTTGCATCTGTATGACACAGAACTGCCTTTTCAGCTGAAATGAGAAGATCCTCCATAGTTTAGACAAGCATTGTCTCTCAAGGACGTACTCACAAACATTAAGGGAAAAATGCAGGAGAGTTTTCCTATAGACTGTATATAATCATACATGGATTATATACAGAACACGTATATAATGGCCATTCTTATTTTGGATTGGAAGGATGTGGTGGTGCAGACGTTTATAACTTTGGTTTAGGTACCCTAGTTTAATATCAAGTGCTATACATGTGATGGTAAAAACATGCACTGCTCTCAAAAACATACAGGAAGAATTCTAAACATTCAATCAATTCCACAGCTCCTGTCCCTGGACCCTCATATGAAAACAGTATGCTAACCCAGAGAACTAGATAGGAAAGGTCCCTCTCAGAGCCTTCCATGCCTGCTAACATAACCGGTAACATTTTTATTTGACATTTGTCTATATAAACAGGAAACCACTGTCAGTGGCACACGAACTATTCAGAACAGCTCCTGCTTGGAAAGTGGCACTTCACACTGATCAACATCTTTGAGAGGAAAGAGGACGCTGCCTCCAGCTCAGCGTATTAATAAAACACAATTCATCCAAGCTCGTAGGTTATGTCGATGCTACAAGCTGCTCTAAGTCTTAAGACTTCTTTGGTTATTTCTGCACTAACAGCGCTTTTAGGAAGCAGCTAGCAGAGACTGCAGCAGTCAGGAAAGAGCTGAGATGCAATTTTGCTTTATGGATTTTTCTGTGAATGGGTATATAGCTGGTTGGGATTTATTTTTTATTTCTAAATCCTTAAACAGGTTTAAATAGTACAAACGTGGGTCTGACTTGTTATTTGTTATGGTGGTAACTGAAGGAATTCTTCTGCCTTCTCATGCAAAATATAAATTCTTATTCTGTCCCAGACGCTGCACAGCATCAGTGCATCAAATTAAGAGCAGAGGAAATGGCTTCCACTTTAGTCTTCTGCATTTTATTTTACCCTTTTACAAGCCATTTTAGTCACCTACGAGCAACAGCTCCTCGACAGCATTACTCGAGTAAAATGTTTGGTCAGCTTTTCCAGTGTAAACTCCTTCTGTGCTCTCTTGGATCCAATTCAGCAATTTTATACGGAAGAATCAGTATTCTAGTAGCTAGATTAATCTAACGCTATTAGGGATTAGAGCCTCTATTAGTCTGGTTGTTGTGCTGAGAAGCAGGCTTCCCAGATAAATCCTTAAAATTTGTTCTTAATACACAGGAACTTTTTAGGAGTTGCCTTGCTTTAAACTAGCAGTGTCATAACTCTAACAAAATAAGAAAAATAGAAGCCTTAAAAGACCTTATGCAAAACATCACAGCCAGATTTTTTTCACCTCTACGAAATCCTCTAAGAGTTAAAATCATTCAAAGCAATATAAGTAACAACTACAAAAAGCTGCCCTTGCAGACAGATACTTTTTGTTACGGCACAAGGCTTAGAACAGTGACTTATTGTTTGCAGAAGTGCTGCATGCTTGCCCTCACCCCTAGCAGAAGTTAATGGAAATTGTGAGCACTTGAAACTCCAAAAAGCCAGGCTAGGGCATCTCTTAAATCATTTCTAGAAACAAAATGGAAATGTCCATATGCTTGTCCTGCTTGAGCAGATGCTTCAGTCGCATGCTGGCTACATGTGCGTGCCCTTGGTTAGTGAGCTGCATAGCCACAAAGTGTCTGCAGTGGAGGAAGCCTTTGCCTCTGCCCTGCATCCCAGAATTGCTGTCCTGTGTGCACTGTCCTGGGCAGGTGCTGTAGGTGAGAAGGGCAAAGCAGCCACTGACAGCAGGCCTAATCTCATACTCTGAAAATAATGCTTCTTACTCCTGACCACCGCCATCCTAGAATCATGGTAAGAGCAATCAGGACGCAACAAAGGGCCACAAAAGCCCCCTCCATGGTTTGTGGTGAGATCAAGCACACCGTTACTGCCCTCAGCTGATGCCTGTCCATACAGCTCTCAGCAGCTGACAGGGATTTTGTGGTTCCAGCTGTCAGGGCAGAGCTTGCTCCAGGGCTCAACCATCCTTACAGCGAGCAAGTTTTCCTAACCCAAACTTCCCTTGCTACAAACTAAGATGTTTTCATTTCATTTTACCCTTACGCAGCACACAATAACTGATCATTACCCTCTTTACTACTATTTTTTCTGTGACGGAAGATTTTGACTTTGACCAGACCAAGATTTCTAAACATTTTTTTTTGTATTCTTTTCTTTCTTTTTTTCAGCACGTCCCTATCTTCCACACAGAGATACCCAGACCCATACTCCTGTGGAGGCTTTGACATTCTCAGCTAAGCACAGTAATTATTTCTTACAACTGACATTCCCATTAATGAAGCTGCAAATGACTTTTGCCCTCCTTTGCAACAGGATCAAGGTAATGAATCCCACTCTGTTTGCAATCCACTATAACACCAGATTTCTATTCCGTAGTATTGTCATCTTAGCTGCTATTTACCATCTGTATACGTAAACACGACTTTTTTTCTGCCCTGAGTGCAATTTGCACCTGTCTTTTAACATATCACATCTTATTGATTTCAGGCTAGTCTTTCAATCTATCAGGAACATTTGGAATTCTAATCCTAATTGAAATTACATTGGCTGGCACATAGACTCCTGGCCTATCTCCTTTTTAAAGGCAAATACCAACTCTGCCTTTTACTGATCCCTTGGGACTTCAACTTTCCTTTAGGAGTTCTCATAGAAGCTTGTTAATGGTTTGGAGATTGTTTTTCTTGGCTCCTATGCACTTCAGAAGGAATTTCATCAGTCTAGCCTGACTTCAGTGCATCTCACTTACCTTCAGACCCTTCACCATGTTCTTCTCTTGCTACTTTGTGGTGAATACTAACAGTGTTACATATATAATGGTTTATTATTTTTAGAAAGACTTCAAACTAAGAAAATAAAGTTCTGCACTCTGCTCTCATTTTATCTTCTCACTTAACTTTCTTATTCAAGGACATACCGATGCTTTCTTTCAGCTCTCCCTTACAGACAGCTTACCACTGAAGTCTCCTGCCAGTATGCATCTTTTGCTTCCTGAAACTTAGTGTGTACTGTGGTCTTCCTGGTTCACTCTTATAGTGTGCACTACTCTTTCACAGGGTCATCGTTAGCAATACTTTTTCCTTTTCTTTTCAGAATTCTTATGGGCCACTGAAGAGTCTCTGACATGGACAGATACATGGTCTGTGACTGCTTGCTCTTTTCTGCACCAAAAGAACGTGTTGCCTTATTATAAATATGGTGTCTTCTGGAGGGTATCATCTGCTGTTTCCTCCTACCTGTTGTTTCCCTGATTTTCCTTCATGGAGGTGGCTCTCTGACTTTCCACAGAACTAGGATCAAGGATGTTCCCCGGTTACTTCTGCTCTTATCACCTTCCACTTACAGACTGCTAGCTTGTTCCATCAGCCTGTTTATGCACATTTAGGAGACTTCAGCACTACAACATGCTCCTGTTTCTCATATGCAACAACTCAGGCATGAAGCTTTCCAGACAGCTGTTTTGCAACTGTGAGCTACCTCCCCCACCATCACGTGCTTTTCCCACATTCCCTTTGCTTGCACCAATCCTTTTCCCTCCTCTGCAGGGATACAACAACACATGGGAGTGTTAAATGACTCATCAAAATTACAGCCTGATGCTGGCAATCCTTCCCTTCGCATATCTTCCATTACAGCTATGGAGGAGCATCCTTGGAAAATCATCTCTGCGAGAATAGAGCTCTCCATTGTCTTCCAGCACCCTGCTGCAGCCTGTGTGACAGCAGTCTTCCCATTCTCATCTCGAGTAGATTCAAGATCTTCCCTGAGTGCAGGCTTCCTCAAATCAGTACAGACTACTGCATCGACTCATTTAATTAAACTGGGACAATTCCAGTTCCTGCTGTGGGAGGATAAGGCTATTTACCGACTTACAAATAAAAATTCACAGTGGGCCAGGACTTGGAAGAGAAACAAAAGCACCAAATTGTTTTCTAGTGTCCACGTCCCGCTGTGCTAGGAGTCAGCATAGCTGGGTATCATTTATAGGTGGTTGGTAGTATTGTTTGCTCTGCTCCTGAGTCACTAAAATGCAACAATGTGGAATGAGTAACGGAGCTCTCCTGCAGGCAACAGGGAGACTGACAAGGATTAAGGGACCAGAGCGTTAAAGGAACATTTAGGCAAAGCCTTGACAGGGCAGAGGGTGCTGACAGTTTCATAGATCCTTTATAAAGCTGTCTACAACTCTACCTCAATCCAGCTGTGGCAGCGTGGTAGAGCCTGGCTTTCTAACTGATTTCCATTTCCTTTATTTATATTATTGCTCTTGATTCTCTTTATTTATTTTTTCCCCTCAAAACTTCAAAAGGGTAAGGTTCCTCTGCCTGCGTAAGATATTAAACTCTTGCTGAAGACTTCCCTAGCAGTACCCCTGCATGCCTGGCTGCTCTGGCACATACATAGGCCCAGCACGCGTGACACTCGCATGTCCTGTGATCTCCTGCTAAGCAAAGGACAACTTCTTTACTGAGGGTCTGGGTGTTCAGTGCAGCTCACTGCTGCACACAAGCACACAGTAGAGCTTTCATAAGTAATTTTTAGTCTCAAGCAAATATTTTGTCACCTTGGCATCTATCACTACCAGCATTCCTCTGTGCTGCCTTTTTGGCAGTAGGGCTTTTTGGTACCTTTACTCTGTGGGACTACTCACTCCTACTTCATCCATGGACATAAGCACCTGCAGCTTTGCTTTAATTCAAAGCAAAATTCACAGTTGAGAGAGTTTTTTTGCATTTTGTGGTGAACGTTCTTTTGCACAGTTCACATCCACTGTCAAGGATTTCCATTTTCATTTATGCTGAATTCACACAAAGCTAAGCAGTCCATCCGAGACATGTTCTCATGTCAGTCCCCTTGTATACAAGGTCAACATCTGAGCTTGGTCTTGCAGTAGATTATCTTTCCTGGAGCACTCCAGCTGCTCCACAGCCTTTGGATTCATTGGTGAGGATCCAAAGAAATATCTCATATGAATAGTTATCCCAAATTGCAACTCTCTTCTGGTTTTGTGTGTGTTGTTTGTTTTTTTTTTCATTTGCTTGGCTACCTCTTTGTCCCTTGTACTTGTCAGGTGGCATGCATACTAATATGGGAGGTGAACTGGGGGTTACTTACTCATGTAATTAATTTGTTGGCTGGACAAAATGCATGGATACTAAATTTCCTTAATATGTAGGCTTCAACCCAGGGCATACTGATCACACTGAATCCGTACAGCTCCTTTAACCACTATCAATCTCCTTACACATATATTACCTAAACTCTTAGTTTGTATGTAGACAGTAACAAGCAGATTTTTCTCATCACTTTCATAGGGCATCTTATATTACTCAATTATCCTGGACTTTGCTCAAATATATAGACTACGATCTGACATCTTTTTATTTATGAATATAGAGTAAAATGACAAATATCAGTTATTTTTATTCAGATGAAAATCTTATTGATATGTGTTCTGTTCTATGCTACTATACTTTCCAAATAAATTCAAGAGGATTTATAAAGGCATTTTTAGTGGTACACAAGAAGCCAAGTAAAACATCATGATTTTGTTCCATTCTTAAGCATTATTATGGTGCTACAGTGAGGTTGGCTGACTATAATTGGTTCTACATTTCCCCAACATATCCTTTCTGTTGTTCATTTGAATTAAAAGCACTGGCAAAGTGAAATTTAACTATAAACTCTCTGAAATATGCAGCAATTTTGCCATTATCTTCGATGGAAAAAAAGAATGGGCCAACTCTGATTGTGCCTGTGTTGTTTTTCTAAATGCTTACATACTACATAGAGATTTTGCTCTCAAATTTTTACCAAAAGGTAACACTATAAGAACAGGTATCATTAGTTCTAATTCAACCCCAGAAAAGTCTGTACAATGTCACCACTTTATACTGCCTAGAAAACACTTACCTCAGATAAATGACCCTCTGCTCCAAATGAAATGTCTTCCACAACCTGTTGCAGATAAGTTATTAAGTATATGGTACATACATGTGTAAACATTAATATTTCAATGGAACTTACAAAAACAGTATAGCACATAAAAAGTTATATAAGCTGAACAATTACATCATTTTACTACAGATGTATGAAACATTTCAATTGCTTTTCTAATGGGGCCTTGGCAGCCACCCAATATTTAAAGCTAAATTTGAATACATTTTATTAAAGCCTGAATTTTGGCTTCCCTGTTAAAACCCACAAGGAACACTGCCTCTAAAACTGAAAGACTAAATATAGATTGAGACAAACTTCTCTACCAAACTCTTACTGATCTAAACACCATTCAGAAGTCTACAGAAATTTTCTGGCACAAACCCTGTAAATGATTTTGGGCAGGAGATTCTGCCCCCACTGATGGTTTTTATTAGTAACATGTGGTAACTACAGTTCCTCTTTCAAAACTTACTTTGTCTGTAAAGTCTGTAAGAAATTGGGCAATTTTTCACTGAATGAGGAGCAGTCAAAAATTTCATGTTAATGTTCCTGGAAAATCATTAATACTTATCTCAAACAACAATATTGGTAATATCTAAATAAACAGATATAGGGATAGTGCTTTGATAGGGCAATACTTAGTATCACAGGTATGTATGTATATGTATAATACAGTAGAAAATCATTACTCTTCCATAAGACCATTACAATTTCTGCATATTTCAATAGTCTATATGAAGAGAAGCTGTTTAGATGTATTTTACCTACCATACTCATTTTGTTATTCTATTTTTACTGCAACATACTTGTAAGCATTAAACTTACTGAGATACTGTTATCTCTATCTAAAGAGTTAGCGTGTTTACCAATAGATATGACAGTATCACTCGCAGCTAAGGGGCATCTTACTGCACAACCACATGTGTGACTGTACAACAATGATCTGATCATTGTATACAAGCCAGCTTCCTGTTTTTACAGCAACCCTTTCCAGCTTGGATTAATACAGAAAACATTCAGACACTGACTTCCACTGATGCTTAATGCTGACATTCAAAAAGATGATTAAATTTTAAGTTTCCAAATTACATTTGAAGCTCCACAAATACAATATTTAATTAAAACTCAAATGAATGCACAGTTTATTTAGCTTTCTAAAGGCTTTGTCCTTTACACATTGCACATTTGCTTCCTGGATCACAGGCTATCTCAGTGCACAGTAATGAGTTGCAGCCCGTTAACTGAGGCTTTCTTGTTCCTTGCTATTGATAAATTCTGAAAAATGTTGTGTCATATGCTGTGATGACTTCTTTTTAATGACAGACAGTACATTAAATATTATAAATATTTCATAGCTGCTCACTTAATATTACTTAAAACATTTAATATCTTAAAAACAGTGAATAAAATGAATGCTTTACAATGATAGAACCTTCCCAACATTAATGTTTTCAAAAAGACTTCTAAACATCTTCCCAGATGGCAAAACTGAAGTATGCAGAGGTGAGGAAAGAAAACCAACCCTTACTCTTACCTCTTTTCTCGCTTCAGTAACAAGTGAAAATATAAGAAATGATCTACAAAGAATTCTGATGGGAAAACTACCAAAAATGCTGACTTACAAGAAAGGTAACACTACTGAATTTTGTTTTTTACCTTGTAACTTTAATCACCTCAATTTTCTTGAAATCTAGTAGGTGTTTCTTTCCTTCATAGTGATTAAGAGGGAACACTGCACAGCATGCCAGATAGCAGAAGAAGAAAAAAGGATAGGTCAGGAACTCAAGCCTGCGGGTACACACATACTCATGTTCATCAAGATACTTGGTGTTAGGGAGGTCCCAGCACACACACATCTCTATGTTTATTAGTTATCATTGGTGCTGCTAGCATTATTAATATGCGTTGCTTACACATACATTATCGACAAACAAAAAATAAAGCAAGATTTCATAAGTAGTGGAACAAGCAAGCATTAATGTCTGAAGAGAAATGAAACGCTACTGCATACTTTAGGAATCACTCACATGTTCATATATATGCATCTAACTACATATTATCGACCACAGCAACTTCCATCTCACTCACGTGCAACCTGAGCAATATTACTTGCAGTTTAAAAGTATGGATCATTTCTGGGATGAAAACTAGAACCCATCTTGAATTCCCCAGAGACTTGGGAGAAAAATCAATCTCAGTTAGTTAGCAAAAGACAAACTAGAACTGCACTGGCAGGGCACCTCATTTTTGGCAAAACAGCCACTACCTGGAGAACACACGCTTACATGAAAAATCAAGAATCTGTTTTAACTTCATTAGAAAACAAGTTGACTTTGACAAGACTGAGACTAAAAGTACTGTCTACAAGTTTGCATCAGCACTTTTTAAAATACTATATTCTAATAAATTATCTGTAGCTGAGAAGGGTACACCTTAATTTTAAGTAAATTAGATTGTTTCAGGATTAATTTTACTGGCCTCACTTTATTTAGTTTTGACCAAAAAATTAGTCATGATGTTTCAGTAACCTGAGCTGCCAAACCATGTGATTGTCTTCCTTGCTTAACAGTCAGTTTTATAAAGGAAGCCTGGCTTGCAGAATTATTTGGGGTATACCATAGTCTGCTGCATAAACAAACTGATAAAAATTTCTCTACTGTCTTAGAAAACACAGTTATGAGGACTATAAAGTAACTGTTGACAGTTAATAAACCTGTGCTCACACATGACAGTAAAATATCTGAACTTTCAAAGAATTTATACCTTGCATATTTTATATCAGAACATTCATATCTTGTGATCTAGTGAGGATATTTAATTAAAAATGAAAAATGTCCCTTCTGCAAAGCAGTATCTGAGGATCTAAGCGAGGGGTTATTTCTGTTCTCCTTTTTTTTTTTTTTTTTTTTTTTTTAATTCTTGCGTTTATTTGTTTCTTTGTTTTCTAATGAAACCTACACAGAAGGATAATTATATGCAGGAAATCTGCATTTATAATATACATCAATAAAAACAAATCCACTGCTCAGTAATATTTAGCCAGGTAGAACATGATAAATAATTGGGGTGCTTCATTTATAGCCTTTCACCATCAGGAGAATTAATTACCTGGGAAGGCAATGCACCTTCAAAAGCATATACTTATGAGCTATGAGTACTTGCAGTACTTGCAGTACTGTTTTGAACCGAGCAATTCAGTAATCTCTCAATACAAAGAATGCCACTCTTTCCTTCTGCTTCAGTGACCAACAGCTGTCTGTTTAGAAATTCCCTAATGGAGAGCAGAGATGACCCAGCTGAAGAGAAGGGTCCTTCTGGAAATGTGGCAACCACATCAGGCTACCCCTCTCACAAGGAGGGCACAGACTCGTTAAATAATATGTAACTAAGTATATTTGACAAATACATGTTTTTCCACTAGGTACCTCCACTTGATAAATGCTATCTCTTGACTAATGGTTATAAAGCTACTAATGCACAACAGTAAGATTTTCTGAATGAAAGTGAGAGACATGGCCAAGGTAGACATTAAAATCTACATCACCACATTTCTTTTGTTTTGCTGCTGTACTGGCTCTGGCTGGGATGGAGTTAACTTTCCCTGCAGCAGCCCATACGGTGCTGTGCTCTGCACGTGTAGCCAGAACAGCCCTGGTATCACACCGGTGTTACCTCTCTTGCTGAGCAGTGCTGGCACAGCAGCAGGACTCCCTCCAAACCACCCCAAAGCCAGTGGACAGGAGGTGGGCAAGAGATGCGGAGGGGACATCATCAGGGCAGCTGACCCAAACCCGACCAAAGGGATATTCCATATGTTTGGAGTCACACTCAGCAATAAAAACTGGGAAAGGGAATGGAGAGGAGGGGCTCTCATTATGAAGACATCTGTCCTCCCAAACAACCACTACATGTATTGAGGCCCTGCTTCCCAGGACATGGCTGAACACAGCTCATTGATGGGAAGCAGAGAATTTTATTTTTTCTCTCCCTGTGTTTCTGTGTGGCCTTTGCTTTTTCTTGTTTTGTTTTGTTTGTTTGTTTTTCCCTCCTCCTTTTCCCTTTAATTAAATTATCCTTATCTCAACCCATGAGCCTTTTTTTTTTTTTCCCAGCACACTTTCTTCTCCCCCTCTTCTTCTGCAGAGGGGGAGTGAGAGAGCGGTTGTGGTGAAGTTCAGCTGCCCAGCAAGGTAAAACCACCACAGCCACAAGTATAAACCACTTTTAAAATGAAAACATTACAATCCCATATAACAGAGCATTTAATGCTGCAAAAGTGGATTGCCTTTCATAGAATCACAGAATATCCCAAGCTGGAAAGGACCCATAAGGATCACTGAGTCCAACTCCTGGCCCCACACAGGACCACCCAAAAATCAACCCATGTGTCTGAGAGCATTGCCCAAATGCTTCTTGAACTCCAGCAGGCTCGGTGCCCTGACCACTGCCCTGAGGAGCCTGTCCCAGTGCCCAGCTACCCTTTCAGTGAAGAACCTTTTCCTAACATCCAATCTGAAAACATAACTTTCAACTAAGTCTATTTACAAATCAAGACATTTTCTGCCTTTTAATATCTTTTCCACTTCAAAGCATTAAAAAGAAGGTTAGCATGATTTTTAAGAAATGTGTCAGGTTCACTTGTTTGCTTTTATATTCTGCCTCATGATGAACTGCTGGGAGATGGCAGGAAACAATATGCTACAGCTAGCTCTTCTCTAAAAGGTTAGATACTGCCTGTCACTCCTACTGAGATCCCACCAGCATTACTACCTAAACTGTAAGATGCACTTGATTGTGTAAAACTTCTATATCCCATAAGGAAAAAAAATCTCACATCCTTAAAATACAAAAATTATTGACCAGCCTAAATTCCAGAACTAGAAAACAGTCTATGGGTTTTGTTCAGTTTTTATGGTTGTAGTGGGTTGCAGTTGTCACTGATGCATAACTTATACTCAATGGTCTTAGCTGCAGGTAGCACTGAAGCAGAGGAAGGCTAGTCAACTAAGCTGTGGTAAAACACTGCTCAACCCCTTCTAAAAGCTGGGAAGTGAATGAATGTTCTTACAATAACATAACTGCTTCTTTTTTTCCCTTCAATTTTCCCAGTCCTAGGAGCACTGTGAGAACAGAAGGACCTCCATAGGTCCTTCACTGATGGGCATTTTAGTGTTTGTATTTACACATTAGCTTCTATATAAATTATGGCACATTCTCAAAGTGGTGTTTAATCAGGATGCCTGGACAGACCAGATTGCAAGCAAAGGCATTTATCCTATGAAGTTTAAAAGCAGCTAGATGAAGAGCTGAAGTTAGGTGGATAGTGCCCCTAAGTTCCCTCTGTAGTTGATAAGAGACAGAGAAGAAATTATCAAAAACTGTGTAAATATACTTTCCCCTTCCACTAAACATATGGGGAACCCATCTTTCTGATTCCTGCACCTCTATCCAGAACCCAAAGTCACCTCACTTCAGTTGGCTTTATGCCATTCTAATGCCACTTTCCAGGGAAATGATACTTGCAGAGATGAAATGGCTGATATCTCCTGCATGAATCTCAAGAGTGCTACAGAAACAGTAATAAAGCCCCAAACCTTCCAGAGCTTCCCAGATGCTTTTTTAAAAGGGAATCACGGCTTTCCATGACCAACAGAATGGCTCATATTACTTCAACCAACCCATAAGGATATGATGAGAGAAAAAAAAAAAATCAGAGAGGAAAAATCTAAATCAAATCCACAGTTGACCATTTACAGTAAAAACCCTCTCCATGTGGATTCAGTCTGTAAAGTGTCTTTCCTAGGCTGCAAGTACTGTTGAAGCCCAATTTAAAAACAGAATTTTACTAACAAGAAGAGATTTTACAGTAAGGTAACATCCTGCTTTCTGCTAAGTCTCAGCCAGTATGAATGCAAAATATGGTATCAGCTTTCAATGTAATGCACGGTTCAATGGCACCTAGCACCACGTGGGGTTAAGCACACTTTTAATTTTTGTCAATCAACTGAAAAAATAACTCCCGTTGGAGGGTCTTTTTGTCACAGTGCAGCTATTGGGTCACAAAGCTTTTCAATAGCTTTATTTATTTATTTATTGCCTTGACAGTGCAGTTAAATGATTTTTAGGTAGTTGCAAATATTTAAGCAAGGACGGCATTCCAGAGCAGAGCACAAAAACTTAAAAGAAATTTCTCAGACCCTTTAAATCTCATGATTTTTTTAATTCTTTTAGTATTTTCTATATGCTGGAAGCCTACCTGCATCTGAGCTAGGAAGCCTTTGACCTTTTCACTAGGGAAGGAAAAATTATCCCCTCCCCACTACAGCTAACACAGATCCAGGGCTAACTAGTCAGTAGAACTAACTCAGAGTGAAACTCATCAGTGAGATGAGGAGTAGCTGGTAATCTGAGTTAAATACTTAGAGAATCTTAAGATAAATGTTTTTCCTTTAAATCCAGATGTAGAGTCTGGATTCACTGCCTCATTAATTTCTAAATTTTAAGAAGACTGATGGTTAAAGGAAAAAGGGTTGAAGGGCTTCGGAGAAGCTAATAAGCTTTTTTATTCATGTCCCATATTGGAGGCCAGATGTTAAGTTCATTCTTAAACTGCCCTGCTGACCCATCACCCACCCAGATTTAACTCCTCCTCTCAAAATAAAAACCAGCAGTATCACTTCAAATCCAGCTGTAGAGTATTTCAGATACCTGTTTCAGCTCACTGTGCTTGGAGCAGGGAACAGTGCCCCACTCTGTGCCCTTCGAAAAGTGACTTTCTTTTCTTTTCTCAGAATCAGAAGGGCCATCAGCAGCCATCTCCAGCTCATCCATTTGGTTGTCCTCTTCCTCCAAACCACAGCAACTGGTTTCTTTCAGTTGAAAGCCTCGGATCAACAGCTGACAGGCCTCCAAGTCAGCTTCCCACACTCTTTGGAGCAGCTGGCTCCCGCAGCTGAAATAAAAGCCAAAAGAAAAATAATGCAGATCAGGGAGAATGGTTGCTATTTCAAGTGGGGTGACTACTTGCGATCAGATAGAAAAATATAAAAACAACGGAAAAACAACAGCAACTCAAATACTTCCACAGAGATAGCACAAGCTATTTTGAACTGAAAAGCAGCAATATGACAGCCCGATGCAGAAGTCACTTTAAAAAACTTTGTGTTAAGACGTTGTTTCCAACAGTAGGGCATACACTGGCTATGTGTGACCTTCTCCTGATCTGATACAAGTCCAGGAATCTTGTGATCAGAACCAGCACTTTCTTTGCTCTGTCAGGTATACAGACCTGTCAGCAGTCATGTGGCTTTCCTGAATTTCTTATAAAACATCAAGTATGAGCAATCACACTATTTACTGCATTAAATCAGCTCTAGTTTTTGGAAAATAGATAGAGTGACTGCTCATTTTCTTCTTACACTGAAATGTACATGCTTTGACTCTAGTGAATCAATTAGATAAAGCTGGTAATACTCTCCTGTCCTTCAGTTGTCTACCTTTGAATGTTGTCCTTATCTCTCCCTAAAATGTTTTTGTTTTATTTATTTATAATTTTATTATCCCACTAAAGAAAAACAATTTATTAGGCATTTCAAAATACCAAATTTCTTCACACTTTCAATCTATTGATCATCTCTGAGATGGCCACATACGTTACAAATACTAATCCTGAGATATGTCCAAGTAGATATTTTTATCTGAAGTAAATGGCAATTTTATGTATAGCCAGTTTTTCAGAACAAGATACTGAATAATAACATCACACTGCTCTTAAGAGATGTGGTCACATCTCCATTTAATACATCTTGTCTCTAAGGAGCCAAAGGATTAGGTTGCCTGCTAAAATATAGCTGATCATTGGCAGAGCCTGGAACAGGACTCAGAAGCGCTAATTCCCACGGCAATACACACTTCTAGACAGATTTGAATACTATTATCTAATAACCACAATACTTCTTCTCAGTGCTTTTCAAATCATATCACTTGCTATATAATAGTAGGCAATTATAAGTGATTAAAAGAAGGAAAATAACTATCAGATTTTAACTTTTCTGACCAAGTTAAATGCTAGCTTATCTTTTATTCTGAATGAAGGATAAAGGAGATGCTCTGCTCACAATGAATTCATTAATCCAACAGAGGTATATTTTTAAACTCTACAAACACAAGGCACCAAGATGGAAAATTCACAAAGCAGTATTTTGAAACTGAGAGCAAAACCAGGCTCCAGAAGCTGTGGTACTTGATGTGAACTTAGCATCAGTATCAGTGGTTACTGAGGGTAGGATGCAGCATGAAGTCCTTAAATCAGTCCCCAACAAGAAGTTCAGAGTGTCACTAATTAGAAAGGGAAAAAAATCTTCACTGGATTGCAACTCTATGCTCCATCGAGGTAGCATTTTACTTACCAAGCCAGAAACATAAAATATCCCCCACTGTTTCTCTATTTGTCAGTCACACCATCATGGTTACACAGTCAAAACATCTCCCTGCAGATATACATATGCCCATTTACTTGCTTTTTGCAAAAGTTTGCTTGCAGCTATATATGACATATTATAAAAGACTCAAAACACACCAGAGACCTGAGTGATAATTTCCAGTGGATTGCCTGTTTTTGGTTATTCATTTTAATGAAGAACTCTATTGACAAAATTGGGACAGAGATAGTGATATATGTAGTATTCACAGCAGAGAAGATGAACAGCATATATAAAAGCAGAGGGTAATAGTGCCTGGGCTGCAATTATTCACCCATGACTCAGCAATTCAGTCAACATGCTTTTGATTATGTCTTACCCCCACTTTACTAATCAGCAATTACTGAATGTGCCTCTAATAGCTTGCTCTTATTTTAAAGACATCTTTGTTTTATCATTGTATCAATAAAACTCCGATATATCTTGACCTAAGATACCAAGTAAGCATGTTAAATGATGTTACGCTGAACTTTTCAACTGCAACCAGTAAATGCAAATATACTGGGATAATCTAGGCCTACTTAAGTCCAAGGACTGAATTTTTTAGTCTATATTTTGAAATTCAGCATTTAGAAGCATTTTTCAAACATGCTTTTAAAGTAAAAATTATTTGAAGGCTGCAAATAGCTTACAGAGAAGCATGGACCAAATAAGCATTAAAAATTACGTTGTCCCCAACATGCAAAATCTTTACATGTTATGACAGGTATAAAAGTAAGCTCAAGTGGATTTCAGAGTTTGGTTTGTGTTTAATCCACTGTAAAAGTGCATTTGCAGTCTCTATGAAGTGAAAAGTATGTGGGTGCCTGTATTGAACACAGTGGGTTTCTCAGGTACACAACTTTTCAAAATGATGCAACAAGATTGGGTGAGATTTTATATTATTCCTGTATTCATAAATCCTTTATGATGTATTAATCTCTAGATGTTATATGCCTGTTTGTACAATACCAACAAAGTATGGTGTGGGAAGTTCAACAGAGGTGGGAGGAACAATTTGCTGGAATCCACAACACATCGCCATCCATCATCCATTTATACAGACCCAGCAACAACAAAGCATACCTTAATCACCCAACGATTCTGCATTTCCAAGTGCCAGAGGGCTCACAAGTCCCAGGTGCTAGCTGTTGTACAAATACCAGCAAGGTTGCAAAGAGCTAGATACAGACAAGGATGTTCAAAGAAACACTGAGACAACAGTGGACTGAACACAGCACATTAGTTACAGTACAACAGTTTAATTAGATACATCAGCAAGTAATTAGTCTAATCATCATCAAGCACACCGAGATATCATCGTGAATGAGAATTTGCAGGAGGCCAATGAAACAGGTCTATGGTTATCTAAGATCTCCATCCCTCCATACAGGAATCACGTAGGAAAGGCAAAAGATGTTGCTGTAAAAATGTAATGGGATGCCACACTGGGATACTGGTGTCTTTTATTATCTTTAGATGGAAGTCAGTCTCAAAAAAAAAAATAAAAATGAATAGGTGGAAAAAGATTGTGAACAGCCTTGACATTGAAGACTAGAAGTTATGTTTAATGTAACAGAACAGAGGGAACCAATGGAGAAAACCAACGTGAAATTATCAGAAAGACAGAATTTAAAAAGAGGAGGGAGGGAGGGAGGGAGGGAGGGAGGGAGAGCAGTCATTGCAGTAGCAACAGCATTTGGACTGGTTGTAGGGCAAGACTGCTTTTGTCAAGTAGATGCCAGAGAAACGAATGTTGAAGTAACTGAGATGCAAGACTCAGTACAAGTGATTTTTTAGCTGGATGGATAGCTTGGACAGGTCTTATCTCCAGGATATCATGCAAAAAGAATCCAAATGAGCAGGCCTACATTGACTTAAAGAATGGCTGAGACATCCACAGGAACTCAAACAGAAGAAGCAGGAGAGAGAATTCTGGATTAGGTCAAGTTGATGAAGATAAAAGAGCTGTCAGAGAAAACAGAGCTGTTTATAGACAGGAGGAAATGAATGTGGAATGGAGAGGCTTATCTGCAAGTTCTCTTTGTAATGTGGCAGTTGAAATTATAGTTACAGATGCCTTTACGAAGTCTCAAGTAGGAAGCGGCAGCCACAAGGAGTTTTCTAGGGAATGACAGCACAGACAGGGGGGTGCAGGAATATGGAGGGTATCTTCAATCTACATGTAACACTGGGTGAAAATCATGTTGAGAGTCACATCCAACAAGGATCCTCTCTTTCCTCCTTCAAGTCCAAAGAACATTGCTCCTCGGTCTTTGCACAAGATTCCCAGAGACACCAGTGGGGGCTCTTTATGTGACTCTCAGCACAACATTACTCTAAAACTATTTATAGTGCTAACTGGAACACTGAGAACACAACTTTTCTATTGAAGGCTCTGCAGACATACAAAAGGCACATTCAGTCCTGGAACATTATAGCCTAAATGAAAACATGCCCATGTAAAAATAGCCAAAAGACTTTATATTAAATATGATAATAAATAAATAATAATTTTTAAAAGCCAACACCACAAAAAATGTCCCCCAAAAAACCTCCTGGAAAGCAAATTGGAATCAACACGCGGAGATGTCACAACTTGTAAATCTCACCATCTCTCGATTTTAGGAATGCCCCTTGGTGAGTGAATCGTTAAAAGTGGTTTATAACACCCTGAGGTCAACACTGTGTGTTGATACAAGATATTGCTTATTTTAAGGACAGCAAAGGGAAATCCCTCTAAGAAGCCACTGCAAGTGAGACTGAAGCTAAAAGGCTGCATAGCAAGACGTCTATTTGGAAACTGCATAAACAAAAGCTAATTTACCAGGTGAGATTAACTAAGAAGAAACACTCCAGACAACTTCTTTCTAACAGGCAAGGCACACTAAGGTACAGATTCAGGAACACACATACATACCTTTTTCTAGTACCAGGCACATTTGTTCACACACTGCATTCACTGGCGCTAAAGGTAGCTTTCTCTGACAAGACAGCAAATGAAGTGCAACAAAAATACTCTGGCAGAGACAAAAGGGATTTTCACTAGGACAGTTAAAATGACTGGAAAATTGTGAAGCTTACAGAAAATGGCAACGCAAATCAGAAGACTTCACTCCATATCCCCCTCCTTTGTTGATCTGGGGAAAGTTGCTCTGTATTTCGGTCACTCAATTCTATTTATATTTTGCACCACAGGGAAAGAACTAGCTCTTCCTACTCTCCGTTTAGTTGTCTTTGCTGCTTTTTCTTAAGGCAACAGTCATGCAATGAACAAAGGAGGCAACCAAAAGAAAGAAAGTATGGAGCAATAATATTTAATTTACTGGGGACTAGAGGAAGAAAGCTGTGGTGTGTTACTCTTTGCAGAAACCCATCCCTCTGATTTGGTTTATCGTATTAATTCAGTCATGCATGAATAGCTCAGCTTATATTTGACAAATATTTACAACTTCAGGAATATATTTTGCTTTTCTCTTTTTTAAAACAAGGTTACCAGCCTGATCTTTTCTTCATCTTCCACGTTCACTCTTACATTTAAAGATGCCTACAACCAATCTGTTGAACAAATCAAGAACTGCAATGTTCTTATCAGTGGGTCATGTGAGGCTCTGGTGAACGGGAGTCACGTAACCCTGTTTTCCCTGTCTGGCTGGTGTTCAACAGCAGTCTGATAAGGAAGAAGGTACAGCTAGGGCTCATCAGATCGCAACTTGCAGCTGGCAAACATGAAAGTGAGAAGAGAAAAGGGTCAGGAAAAGAGAGGAAGAAAACCTGGACTCTCGTCTGAACAGCAAAACTTATTTTCTCCTTGCCTGCACACTAGAAAGTCACCTTTTATAAACATCTGAAATAAAAAAAACTTCTGTTTTTTTCTTCCTGCAACTTTCTCTAATCCTATAAAACCCCTCTATACACACCAGTTATAGAATCTCAATTTCACAATTCAATTCCTTGCATTGTGTTTCTTCTCTGCAATCTCCTCAGGAGCTGAAAATCTCATGAATTCACTTTGTATTGTTTTGATCATGTGTTTCTCCCCCAGTGCGCGAGACTTATTTTTCCTACTCCCTTATTTCAAAGCTCAGTGACAACATTTATTTGCTGTTCAGCGTTATTATTGCACTTCTCCGTGTAAAAACAAGACTCACTCCCAAGAGGTTAGGGGTCTCCATTCTCCCTTGTCAGATAATAACCTACTTTAACTCCTACCTTAGAGACTAACTAGAGCTCCTTGACAAAGTCTGAAGCTTGCAGTATGTTTCTCTGGCACAAGTGATTTGCTTCTTTAACCTTGCCTTCTCCCTTATAAAACATACAATAATATCTAGCAGACTACACAACATAATACTTTACTGAAAGCATGAAGAAAATAACAAGTGGGTGCCCCTCTGTAGATGTGTGGTGTAATGACCTACTGGAGAATGCTCTGAACCAGAACCACATAGCCCAAGAAATCAGTCCTCAGAATCCCAGTCTAACTTCTGGATTCTTACATTTCCAACACCCAAAAAATACGCTCTGGGCTGACTTTTCTAACATCTAGATCTTATAAGCCGCGGACATGCTCTCTGCGCAACAGTCCTACCCAGAAGACATCCAGCTCATCCAGGCAGGATGTCATGGCACAGCACAGAGACATGGACACTGCTTTCCTGCAGCTTGGAGAATGGATGGTAGCGGTGGCTCTGCTTTCTATAGGATGCCAGAAATGTCCACAGGAAGAGATTTGAAGAAAGAGGTGAGCAGAGTCCTCAGCCCAGCCCAGCCCTCATCGTGGTGAGAGCTCTTTGTGGCATTCTTCTCTCCACTACTCAGGGATGTAGCAGGGCAGAGTATACCTGCAGATGCAGTACTTCATAATATGTGAGGGTATGAAGATGTATGTATGTATGTGTGTATGTGAAGAGGTACACATATAAAGAAAATAAGCCTTTTTAACTTACAGAATCACAGAATCACAGAATTTCTAGGTTGGAAGAGACCTCAAGATCATCGAGTCCAACCTCTGACCTAACACTAACAGTCCCCACTAAACCATATCCCTATTACATAAATACCTTCCTTTTAACACAATGGTAGCGACACTGAAGTCAAAATCAGTGTACCGTCTATTATGTATTTCACAGTGATACAAAAGTAGGTACTGAAGTAGGTGCTGAAGGATCAGAATCTAAACTAAAATCTAAAAATAATCTGCTAATAATCATGACCTCTTTCCCTTGTCCACAGAAGAAAAAAAATGATATAAGGTGTTAAATCTGTCCGATGCTAATATTTTATGTGAAATATGTATGTTTTATGACTGCTCTTCCTTTCCTGAAAGGACTGTTCAAAATAAGGAGGAAGAACCATTTTTCTAGTGCTTAAAACCAATAATGGAAACTTGATTAGGGTTATTAAAAAACAAGACACCATACAATGCTGAACAACATTTTTGTTGTTTTCTCTTCAATCCTCCAGCCATTTATTTTACCCAGCACAAAACTTTAATCACGGCCTGTCATTTTTCTATCAATATTCAATGTCACTGTGTTATACTTAAATTATCTCCACTGGAAACACAAAATGATAGACTGCTGCAGCTGATGCTTTTCACTTTGGTTCTTAATGCAAGGTGGATACTGGAATGGAAACTGACATGTCAAACGAAGGAAATCAACTAATTTACAAGGGAAGGAGGAAGGCACCTTGTAGGAAGAATTTACTACTCAATTTAGTCCCTACATTTACTGTACAGTTTATTTTTACTATATTACCTAATCCATAATGTAAAAATTTACTGCATGCTTTTAGGACTATTTATTTCTCTTAAAAAAAAAAAAAAAAAGGTATAGAGTAATGGACCTCTATCCCCACCTCCACTGAAGCATCAATTATAAATAGTCTATTCTAACAGTGAAAAACTTAACTTTGATAGATGAGGAGAAAACGATCAGGGGATTCTTCTTATTAAGCAGGCCATAAAGCCATCTTCTCAACCATAGTTTATCATTCACCTCATTCATAATCTGATAAAGCACCTTCAAGTTTGGTACTAACACTGATAACTCAGTCTGCATCCTGCTTGCCTTTGGCCTCTGCAATAACAGCAAAGCCCCACAATGTCATTAAACAGTTGGATTTTTTTTTTTTTTTGACTGGATGGGAATTGCTGGAATGAGATTTTTTTTCTGCTCCATTTAGTATCTGATCTCAAATGAGAATCCAAGGAGGTGCGTGAATTAGCCCCAGTTTTGAAATGCTTGCATCTCAGGATCCATGCATTCATTTAAGGTCTGTTCAAACCACTGAGCTGCTGCACAAGCCTAAATACTATCACGAGCTTGAACCTCACAATATTCAAATTCTAGTGACTTCCACTGAAATTCAGTGGCTTTCAAAGCCACAACCGGTTCTAATTCAAGAAAATACATTTGTTTCCAAAGGCATACAATGGGAAGAAAGCACAACATTTGAATTGAGGCCACATTCTCAGCTGTCATAAATCCATGCTGTTGCAATAGCAGCGATGTCTATTTATACCCCCAGAAGAATGCATCCTTATCTCAAACCAATTAGAAGAATAAGCCTGATCTCTTCTTGTTTGTTACAGCTTCTGACCACAAGTGGTAGGAAGCATATAAAATGAATTTACAATTCCCCTATGTTTATTTTTTATTCACCTCTGTTCTCGAATATAAAAAGACACAGTTTATGATATATTCCCTCTCTGAAAGGGCAACAGATTTAGAATTTCAGTGTCAAGTGAATTTGGGAACATGAATCATCTTGTGTACTGCTGACTGAGCAGGAATTAAGCATGTGTGATGATAAAAAAAAATAAATTAAAAAAAAATAAAAAAGAGGGCAAAGAAATGCCCTTTTAGAAGGGATACAATCAGGAGAGATAACATTCTCACCATGTAGGAATGTACCTTGAAATTCAAACTTTGTAACCAGGAAGACACACCTGGAAAAATGAGAGTTGGCCAAATACTGGTGCCAAGAGTCGTGTGCTTCCGGAGCTCCCCTGGAAGGTCTGAGGGCACGGTACAAGCTGCTGTAGCTGCAGGGTTGAGTAAGGTCAAAGAGCTAAATCCTGTTCTGGCTCAAAAAGAGCAAGGCAGAAAGAGCAGGGCCTGCAGACCCTCCCTGGCTGGACCCTGTGAGCTACGAGGCACCCTGGGTGCTGTGTGGTGCTGCTGGCTGCGGCCTGCACCTCCTCCCAGACTGTGTGCTCACTCCCAGTATTAAGCAATTGAAGGAATGAATGCTCCCAAATGCTAGTGGGAAAGGCTGTTAGAGCTGCATGCAAGACAGAGCTACACCACATCTTCACACTCAGGTTATGCAGGTAGTGGTACTTGTTTTCTACTGGTTTAATTACCACGACACTTATATCTAAAGGGCCAGTCAGGACTTTGTGCTAAGTCTTGTCCAAACATGGGATAGGATCATTTGGCTGTATCCCTGGACAGCAGGCAGACGATATCAGATGTCCATCCTCATCTTCCTTGGGCTCTCTATACTCATTACTACTGTTGATGGCAACCCTGCTTGAGAGATGACAAAGCTTTTGAGAAATGCACAAACTGGTTTTGAGTCTTGCCTGCAGGGATGCACTCAAATCCAGTAGCAGTAGGAAAATACACATCCACCTCTGAACAATTTTCTCACCAAGTTAGAAGGGATCAGGTCTTTCTCACCATGTATATTCACCTATATGCAACCACCAGGGGACTTGGTAAGAGAGCACAAGCTGAATGTCACAGACACAGAGGTGACAAACAGCTTTGCACATCCCTCCCTCCTTCACCACATAATCATGTATCCGCAGCTGAGAAAGGTTTGCATGAAAAGAGCTCAAAGAGAAGGTAACATCTGGGTGGGCAGAGTTGGGCAAGGGACAGGTGATGGTGGTGGGCACTTTGAAGATGGGTACTTTGAAGAGTTTGAGGCCATGATACACTCACCTTTATCTCAGTAAAAATTGACAGCCTGAGAAAAAGTCTCACAAGATTACTGAAAACAGTATCCTACTTAACTGGATGTTTTCCATTGATTTATCAAACTTAATCCCTAGTTTGTGGAGTGCCTCTCAACTGACATGCTCTTGCTAAACATCTGCAGATAATGCTAGCATTTCCTGTTGTACACTTTCTCCATTAACTGGATGGGAAAATGAAACCTCTGTCCTTTAGCTTGGCAGAGCTTCCAAAGGTAACTCCTCAGCAGCTACAGCACACAGCAAATATACCCTAATCTTCCCAGAGAACACAGAGTCAAGCTCATGGTCTTGGACCTTATCTTCAAACATCCTCCCTAAATCGGAGGATGAGATCAGTCGTTGAACATATTCTCTTTTTGAAGCAGGTGGAGCTTTCTGTCTCATAGCCAAAGCCTCTTTGTGAAGGAAATGGTAAACTATTAAAAGCAAATCAACAAAGCTCATTGCTTCAACCTTCCTTTCATTGATGCAAATATACGTTAGCACAGACATCTACAAGGAAAACTACAGGCTTCCAGGTCAAAATGCCAACACAGCCTACTCTTAGGGGTGAGGAAGCCAGTGTGGCTGATGTTAGGCATGTCAGACATTCAGCATTCACAGAACAGGATCCTCCCACATTCATTAGAATCGCTGATTATCAAACAAATAAAAAGGAAAACATTACTTCTGCTCCAAAATGAGTAAGTCTTAGCACAGCAAAGCAGCAAAGTGGTGCAGAATTCCTTATTCTTGATGATGCACGAGTTTTCAGCCCAGAGGACTGTCATAATATTAATGAGTTTCAGCAGATTGTTGAACCGTGGCTTTGTAGACATGACTGACCAGCACCAGAACAATACAGCACAGGAAAAAGGCATACTGAGGAATACAAGATCCTAATAAAATACACAATTACTAACCATCTAGAGAGGCTGCGAACTTTCAGCACATTTTCTTTTTAAGCAAGAGCAATACTTCATGTTTTTCTAAGGGGAGACCCAGCCTTGCCCTCTGATGATTTCTGCTATGCTAAGGATAAAATGAATGGAAGACAAAGAGCCTGGAGGGAAGGAGCAGGGTGGGGGTGGGAGCTGAGGGAAGCTTTCTCATGAATAGGCTGCAAAATCCTCCGTCACCTTGTCTTTGCCAATGCTGCACACTAACTACGGAAGTTAATTCAGTTACTTAAACAAAACAAAACAAAAACCTAGCCTGGATAAAATCTGAATTAATACGGACAGTGAGTTACTAAAGGCTATGTGACTGTGTGCTCTTTGTGCTTTTTTTTCCTAAAGCTTTAAGAGATGTTAGAAACTGGCCCCAAATCTGAGCTCCTTTTTTTTCCCAAAAAAAAAGATCTATTTTCAATGCTGAGATTAAATTTAAAAGGAACAGAGCTCTCCCCTACTTATCATAAACCAGTATCATCACGTACCAGTTTCCCCATCTCCCAATTAAGAAGATAAAAAGAAATCAATATTTGTAACCCAGAATTCCTGAATTAGGAAAATAAAACTAGACTAAACTAAATAAATAAAAGGAAAGAAGAAAAGGCAACAAAAATTGGAAAGTCTGCCATTCTTCTGTTGTTCTTCCGTTTATGGTTTTATATAGAAGCCAAACATTACTTTAAAAATGTTCTGGGCACAATGTATATCAAATAAACATTGGTGCGATATTAATTCCCCACTAGGACTTAAAGTGGAAAAATAAAATTTGTGTACGTCCTTTTTCCCCCAGACAAATGCTGGACCTGGGCCTTCTCATCGCACCCCTCCTCTTCGGCAAAGAGCTCTTTCCACACATCAGCCAGCATATGCTTATTTGGGAATCGAAACAAAGTCCTTCTCCACTAGCAGCAAGCCCTCTCTTTACCTCTGCAGGGCCAGAAGATGATCCTTGCTGCCACAAAAAACATAGTGGGCTCCACGAGTGCAATTATCTCCTATCTTGTGAAGGCTGCAGACAGGAGCAATGGTCTTCTGCCAGCAAGTGAGAAGATAAAGAAGTAGATTACATCCTTTGCCCTCCCTCATTTTTACTGCCCAGGCAATTTGTATTCATCTACAGATAGGTGCAAATATTGGTTCTGCTGCTGCTGAAAGACACAACTGAGAGGTTGGGGACCAAGAGCTGCATCCTGGCAGAAGACATGAGTTTGTCTACCAAGGATCTCCACCATGGGACCAGATCACCATGAAGATGAAGAGAACATTATGCCAGAGAGACACGATTATAAGTTCTAATCTGCTGCACTTTCAGAAAGATCATTTCAGTTTCCACCCTCTGTGGGTTTTAGCTATGGTTTCCACACCCAGAAACAAAAAGAACAGCAAAGAGTCTTGACTTTCCTCCATCCCCAGTTAATCTAGGCTAATCCATTTCCATGAAGCAATGCCATCAAATTTCTCACGAGGTTATTTAAATTCAAATTTACTAAGCATTTCCAAGATACTACATGCTGGGAGGACATTGCAGACATTTTCAAATATATTGCAAATGATTGTGAAGACACATAGAACATTTAATGAGAATCTGTGCTGTGGTCATGCAGTCTAAGATATCCTGAAAAATAATCTGCTCTGTTTTAAGGGTGAGAATGGATTTTCCGTGATTTAAGTGAATTTTTATATTTCTACTTTCTGATACTTTTTTGCCCTCAGTGACATACAGAGAGGAGATACACAACAACAATAGTTCTAAGGAATGAAATTGGAAACAAAATAAAGAAGGTAAGAATAAATTTTTAGAAGCGGAAATGAGACAAGTAGAAGGAAAAGGGAGAGAAAAATATAAATAGAGACCAGGGAAAGAATTGGAAAGCCCTCTCTCCAAGAATACTAACTTCAAGAACAGCAAACAAAAGAGCCCACAAATGCTTAAAGTAGAGGAGGGAATAAAAATGAGTTAGAAAGGATATATAAGTTTTTATTTTTTGTTAATTGGATTCACCATTGTGTAAACTAAATTTTCACAGCTACCCAAAAAAAAAGGACATAAAATAAGCCTCCTAAATAAGGCTGGGCTAGTACAGCAAGCAAAAATTACCTGTCATTTATTAGCTAACACACTTAGCTGTTTGCTTTTCAATATTCACAGCTCCTTTTATTCATGAATATTTTGGGTGAGCAAACTTCCCCTCACCAGAATACTTCCAATGCAAAAGATCAGTGGGGTAATAAAGCAGCTTGAATATTGTTTCCGAATACTGAGTGGGAGCAACTCCACATATGTACACTATCTTCGCTAATTTCTTCCTCCCCTACAGAAATCTATTCAAAATGCTATTTTTGTTCATGAGTTCCTAAGTTCTTGTTACCAGTTACACAGCTGAAGTGATAATCCTGCAATTCATGATATTATGACCTTTCCACAGCAAGTAAGCACAATGACATAAGTTGCTGTTTTCAGGCTGGAAAAGAATATCAGGAAAACATAAGCCTTTAAGAAACAATAACCCTGTTTTCATGACAGCATCTCTCATGTAAACTGAAAAATAAGGTGACTGAAACAAAGAGTATCGTATTGTTCAGAACAAGGAGAATTGATTCTCCAAAGAGAAGTGTTCGATTGTCCCTACGTGTGTTTGGTGACACTGCAGTGTTCTTTAAATGTTTCTGAACCCAGACAAGTGTTTTGCTGCTGGTGGTGGCTGAGAGCTTTTTGTGAACCTATCAGTATGACAAAACACCACAATATGTTAAAACAAGATGGTTTTACTTTAAAGAACAGAAAAACAGATTTGAGGCAGAATCCCTTCAGATGTCACAGAAGTGTGTAATTTCCTTCCAGTTTTGCAAATCTGATAACGTATGTACTATGTTCGCTTCCAGTGGCACCAACATCTAACCACGTTCCCAATTTTCGACACTTAAGATAGCCACAAAGGGCCTAGTCCTACAGTCCTTTGTTACAAAGGGAGGCAACACAAGTGATTGCACTGACATGCACAAGCACTTTGTCAGGTAGATAAGAATAAGCAACACCTTAAAGGCATTGGCAAACAACATTTTGGGAAACTAACCTCACATATTAAATGTTATATAAATATATATCCATATCATAAATACAATATAAATATATAAATATATTACATATTATATGTATTATATTACATATTTATATCCCATACGGACATGACCAGTACAGAAATTTAACCAGATGACAGAGAACCATCCATCCACACGGACATCTGGCCCTTTTCATGTTCTCTGAGCTCTCAGACCATGAGCCTGTCCCCTCAGTGTGCTATTGAGAGTATTCATACCCAGCTCTGCTCCCAAAATCATTTTGGAGACTTAGCGTGTTATAAAGGAGACCCAAGACACATGGTATCTAAACTAATGAGATGAATAACAGGCAACAAAAATGACTGTTGTAAGATCATTCATTTTCAAGTAAACTGGAATGTGATGTGTTAGCAATTACTGCTGAGTTGCTCTGTTATGGTTTGGGACCCTCAGGACATTGGAGGTCTTGTCTGAAAGATGCAGCTCAATGTAGTTGACATTCAAACGCATTAAAAATATTGCCTGCATGAGAAAACCACAAATTTCCTTTACAGGAATGAAAGTCTTGCTAAATACACACAATCCCCTTCACATTTCGGTGAACAGGGAGCTGCAAGGTGTGCAAATGAGCACACCTTACAGCAGGGTATGACTCTGCTACACCGCATGTCCTGAGCACCCAGGAGTTGAAAAAAGCCATTAAAATGAAAACAAACACTGCTGATTAGAAAACAAACCAGGACAAATAGCAAAAAACAATCAATTGAAGAAAAAAAGGTTTTACATACATTGACAAAGTTACAAGGTGCTGTATCATTTAAAAATCAATAATGGCAAAGCACCATCACTGCAATATTACATCTTACTAGCAGGCATTTCCTACTAGCTTCATTTCCACATTCTTGCAGATTAACACAGAAAATAGCTCAATAAAACACCTTTGTGTAATTGTCACCAGTTATTCCTGAAAAATATTATTCCCCCAAAATAATTTCATGATGCCTATCTGGGAATTAGAAACAGCAACTAAAAAGCCACGGTTTTGTGATGAATGGAAGCCACAGGATAATCTTTGAGGCCTGCGGAAGAGTACAATCACATTAAATTCCCTCAGCTCAAGAAATGTCATCTTTACATCGGCTGGTACAAAAAATTGTTTCCAGCCTGAGGCAGTTATGATAAGGGATTTAGAAGCCATCACCATGTGGGCCACGAGATACAAAGGAATGCATCACTGCATATAAAGCGTCTCTTGCTCCCAATTTCGGAGCTAATGTTCTCACAGCTGTGTATGACTTAGACCAGCTGGGAAGAAGAAAGGGACTAAATGAGTCACTGGAAGTATCCAGCATTTTGTCTAACCTGTGTTTAACACTACTGCAGCAGAACTGTTGGTAAGCAAAATAAGATCAGACGATGATACTGCACGGGCTGGGGCTGTGTCCTCTTGGAAGCAACATACAAAACGCCTTATCTTTAGGGGAAGGTAGGCAAAGATGGCATTTCAGTCATATCCATGCACTGCTACAATGCTACTGCCAGCTGAAACAGCCCTCAGTGCAACTGAGGTGGGTCACGGGTTACACAAAATTACCGCAGGCCATCTGGCACTCCCCAACACGCTCGTGCCGCTGTGTATACGAGGGGGGGAAGCTTTTGGAAAGCCTTACTAGCAGCCTTTGCACAGCAACTCTGCTCTAGCAGCTGCCAGACTTTGTGCACAATGACATGCAGGACACTAACAGCCCAAGATGAAATCTCACCCCTGCAGAAGATAAGAGGCTGCAGACCGCCGTAGAGGGGTTTTGTCACCAAAATGCTCAATATTTGCGAGCTTGCGCTTGTAGGCTTGGATACACAGCCTGCTCTTCAAAAGCACGGTGCCGAACTTCAGACATGGCTCTGAGTGTGTGCACTTGGACATGAGGACCTCACCTGACTGCAGAAAATCGTGACTGTCTTGAGAAATCTTTAAAAGCCTAATTATTTAATTAGTGATGAAACCAGCTTCTCCGGGGGTTTCTGCTGCCTCAGGGTTCAATTTTCCATGGCAGGTCTGGCTCTTGGATTTTGAGTGTCAGCAAAGGGATAAACAATAGTCTCAAGCTCTTTCGTTTCTCCTGATGTTTCATTTTCTCTCTGCCTCCTTCCCCCACAAAATGCATTTTTCACTTGTTAGATGTCCCTTCATCACGTAGCGTATCTATCATTAATTGTTCAGGCTATGGTTCAGGCATAACTCTTATATTAACATGCAATGCCACCCAAGAAATATTTGGTATGTTAAAAGAAGTTCTTAAAGCAAATGTCAAATGATCCACAGCATATAAAAAAGAAATATTCAGCTGCCACTCTCTTGCAACAATTCTGCCACATTTATTCCATCTGCTCCAGGGAGCAAATTTCACAGATTATCAGTTTCTAATAAATTTCACAAGGGCAATGTATTCCAAATATGTTTCTACAAATATCTAGCAGATGGACACATGAAAAATAAAGCATTGTTATCTCATCCTATATCTCATGAAGCTGATCTGCAATACTAATGATACTTAATTTTCTTTGGTATAAAAGGCTCATAAATATATATATATATATATATATATTAAAATAAAACATGTATTTTCCTCTACTACTGCTAGAACATCAGCAGTGTCTCCAAAGGCAAGAAAGAAAGAAATCCATTTGCTGCCTATTTTGTTGATATAACCGAATTCCTGGTTTTTACACAGCACTTTGTAAGATAACCGTATTTGCCATGGAACATTTACTAGCTTCTGCAAGGGCAATGGTCTGAAAGATATATATTTTTTTTAATTCTACATTCTTCCACACGTTTTGGGAGGTTTCTCCAGCTATCAAATACAGATCACACAGAGATTGATCTTGATATGCACATGCATTCACACAGCCCCCTCTGTGATAGAAGTGAAATAGACTGAAGCTAGGACAGAGATTTAATGAGACATAGGGCACATGTAAAATGTGACAGACGTACAACTGGTCACATAGCATGACTTTCATTGTGATATGTAAGCTATCAGATAACTCAGATGATGACTTTTCAGACAGAAATACAGATCAGAGGTTTCTTACCAATTTAAAAGGCAGGTGATTTTATGGATAACTTCAAAACCAGGTGAGTAACTGCAAACGCCAAATCGAGACTTAGATTCCAACATCTAAGCACCTAAACAAATGTGAGTAGGTACTTACTCTCAGTTTCCACTGGTCTCAGAGGTGTTTATTAGTACCCCACACATTTTGCAAATTGTGGCCACTTTCATTAAGTGCTTAAGTGTTGATCAAGGAGAGCATTCAGCACTAGTGGTGGGCAGAAGTTGTCCACGTAGGACTTCTTACATGTGATATACCCATAGAAATGTCTTCACTGAGCACAGTCTCATTGTCTTGACTCTGACTACTTCTGTACTTATCTTGTTTAACAGCAAAAAAGTAAAGCAATTTGCAGTGCCATTGGTACATGGAAGCAATGGCAATGGTATTTGATTAATACCATTATTTTACAGAAGAGCTAGTGACTATAAAAAATAACAATGAGAGGTTTGAAGTATATTGGTGATTGGAAAAGAGACAGCCTGAAGGATTATTAAACCTGCTACTTATTTATTTTTTCTTGAAGGATACTGTTCTAAGCAATCGTCAGTCCATTGTTCAGAATGCAAGCCGTATTTTAAATGGAAAAACAATATTAAAAAATCAGTGTAGCTAATTGGCAGTTAGCTTCTTTTACATGAAATTATTAGATACTGAATATATTTGCTTTTTCGTCAATGCATTGACAAAAAGTTCTTCCTTCTGTAAATGCAAGACTATTAAGGAGTACTGTTCTTAATCAATCATTAACACTGTATTAAACTATCTGAGAACAAACCCATTTTTGGACTGCAGTCAAAAGTGCTATACTTCTTCCTTGTTTGTTTGGTTTTTTTCAGAGAGAAAGAGAGAGAGAGAGAGAGAAATGTACTCCAGTGGATAAGCTAGGTACTCCACATCCCAAAAAAAAGAAAACACAAGATGAAAACAAAACCAAAATGAGAATTTATTCCAAACTACTCTTTCCTTAAGAAAATAAGCAAAAGAGAGAAAATAAATAAATAATTTTGATAGATTTTTTTTTTTTACTCATTATTTTAACTCATTAAAGTTGTTTTGGTCTGAATTTTCTTCATTAATTCTCTTTTATTACAATATCAGTCAAAAAAAACAAAAAACAAAAAACAAAAAAAAACACATTACTAAGAGCTCTACCTTGTTTTGAAGCTATATACCTTAATTTGAATCTAGGTTGCTTCGATGTGAAGTGATGTTTCATCTGCAGAAAAACTTAAAAAGTTTATTTGAATTCTTGTTGCACATGCTTTATCCTCTACTGGTCTCAAAGGCACCAAAAAAGTGCATCCATAAGCCAGATGTAAATTTCATCTCTGAAGACGAAGTAAAATGCAATCTTAAGAATGCAATCTTAAACCATATTCTTTAAACTTTCCTTAGAGAATAGGTCTTTAGCTTATGATTTTTAAGGAGTAATATGAGCACCTACATAAAGACCAAAAAAGAGAAACAGTCTCTCAAGTAACTTTGCTAAGTAGGGGGAAAAAAGCCTCTTGGGCTTATGTTTACTTCTTTTGCTTACTCACGCTATACAGCAGGTGGAATTAATTATTTAGAGCCCAAATAACCTTTAAAAAAAGTAACTATAACCACTTAATTTGCATAAATATAAAACTATTTTAAAGATGTAGTATCCTGCTTTCTGGTAAAAACGCCATACATTTTCTCTTCCCACCAATACATAAAGAAATTCTTAGCCCTTAATTACATGAGATTAACTATTTTTAGAATAGCACCATTTTTACATACTGAAAAACTGTGACTGGTTCAGGACTGAATCTTCCCTGTCTGGGGGCTTGGCCAACACTGTTGGATTATTATTATTATCATTATTAGGAAGGGAAATTTCAGAAGTTTGGCACTACCACAACAGTCTGGAGGGTTGGAGCATCCAGGTGGCCAGTTAGGACAGAGAAGCTGATGGCAAGCTCTGAAGTGAATATTAAAACTGCATTTACAGCTGCACTGACACACACAGCACTTGGACTTCATGTATTTGTGTCCCCAGCAAAGGCTGGGGAGGACACTCATCTCTCAACAGCACAACTTTGAAGCCTGCAGCCTTGTAATAGAAAACCTAGACTGAAACAGGCTCAGGCTTGTATGGTGCTAAGGAAGGCAATCCTTGTATTAAATAATTAAATAAATAAATAAATTTACAACACTTTAAAACTCTTAGATCTGCAAAGTAAGGTTTGAAATGGTCAACTGCTGTCCATAACAAAATGTACTAGCTTCCAAAATGCAAAGCAGTGTGTCAAGAAAGGGTTTTAGCTTTTAATCCTTGCCCTGAAATAATACTCCTCACAGAAGCAAGATGAATACCAACAGTTCAGTATCAGATTTTCATCCACAAATGCTAGGAATAGGGGAAAAAGCACGCTGAAAGCTCATAAACACTTATCAAGACACCTAAAATTGTATTACAAGTTAAAGTATGGATGCTGTAAAGAAAATTCCAGTTTCCAGACAACCCAAATGTTATATAAACAGATGTTAACAACTAAAAACAAACCACTACTGCAAAGCTATCTGATGAATTCTCTGAAAGCAGAAAAAAAAGAAGTCTGCACAGCTTCTCCAAGTATTTAACATTAAAGAGAGATTTATGTCATTCTAGGAGCCTGATATATCATTTGAGTTCTCACAGGCTAGAAGCATCAATATATGTTGCTATACTTTGGTTTATTTTTTAATAAAGACTAGGGTGTTGTTTTTTTTTTTGCCCTCCCCCGTTCCCCCCCCCTTTTTTTTTTAAAAAAAAAAACAACCCACAGGAGGCTCTTAAGACTTGTGTTAAACTTAAGTATTTGAGACTTCTCTAGCTAAGTTGAAATCAGAGTTCTGAAATCAGTTATGAAGTATCAAAGTTATGGGGGGTAGGCAAGACAGACACAGCTTGATCTCTGAAGTCCACTTGCATAATTTTTCACTCAGCTCAGACTTAGTTTAAGGTATGAAAGTTATGCAAAATAAATACCTCTATATTCAACAATGTGAGTGAGCAACTTTTAAAATCTGGAAACATTTCTACCAATGCAACAACAAAATGAAGAAAATGAAGGCAAACAGATTATTAATTATACCTGCTCAAAGACAGAAATAGGAATGGCATTAATTTGGGGGGGGGGTTGCATTTTTATTAAGGCATAAACTCCAAATACAGCCTATGAAAGTATAAATACTTGTGGGAGACAAAGTCCATTTTTTCTATCACAACAGCAGTGCAACATTTACTAACAATCCTTCAAGGAGCAGCCTAAACCTTGTGGACTAGTCTAGAGCCCGCTTCACACAGCAAGAGGAAGAAATATAAATGCTAGCATTCCTTTAAAAAAACAACACAACCATAAATATAAGTGTATTCTGCATTAGGATTCAGTTCCCAAAATATCTCCATTGTTGTCTTGGTTTCCATTTGCTTTCTAATTCCCCAAAATAGCATTCTTTCAAAACTGTTATATAAAGGGTCATTACTTGTTAAGGACGCCCAGAATTACAGCAAGGGACTCTGGCTCAGAGCTCAATTCTGCATAGGAACAGAGGAGTGCCTTTTCAATCAGCTGCAGCATCCCCAGTACTCCACAACTTCTGGATGTTCAGTGGTTCACACCACATATCACAGCACCTGCAGGCAGAGTTGGAGCGATGTGCATCAACTGCATGCACACTCCCTTGTCTCTGGCTGTACCAGCCCTGCTCAAGAGCAGTCCTGTGTACTGGAGAATCCCCCACACACTACTTATTTCTTTTACCTGCATCCATTGGCAGGCTGCTGGCAAAGCGCCTGAACGTGGCGAAGAACAGAGGTCATAAAAAGAACATTTTGGGGATTTCCAACCTTGAACAATTCTGGTATTATTCTAACACAAGTTCAAAAACATTCCCTAACACTTTTATGTATGTCAATGATGCATTAAGAAACATTTTTAATATTTCAGAGGTTTCCATGATATTGTTCTTACCTATGTAGTTTATCTTCCAGCATCTCCATATACTTTTCAGCATTTTCTTTTACACTGGTCACTGCAAGACAAAATTCAACAATTAGGTAATGGTATAACTGAATAGTTTTTATTGTTTAAACCAACTCATCTCTTACCTACATATTTTTATACACATCAGTTGAAAATGAGAATTCCAATAATCTTTCCACAATTAAATTACAGTATGTCTTCCCCCTTTTTTCTTGAAAGTCTATTGTATTGTATGTGTACTAAATTAATATATCTGCTGATCAAAGCATCACTAAATTAACCACTCAGTTGCACCAGAAAAATGGTGAGACTAATGAAGGCACGTATCATAGAATGTATCTTGTCAAAACAAACCAAAAACCCCACACAACACAGCTAGATCTTCATCTTTACCTTCAGGAGAAGTAGGCAAGCCTAATTCATCAATCCCTGAGCAAGAGTCCTTTAAAATCCTATGAAACCTTTATCAAATTGATTCCATCAGAACTGAAAATGTGGTATGCAAAGCTTTTTATTGACCACACAAGCTTTTTATAACGTAAAAAGCTTTTTATAATGTAAAAACCAACCAAACAAACAACTTAGGACCTAGGTATCATCTCCACACACGAGTCCCTACAACTTCTTCACTGAGAACAAGCTCCAATGAATTACTTACTCAAGGTAACACAAAATAACAAGGCTATGTAGGTCCTTGGTACTCCACCCTGGGTATGAATGGGGGAAAAAGCAAATCCCCTCTAGGAAAATGGAGGCTCTTCGTGGATCATCACATTATTATCATCATCATCTTTACCTGGCAGCTGCTCCAAGTCTAGTAGGACTGTTAATTGGTTAGTCATTTTGAAACCCTTAACTCGCTGCACATCAATTCTATGTTTGGTTTATGTGAAGACACATTATAAACAGTACTATAAACAGTATAGCTGTTTCTACAGGCAAAGCTTGCTGCGTGGATCATCTACTCTCTGAATTTACCCATCCATCTCCTCCTCCCATTTCCCGTACAATACAATGCTTCCAGGTTGAGCTAACATAAATCAAGTGCTGCATGTATTTATCACTTTCCCTCTCTCTCTTTTTCTCTCTTTTTTTTTTTTTTCATTTTTTCCCCCCATAACATAGAATTTCACACACTAATGTCTAGTTTGAACACTTGGTGTTAAACAGGTCAGTTGTTCTAAAGTTGCACAAACCTACTCAGGCAATACCATTTGCAGCAAACATCAGGGTCATTGTGACATAGACTATCTGCAGAAGAAGGTGTTCACCTGGTCAGACAGAAGTCACATATAGCTGAAGCAGTCTGCACCTCAATAGCAAACATGGGACATATTTCATGAAGCTGATTCATGTTTTTTTGTTTGTTTGTTTGCTTGTTTAAAGTGAGAGGTTATCAGATTTTATATATATATATATATATACACACATATATACACACACACACCCTAATTCTCTATTAAAGCATCACAGTGTCATCCATGGTATCATTAATCCAGAATCACTGTCAGAACATGTTTTGCAACACAACACCTTGAGCCAGCAGGATTATGGAAGATTATACTGTATATAGACAACTGAATTCGTTTCTACATTCACAGATCTATCTCACCATTAGAGGAGTGCTGGCAAACGTTAAGCAAAAGGTTATATGAGGATTTTTGCAATGGCGCTGGAAACTAAACAAGTTCCCTTATCTTGTAGCAGACTTTTCTAACAAGTACAGGGCTCAGTAGAAGTTCTTGCTTTCATTACCATCCTTTTATTCCCGTGTTTCCTGTGGAAGTGCAGAGAGCCTGCAAGTCTTCTTTTAATGACACGCTACAGTTTTATATAAACTACAACCAGCTTTTCAAAACTCCCTATCTGTCAATTTGCAATGTGTTGACCTGAGGTTCAGCACACACTTTGATAACAGATAGCTTCAAGGTATGTGGCTTCTGTACTTCCCATTCTCTTGCCATTGTCGTAATATCCTTGAACATGAGCTGTTACAATTCAGGGGCTTATTCGTTCCAATAATAAAGTCAGCAGATATTAATAATTTTCGGAGAGGGATGAGAAGAGGTGGAGAATCTGTTTCACACTCACTTTGTTTCTAACCGATATAGTGACTTCTTATGTTACATGAAAGATAAACCTTGCTTTCAATTTCTCCTGCTGTGCTTGTCACTTTTTAATTGGGTATGATCTGATAGAGTAATTCGCACTTTCACAGTTCAGTCCTGCCCCTACATGCAATTTTACAATGCCCTTGAAGCACGCAGCTTAATATATCAGCATTATTCAATGACAAAAAGTAATGGACAAGAATACACCGCCAGTCGAAAGTAGGTCAGTAAAAAGCTAACACTCATTTGGAAATCACCTCACATCACTAAACCACACTCCCTCCCGTCAAATGTTTTAACTACATTAAAAGAAATGCAAACTTTGCTGCTAAAAGAGAAAGCTATCCAGACTAGCTTTGTCTCCTTGCCTTCTTGTGCATGTAATTGAAAGAGCTGTGACCTGGAGATTTTGCTTGAAGGAAAATACTGCTTAAAAATTCGGTGGGGGTTGCTTCCGTCGTAACAAATTGCAAGCAGCACCGCAACAAATACACAAATACTTTCAGCCTTTTAGATCATCCATTTGAAATAGAAGACAAGCAACAAATTAGCAGGTTTTTTGTTCTAGCTTAATGAATCTGTTCACCATCACTTCAAAGCACACAAAGTGCAAACTGGGAGCCATGCATGCCTTAAATCTAGCTAGGAAAGTACTAGATGACAGACACACAAAAAAAGTAGTAATAATTTATGAGACTCTTTTCTATATAAACATGCCAAATGGTTTATTTTTATATTTAAGTGAATGAGATTGCTTTTTTTTTTCATCAGTTCTCCAGGGATTTACATGCTTAGCTCATATTGGCCTTAAGGGGAGTTATTAGAATAAAAACATATAAATACCCATGGAAGATCAGGCACCAGGGTATTTGCTAAGGTTAAAAATATACTTTTCTTGTGAAGCCTTAATTGAAGAAAAGTGATTCAGCATTTCTCTCTCGTGTTACATCCTTCCTGCAGCAGCAAAGCCCAGTCTTAGGATCAGTCCTGGTGCGATGGGGCTGAGAGGCAGCAGTGAGCTCCTGTGGTAGCCTTTTAGTTGTTACAGAGTGCAAATCTACCATTTTTAAAGCTGCATAAACATCTTACAATAATTAACTTACATAGTCTTTCAAAATATCACGTGTGTTTCTCATCTGAAAACAGCACCCCAGGGGTAATGTTACTTCTCTTAATTATCAGTATTATTTGAGCCTACATGTGAAACTATATAATTATTTTTATCCCCAATCTTGGCTCTCACTAAGTGAGCTTTCAAAGACCATTACATCTGCTTTAGATTCCATCATCAATATTTTCCAAAATTTTCAAGAAATGAGTATCTGACTTGATACACCTTGAACCCAGTGGAAATTCCAGATGTGGCTGCTTGGCACCTCAGAAGAGAAGGTTCTTAAAACTGAAGTAAGTGCCTCAATACCATACTCAATATCATAGCCATTTTAAGTGCTACCCTACAGGTCTTTAATATTCCATCAGACTATTGGACTTTTTTTTTTCTTTTTTCCTTTTTTTTTTTTTTGTTAGTGAATGGTGACACATTTTGACACATTAAAGGTTCGAAGAGCTGCAACAGCTGCCAGCAGACCTAGACCCAGCAGAAAAAGAACTGCCACACATTGCCTGCCTGCCTGCATGACAAGCCCGAAGCCAATTCAATTAGCCTCTCCTTTCCCCAAGCATTACTTTCCTTCTCAAGTACTTCATTAGTCAGGCAAAGCGAAACTCCCACTGACTTCAATGTGATTTTTGCCCAGCTTAAGGAAGCGGGATGAGATTTGGCTCTTTAGAATGATATAAAAAATAAAATTAACTGCAAGGACATGCAGTGATCCAGCTGCAGTAAATACTGAGGGCAGAATTAGTTGCAAACAAGGTTGACAGATGTCCTGTCATTATTCTATCTTTGAAGTGTATAAATGATTACTAATGCTAAGAGGAATGCAAAAGCAGAACATGATCAGTTGAAACCATCTGATCTTTTCTGTAGTGGAATATGTGCCATATTAATGTGTGAAGTTTTGGTCTGAAAAACTGTGGAAAAGCTTCAATATATTTAAAGGTTAACTTGAAAAGCCAGTCAAACTTCAGAGAAGACATGTTAGCTGCTCAACTGCATGTCAAGATGATTTATCAAGCCACAGTAACAAGATTTTGGATTACAGAATAGTAAGGAATTTTGCAACTTGCAGACAGACATGGGAAAAACCCAAAGAACAAGCTTTGAATAAAGAACAACTGCCTCTCTCCAGTGCGTTATTCCCAGGGAACTCAAAAAGAACAAAAAAGGCCAGAATTAAAGAGAGGAAAATAGGTGGTTCAATAAAGACGTGAAAATACTCCAAAAGAGCTGTTATTCTGGGTCAACTCAATAACCCAAATTCTATTCTGGTTCACTGATTATTTTTCAGTAACAAAATAAATATTGAGATATGTAGTTACTACCTGTCTCTTCAAGTGACTGTGTTTTGTTTTAAGGAATCTGCTAATCCTTTAAATATCATTATAGAACAGCACAAAATTAGCCTAGGGAAATTACTGCCACTGGAGACGAGGTGGTCAAAATTTTGGAGTAGTCTAAATGGTTTGGCCGTTCCACAAATAAGAAGGTGAGTTGTGAAGACAAAAAAAAAGGCGCTCAGCACCTATGATGTTAAAGCCCCACAAGTAAAGACATAACCTGGTATTGATGGAGTTGAAGGTAACGTTGATTTATCATAATCCCATACCACAAGAGGACAGAGGGCTTTTAGCGACCTATTCTCAAATGCCACTCCACTGCCTTCACAACAATGATGGATGCAGTATGTTGCATCTTGCCCATATGAAAATTTCCAGCATCATCTTCAGGTGCCTTTCCAGCACCAGATGGTCAACTCCTCTGATACAGTAGGGCAACTCTTCCAATATATAGGAATAACCTATTAGAGGATCCAGCTTGAGTATCACTTTTTTACAATACTTTGATCGCTGACCTTAAAAACCCTACAGTATACTGCCAGCTTCCATTTCATACCCTCATATTTTTACAAAGATTGAGAAGCAATAAAAATACATGAAAAGTAATAATGAAATGCAAAATTGGCAGAGCACAGGACAGCACAGCTTTTTCCCACTTGTGCTGCACTGAAATAGGAAAAGAAGAAAAGAACAAAGTGAATCCCTTTTCCTTAGGATGTTTCTCGTGGGGTTGATGATACAGCAGGTCTGCTGTTAATGTTTTCTAAAACACGTAGGTACATCCTGAACAGAACAGTCTAACCTCTAGACATGTCTGGAGTGGGTGGACACTGCAGTACCCAAGACAACCCAGCCTTCTCTCTTTGGGAGACCCCAGAAAGGCTAAGTACCAGCTCATTTGGAGAGATGGCAGTGTTTCATTCACATGTAGCAGAAACAGGCAACGAACACGCTCTTTGGTTTTTCAGAGAAGGATCTCCATCTGCTTGTCTCTCTGCATACAAGGCTCTCATATTATTTATAGCTAGCTTAATTTGTAGCCTTGATGCAACTTAATGAATCTGAGCCTGCAATGAGTTAAGTTGATACCTTGACTTTGATGTGAAAAATTGCAGCTAAACATATACAGTAAGTAGAAATTACTGACTTGAGCAGGGAGGCCACATCCTGCCCTCAGGCTGTATGTCAGGTCAGATGTAAGGCACAGAAAAACTCAGCATGAACTGAAGTTTGACAAAGAAATAAATAAAGTTAAAAAAAAAACACACACTAGATCTTATAAAGAGAAATGACAGGAGATGATAGCAACTCTGCCTGTAACAACTTGTATTTCTATCTTTCTGGGTGAGGCATCAAAGGTTTGCAGAGCTGAAAAGAGGAGGGGGGAAGCTGTGCCTCATAAAAAGGCACATTTGAAAACCAGACATTCCTAGAATTTACCTCCTAAACCTTCTGCCTTGTATGTGGCACTTTTCATCCAAAGAGACAGGTGACCCTTCCAGTTCTGTGATGATTAAATTGCCTAAATTGAAGGGAATTACCATAGCTTCATATGGATGCTAAGCTTCTTTCAGATTTCTGTAAAATCTACTGAGCCAGACACAGAGGTTCCTCCTGTGCTACATGTGGGAGAGAGCAGCAGGGGAAAGGCAAATTACCTTCTAAATACTTTCAGTAAATACTCTAAATGCTCTACTGTCAAAAAAAAAAAAAAAAAATTAAAGAATTGTTTTATTATTCAATCTCAAAGCAAGCAAAGCCTTCAAATTAAAGGGACTGTAGGTGAAATACTGAATCGGCAGTGACCAGAGCACTGAAGTTACATGACAATTACCTTGATACTTTAAGAGGCTATAAAAAGTGCGGGGAAGGAGATTAAGGCCCAGGGTCACACAGCGATAATGCAAGACCACCCACCCGTCCAGCCTCCAGGCCTCCCAACTTAGTCCCCTCCTGCACGTACCACCTCTCGGTAATCACAGGCCGGGAACAGAGCCCCTAACCACAGGTGTGGACACTTTTCCACACACAACTTAAAAGCTATGAACGTTGCATTTGGTGTGCACTGAAGGGAGCGTTAAACTGGCTGCAAACTTGGAGAAAAATGCTCCTGCCTTTCCACGCACGTGGCACTGAATGGCAACGTCCTCGCTTCTGGGAAGCCCGAACTGAGCCCTGCGTCCAGGCATCTCTCTGCTTTGAGTTTCTGACATAAGCCAACATTTCCTAGAAAGGCCTTCTTCATTATGGATAGGTTTTACATTACTTAAAATTAGTTGAGAAGTGGAACCACGTGCATTTTTCAGCGACAGCATGACTGCAGGGCACCACTTTGGGAAGCTGGAGATCCCCGCTGCAAACGTGCTCAGGCAACTGAGGCTCTTCACTTCTCCTACAGAAGAGGCAAGGTTTGAGTTTTACTCTTCCAACTCATCACACCGATAGGACCATTATACAATCATTTATCAACATCCCTTAGCATAGGAAGTATCTTTCCAAAAGCCATAAGGAAAATTTCCCTTCACTTTTCATTCCTATTTCCCTTCTGTTCTTCACTAAGCACTGGGGGAGAAATGAAGCAGAGGGCAGGGGGAGGGAGAGCAATCTGCCTATATTTTCTTTGTATTTTCCCTTACCCGTTTTCATTCCTCTGTTGACCATCTGTTCAGATTCCCCCCCTCCTCAAAAAAAAAAAAAAAAACACAAAAAAAAACCTCTTTCTTTTTTCTCATTTCTCCTCACAAAGCAGAGCCTGAGCATCAAGGAGAGCCATGTGTCCAGTTTGCTCTCTGTGGATTGTCAGCAGTCACAAGAGATCATCTGGAAACCATTACACAAGCTAACAAGACAGCCAGACTCGACATGTATGAAGGCACTAAAAGAGTTCAAACTTGTTACTTGAATTACCACAAGTTTTTTCCTGAAAGTAAGATTTATTTTAACACAGTTATATAAAACAAAAAGACCCAGAATGAGCCATTTATATAGCTATCCAAGACAAACAACAGAGAACATAAGCTATATTCAGAGGCTAAGCTCCCTGCCAATAACTGAGAACACCTAATACCTATATCATGAAAAGAAGGAACAATTTAACCTTTTTTTTTTTTTTTTTTTGGCTGAGGAGACAAACTATAAGACAAGTGAAATCTCAATTCAATTACTGGCCCATTATTATCTCATTGCTACTAGGGATGATCGAGTAGACCGTCAGATGTATGCCACAGCAGTTCAGTAATGTCAAGACTTCTAAAACATACAGTAGCTGTTTTAAGTTCTTCTCACAGTGGTTGTTTTGCTGAACTTTCACATATTTAGTCCTACACCTAATATTTTAGTCCCTGAATTACAACCAAAAATTATATTAAATGAGTAACCCACTTCGCCTTTTAATTTAAGGTCACAAAGGAAACACAGTCCAAGATTTCTTTCAACCATTCTAACCCCTCCAGAAACTCTTCCAAAATAAAAGGGCTCTGCAAAATCTCCTGCTAGTCTTAATGTTACTGATTAGCTTTTCACCAGCTCAACAAGTATAGCTAGTCAGGCTATACAATCCACTAAGAATCCAGGCACCCACACAGAGACAGCCTTCAGCCAGAAGATAAAACGTATTTTATACGGCAACAAATATAATTATTTAATGCAGAAGTTGTCTAAAACTTCTTTATGGAGTAAACCCACAACAAAATGGCACAGGCCCAAAAGAAAAAAAAAGAAAAACAAACCCACACCAAACCCACATTTGACTCCAAATGCTGCCATAGAATCTGGCTACTAAAAGAGATGAAAGGGAGAGATGAGTACAGACATAAGTGCTTTGAAAAGTGCGAGAAAAAAGTGTGTTAAAAAAGGCCAATGTTACCACTGAGAATGGAAAATGACACTTATCTTCACTTCAGTAGAACAAATGGCTGCTAAGACATCAGTCCTTCAGATGATTTGAAAGAAAGGAAAGTAGAGCTCAAAGGTATATACTGAAGGTTAGAAGTAATACATATTGCAGTAGCTATGAGAAAAAGGAATATTCAGCATTGCAAGCTATTTTTAACAACCTTGAAATGACATCAAATAAAGCAGAGACTTCCTGTACCAACACTTCCAAATGATAACTGCAAATAGCACTAACTTGCATTTTTGCACTGCTGTTTTCTCCAAGGAGCTAGAACAGGTCTTCAAACCACAGAACACCTGTGGAAAAGCATCAATTTCTTTTTTTGAAAAATAGCTGACAATGAATAGCAGTGTAGAAAATGAAAGCGTCCCACATAGTCTGATACAATGCGGTTTTCAGAAACCCTCTGTAAACCACTTGGCCACCGTTGGCTGTAACAGGCATGTTTGCTGCATTGCGACTGCAGGGCTTCCAAAGAAGAAAAAATTGTGGAGCTGCTCAGCAGAGCCTGTTCTGCACTCATTCCAGGCAGGAGGACTAAAGCAGATGAACTTAATACACTGTCTTTCTTAATCCCTAATAATCTTTGTCTTGACCTCCTCCTCCTCACACGACGCAACCTGCTCACAGGCTTCATGAAGCTCATCAGTAATATTTAGACTCACTTGACATACCAAGTAAACACGATGCTTTTGACCACAGACATGCAGTCTCCACTTAAAAGCTTCTCACCTACTAACCTTTAAAGCTGGACCAGAGATTTACAGAGATTTGGGAAAATTCCAGCAGTTGAGCAAAACAGATGTAGCTACAAGAATAGATGTACACTAAGTGCCCATGCTAACCCTAAGCACCACAAAGGGCACTCACAGATACAAGTGCACGCTGAACTGCGTTCAAGACAGGATTATTAATTTAATTATCTGGCTTGAAAACAATGCTTAGCATACAAAATCATTATTTGCTTTCTTACTTTCTAGCACAAAACGCTAATACACTAGTGCTATTGAAAAAGACCACTTTAATGTCTCTAAAGTGAAGAAATTTCCTAAAAGATGATAAAGTACATTTCACAAATGGGTTACACATACCCCTTCCAAATGCACTGTAACAAAAGATTCCAATGAAAAAAACAAACTATCACATTGCACATTACCACATAATTTCCACCTATGCTACTGTGTATTTTAAATCTTTTTTCCTTGATGCCCTCTTCTGTCACAAGAGCAACAGATACATTTGCATCTTCCCCTTAACCAGACAAACTATAAAATATTAGGGTTTCCTGATAACCTTTTGGGCAAAAAAAGGGACATAATTCATACTTTGCTTAGAGAGATTATGAAAAAAGCAGCCCTATTACAAGTTGAGAATGTATTTCTCAATAGAAGTGAACAGTTTCAGCATTGATAGAAAGTCTTCTACTTGAATTAAACTGTAAGACCTCGGAGTAATGGCCATAAAGGAAGGGAATTAAAGACCTTGCCCTTCACATGGAGTCTCAACATTGCTACGTTATAAGTAGGATGAGTGGATTCATTCTTCAAAGCAGCACAATGCTTTAATACAGCAGCTTATTTTATATATATTTTTTTTTTCTAATGAAAACAGCCAATTCTGGTGGAGCTAACCAGAGCTAACTCTTGAATTTTCCCTACAATATTTTTCTCTACATTTTGTCTGTCATACCATCTCCAGCTGTCTTCCTCCCTGACTCCTGAATCTACATGGTTTGTGTCCCCTTTTCTCTTCCTTTTTTTTTTTTTTTGTCCCCTCTGCCTTTCAAATTCCTCTCTCCCCTAAGGTGTAAAACATTTGTTATCACAGGGAATTTCACTTCTGGTTTGGTCCACATAACAAACTTGCAGTACTTAAGTTACTGCCAGGAAGGAAAATTTCTAATGGTCTAATAAAATAAGGACTCTCAAGCCAGTAGTTTGAGGACACTTTGCTGGTTATTCTGTTGACTTTGAAATAAATTCCCAATGGCTGGTGTAGACTCTTCCTATGGTAGCTTAGTTTAATACGTTCTAATACCAAATGTCCTTTAGGTACGAATTAGTTGACTTAATCTTCATGGCACGAATTATTTTTCAAGTGTCATCTGGAAAGTTTTAATTTCTGAAGAAGTTTTGAAGGGATAAGCTAGAAGTCAAACTGTGGTAAAGTCAGGTTCCTAATCTTCAGGACATCCCCAAACCCATAGCAACAGCAGTACTATAAAGCTGCTCCAAAATATGCAAAATGAGGATTTTATGCCTCTGCCCTCAACCTTCTCTTTTCACTAAGGTGAGAAAGCAGTAGTAACTCCCACTTCTGAGCTGGCCACTCTCAGAAGCCACTCTCAGAATGTTGCCCTTCAGGGGTAACATTACTTATCACTCCTTCATGGCTAAGATGGCTGAGTAGATAGGCCACCAGCTGGACCACACCTTATTACAGCTTTGAGACCTCAGGAGTGAAATTTTCCATCAGTCCCACAGCCTAAACACAGGGGAGGATGATTTGGGTTTCCTGCTTTGGTGGGCAGCTAGCAGTCCAGGAGAGGCAGTCTGCCCAAGCGGCAGTAGTGCCAGAAAGAGAAGTGGATGGAGTCAAGTAGGAAAACAGTCACAACGAAGAACAGGTTGGAAAGTGATTGCTGGAAGAACTGAGCCCAAGGGAAAACTCTGCTGGTCTGAGCTGGTCTGGCAGCTGATGGGCACATTACAGCCTGCTTTCCAGGGCACTTACTTCAGGTCTGAGTAGAGACAAGTGCTACAGGGCACCATACTGTACGCTATTTTCTCAGCTGAGCTGCTGTCTCTTTGCTTGGCTGACTAACTGATATGTCAGTTGAACAGCTGAATACCTCTCTTTTTCTTTTTTCTTTTTTTTTTTCCTTCTCCTTTTTCCCACTTGTATTTTAAAGGCTGGGCCAGAATGCCCATTGTTTAACGCAAGTTGACGTGTATCAGCCTGTACCTTTATGTGAAGTTGAGGAATGTGCAACAGCGTTCTCAACTTCAAGGCCTCTCACAGATTTTGCTGCTTACACCTGGCCAACCTGTGGAAATGAGAAATGCTCACACAGCAATACTTCCACAGGGTTAGACTGCAAGAAGCCTTTTCAAAGCTGTGATTGTGCATTTTAGCTGTGAAACTTCCAGTGATATCAGCAGGAGTCACACAGCTAAATCCCCAAGCAACGCTTTCGGAGGATGACTTATATTTAAAGGAGGATTAGAAGAAAATACTTCTTACACCATTTTCCATGTAACATTATCAGTCTTAAATTCAGAGAAGTATGGAATCATTTGGGGGGAATAAATGATTCACTGGGTATCAATTTTTCCATCCAATTAGGTTGGGCAGCTACGCTGAGTGTTTAACACATACCCCTGCTGCCCCTCCCTTTCCACAGAGTGTATATATTACACACAAGTTAGGACTTCTGGGTTTTCAACTTTGTTGATTTTATATTCCTTTCGGGATTTAAAGTACTGTTTTGTTTAATTATTTTTCCTCTACTCATCCACAGTATTGAATGACAGTAATAATGAGCTCAGAATCATTGTACAAATCCCAGTAGGAACCATTCATAGTTTGTTAATAGGACATTATATTTGCATTACCAAGTGCAGTTCAAAGCACATTGTGTAAATTAGCTCCGAGGGTTACTACCATGAATCTAAAACCAGAACATCAGGTCAATTAGCACAGCTCTAAAGCACATTAGTTTGGTTGAAAACATAAAGGGTATGATTAAAATTCTAGGAAATCCTCTCCTGCCCTGGCTAAGAGCCTCTCAGAAGAAGGCTGGTTTTGCCTCCGGGAGACACCAGAATGCCTCAGCTCACACCAGTATGGCCTGATCCCAGTGACCCCAATGCCTGATAAGCAATACTGGCCTCTTCTGAAGCAGGGGAAAATTAACTTGCAGGTGGTGTGGAAATCCTCAGGACTCCACAGAGACGCTTTCTTCCCCATTCAAATTAAAAGAACAGGTGAGAATGAGGAAAACTTGGAGGGCCTGGGAGTTCAGCATAGAACATATTTCTTACATGAAAATGCAGTTAACAAGGATAAGCATAGTTAGTTTCTACCACTGAAAGAAACACTACCACTACATAGCACAACCAATCCCACATGCAACAGGCCAAAAAAATCTGTTTAATAATGACAAGAGGAAGCATACAACAAACTAAGGCAGGAAGTTCCCAGTAACAATATAATGCATATTACTGTTCCCAGTGCTATACTGTAGGATTATGTGTCTTTTGGGCAAACAGCATGTGCACATGCACACACACAACTATGCAAGTAGCTAATGAACTTCAGAGATCACATACAGCATTCTTTGGATCAAGCTTTTGGAAGAGAAGCACACAGACATAGCAGGAGAAGGCACATCATAACAAAATTCTGCGTCAGGACTATAACTCTGATGAAGCCAAGGGATGTCCCAGATAAATAAAAGAAAAAGCCAAAGGGTATTACTATCTGGTCAAATCAGTTGATTGGTCTAAGCCCTCTAGTCAATTCAAGTCAGTCTTACCAAGCTATAAATTCAATGTATTACATGGGCTATACACCTCTGCTAAGCCAGAGGATTGATTTTAAGATTCAATCCTGTGGGTAGGAGGCATTTTACTCGCTAAATGCTAACCCATTTGTTACTCTCTGCAGAGTCTATTTTACTCTCTCATTACTCTTTGCAGAAACATACTTGAAGCAGTGGCTAGATAACTTCAAAAATTACATAATCTTGAACCAAATAATAAGATTTCAGATTACACAAAAGAAATCACTGAATGGTAGGGTTCACAGTTCACTGCATAAAAATGGTCATTTTTATACACTGAGATGGCTGTATCTGTGACACAGAGGAAGATTTCATCATTAATATTTTTTTCTTTGTACCACGTACATGACTGTTTGGTAACTGCCTAATAGATCTGTATGAGCAGAGCACGCTAAAGCTTCTGGTAAGTCCTGGAAGAAATGACTGAGGTATATGCAGAACAAGGTACAAAAGTATAAAAGAGAAGATACTGGAAAATGAATTTGGATGTTTGAGTCAAGTACCCCTGTGAAATGCTTCTTGTTCCATGACCACTACCAGCTAAAGAGCTGGAACTTCCTTGTGGATGAAGTTGTGAGAATGAAACAATTTGCCTGTACGAGATATTGGGCATGCTTTTCATGAGAAAACAGCACATAGGTACGTCACAGATTCCACCCTACCTGCAATGCAAACTGATGGGCCAAACAGAAAGAGGTTTTCAGTGATTCATAAATTGAATATTCAGCTGGGCAAAAAACGCTTTATACAGCGGACAGCAAGCAACACAAGAAAGATAGGCAACTACACACAAATTGAAAGAAAATGTATATACAGACAAAGGGCATATTTTGAAAGTAAGCATTTTAAGATGCCTACTATTACATGAAAACTCAACAGTAAAAACAGATGAGCTAGAGTGACCAGCAAAGTAAAAGCTATTTGGTGTAAGTGCTTCTGAAATCGGATAGAGTAACACAAATCAATGGACTGCTTATTGTATCTACTTATTTAGTAGTTCGGGAAGGCTTAGATTAGCTTTAGAAGGATTAGATTGCAAGGAGAAATGAATTTACAAAGGCAGAGAAGCAACATATTACCACAAGATTCAACAGGATCTACTGTAATGAAAAATCTGCCTTTTCAGGCCTATTCAGCTGAATTTGAATTCTACAAAGTTTGTATGATCAACTCCTGAGGTATTTTCTTTCCTTACTTCAATTACAGATATTTGTTCCAATTTGCTCTTCTTTTCCATTGGGTTCCTGATGGCTAATGCACCTTCCATCACGTTTTATATCCATTAAAGAGGTAGAGAAATTGCCAAATATTTTATTCTGTGGAAATAAAAGATTTTCTGTCATTCTGCACTTCTACATCCCCACAGCAACATCAATTAGAATTTTCTCTTTGACATACACAGACACAAATATATGGGAATTTGTGTCAGACTTTTCTTCAAGATATATCTACTCAGGGTCAGAACAAACAGAGGAGAAAAAAGCTGCTCTCTTTGCTCTCTTTTTTTCAGATGAGACTGTCAGTCTGCTATCACTTCCCTAATGAGAGAGTGATGTAACTATTATTCCTAATTGTGCATTATTCCAATTTTCAGCACTTTTAAGACTAAATTGCCCAAAGAGAAAGGGGCTGTCCAAAGGGGACCCATTCCCTAAGAAAATGCATGTGAGAAGGAGCAATTAAATACTCACATTCTAAAAAGTTGTGAAGCACAATTGCTTAATAATGATTCATTTCAAATGATCCCAGAGAACCTCAGATTTTTTAATAGCTTCATTCTCAGTGGTCTTCCCCAGAAGATATTTAAAAAGGGCACGACACAGCAATCGGCAGCAGGAAGCAAATACTGTTGCACTAATACTGAAAGTGGAGTATGTCAGCAAAGAAAAATACAGTTGCCTAAATTTGATTTCTGCCATTGCATCCTTGCTCAGAGATGTATTCTCATGGGAAGTGCTGTGATATTTGGACAGCTACAACTCTTTGAAAAACATTAACATGTTGATGTTCTCTCTCTCTCTCTTTTTTTTTTTTAATGCTTTAACGCTTGTTCTTCCACTAAAATGGAAGAGTTATTGGCCAGTCGACCGGGTCAAATGGACAACAAGGGGCCAGGCATGGTCATTTCAGAAAACTCTGACACCTCACCTCTTTCTGCCTGAAGTTACTACCTCTTCCTCCTGAGCTTCTTAGCATTTTCTTAAAATCTACTCTCCGCAGTTTGAGGAGCTCTCCTCAAAACAACTTCCATCCTGCCTTTAGGTGCATCATAGCCATCCATTTTCTACTTGGGAAGTAGGAGCTTCTCACTCATGAATGTTCAGGACCAGGAGGATGCTGGGCAGCAGACACCCCAGGGGCTGTTCTCCAGCCCAGTGCTCCAGAGCACCCTAGCAGCACTCCAGCCCTACAGAAAGGGAACAGTGCCACCTTCTGATCCCCTGCCCTGAGCTCCTGGGGCATGCCAGCCTTCTGCAGCCAGCCAGGCATGTAATGACTTACCCAGATTCAGATGGCAGAGCAGACCTGCCGAGCTTGCAGTGTGCAAGGAAGAGCAGAGGCAGAGAAAACGAAGGAGAACAGGAAAAAAAAAAAAAAAAAAAAAAAAAAAAACCTCGCATAACTGCTGCTGTCACTCCGCCAGAAAAATCGCCTTGTATTCTAGTAGGAATCATCTTCGATTAACCTTTTATCTTTTGGCTTCCTTAGCCAAGAAATTAGCAACCAAGGCATTAAATGAAATTGGATTTCCTATATTTGATTTGCAATGTTTTGAGATTTCATCAGTTCTGAAAGGTGTTAATGCAATCTGCTTTCTACCAGGGCATGGGAAGCACAACACACACAGAACTCACCCCATCTATAACAAAAATAAAACTCATTATCCTTCCCTGTCAATTATTTGAAGAACTTTTTCTTTTGTTTTGACCTGAACTGAACAAGAAACATACTGTAGTTTCGGTGTTTGCCTCAATTTTCCTTGAGGGCAGTTTCATCCTTAGAAACAGCACAATAACGCAAAGGCTCCTTACATAGAGCAAAAACATACAGACACCCTAATAGGCTTTAAAGCCTTTCCACAAACTTCTGCTGGTTTTTTATGACTCTTAAATTATCTCTGGTGCTGCGGATCGGATAATCATGGCATTCCCGATGTGAAGTAAGGGACCAGATGGACAATAGAGAAAAAAGAAACCTTCACTGTTCGAAAAAATCTATTTTAGGAAAAAGCTTCTTACAAAAAGCATGGAAGCAGCAATGTTCTTTGGCTACAATGATGGGAATCCTAGCTGATGGGAACCACAACTATTTCAGATCAAGGAGCTCCATGGTAAAGGCACAGCTTGTATGTCTGGACTGCATTTAAGGACAAATCTCAGCCCCTTGAAAATGTGCTTCATGCCACTGCAGCAGCTGAAATGAAGTGAGGATTCCCACTTTTGTCCTACACAGTGAGTGGATGAGATGTCTTCTGGACGCAGCTAGCAGGCTCGCCCTGGCTATGACAGCTAATAGAAGTCCCATTTGGGACTTTTTGGCAAAAATCAGAGCAGCTCTCAGCTGCTCACACTTCTGCCCAGGATCAGATCCCTGCCAGCAGCCTCCAGATGATGGCTGTATGTTACCTCCTCCACAAGGGAACCCCTGTGCCAAGGACCTGCTTAGTACCCTGCCTTTAAAAGAGCACTGCTGGATATCCAAAACTGAGGAACATTCTTCAAGGAGAGAAATTGTTTCACCATTCAGCAGTTGCATGAGCAGACCTGGAAAGGCATGGGCACTGCATCAGTACCAGAGACAATTTGATGCAGAGACAGGAGCTGAATCCAACAGGCCAACAGTCCAGACCAGAGTGATTCGGAAGGTCTGTGGGAATACATCCTTGATGCCAGAAGTACTCGGTGTTGCAGGAGATTGCTTTCCAGCCTCCTGCACAGGAATACACCGTCCCTCACCAAAGGAGACCTGAGGCAGGCCAACTGTTCGTGTAGGGCATCCTGGGTGGCAGATCTGCAGACTGATGATGACTGACAATTCATACCAAGGGGGTCGTCAAGCTTGCCTCAAAGGAGAGTGTAACTTGGAGAGGTCAAAGCAAAAAGTTAATAGGCTGGTACATAAAACAGCAACACACTCTCACCCCTCTCATCCTCTCAGCAGGGCTCTGCTTTTGACCTCCTTTTTTCCTCATTTTTCCACTTCCACTCACCCTTCTTGAAAAGGCTGTTAACAAAGGCGTTTCACCTATCTGCAGTCACAGTGTTAAATACTGGCATCAACTACCCATGTTCCTATAGCATCAGTGTGAGCATTCACCTAAACCCAGAAACCACACGCAGAATATTTGCAGCTGAGGTGGGCTGCAAACCCACCAGGAAAGCGTATCACAGCACAGGAACTGCTGTGGAGAGAGGGCTAGGAGGTACCAGGGCGGTTCATTTAAAAATCTGATACATAACAGTATGATTTTTCTTTTTATTTTTTTAAGACAAGGGGGGGGAACACGGTAAATGAGATATGGGAAAATCCCCTGGCCCAAAACAAAAAAAAAAATGTCCCTGTCTGTTCCACACGAACATTAGGGTTTCTGCATCTTTGAAAGAACAGTCAATATAAAACAGCATTTTGCTGAATTTGCTTATCTGTATTATTCAATATGCTGTTGTGGTTAAAGCTGGCAGGCAGCTGAGCACCCCAAAGCTGTTCACACACTCTGGCCCCTGCCCACCAGCAAAGAATCAGGGGAAAAAGGGAAAAGAAAAAAAAAAAGAAAGAAAGAAAAAAAAAAAAGTAACACACACCAGTTTTGTTGTTCCACATGAAGCTGGATGGTGTGGGACATCCCTTTGGTCAACGTTGGTTAGCTGGCCTCGATCAGCCTCTCCCAGCTCCTGGTGTACCCCCAGCCTCCCTGGTGGCAGGGCAGTATGAGAAGCTGACAAGTCCTTGGCTTAGTGTAAGCACTGCTCTGCAACAGCTACGAGCATTATTCTCATCCTAAATCCAAAACACAGCACCATAACCACAATTTTTCAGACTTTCTAGCAGAACTAATTGAAAAAAACAATAATAATAATTTTTAAAAATCTTCAAAAATCCCCCTGGAAAAAAGTATATATTTCTGTTCTGGTGAGCTTTAGCTAAGTTGAAGTATTTATTGATTTATCAGTGAAACAAAGAGATAAAAAGAAAAACAGAATGGCCTCAAGTATCAATGTAGTACAAAAAGCAGAAGCCTCTGTAACTGGCTTATCTTAAAAACACTTAGCAAAAGCTTTCAAAAAACTCACACACCAACTCTGACATACGAGTTTGAAGCACTTGTACATTATCTAGGTGTGATAATACCTCCTAATACCTCCTAACTGAGGGAATGCCCTCACCTTCCAGAGATGGCACATACGCACTTGGAGAAGTGAAGAAAGAAGAAATAACCTATCCTGTCACTCATCCTAAAGTTCATTTTTAATAAATACCGTTACTAATTCTCTCACTGACCGTATTCCACTTTGAATCCTTTTTCTTGGTGATCCACTGAGATCAGCACCTCTCAGCACTTCCAGTTCTTGGGGAGCGAAACTACCACACCAAGACCTGTCTTTAATTGCTTCTCCTGAGCAATTAAACCTTCTCCAATAGTAATGGATTTTGAGTTCAAGAGTCTCCCAGAGCATTCAGGGATGTCACTAAAGCTCTGCTTCAAAATATCTCCAAAACATCAGCATACTCCATAAAAAAACAATGGCAATTAAAGACAGCATCCTCTTTAAATTGTTGTGAGGAAAAAAAGCAAAATTCTGAATTTCTAAAGAAATAAAGCCTTTTCTTTCCAGGATTGAAAGGGACTATCTCATCTTTTCCATGGAGATTGTATTAAATTCATCACAGAGAATGCCGGAACAAATTACTGATGGGGTGAGGCATTGCAGATTGAATCAAAGAGTTTAAATAGATAGTGCTCACAACACTTCCACTGGAAAAAGAAGCAAAAATCTCTTTGCTTCAATCACAGTTCCTTTGTCCACCTGCATAAAACTCACAGAGCCTGAAGGACTACTGCTTCCACTTCTGATGAGCACTGATGGTTCACAGTAGGTAACCAGCACAAGAAGATGCAACAAGGATAGAGCAAGGGGTCAGAGGCTTGAACTCCTCTTAATGACAACCTGTATGGAAGGGGAAGTCAAATACGAAATGTTCTGAGGCTCAACCAGAATACACACAATTGAAATGAGCAAAGCTATGGCAGTAGTTTTCATGGTGAAAACCCTTAATGCTATGCTTATATAAGTAAACAGAGATGAATTTATAATTTGAAGAAGTAGAAAGTCACAATTTTCTTTACTAAGTAACACTGCCCTCTGATGAAACTTATAAATATGTGAGTCTCAGTAGCATTGACCTGTTTTGTTGTTTGTTTTTTCCCAAAAGAACAGCACTATTTTATTAATATTACCTTTAGTTCTCAGTTTTGGCTTAATATAAATAACACAGAACAAAAAATAAAATTATGCTAGTGCAGATCAAATGTATTTTTTTTCTCCATTTAAATACTTTAGAAGCATCCAGAAAAAAGCACAAAACAAAGATAAAAATGCAGGTCAAGTGAGGATAACTTCACTTTATCCTTCTTGCTAATAAACAAGCATTTGCACATATTGCCTCAGAATACTTTTTATCTAGTTAGCACAAACAGCTTTGATATGGGAATTAGGGACAAAAATCATTGCTTGCTAATCTCTTGCTTGTTTTCAGTTGAGATAGACTAGAAAAATAGGCAGATTAAAAAACACTACTGTTTACTTGTACAAAACATACACATTTTTGTCTCAAAATATTCTTGAAGTTGCACTTAAGTGAAGAGTATTTGATGGTACCTCTTCAAGAACCCGTATTAAAAAAATAGGCTTTCGAGTACAGGCACACACCAATAATATCATGGCAAAGATTCAAAAGCAATGATACTTCAAAGATACCAGATTATTCTGCAAGGAAATAAAAAGTTTATCAATCAGTTTTTGTCCTTGTACATCAATCCGACTTAAATATTTGTCCTGAATTCAAATCATCTCATCTAGACTCATGCTGCTCTGGACTTGAAACAGCAGAAAGAGCTTCCATACAAGAAACTTCAGAAAAGCAACAGGAATCTTGCTTTGACTGGATCAGCTGCTGAATGGCAGGTACACAGCTCGCCATGCACTTGTGTAAGAGGTGGTACAGCCCCTGCAAGCACTTCCTACCTGTAAACACAAGAAACCTCTAACTCTTGGGCTTGCTTTAGTACCATGTGCCCTGAAATGTCAGAGTAGTGGAAGAGGCCTTGGGCATTGGGGCCATAAGGCCATCAAGGCTGGACAAGCTCCTACCTGCAACAATAATGATGGAGACCAAGGATGGCACCTTTGGGGATTTCAGATTTTAAGGACATGACAACCTCCTCTACATTGTCCTAGAGCCATGAGCATGGAGTGAACCTATGTGCTTCCTGACTCTACATGTGATGCTGACTCCATCTGGCCTCAAGGCTTCTGTCTGGAGATAGGGATCAGAAAATGGAAATTGCATCTTTGTAGAGACTGACCATGACAACAAGGCAGTTTGAAAGACAGTGTATTTCTCTCACTGAGATGAATGCTTCACTCGCCTGCAAGCAGGGGCTGAGGTGAGCTGCTTGGCTTTGCTGACCTCAGATGTACAACCTGCTCGGAGCGCTCTGTCAGTAGCTGCTGTCCTCAATTCACCAACAGAAGACTAATGGATCGCCATGGTGTGCTCACACCTAGGGCCCAGGAAAAAGAAAAGGCGAGGTCTAACTTGAGATTTATATACCTCTGGAAAGGAGAGTGTGAATGAAATGTGACAACTGCTATACCCAGTGAGGAATCGCCTTACTTCACATAGGCTTTTACAGCATGTCAGAGATTGTCCCTGCACTGCTGGACATCATTCAGCATTCCACAGCTGGATCTCTTTACATTGTTTCCTTACTTTTTTTTTCTTTTTACTCTTTTTTGTTTTGTTTTGTTTCCTTTTAAAGCCAATATTGCTACTAGAACAAACCTGAGACACAAGAACTGTTTCTGAGACATATGGACATCCTAAGGATTGACCTACTCCTTCTATTTGCCCAACCACCCCTTCAGTAGGAGCAAGCTCTGTAGGACGCCTACAGCTGATTTACAGAGAGAGCCCTATACAGCCTTATAGAAAAAAAACTTACAGGGAGGCTTTTCTTTTTGGGGTGCAGCTGAACCTCAGGGATTTTCCTTCACTGTCTGTCAGCTTTTCCCCAGAACTCACCATGCTCTCGGAGAACCCAACATCCAACAAAGTCGCCAGAAAAATGCTGACACGTGCAAGTGGTGCAGCATCAGTAGGTACAGAGCAGGAGACCAGAGAATGAACCTGGAGAAATGCAGTGAAGTCATAGAAAGTTTGTGAGTTTATTAGTAGCATGTGCTAAGGGAAATCTGGGCAGAAAAGGATCCTGCCACAAAGAAAACCAAGCTGGCTGTGAGATGAGGGCAAACAGTAAGGAATGACTACCTGATGGAGCAGGAGAAAGAAAACCAAAGAGAAGATTAATAAGAGCTTTATTCTTGTAGTCACAGTTGTGACTGTAAGTGATTAGGCCTGCACAGTGCTTTGAATGGGAAACACAATATTGTGTAACAAGTCTTCTCCAATCATACCATTTGGAGATGAAGCAGGGTTCATTTTAATGCTGCCCTGTAATACCTGCAAGAAAATGCTACATTTTTTGCAATGTGAAAAATGGGTCCTGCCAGAATAAAAGATGGACTTAACCAAGAAAGGCAGCACCTAAATGAAGTCGTTTTGTTGTAAAACACTGTCTGCCCCTAAAACTGTACCACTGTATTTTTGAAATCAGTGTACAAGAAAATCTGAGCTTGCAGTTCACTGTTTTATAATCCTCAGAATCCTCTAGTCCCAGGCAAGATTTACATTTTTAGTTCCTACCCAAAATCAATAAATAGTTTTGGATCATTCATTGTATAATATAAGAAACTAAGTAGAAAGTAAACTGAGCAACAACAATCAAAAAATAACCATCGACATTAGCATGTGACACCTCAGAGCTAAATAAAGACCTTCCTTCTACAATTGAAATCAAACAATAAAAACAAAACAAAACAAAAAAATATTTCTCCTTTACTGGTGATCATCACACTAAAAAGAATTATTTCAGCTTATTGGGATGTAAGGGTGCAGGGGAGGTTTTTATGTACACTCCACACTTTTCAATTACTTATTTCTTCTAGACGCTAATATTGGCCGAAGGAGATCCAATTAGTATAAAATTCAAATTTATTTCCTTGTAATTATACAGCCCATAAATTCCATTGCTTTCAGGCACACTTTTACACATGCCTGAGTGGAGTGCCATCACTTCATCTTCCTTATAGCTGTTTTTCCTTAGTTACTGTTGTGGTATCACTGGCCAAGCTACAACAACTGAATTTTCCCTAAATGCTAAGACAATTTCATTTCTTCTGGAAAAGAGCTCTACAGCTCTACACTTTTAGTCCAGTTATAATAATTATTATGCAAATCCCTCAACTCTGCATGGTTACCCAGCCTTAAAACTCATTACAGATTCATTAGAAACACAGTTGCTCCATCTTCTTTTTCAGATACTTTGAAATTTAATAATTACCATAAACTAGGGGAACATGCTGCAATGTGAACATTATATTCATCACAAAGCTTTGTGCTAGTGCATAGGATTCTTTCATGCTTAATTTGTTATTAATCATACTTTAGATTGTAGTCTCTTTGTGTTTTGTAAGTTTTTTGTTTTGTTTTGTTTTTTTAAACACTGAAAAAAGTCCTTACTTTTATTTAAATAATTCCCACTCTGGCTCACATATTTTACCTAAAATATTGAAAAAAGCGTGTAAAACTGACAGACTACATTATTTTTAATAGAACATGGAATCATTCAGAAGAGACTAATGCAACCGAGAGTAAGGGTGAGAGGGCAGACAGCTTGAAAGAGGGGGCAATATCAGCATCTGTGCTAGTTTTTTCTCCCAGGTGCACAGATGCTGAGGTGAGGGAAGCAACCAGTGAGCCAGGATGCAGGACTGATAGGATCAAATAATGTAACATCGTGTCTCAATTTATGAAGGCAAAAATTATGTACTAACCTAAAAAAGCAGGAAATTCCTCCAACACATTGATGCACAAAAGTAAACTGCAAAGATATCTCAAAATTATAAAAAGTTATAGACAGGTGGTTTGATGCTTTTAAACCTCAGGAAGTTCCAAGTTTCACTAATTTTGAGATTATTACTGATTTATTATTGCACACAGCAATAGTTAAAGTCAAAGATAAATACAGAGTGGATGATTCAAAAAAAATGTTCATCATAAAATTGGTGCCTTCATAAAGTCTTTCAAAATGGAGGGGATTTTAATTAGTTGAAATTGATGGTGATGAACAACAAAGATGGAAAACAGATTCCTACTGTGGACATGAATTCTGCTTAACTAATCAATGTAATCAAATGCATAAAGAGTCTTCACACTGGAGCTGCTCCCAGCCACTTCTCATGGGAGGAGAAGGGAAATTTTCCTTTAACATTCAGGAAGCAGCAAAAGGGGGAGAAAAAAAAGTGTGTTACTATCCTTCACTGTCACTGGGGCAGGCAAATACGATGATGGTCTTCAGCTAAGGCACATGCTGAACCCTCCAAAACTGCTTCATCTGTTACAATACCTCTTGCTGTTCCAGATAAACAAAGAAGATACCTCAAAAGGTACCAAAACCCATTATCACAGCAAACTGGAGAAGAATAAAAGCAACCACGGCAAGTTCACTGCAGAATGCTGACAGCAACCCAAGCTTGGAAATTATGTAATGAACTTCTGCAAAATTTCACAGCAAAGCTGTTTTTCAGGCAATACAAATATGCTGAAGACTGGGAAAAAATGGAAAAGGGAGGAAAGCAGGATGATTCATTCAGCACTTTTTGCGTGAAATAAGTGGCCTCTACTTGTTCACTGAAGGATAACTCAAAACAAATCTATGCCAAGCTGTGCAAACAGGGAGTGGGGGTAAAAAAAAAAAAAAAAAAGAAAACCCACCCTACAACTGTTGTTTAATAGTGACAGAATTAAGGACGAAAATAAATTATTCAAAAAGAAAGAGAATATATGCATACATACATATGGATATTCTTTTATTTTTTTTTTTTGTGGAAAAAGGTGGGGAGGGTCTGCAAAAAAAATGCTTGGTGCATACGTTCATATCCATACATGCTGCAGTAAAAACAGGTCTCAAAAGTAGTTCCTTTAGTAACTTAATGAAGCATGTTTTTGCATTAACAATTCAATTCTAATCCCCTACTCTTCTTCCTCCTCCTCTAATTTCCCCAGAGAGAATCAATAAAGTAACTTCATCTGAAATATGCCATCTAGAACAATGACTAAATAGGGCGCACTAAAAACAAACTAAAATTCCAGCGCAGAGACTGAACTGACCATTAAATATAAAGCATGAGGAGATAATTGATACATCTAACACAAAGGTGATAGCAAAGCAGTCACCAGCTTATTAGAAGTCACTGGACTGCCTGGCTACTATAGTAGCAGAAGACCTTTTGGATGCAAAAAAAAACATTTCCCTGACATTGTTTCTCTTCAGGAGTCACTGACTTGAACACACATCCCTAAATCACATATTACGTAGTTAAAATAAGTGGCACAAGGCTTTAACTTATGGTTTGGGGAGAAAAAAATATCAAGAATCAGTCCCTCATTGATAAAATTTAATGCTAGACTTCATTACTTCACAGAATGTTTGATCTGTTTAGAAACAATCTGCTAGAGATGATAAAGACAGCCACTCTTTTAAGAAACCATTTATCTTTTAAGAAAGTGTTATCAAAAAATCAAGTCCTGTTTTTTTCCTTTCTTACGAAACCGACTGACTGCAGTAGGTCATTTACTTTCTGAGATGTTCATCCTTCACTGTTAACAGCATTAATATTTCCACCACACCACTGTTAGCCTCACAGAAGATGAAAAATTCACAGCAAGAGGATAAACATTAGGATCAGCAAACCAGTAGAACCCTAAGATCCACTTTGCTGCCAATCTCATTTAAGCGATCAAAACTAAAAATATACTACAGAGCTAGAATCATCTCCGCAGAAAGGTATTTCAAGACATTTTTCATGAGGATTTATTGGACTAAAAAGACTAAAATAGTAAACACAATAGTTATTTGATTTAGTAAACTGGTACAAAATGTGCCAGACTGCATACGGTAAATAAAATGCTCCCAAAAGGCAGCACTTGATAATATACATGGGAGAGATCACATTTCACAGGTACAATATGCCTGAACAAACACCAGACAACATCATCAACATAATATGATGAATAAATGAAAGGAAAAAAAAAAAAGTATGTTACAATATTTTTCCTATGAGGTTTTAAAATAATTTCATTTTTTTCATGTCTTCTTAGACACTGTTCTTCACACTGTCCATCAAAATTCTTTAAAATGCCAGTTACATAGTTTAAGATTCTCAAAAACTTTTACAGAGATGTTTGTTTGTTCAGAATTATACATTCTTCATAACTAGCCAAAAGTAGTTGAGACACAATTGACCTACAGAAAGGGAACTTCTTTGTGTTACTTGAAAGAATTGTACTGTTCTCCTCTTCAGGAACATTACAAAACCATTTTGTGACAATTTAAATGGCACAGTAATAAGGTAGGATGGGAAAAAATCTTTAGATGTTGTTTTCTGATATAGTGCTGGCAACCTTTTCAGATTTAGAAAACTTCTGGATGACAAGAACTGATACTTCAGAATAACGAAGTAGTCGAAAGTCCCTATTTCCTAATTACATGAAATTTCCTAATTACAAGAAATTACATTCCTCCTGCTTGCTCAGAGGAACAAATGGGAAAGCAGTGAGAGAATAGATTGATACTGGAAGTAATCTTTGAAGTTATTCCAGAGTGTTTTAAAAAGTCACTCAAAGGCATATGAGTGAAATGTAGCAACTAAAGGAATGAAAATCAAGTTTAAGATCTTCCACAGGAGGCTTTTTCTCCTTTTCAGTAATGTAGGTACTAAGGAGCTTAATCCCCACTAAGTTCCAAAGAGATGCTCAGAAGTGCCAGAATTGTTCTGAGTATATGACTTAAGTTTCCAAATCATACTGGACCTTTTGAAAGCTGTGACCTCTTTGCTCAGTCACTAAAACAGGCTTTTGTAAGAAATCCCTAACTAGAAAAAAAAACTGTCTTCAGGATAGATGTGGTTGTGGTTAAGACAAACCTCCCTCTCTCCCACTTTTCCTTCTGCTTTCATCACTAAAGGTTTTGTTTAGTTTTGTTTTAGTGCAGTTTAACTGGTTATATTGAGAATACTGGAACTTAAATTCCCAAGAGGAGTAAAGATGAGCGTTGTGCAGTTTGTCCAGATATCAAAGTCCTGTGTCTTATGTTAAAAGCGTCCTCCTTACAGGGGGTGTTTTTCTCCATTATAATTTAAATTTATTCCATAATTTTTGCGGTTATTTGTAGATGGGAAGTCAGGGTAGTTGCATAAGAAATACAATGCTTTCTTAGCAAAAATGATAGACAGCACTGACTTAGAGTTGGCAAGAATGGAACAGATTCAAAAGTAATTTACCAGTTCTTTGTAGTGTAAGTTTTGATGATGTTTCAGTAGAGATTAATGGGGAAAGGCTTCGCTTTAAAAACAAACTTGAAAAATATTTTAAAGAAAAAGTCTGGGGGAAAAATAACTTTTTGCAAATCTATTCTGTATGTCATTACTTTTTGTTTCTACTAGTTGTTTGATGTTTTAAGAACATGTGAGTGTTAAACTGGAAATAATTAAGGACTTCAGGAACCTGTAGACTTGAAACATTCCAGAAAGCCTTCTATGGAAATGACTTGGCACGATACGCTGTTAGGTCTTTTTAACCAAGAGGCAATATATATATATATTTAGTTCACAGCAAAATACAAAGAAGTCATTTCAAACATTTTCTTCTCTACTAAAAAGTAACCTACTCCACAAGCTCGCTGAGGACACATAATATATATCATCCTAGTACTTTGGCAGGGGTCTAAACCACTCAACATGCCTCCTCCGTTTTCCCCAAACTCTGATTTCTACCATCACCTAAAGCATCCCAAGGTCAGTACCCCTGTTTTGACAACAGCACAATGCTCAATATCTGTATCTCAGGGATTAGTTTATTCAAAATGTTCCACTGATCGTTAGAGATGAAAGAGAGATCACCAGGAAATATCACTGTCTGTTGTCTTGGTTAGAGACAAAGAGAAGTAAACCTAGGCATTCCTTCCCTGGCAGTCTGGATTTTTCTCCGTGAAGTCAAATCTGTCAGTCTATCCCTCCAGGTAATAAGAGAAATGAAATGCTGCCTATAAAGGAGAACCAGGCCTGCCTGGGTCTTTGGAAAACAGGCCTTTGACCTGTTTCAGGGGAGAGCTGCAGGCTATGAACTCAAATGGAAAGAAACATTTCCCTGAAGTTCAGAGCAAAATACTTAGGTCTGGAGAGACACGAGGCTGTGAATACATCTCTCTCCTTAGCCTTTCTTACCAGCTCGCTCCAAGCAGCTGCTGCAGATCTTCCAAGATCTTCTCCACACAAGGCCCATACACGTGACACGGTGGTGGTCTATGTCCAGAAGTCAGCTATCAGCACTGCAGCATCCAGTGCTTTCAGGTCAAGTCTTCTAAAACTCTTTAAGGACCGGTAGGAAAAGCCACATGAGGCTGTCTGTGAGAGACGCTGAAGAAGCATTTGCCTGGCACACACTGAGGAGACAGGCAGGGTTGGCCTCAGCCCTGTGTAAAAGGATCTTTATCTCAGAGGGGCTGAGAGCCTAATTAATTTGTGCTTTAAAACTCCTGCAGAAACTTGGAAGAATGATGATGCTCTGCTCACAAAGCATTAATTCTTCTCAGTTTAGTTTAATTCAGGCTCCTCTTCCCTTACCTACATCAGTGTGTCCCACAGCAGATGCACCAAATCAAGCCTGGAAGTAGAACACACTTTGCAGTTTGAGACTTAATGATCGTGTACATTGCTTCAATGCATTGTTTTTAACTTCTGTATATGCCAGGCTGACTAAAAAGCTAAAAAGTAAATTAAAACCTTAGACTGAAATGAGGCAAGTGGTTTTGCTCTTTGTTCATCTCAGTTGTCCTCAACGTGTCAGGAGGTTGGGAAAGATATATGCCTACACATCTGTGGCAGACTGTGATCGCCCACAGCAAAACGAGGACTAGGCACAGCTGGGTGGTTTAATTCCCTGTTGTATTTATCAGGAGATAATGCTTTGAAGGTAGACTTACTCCATATTAGAGAAAAATAAAATATTAGGGACCTCCTACCATTCCTCCTGTTCACAACCAGGTTCTGCTTCCAAGTAGGTACTTCACAGAGAGTACTAAATGCTGAAGAACAACTATGCCAGATTCTGGGATACTACCCCAGACACTGGGAACATGCTATCCTAAAGCCATGACAACAAGGACCACAGTCTGTCAGTCTGGGGACTGGTCAGACGCTTTCCACTGACACTCAGGTACCAAAGCTAGCGGTACAGGAACAATTCCTCCTGCCAGTTACCTTAGACAACAGGCCTTGCTGCACAGGACTGCAGAGGCTAAACACACAAATCCCACTGCATCAAATACACAACTGAAGAGCAAGCCAACCTCCTACATTGCTCTGTAAGACAGTTTTAATCTTGCATTTTAACTAAAAAAAGCCTGGCTTTTAGTCAGTCCTAATCTGCACTTCCACTTTTTAGCTAATCTTTAAAAGAAAGAAGTGATTCTCTTTGGATAGCAATGAGTAAAACATGCTTATTTGCATCCAAATGATGCTTTATGTGAGAATACATGCTGTGGATTCTGAAAGCATATGACATAAATATTATTTAAGAAGTTACAACCTACCAGGGTTGTACCTTTGTATTTCTTTTATTAGGAAATGGTAAGCTGTCTTCACAGTGATTTTAATACTGTATTTATACCAAAGCTCAGCTCGAATGAAAGCAAATCCTTTTAAAAAAGCACAAAAGAACACTGCAAAATGGTATTAATTCACTAAACAAGCAACTTCTAATGAGTTGTGTATATATGGGGGAAGATAGGTTTACCCAAAGTTGGATACAAAAGGAAACGCTGCTTTAAATTAAGCAGTGGATGCAACCAGTTATGGGTCCAAAATCCTTCCAAGGTTACAGCCCTGGCAGGTCTGTGTGTCCAAACATGGGTTTGATTTGCAGATTGGAAAAGGGAAAACAAGCTCCTTACTAATTTAACTTGGTCAGTTCCTCAGTGTTCAATAAACCAGCCGCTAAACTGAATCAGTCAAACAAACAGAAAATGATCTCACAGCTCCTGCAGGAGAAGCAACAAAGATAAGGTGCTGTCAAAAGTCCAGTGTTTGAAACAAATTGGATCCCAGGTGCCTGGAGTTCAAACTCCCCTTCAGATCAGCAGCTGCACTTTTCTGTTAAAATTTTAACTGGACTGAGTTCAGTTCTGTTCACAGGCAGCTAGAAATGAAAAAAAGTAATGAATATCTCATAGCAAGCTTAGTTCTTTACTGCTTCATAATAATACCAAACCCAATTTCAGATCATTTGCTGTCACCTTGAGTTTTAAATGTCCCCCAACGTGTTTGTTGTTTCATAATCCTTCCCAGTGCCTTTTCCTGGCTGCAACCCCCGACCTTTTCCAAGTGGGAGGATTTATTTATTTTTAATCACAAGAAAATCAGGCACACCTACAGAGCACCGGTTCCTCTAGCTGCCACGTCCCCAGGGACCTCTTCACTGCCAACATATCCAATTTGGTGCTAATAAACCATAATGAGTAAGCAAAACACACTCCTAACCCAACCATGTGCCCCCTGAGGGTGCCAGCAGATGGAAAAAGGAGAAATCACCAGCAGGGCACTGCCAGTCACCTCGGTGCCATTTTCACCTCCTTTGTGTGTTCAGCCTTAAATATGTGTTATAAAGAGGGGATAAAAGAAACAAATCTTTCATGTGAATACAGTTCACTCGTGGAGATATAAAATCTAGATGATTCCATTCACGCTTGCATGGAGAAACATATCTAATACCGCTTTAGCACCTGAAATGATACAAAGCCATTGTAATCTGAATCAATTGGTTTCCTGTTTGCTACACAAAGCAACACAATAAAGCTCAAGGGGTTTTGTCTGCATTTGCAAATGCATCAATTCCCAAAGCAGAGAGCTGAAAGTCCCTCTCCACAGAGCCCTGGTGCAGCCACATGAAATATTGCATTCAACTCTGGACACCTCATTACCAGAAAGATAACACATTAAAGAGAGTTATTAGAGAAGCAACAAAAATGATAAGTGGAGATTGAAGAGATTAATTACACGCAGACATTAAAAGTTAACTACATAAAGGTTGGCTAAGGAACAACTTTCCAGGGGACACACTAGCAGCCTGTAAATATTTGAAGGATATATATGCCAATAAGGAAAATGAATTATTTAGGACGGCAAAAACTAGATACAATTAGGAATAACAAAATGAAATTAAGAAAGGTCTGAAGCTCAAGGAAAAAAAGAAGCGTAATAGAAGCCAGGCTTTGCAAAGTCTATCGCCTGGATGACTTAATAGGCCTTTTGTATCTCTACCTCCTGTAACTCTATGATAATAATGATGGAGCGAAAGAAAGGACTCCAAGTATGAAATCCAATTAATTCTTTGCCAGTAGGCAAACCAACTTATCAGATATTTTGGCTTAGCAATAAGCTTAAGCTTGGCATGATAGATCCTACCTGTCAGTTATTCAGATGTAGCTTTTTGTAAAGTCTTCAGGGAAGCCAAGAGTATTTTTATACTTTCATTAAAACAGAGGCTACATCCATCAAAGAAGGAAGTTATATTAAAAAGATCTGTGGCATTTTCAGACTAATCTGTGCATCTGACCGGTGCCATATTTAGCATTATCTAATCTGTTTTGTGCATCTAACAGACTGCAAACCCTTTGGGGCAGAAATCCTTTCCTACTCTTTCTTTATATTACACAGTGCTGGGTGTGTTGACAGTGCTCAACAAACAATAGCCAATTCCAAGGCAGGAAAGAAGTCTGTGTTAGCATGCTGCAGTGTTATTTTCAAGGGATGAACCCTTACATTAGTAATGGTTCTGGGAGACTTTGTGTACATTCCAGCAGAAAAAATAACTCTTCTCTCAGGAAGAAAAAGAACTTTAGAAACACAGAAAATGCATCAGAATGCTCAAAAAAAAGTAGACAGGTATGGAAACTGGGAGGAAGCAGAGAGGCAGAGGGTAGAAATGATTTATAAGAGAAGAAAAGTAAATACTAAGACTAAAATTTAGCAGTAAGTGAGGAGTGACCCTGTTTAACAATATGTAGAGGCAATTCGTATGCACTGTGATACCACATTTAAGTGCACGTTCAGACATCACTTCTCAAACTCTAACCATTCATCACCAGGGGTACTTTTACAACAGCCTGTATTAGTGTACTTCTCTGTTTTCCAAGAGCTTCCTCCAGAGCTCTCACTATTTATTGACACTCGTTTGGCACATACAAAACTCGATGCAGAAGCGGGTTCTGTCAGAGGAGCCAACGAGTCTGCTTTCCATTTTAGCATCTGCCAAAGTTAATTTCTGAAAGAGCATATAGGGACATACATAGTTATATATTGATACGTTGCCCTTTAAGGTATTCTGAATTAAAACATAACAAGTCACGGACTATTTATAAGATCAGTGGGAGCAAGTTATAGCTGGCAGCCCACGTGGCACACCTGCAAACTCTTTCCCTGACAAATTCCCCCTCATAATATTAAGTATTTTGTCTGCATATTAATATACTTAAGACTCCTCGTGGTTATAAGCTTGGAATCACATACGATGAACAGCTATACGCTTATTATCCTGAACGTCTGGTTTAGGGCTGGGATAGTGCCTGCCTGCCTTGCTGTTGGATGAACTTCCTTGGAGAGGCGATACCAGTGCCAAACGAAATAGTGGTGGCCAAGGAAGGGACAGGTTTTTCAGAGACACTTTGTTTTTTAAATGATCCTAGTTAAGCGTATGAAGCATCTGTTGTGTACTGCTCTGTGTATGCAAAAAGGATATTCAGGAAAGTAATTTACATTAAAGAAGTAAAATGAGGGAGATAAACACTCCTACCTCATTTACCACATACCTCAAACAGTGTGCATTTACACAGTTGCTAACTTCAGAAACATTTGCAATGCAGCTTCTCTTTCCAAGGACAACATTAGCAAGAATTTAAAAGACATTCAGAAAATTGCATGTTTCTGGTTCTGTTTCATAATCCTCACTATTTGGTCAAATGAAACCCAGGCGCGGATGGAAAACTTGGACATTTTTATTCATAGAAATTTATTATTACTGTCAATTTTCAAATTTGTGTGGGAACTGGTTTTGTTTTTTAAATATTGCAAAACACAGATGGAAAACTGTATTTTTACTCATTGTTAATTAAACAATTAGTGATCCAAGATTAAATACATATATATATACGTGAAGTAATATATTTAAAGTAGGATGTAAATCTTCATTTTATAATCACTTCTGTCATAAAATAGCCTCAAATCCAGTCCAAGTTAACAGGACTTCAGCACTTTGGATAATTCACTCCACAGGAAAAGCCAAGTCATTCCAGAGCCACATTTATCCTGAGAGCTCACTGCCAGCTTCACCATCTCAGTTGTCAAGTAGCACTTTCAGGCAGATACATTTTTTGGAACTCATAAAAACCAGGGGCAAGACAACCACAATGACAAATAGTTTTGTATCACTGGTGGGAAACAAGCTCTAAATAAAGAAGGATAGCAGAATTCTTGCCATCTCAAGTGATGTTAAGTATTTTTTAATAATATTTTCCAATATTAGCTAGAAATCCCATTTGCAGTGGTTATATGGCTGCCAGAAAAAAAATAGAAACCCCAGCTGAAGATGAACAACTTTTAACCTTGCATTCAGTTTTGATGAACCCAATTAAACCTTTCATGTTGCCCTTCAGCTGACCTAGATATTTGTCATAGCAACCACTCAAAGCTATACAGCAGATGATTTTCTAAATAATTTAGACAAAAAAGGAAATGTAAAGCCACCCTTCCGACATTATTTTAAATATTTACTCAGACTGCTGTTATCTTTACAAGGCTTTTTTTTGGATTTCTTTTCCAAGCATTTAAAAATACTTTATTTTAGGATGCCTTAACTATATGCCACTTGCACTGAAGCCAAGAACTTTTAGCTTACTGCTATCACAGCACCAAGCAAAGGCTGCAATGAATCCTATCAACCAGATCTGAGACTGGAATTGCATTGGAAAGCCTATCCTTGTGAGATTCCCAAAGCAATCTCTTGTTTCCTTCTTTAGAAGTCAGTTAAAGACCCAAAGAGGAAGATCAATGTCTGAATGGGTTGATTACCAGGGGGGAAAAGGGCCACATAAAACAACCAAAAAAAGGCCAAGGAGGAGGATGGGTGAGCGAAAAGCAAAGGAGAAGTGGCAGCAGCTGTGTAAGGTGTTTGATGCCATGGACGACTAAGCACTTTCTCCCTGCAAAGGCCAATATTATTTTGTTGCTTTCAATTCATGGACTGTTAGAATTACGCATGGAAATCAAACACTGCTCCAAGCTCAAGCATCCAGTGGTAGATGGATGCAGTGACCAGCAGCGTAGAAAGAAGAGATGCTATCAGTTCTGTTGTTAGTATGTACGTGTTCTTGCAAAAAACAGAAGACAGTTTGAAGACAGAGTACAACCAATGAGCCCTGTGCAGTGGCCTACAAACCCTCTATTAACACTATTATCTTGATAACCCCAGAGACCCTCCACACACGATTTAGCCTGTCCAAGCTCTGAGCTAACACACTGACTTCATGATTAAAATGACAAAAAGCCAAAAACTACTTAATGTTTCAAGGGAGTCTTCTGGGCAAAACCCATGAATACTAATAAGCATTTTCCACAAGATTTTACAGCCCTTCAAACTTATCATGAAAATCAAACCATCATTTTTCGCTTGAATATAACTCTGCAGTTTAGTGTCTTGTATGTATATATTACATTACGTGCTAAGATAGTTTATAAGACACATTAGTCACTGGGAATAAGCACTGGGCACTTCATAAACTTCACAACAAACATTTTTGCTATAAAATCTTTCAAGAGGAGAACTTTAATTATATTCTGAAATCCAGAGATCTCTGTAAACAGATCACAGCTTTAATCTCATCTGTATCAGACAGCAAAAGTAGTAACATAACTCCTAGAATGACTTCTATAAATCTCAACACAAAACTTAGCATCCATGGGAACTTTGCTTTGAATCACCATCCTGATGAATGAAACTCAGCTGTAACCATGACCATAATACAGTAACCTGTTTACTAAGTGTTTTCACAAGAGACTACCACCTTCTTTTCATAACAACTTCTAAAGCTTCCATCCCATTCATATCCAACTCCCTCATTTCACCCCAACACCAGAAGTTCCCATCATCTCCATACAAATCCAAAGTCAAATCTTTGGGGGTCACAATGTAACTGAGGGTTGATTTTTTCTTAAAGCTGATTTTCAAAAATCCTTTTCGGCCATGTTCACATCACAACATTAACAATTATTTGACATACAGAGGGCCAAACTCCGTTTTCTACAATGATGGTAGAAATCTTGCTGTTCATCACAGGTCCACAAGTACACGTACAGAAACTGCTGCCCATTTCCCATTGGGAAAAATGGATTAGAAACAACAGCCACATTTGTAGAAGCACATTCTGAAAACAAACAGCTTTGCATTGTATTGCTGCATCCATAGTTGCACTGTGAACAGACAAAACTGTTTTCACATATGCAGTCAAGGATGCAGACGCATCTTTTCCAGTAGCTATACATAATTATACAATTGTGTATATATAATAATTATTTGGCTGCATATACCTATCCTTGTCCAGTCCCAGAGCATGCTAGACTCACGAGGACACAGCAGGTAGGCATTTTGGACACACTAGATTAGCTGCATGTGTGCATACAAATCAAACAAGCACACTTGTCAGGGCCTTCTAAGGATACCTGCGTAAATGAATTTCTCTCCACCTTGATTAGCTTTCTTGACGGAAGACATGGACATGTCCCCAGTATACACAGCCTGAACAAACTGTACAAAGCAAAACAGAGTTGTACTCAAAACTCAACAGATAAAAGAATTGATGAGAAGTCCTTTATGAAAGAGATAAATAATTCATGACATGTCAACAAACCAGTGGGAAGAACAACTTCTGACTGCTAAGCTTTTGGTTCGAAAGACATTGACATTCTAGATCCTACCCATCATTTTGAAATTCTCTTACACGGTATTTCCAGGTATAATTGGGTGATGACAACATAGCATTTAACAGCCATTTTCATTCTTTTGTTAGTTGTTATTTTAATTGTGCATAAAAGGTGTCCAGAAACCTGCATTCACTAAAACTGTTCGCATTCCATCTTACATCAGTTCTTCTCTGAAGAAAAACAAGAAAGAAATCCAGAGAGCGATGCAATCCAACTGCAAGAAAAAATGTCAGGTTTTCCTTGCTCCCTTACAATACAAATAGTAAGGTGAACATATTACAAATAAAAACAAAATAGGAAAAATCATCATCTCAATAAGGCCAACCATGAAATTCACATTTCCCTCTTATTGCTAAACAAATGGCTAAATGATAGCAGTGAAAGGAAAATGGCTGCATAACTCAACATAACAAATCATATTCTGAAACAGTAACTCGCCTGCAACATTTGTATTGATTCTAACAGATAATAATATCTCCCCTTAAAACATATTTCATGTCATCTTCACTCCATTGATCAGGAGTGTTTTATAAATGTTTCAATCAGCCTGATGAGGCTTTTAGCTACACATATGCATCCTGCGATTCCATTGAGCTCCAAAAATGCTCAGGTAGTGCATGCTAAGTAAAACGAATCTATATTTTTGTTACGGGTTGTTTCCTTCTATATACCCAGTGCCTTGCTAAGAACATGCTACACTAGACTTACCAGCAACAATCAGCTCCTTGTATCTTCTGTAAGAGAGCAATTGTAACAAAAAGGAAGGCTTTTTCCAACATATATTTTATATTTGGCAAATTATTAATATTTTTAAGTTCCCTCTTGATACAGGTCCAGATATTTTTTCATCTTAGCACACTGTCACTGAATTCTAGTTTACACTGAAGAATAATATGTTAAGTCTTACACATAAAATAAGTTTGCTGTTATACTAAAAGGATGTATTACATATGCATATCAAGATACAGATGAGCAATGACATTCATGAAAACTGTTATTGCATTTATAACACAGATCCTAAATCACAAGTTTGTATTTAAGATAAGTAGTCAAGAGACAGACACTGGGGGCTATTAAAATCATTAACAATGTATGTCTTCTTAATGGACTGCAAAGATGTTAAATCTGACACGCTGAAGTCAAAATCTCCCATGCACACACCACGACATGAGCATTAGTACTCACTGTTAAAGCACCTCCCCTTCCATTTCACTATTCTAATGAAATTAAATCCTAACTTCCAGGGAAGAACTCTAAGAGGAAATTCAAGTACCATGCTTATAACGCAGTGCTAGTCCTTGTGCTATTTCCATCAAGGTGTAAAATACCATGAGATATGCTGAGCTGTTGCATTATCTACTCATACTCTTGGGAAAATGAATAGTGATCAGCAATTCATTCTATACAGACTAGCACCAGCTCAGAAATTTTCCCATGAGTGGATCCATCCCAGAGCAAAATGGAAACCAGGATAGAGAAGGGCTAGTCTTTCACTGTCAGTTACTTCAAGTATTCAGTTATCCTTCTGAAACTAAGCAAGGTTCTTACAAACCAAATAAACCTTCTTACACACAAACTAAAATCCCACAAGCAGCAAAGGAAAATGGCATTTCTGCCTTCCTATCTCTATCAGTAAAACTCATCATGGACAGAAGGCTAGTTTTATGCACACACAGTGTGCATGAAACAGAAACAAATCTACAGCACCATCAATGCACCCCCTTGTTTCCTCCCTGTGCTGACATTTGAAGAGATTCATCTACTATGAAAAAAAAAATACATTTTATGCAGCCCAATCACTCATTACCATACTGACATTTTAAAATCTGGCTTCACGATATGTCACAGCATCACCAGCACTGACCAGGGATAACAAATCAGTTTCAAAGAAGCACTCTGATATTTTGAAGTTAGGTCAAACAATGCCCAGACTCATCTGGTCTCGAGAAACATAATTCTCTCATAGTGTCTTTTCTTCAAGCAAAGAAGTGAGAATGTGGCCCCATCCAGCTCAGGAAATATCTGGTGCACAGGCAAGAAGGGTTAGAGGTTCAGCGTGACCTCTCCACTCCTCCATCGCTTCATTCTGTGAGGAGATTGGTGTCCAAGATCATTTTGAATCAAGCCAAGCACAGACATGTATGAGGATATTCTGCTTCCCAGATCCCTCTATTTGCCATCTGTTTTGCATCCTTTGCTTTAGGAAACGTTAGACAGAAATCACAAGCCTAAGCAAAACATTCTGTGATGCTTCAACAAATCAAAAAACTTAGCAAAAGTTTTACAGCTTCTTTTCTCACCAGCTCTACCTATTACGCAGCTGGTAATGTGCATTTTCCTGTTCAGCATCTAAAAGGCAAAGCCACTCACTTACTAGTACTCTTTTTGAACAGACTTAAAGGAAATGCAGAATATCATTATTCCATTATGCAGCAGCAGAAGTAGCATGAAATACACATGTGGTAATGCTCCCTCTGTGTTCCTATGATAATTTTAAGAGAGTTTATTATTAGTGTGATTAACAAGGTTCAGCTCAGTCGTATCACTTTAGCAGCAAACATGAGGTCTGTGAGCATACTTCCTTGTGACATTTACCCACTGAATTACATAAGTTAGTCTTTTTCTCTTCTGGAATTAACTCTTAGCCCATTAGGAACCTGAATAAAATTCATATGGAGGCATCCTCCTCCATATGAAACAGCTCCAGCTCTTTTGTAATGCACTATTACTTTAAAAATTTACCATTAGGAAAGGTGCTGACATAATATCCTAATTTTAAATGGTTATTTTTCCCCCTGTTAAATCCTCAAGTGTTTTGAATACTGCACCAGGGTATAATAGAATGTGAATAAGTAATGAAAGATAAAGAAGTGGATTTAAATAAAATATCCCCTATTACCATTCTTAATTCTTATCTATTGTTAAGACGACAGCCATCTGGAATATTATAGCAAGGTGGATATATTCTAGAAGAACCCGGACAGAACAAAATGTAATTCTAAACTAAGAAAAACAATCTTAAATCAGGTTTTAGGAGGGTGCCTTGCTATCAAGAAACAGCGTCATTTCGTTGATTTATCATGTTTTGACCTGCCTTTTTCTGGCATGGAGGCTGGTGATCCGGAGTTGATGAATAAGGCTGTGCAAAGATGCTCCTGCTGAAGTTGTCCCGCTGGCCCCTCGGCAGCCCAGGAATAACCGCAGCGCTCGGGTCTGTCGCGGCAACATCGCCCTCTCGTGCTGCGAGCACGGCAAAGGAGTCTCCTGGCCTCCGGAAGGCTATCATTACTTTAATTGCAGATTAATTACAGCCCTTCGCCAAGGTCAAAAGGAACATTCAGAGGCAGCAGAAGGGGTATTATGTGGAAAATACGTTATGTTAGAAAGCCTATTTTAATGTTAGATTTGACATTTGCAGCTTTAATGAGCACAGGGATTGCCTCTCACATTGTAAAACCATACAGTAAGGCATCTCTCGTGTGTACCAAAATACTGACCCTCCAGCCCCCACGCCATACGAAATTCAGCAAACACGAGGCTTTTCTCTAAATTAGATCATTCCTGAAAATACCTTCTACTGAAAATAATTCTTTCCCAAATGAGCCTGGCCAATACTTTTATGTGATCTGTAATTATATTTACATGATATTTGTGAGGACATCAAACTTTTAGATGGATCCAATTCAGAAGGAATGAAAACAGCAGTGCAGAGTGGCTGCTGAGTGCAAGTGGTAAATCATATAAATTGCATAATTACAACTTCCCGTGGCTCCAGAGACGGTTTGCACTGAGTGATAAAGTAGGATGTGTGTTATAATGCCCAGGAAAAGAAAACTCAGCTACGGTAGACAGGACACAGATGTGATAACACAGTCCCTTCTCCACAGCATGTTCAACTTCTTGCCTGGAACACAGCATTCAGCAGCAGGGACCACCATCCCCTCCAGCCTTGCCCTGCCCTGCAGGTCAGGGGACCCAGCCAGGTGGATCCAGCTCCTAGATGAAGAAGAACCCAGATAATGCACACTGAGGTAGAACCCTAAACTCTGGATCACTGATCTCCCACCTCTTCATTAAGGAAAAAAAAAAAAAAAAAAAAGTTTCAGTTCCAGAACTCCTCGTTCTTTCGTTTTGCAGAAGGAAGAGATGTAAGATTTGATTTTGGCTGAAAGAAACATTTTGTGCATTACTTAACCATGAGCTTTCTCCAATCTACAATAGTGTCTTCAAATTTATCCTTGGTTTTGGTAGGAATCCCCTTCTTCTCCCCACCATCCATTAAATTCTTCCACTGAAGCATTACTTTTCTCTCTCAATTTTCCATTTCATTAAACAAAATGAAAAATAAATTATTTGCAGTAGACAAATCACAACTGCCCTCTCAGGACAAGGGAGGAAGAGCCGCTTCCCTTTCCTCCTTTACAGGTCTGCTTTCCTACAGTTACACTGAACTGAGTCTGTATCACACCCTGCCAGGGCAGGGCCGTGCCTCACCAGTGCTCTCTGATAACGAAGGCCACTGCCTTGGGAAGCTGAGATCAACCTAAAATATCCAACAGGCAGGCAGGCACAAGGCAAGTGGCAAAGCAAGAACTGGCATAAGGCTTCTTGTGATACTTACTTAATCCACCACAGCTGATGACACAGACTCTAGTGCATGCTACAACAGTTTAATTCAATGGTACTTTCTCTATACTAGCAAACCTCACCTGTTTTCCAACCAATTTACAGCCCACATACCTACTCTGCTGTTGTAACTGCTCACAGTAAATCAGATTGTCCCATTAGTGTTGAAGCAATAACTCACAGCAAAGGGGGTAGCTAGAACGTATTTCAATCTAATAAGATAAACGATAGTAGACTTCGATATACTTTAAATAATGCCTTACTTAAACCTACAGACTGTCATTTGGGGGAGTGAGAAGGTTGCCAAACATAGGAAAAGTTAAAGAGTTTGCTGTCGTTTGCACAGTTTCACAAAATAATGAAAATAATGTGTGATGTGTGAAGAAAGCAATAATCTACAATATGAACAGGGAACAAAAGCTAAATGAGTTTTGTCTTGTGCTAGTGGCCTTTTGCTGTTAGAGTCAAATAACTTCCCAATTTCTTATACAGTTATTCTTGGACAACAACACTTCCGTTATCATATTTTTTACCTACTTTTTAACATAAAAAGCTCACAATACTCTGACTCAAACTGTTCCCTGAAGAACCTCTATGTATGCAAGCAGAATTCTTCATTAAACAATCACCTTAGGTAGGCTGTTTCCAGAAATGTCTCTGCCTTTTTAAACTTTACAGCTAATATAATTTCCAGAAACATCTTGGGTATACAAGTTTATCACCAGTTTTACTGTTCGGTAGCAAAACACCGCAGAGGAAATAAAGACAGAGAAAGAAAGAATAGTCCCAAAGCCAAGTCAGCTTGGGCTCCCTGATGCTTAACGTAGCAGAACTACTCCTCTGCGGAATCATCACACGCTGCCTGAAGAGCTTAGTACTTCATCACAGCTCAACATGGTCCTTCTCCTAACATGCAACTGAAAGAACAGATGGGAACTTGGAAAACACTGCTGGAGGAAAGACGTTTCTGATGTGTGATGATACAGCTATGCCAGAGTTACCCAGCCACAAACATTTTAAGCAATACACTTACACTTAATAGGCAAGGTTAAAAAAAAAAAAAAAAAAAAAAAAAAAAAAAAAAAAAAAAAAAAAAAAAAAAAAAAGGGTTAATACGGAAACTGTCCAACAATGTATGTTTACCTGAGAGCTGTGCAGAGTGTTGTCTCTAGCCCAGTTCTCATTCACAAGAGCAGACCACCTTATAAGGAGTGGAGACCAATATTTTAAGAGAAGGCACTTCACCACAGCATCCATCTATTCTGGGACAGGAAAAAGAGCTGGCAGCATAAAACGCTACTCAACTTGCCTACCACTGAAAGAGAGACAGGTCTCCTACTGCCGTGACAATTTCAGATACATTGCTGCTGAGGGGGGTGAGTGATATACTGTAGGTTAGTCCCTGCTGGGGACTACACAAATAGTAAAATATAACCTAAAGAAATTTATTGGGATAAAAAGAAGATGTGTACAAAGGAGAAATAATTAGAAAAATCTGCTGATTAAGCTTATTACCCTGCAGTAAACTTGTAGGCTGGAAAAATACTCATCATCAAGTACTGGTCATTTTTAGTGCAGTCACCTAATTAGCAAGTCCACAAATCATGCAAATAGAATGAAGGATTTTTCTGTAACTCGAGTTTACTACATGTGGATTGCAACAAGAAATCAGCTTGTCGTCTTTACTAAAAATAAATAATGTTAAGCAGCAGATATGGAATGCTCCGTTAAACTGGGGAAAAATATAGTTAAAAGTAATTAACAGAAAATGAAGTCAACAACAGAAGTCTGTCCATGCAGCTTACTTTAGGATCCATTTGCATCAGAAGAAGAACTCTCAGAAATGAGAGAACAGCATAATTAATTAATTTGTGCACTCAAGATACAAAGATTACAGAAAATCCAAATGGTGTGAATAGAGAAGAGGAAAGATAAAAAATAAATGAAGGAAGAATATGTGTTAACTGTACTTAGAAAAGATGAAGGATCACAATGCAAGTGAGCATATAAGAAAGATAGGAAGAACAATTAAGAAGAAAAAGAAGAAGAAAACGTAAACAGATTTGAGCGGCTGACTTCTTTTTTCTGCTGCAAAGATGCATGGCATTTATCAAAGATATTACAATACACGCTTCACAGGAAGGTTAACGCTAGAAAGAGGTTATAAAATAAACACTGGAATGCTGAAGATGGTGGACTCTGGGGGTTCAGAACTTTTAAAACAACTCCCAAAACCTAAGAGAGTTTTAAACGATAGAGTTTCTTACTTTTTTATATTCCTCTGAAAGGCATAAAAGGATGCCTTGTATCCTACTTAAGGCGATGCTATAGAAGCAGAACTAACTAATAAATGTACCCTAATGGTTCTCAGCTGCGTTTCGGCATTTTAGAGATGTGACAAAGTCTTCTAACACAGGAAAAGATCTTGGTGCACTGGTACTTTATCCTGCAGAACAGTGACTGCATGTTCCACTTAGACCAGCAAATACTGGTTTTCAAGGTCAAGCAGGCAGCTTGTAAAATGCTATGCACTTTTACAGTGTTCTCTGTTTCCCCGCAGTCTCCACTTCCCTAACCAATCCACTCATATGCTGCGTAAGTACCCTCAGCAGGGGTCACCATGAGAGGCAAAATGCAAGCAGCATAAGAATGAGATAACACCTACACACTGCGCCTTTGAGGAATTAAACAAGTCAGAGAAGACTTGGACGTGGCAGCTTCTTTCAAGAATAAATAAATCAGGTAGAGAGAGACAGAGACTGTGATCTTGGTGAATTGTGCATTGCCCTGGAAAAGGTGTGAAATTGTGTTCTGTGTGATTAGGAGCTCAGATGAACAGAACTTCAATGAATTATTGAATCGTACAAAAACAATTTCATATATAGCATAAGCTGGACAAGCAAATAAACCATGCAAAGACCGAAAAAAAAGTATCAGGAGCTAGTAAATAAAAAATGAAAGAGAAACAGGGGGAAAGAAGAGAACCAGGAGTTACTGCAGAACACACTGAACTATAATACTAATAGAAAATGTTAATAACATTCTGCATTGGACATCATTTGTCTAGAAAAATATCAGAATAGGAATAGCTTCTCTATTTATCATTATATTGATCGTAGAACCATTCCAGCATGCAAGTCTCTTGCAGCCTACTGCATTCACCCATGCTGGCCATGCACAAAATACGGGCTTTGAGATCACTCTGAATTAACTCCAGTTGGAAGTATAAAAAATGAACTATTTCTGGGAATTTACAACAATCTTTGATGAACTCTGACAAAAGTTAATTGTTCTTTCCGTTAAAAGATGAAGGATTCATTTTTGAATTGAAGTTGTCAGCTCCAATTGCTGGCCATCAGAAGTGATCACTTATACATTTGTCTGCCACCATCAAAATTTCCCCACTATCAAGTTTTGGTCTCTGAGTAGCCAGTTCCAGACTGCCATCAAACGATCTCAGCCTTCTGCTTGTTAAACTGAGCAGACACGCTATGTACCTTGAGCTTACCCTAACTAGGCTAGTCTCACAAACCTTTAATCTCCCGCGACTCCTCTACAAATTCTACTCAATTTTTGTAACTATTGACTTCATTCCATCACAGAGAGCCATCTGTGACATTCAGAAAGATATGAAACAGGCAAAAAAAAAAAAAAATCACTAGTTCTATCTTTTGTCAACATTAGGGAAACAGCTACTCACAATGCAGATTTATTTTCTTTAACAAAAGCAAAAAAGACTACTGCAAATGACAATCTCAGGTGTTCATAATCATTTCCAACTGCTGTCCAAACTAATTCAGTGGTCACTGCAAACACACAGTTCATTCAAATAAGGACTACTCAAGTCAACAGAGAATGTTTTTCACTGCCTGAACTTTAATAAAGGTACGATACAGTTTCAGGCTACCTGGGATGAGAAAGTAAAGGCATCTCATATTTGAAGCCAGTGTTAACCAGCTTCATTGGCAAAGAAAAAATAAATATTTAGATACATAGACTTTACTGCAACCCATATTTCATCAGGTTGCATACAAAGCTTTTCAACTGCTGGCCAATTTGAACACGCAGCATCTTCAGGCTATGACACTGAGATGCAATCCATGTGGTTTGGGGTTGGTGAAAGACTTTGGGCTTGGTGTAAGCCAAGTACTTAAAGCTTATTTTTAAGTTTTCCCAGTTTTCCCAAGATTTTCATTATGTAGAATGTAAACACAAAACACATGGCAAAAGTAGAGCTAAGGTAACAACTATTTTCACTTACAGCATTACAATTCCATCCAAAGTGCTAAATTTGGGATTTTGGTCCATGTTGATGACTTATTTAAAGGGCATCTTTCCTATCAAAAAATGCAGCTGATCACATCCTGACCTAATAAATGATGCTAACTTTTTTTCATAGGTACTGAACAGAAAGAACCAACTTCATACCAGGGGTTTAACATTTTTCTGCTGAAATAGGCACGTTTTTATTTTGATAACTACTTGAGAATTAATGAGAACATCTATATAACCTCAAGGTTGTATACTGGAAACATGAAAATGAGAGCAATACATTTCATTCAGGTCATTCTTCTACTGCAAAACCAAGAATAATGCTACAGGTGATTTTGTTTGGAAATGCCACATTCTGAATGCTCTGACTTGAAAAGAAAATGATTTCTTCCCAACTACAGAGAAACAATGTCCTAAATAAATAACTCATTGCAGGAATCAAAGGGCTATAAGTTCACTGAACTAAAATCAAGCAACTAGCTTTTAGCTTAAAAACTACAAAATAAAAGCTGTTTCTTCTTTAACAGGAAAGGCCTTCCAACTGACTTGATTTCTGATCAAGTTCTGCTCTTTTTTTATGCAGCCAGCACCTCCAGCAAAGCAACAGAACCTGCATCCAAGCAGCTCCCATCACAGATACTGTAGTTCAATACAGCAGAACGCCAGAGGTGAAACCCTCAGCTCTCCTGAAACTGCAGGCAAACCTCTAACTGATATCAATGCATCAGAATTTCTGCCTCTGTGGATTTTTGAAATTCTCTTTCAAATCAATCTTTGAATATCACGAATACAAGAGATCTGCAATTCCTGTTGTTGTCTACGGGACTTAACATTTTTCAAAGGTTTTTAATGTCAAGTCTACAAGAGAAATGGCTGTTGCTTATTTGCTTTTTTTTTTTTTTCTGGCATGGAACACAGATAACCTTTTCCCATACCGTGTTTTAAAATACAGAAACTGGAAAAAAAAAATAGCAGAGAAAATGTGGCTAGTACTTCCAATCTAGATATAGGATTATCTGCACAAAAATACACATAGTTTCAGTCTGTCGTTTCCAGCTCTCATTGTTAATTATATTTCAGTGCAGCTCACTAGATAAGAGGCATAATCCAGCCAAAAGTGTATAAAGGTTGTAGTCCAAATTATACAATGTGTCTTCCAGCTGATAATTCCAACAGGTAATGAACTGTTTAATCTTATGCAGCCTGGCAAACACTGTCTGTTTATCTTTACCCAAGCCTTCAGCATGCACATCAAACCAAACATACCTTCTGCAAATATGATGACTGAATTGTCTTTTCAGTTAGAATATAATTAAAACTTTAAATGAAGCCATCTTCTACAATATTTTTGTATAAAAAATTAAGCAAGGTTTGAATACAAGGGAAAAACAGAGAGTAAACTCTTGAAACTTCAGTTCGATGCACTTCTTACCTGAAGAATTAACTGGTTTCTGCATTCTCAGCCTACCAGTTGAAATCTGGGAGGTAATCAGAAATAATGCTAAGCACTCTAGCACTTGCTGCACGTGGACCACAGATCCTCTGCAACTATAGGTGGCAAAACCCCTGGTCTTAGACTACAAACAATCTGCTACTACAGCCTCCTGTGCTTAAGCTTTGAGTCCGTGGATCACAGACTTCACAACATAATTAACTGTAAAAGCAGCAGCCATCACCTTCACTCCCTATACATGGAAACCATGGCAGAAACCAACTGAAACAGGAGCAAACCCTCTGTTCCTGCACCAGTGAGAACAGATATCAAATTGATGGATGGAGAGTTCCATCTCCTGGCCCCAGGCATTAGCAACTCCTTGTTTGTCTGCCTTCTACTCCAGCTTATATGTCCAAGAAAAGAGGGAGGAAGGAAATTCTTGGATGAAAATTTTCAATTCCTGAATAGAAGACACAGGACACTTAACTCTGCTTTAAGTAACAGGGTTTACATTACCTTGGAGTGATCAGTTAGGATTTAATGGAAGAACACAAGAAAAAAAAGACAAGAAATGTAAACACGTTTCCTCAGTGGAATAATACTGAGAAAAAAACAGTATCTCTCTCTCTCTCTTTTTTTTTTTTTTTTTTCTCCATTTAAAACCTCTTTATTTCCACTCTTTTATCTTGGTAAAAGGTATGAAGTGAAAAAGGTTTTCTGCTGTATAGCATTCTTTAGTATAATACAGGCAACATTAAAATAATGTTGGGGACAAAACCAGCTGTTCTAGAGAGGATTACAATTGCAGTGTTTTATTTATTTTATATCAAAATCATACCTTCCTTGCCTTTCAGTAAATACTTTCCATCACTCTAGATTTGGTTATATTTTTGGTACCTATGGGTGGATCTATGGACCTTGGAAACCTGTATGATTCAATTAACACACTAGCAGCAGACAGTCATCTCATTCTTTTAAGTATGTAGGTATTAAGTGAGAAGTCAGTCAAGGATTATAACATTTCAGAATATCACAATTACAGAAACTTTCATTTAGCTTTTACCTTCACTACTGTATTTGCAAACACGTCAAAGAAAACTGTAAAACCATAGTAATAAGAAAGAACGAAGCAGAAAAAATTAACTACTCTGCATGTGACAATGAATGGGAGCAGAAACTGAAAAAAAAAAAAAAAAGGAGTATTTCATAAGAGTGACACCCTGAATTCAATTTTAATGGAATGCCAACCCAAGGGTTTCTTTTGACTAGAAGTTCATATTCCTAGGTTCTGTATCTGAATATTATCAGTCAGTAACAAAGCAAAGAAAATTTCACATATAAGAAAATTATCCAACCTTCCATGTAGTCACTGAGGTGAATACCATCAGTTATAAATCTTTAGATTTAGGCACAAATTGCACACATTGATGTTGGCATGGAATTAGACTTGTACACTGTAACTCAAAAACACTGCCAAAACTGTATCTGTAAATATCTATGCAAAACAGCCAACTCAACAGAAACCACCAAACCAACCACCTGGGTGTCTCAGTTTCCTCATATGTGAGGCAGGGATAGTAATATTTACCTTTCTTTGAATGGTAATTCTGTCCTACCTGGTAATTGTAACTACAGGTGCTGGCACTTGTCTTGGTTCTGTTCTGGGCACACCAGCATCCTCAGGCCTGCTTCACCTTTCTGAACGCTGCTCAGCAGCTCGCAAAAGACTTTAAAGGTGGAATTTTCTCAACAAAGCATCTAGAAATAGCAGCTGTATACCACAGGTACACAATGGAATTAGACAATGTACAGTAGTGTGCAAATACTATTAGCCCAAACTCTGGCAGAAGTAGCAAAAACCTTAAAGAGAGGGATTTGGTCATCAGCAGCACTATTTTCATGCTACAGTAGTTAGAACAGCATATGAAAACCTGTTCTATCTGTCCAATAAGCAGAAGACACTATTTTTTGTTTATTTCTTAATCCTGGTATTCTGGCATCCTAGCACCTCATTGATTCCGAAAAGAGCTTTAGTCATAAAAAAAAATTAAAAATTTGCCAGGTTTTAATATGAGCCCTATACTTCAGAAGATGTAGTTGCAGAACTGGAATCTAATGAAGTGTGGTTAGTACTGGTGGCATATACTTCCAAAATAACTCCAAATTCTCTCATCTGTGTTGCTTCAAATTTATCTTGCTGCAACTCAGTCAGCTGAAGCAGAACTAAACTAAAAAGTGGAGTAATGCAGAAACCTAGAACAGAGATGGCAAATCAAGAATAATTTAATATAACACAGCCCCCAGAAGTTTAATGCAGTGAGCACACAGCTGCCATCAGCATTTCAGATGTTAAGAATGCTATCAAAACTTTTTGCTTTTTTGTAACAGGGTTGAAAGTTACCTACCAAGTTTGGATCCCTAACTCCTAATACAGGAGGCTGTTCAGTAGCACTTTTCAGCATCAGATTATACTTCCATGATTCCAGCAGAACCACTCTGTATCTCTGTAGCACTGCAGCTTGGAACCTTGTTATCTTTACTGCTTAACCTAGTTAAACACAAGATCATCGTTGCCAATGAAGAGAGCCAGCTTAAAACTTCAGACCAAGTTCTGTTTCTTAAACCTGGTCCATAAATACCTCTATGACCACAGAACCAATACTGGGTTACTTCAGTTATCTTTCTGTTGTGCAATCAAGTCATCCTGCTGTTTACAAATAGAGAGCATAATACGGTATATAAAACTTTTCAGTAAAGTTCACACTGTCAGATCTCAGAAGAAAGAAACAGAGGAGAAGTTCAACCTTTGAGTATCAACAAAGAAAAGGCCTGATCAAAAGACCCCTATAGATATCAGTAGGCTTTGAATCAAGCTACACTGTCAGTTCATGTTGCACAAACAGACATGTTGTATTTTTTGCAATACAGGTATTTGCATTTAATTATATAGAACAGACATTAAAAAATAAAAAACCTCCATTGCACTTATATAAACCAAACCTATATATTGAAAATCATAAAATATTTTACATATTTAAGTGAATACCATCAGACAAGATTAACTTCATAATCACAATTATGAGCAACACAATTACAAGTGAATCAAGACATATGGCAAACAAATATGAAAAAAAAAAAAAAAAAAAACAGACTAGTGTCCAACCTTCTTAATCCTGACAAAACTTCATTTCTAGAATAAAAACATTTTACATTTTGGTTACAGGAAATGCTCGGCAGAATGCAGGTCTTTATCTGCTACTAAATTCTACAGTTAATATTTGCCAAAAACGTAGCTCCTTAACACACACAAAGAAAGCTCAACTATTTAAATATTATTTAACAGATATTAGTAGAAAACAAAATCACTTATTTTATATAGATTTTGTGGAAGGATGACATGGCTGAAAAACATCAGTCTAAATTTGATCCTCAAAACTTGATAACTTGGGGTCTATTGTTATAAAATTTTAAGTCCAAAGGTAGTATATGGCTGGATCTTCTAACCTGGAAGATTCCAAGTGCTTTAAAAATGACACAAGAAAATGAGAACCACGCTCACAATCAGTGACATGCAGACAAGAACATGATATGCATAACAGTACAAGTCCAAGCAAATGTAGCAATACCAATTTTTCAAATGAAACAGCAAAGAGAATACCAATGAGCAAATGCAATTACTCGTGCTGTATTTGGTAAGGACAACACAAAAGGAGCTGTGCAAGGTTGGGCTTCTTGTTTTGTTTTTCTCTTTCCTCCATTTGTGTGTGTGTGTTTATGTGTGTGTGTTTTGTTGTTGTTGTCTTGGTTTTTAGTTGTTTGGGTTGTTTTTTGTTTTTGTTTTCCTTTTCTTAGGTGGACCTGGTCTTTATGTGCTGCCTAACAGAAGGCTGCTGCCTACTACTTCGGAGCATCAGATGAATGTCAGCTCAGAATAAAGGATGCTACCAGCTGCACTGCCAGTACCACTTCCTGCGCCACCAAGGGTTTTACACTTTCTGCAAAAGCTAGAGTGAACACTGGCTAAATCTGACAAGCCATTCCATTCCACCACTCACACGAATGACGACAGGCATCTCATACAGTTATGACACGTGAAAGATAATGACCTTGCACAAATTAGAAGTGGACACACAATGAGACTCAGAACAGCTTCTTTCTCAAGGAAGCCCATCTGTTACATGCTATGTGGTACTCCTTTAATGATTTATTTAAATAGAAGCAATCAAAAGGTTTATCTTTTCAGTTTAGAATCAGATATCATTCAGATGCAGGATAAACTGTGGAAACAATATGGAAAGCCTATTTGGTGCAGAAAAAAAAATACTCTAAAAGAAAAAAAATTAAAAACACCACCTGAAAAATCAGTAAAGCAAAACATGGTATGATTTTTGTCATGACATAAAAGCATTGAATTGATATTTTTTGAAATCATTAAAAATGGTTTCATACCAGTCTTAATATTCTTTAGACATTTTCAAAAGCATTGGAATCATTTAGGAAGAAAAAAAATGGAAGCTTCTGTGTAATAATTATTACTGAAAGCAAATATTTAACCTGGAAAAAAAAAGTTTCCTAGTGGGAAGTACATCATGCATGCTTCTCAGACTTTTAATGCTGAATCTGTCAGAATAAAAATGTGTATTTAAAAAGAATAAAAATGGTTTGCAGTAAATAGTCGTTAACACTTTGGTAAATCATATCCCATACATTTGTATCTGAAGCACAGAACCTGCTTTTCATAAATAACTCAGGAAGCAAAGCCAATATAACTTTAAGCAACACGACTACTGGTTTCTGCTGTCCACATGGTATTAAGTTTCAGACTAATTAACTACATCCTGTATAATGACCAAATATGCAGCTATTTGAATAATTGCTATAAAGTGACTAAGAGAATTTCTGTTATTCTTCAAAGTACATTCTGAATACCATATTTAATCCTTAAGTAGTAAGGATAAGCCTGCATTTTTTTAAAAAAAAAGCATACCAAAAATGGACCTGGATGGTCTCTCTTCCATTTTAGGACAAAAAGCCAGGAGATACTCTGTGCAAGTGTTCAGAGTATGTGCACTGAGCATAAGTAAGAAAAACTGAGTGCAAAAGACAATTCCAGCTTCCTAGAAACCCTTCAACTACAGCCGATTGATTATTTAATAAGCTCATTTTCAGAAAACATCAGTCAGCCTACAAGCAGGCTGAGAAGAGCTTCAGGTCTTATACAAGAAATTTCTAAGACAATAAAACTCTCAGTGAGAGTTCAGCAGTAAAGACTGAAATATCACCTTCTAAACAATGGTTAAAAAAGGAGGGGGAGGTTGAAAAGCTATTTTGATGCGCATGATAGCCTTTATATTTTCTCTAGAAATTAATTCAGTATAGAAATTCTACTTAAGGCGACTTGGCAAGCATAACCTAGCAATTAGATCGTGAAATACAGTTTTGCGCAATACATACATTATTTACCAGAAGATGCTTTCCCAAAAAGTGTAATGGTGACAGAAAATGGCTAAGTGCAGTCAGAAAAGGAATTCAGAAAATGAGGTAGGAAAACCTGCCCTTCGGTACCAGTAATGAGGAAATTGAGACAAGAGGGTAGGTTTCATTTCCAGCCCTAGGTTACAAATGCCAATCAGCACAAGCCAGGATTTTTAAGTGCAATCTAGCAGTTTGGCAGCCAGGCAAGTAATTAAGTTTCACTTGTCTGGAACAGGGTTTGGGTTGTTTTGGACTGCAAAGCAATTATCTTCCTTGCCATAACAAAACCTTTTGACTTGATGAGGCAGATCCGGTCAACAACAAAACGCAAAACCTTCAGTGATTTCCCCAGAACCATTATGCCTTAAGGTACAGGAATTCCTGCAGTCAAGAAAAGTGTAAGCCTCACACAAAGCTATGTAATTTTAAATATTTTATTATTAAATATTATATTATTGAATATTTTACATTTTAAACATGTAATTTTTAATCTGTTTATTTGACGTGATTAATTCAGCTCAATCGGGAAACTTGGTTTCACCACCATTTCAGGTAAAATGGCACAACCTCTGTGTCTCTGGCTTTCCTATCTGTAAAATGGCAATAATAGTTGATCCCTTTTATAGAAATGTTTTAATGCCCTCAGAAGAAAGTTACTATATAAAGGACAAATCAGTACTATTCATCTTAAAATACTAATCAATATGTTACTTTTTAATGCTTCTATTATCCAGCGGGAAAAACATTTTTGAGCATCTCTAAAAATATGAAAGGATTTTTGTCAAATCTCCTTTATAGGGAGCACTGACAGCTCTCAGCACAGTAAGCCAAGCCTGATTTTTGCACTGCATCTGCAATATCTTTTATACTTGGGCAGCTGGCACAAAGTGAGAAAATTCATTAACATGCTAATGATGTGTCCTATTTAAAATTCCAGCTCTGATTATTGTGTGATTAAGTCTCTTCCCTTGACGTCTGTTTCCTTATATCTGCATTACTGTGAGAAATCAACAATTACTAATGAAGTAAAAAACAGGTGACCAATTTATACACAAGAGAAAGACAAACATACACACACATTTCAGCATTTCTTTTTTTGTTGTTGTTCAGTATTTCCCAGACAAAGTGGTATTGTCTTAAGTAAAATAAACATTTCAAAAAAAAAAAAAAAAGTTTTTAAGTTGACAGGGACAAAAGATAACAGTTCAAGTGCCTGAAAACATAGGAATAGCTCCGCATAGGAATACCTGTGCAGAAGGTTTTTAAGGCACTATAAAAGAAAAGAGGGAGAGATCATGATGCAGGGTATGTAGAAGATTATTGCCTGGAAACAATAAAAAAGCAAGAATGAGAGGTGACAGCAGCTCCAGTCAATTTAACTTCCTTTCCAGGAGAAAAATGAAGCACCTCCTTTCTGCATTGAAAGACATTTAAACCAATTAGCTTATTTAAATCAGCACAAGCCTTCAAATAAGATGACGACTAAGGGACTAAGGCATGCTCCTCAGTAACTTGGGTGAAGGTGGCCCTGCTTGAGCAGTGGGGTTGGACCAGCTGACCTTCCAGAGTCCCTTCCGACCTCAACCACTCTGTGATCCTGTGACCCTACTTTCCCTATGCTCAGTTTATGGACAGACAGCTATTTCATAAAGAGTTGAGCTGGGTTAAAGTGTAGCACAAACCCATGCAAGGAGGGATCACAGGTATGTCCCTACTGAGCAACAGGAACAGATCAGCCAGGCTAGTCCATATCATTTTTGCTATATAAAGTTAACATGGATAATTTTGCCTCCAGGGAATTATGAAGAGGACTCACATGCTCCCTTACAAACTCAGGACAGAAAGCTAATTAAAAAAGAAAAAGACAGAGGGCAGTAATGTCCTCAGCTAGTACTGATGGTTAGAGAAAAGGATTTTTCTGCCTGGCTCATAGCTATAGATGGAGAAGTCAGACTAAGTACGAATGGTCTGCACCAAGCAGTGGTACCAAGCAGTCGTGCCAATTTTATCTACAGCATGGGCCAAACTGCTCTTCTCAGCAGCAACATGAGTTTTATTAATTTCATTTCATAAAAGTTGCATCTTAAAGAGGGCATCAATCTGTTTACTATTTTCTAGACTGTATCAGAATGCTGTTATCCAGTTAAATGTGGTGGTATCAATCTCATGCTACCATTCTCAAACCTAAAGGAGTTTCCATACCTTAGAGGAAAAAACTGTGTAGATTACATAGAAGGGGGACGGGGAAGAGAAAAAGGGAATTTATGCATCTCTGACCAGCATGCGCTTGCTAGAGTTTTATTTTAATGTAGGAATAAATTTCTGCTTATGCCTACAGAATCACAATAAATTTAAAAAAAAAATCTGAGTAATAAACATCGAGTGTTTTGCAATTTATTTTCACAAATTGTAGGACAGTAAAGGTCAGACCGAGAAGACACCTCATTACAGCTACAGAAATGCAAAGTTAAAAACAGTCTCTGGACTGCTAACAATTCTGTTACTTCAGCAATAGTCTTGCACAGGTTTTTTTTGAAATACTGCTGAAGAAAAATACAAATGAGATGTGCATATGCATTATAGGAAGTTTAATTGTCCTAGAAACAAAAGAGCAACTAAATGGACAGATTGGAAGGTCAGAAACCTCTTCAACTCACTTGCAAATTCAAGCTATGAGGAAGTATTATTGACTGATGTGGTTCTCCTGAGTTTGCATCACATCGCTTAGGTAATTACGCACTACTTGGGAGAACCGATTTTTTAATTTTTAGCCATTTTACTTCTAACAAAGCAAGTACTAGTCTAGTTGTGTGTGTGTGTGTGTGTGTGTATTCTTCTATGCATTTTAAAAATACTGCCTTAGACACATTCAGTTGCCTGAAAACTTTTTGCTTCTAAGATAGCTCTGCCTATCCACTTGCCTGTGAAGAGACATCACGGACTTTGAAAACAGGGGCACTGTCCACTTCTCAATCAACCTACCCATAAGATCCTGAAAAAGGAATGACATTTCAAACCCCGAGAGCTTTAGAGTAGCTCTCATATTTAGCTTTAGCTATTTAGATGTAACTATAGTAACTGTATATTTGTAATCAAATAAATGTTATTCAGCCGTTCCATTTAATCCAGAAGCAAGACCATTTTATCTAACTTCAGGAGAGGGTATAGAAGACAACAGGATAAACCAAGTCTAGGACTGACTCTTTTGTTAATTTGTCAGTAGCTTCCCCAGTAATTGGGGAGAACTCCCCCGGTTCCACCATGACAGTGTGAACCCAGTACACTGCTTATGCTTGTATGTGAGCTGCATTTGGGAAACTTTTTAACCCCCATTCAAGCACAAATTTAAGAAAAGAACTCTTGCGTTCAGAACCATGCACACATTGTACCTCATTCATTCACAGCTATCACCAAAGCTTTACTAAATAGGTTGTTATTGTCACAACCAACAGCCACTGTTGACATGTAAGACTACGTGTGCTTTTTCTGTACCCGAGTTCATGCACAGTATCATCATCACTATTACAATGATGGATTTAGAAAAGAAAGGTTTTGAGAACTGGGCTAAGATAGATCTCATAAAGCAGTATATTGCTAGGATATCCCTCCTCCCCGCCCCATGCACCTCCTCTCTAGTGAAAATAGCTGACAGATTATTCAGCATATTGCTATCTAGGTCCTCGACAAGCTTCCCTCAGAAAATCGGTTAGGTTTTTTGTTTGTTTCTTATTCTTGTTCTGTTTGTTTGTTTGTTTTTTAAATGCACAATGGTTTGTCAAAGCCAGTAGACTTCCAGATGCCTGTGACTGAGCGAAAGCAGTAACAGCCGGTGAACTACTTACCAAAGGCAGTCTCTCCTTGTTCAAGTTCTTGTTTCAGTCTGTTGTAATCGTCTTTAATTCTCTCTAATTTTCGGATGTTTCTGGCACTTAAAACCTGCAGCTCATTTAGAAGTCCTTCCAGTCCCTCCTTCTCAGATGTTAATGATCTTATTTCTTCTGTCAGATCCTTAGCAGTACCGAAATTACTTCCTGCATGTTTTGTGGGGGCAGGGGGAAGAGGGAGGAAAGAGACAATGAAGGAGACACTTGCAACATCAGTAGGTTACACAGCAAACAAGGGAAATGAAGCAACTATTCCTTCCAACAGCAAACGAAAAACAAATCAGGAAAGAAAAAAAAAAGACTTTTGCAAGTATCCATTTTATTAACATGCTACAGAGTCATACTTGCATCAGATTTAACCTCATGCACATAGAAATAGCTTTTTTTTTATTATTTTTTATTTTTTACTAATACAATTAACATTTTTGGAGAATATTTACTCCTAGGGTCTACACTTCAGAAAGTGCAGAAAGTGTCATACTGAAATTCATTGATCATTGTGCTGTCACTTTTCTTACCATCTTTTGGTTTTGAAGACCTCAACTGACAATACTTCTATGATAGGTGCTATCAATCCACTAGACTCTGAATCATTCCTCCTTGAACAACGAAGCACTATGCAGTTATTCACAAGCACCAGAAGGTTGTTTATAAATGACATCACATTTCTTAAACAACAAGTACCCACTGAAAAGATCATCAGGAGAAAATTCTGAGAAGACATATTTAAAAGTCACAACTCTCTGCTTCTGACTCTCCATGAAGTGTGAAATCTCAGAGACAGGCAAAAAAAAATCAAGAATTGCCAGCTCACTTCGCCCTGTAGTTTTCAAGAAGCGTTCAGGTCCTTTAGACAGGGATCAGTTCAATTCCCAACCAGTTTACAGCTTGGCCTAGTAAGATTTGCCACCTAACCTTTCTGAAACTTAGTAAGAACCAGGAGAGGAACGTTTCCTTACTTCACAGAGAGGTTGTACTTATAAATACACTAATGACAGCAAGATGCTCTGCTATTAAATGTTTTTTAAATAGCAGTAACTATTACAATGCTACATTTATACAGCCATACCTGTGTTTTTTTCAATGACTCAGCAACTTGATTTAGTTAAAAAAAATCTCAGAAGACTACCTGAGAAAAACAATCTCAATGTAGACTTGCCTACAAGGCCTAAAATTTATATCGTGCAAGAACTAAACTCCAGCATTATCCTAACTTAGGAAAAACATGGCATTATGATCTAGTAAGTAGAGGCATTTAGAATCATAAAACCATAGAACAGCTAGGGTTGGAAGGGACCTTAAAGATCATCTGGTTCCACCCCCTTCCCCCTGCCATGGGCAGGGATGCCACCCACTAAATTTATTATTTATAAAATTTGCTCTTGAAGCGAATACTAATGTGAAGCACAGCCAGTTATACACATAAGATGTCTCATCAGCTTCTATACTATGTGCATGATTTGAGGCTCATGAAATTTGAAGTCATGAAGTTTGTAGCGCTTATTCAGATATAAAAGCTTCCTTGGACTTTTCCTTTTTTCAGACATATAATAAACTATTTCTTATACACAACAATTTTTTAATTCAAGATGAATTCCAAATCAAATCTACATCATCCTTTTTGCCTGTTGTCTCAAAAGCATTGGTCACAAAGTCTTAAATGGGAACAGTTGCCTTCTGGTCATGTAAAAGGAGCATGAACAGAATGAAAGTATCTGGACTAATCAGAAGATGGCAAATCTTCTAGCTGCTGAAAGTGGCTCAATTCCTCCAGAGCAGAAGAATGAATGAAAACACTTCCACCAAATAACTACAACCAAATAACTGAAACAAAGGTTTCACCAAACCTTTTTTCCTTAAAGTAGTTTTTGTTTCTTTTTAAGAGATCAAAACTTCCCTATTTCTACTTCTCAGCTAAAACCCCGTTTGCCAGTTCTATTTATCTTACAATTAATCATACAACTAAATAACTATAAATTATTTAGTTGTCTATTTACAAATAGTAGAATCTGATGTTTACCAATGCATTTACAGAGAAAAAAACAGGGCAAATCTTACTATCTTAACGTGTCATGTTTCCAATGGGCAGAACACAGCGGGAGATAAGCATGACCACTACACCAAATTGATGGAGAAATGGCAGATATTCAGATATTTCTAAAGCAAAAAGACCTATAATGAAACAGTGTACTTTTATTTCACCTGAACTCATCCCAAGCATCAGCACACACGAGTCTTAATAAAACATGAAGGCAAGAGATTCTTCATTAGAAACTGGAGCTTACTGTTACGTTTCAGAAGACAGGAAGGAAAAAAAAGTATGATATTATATATGAATGTTTTATACATAGCGAATGGATACAAATTCCCAGAGGGGAATTTTATATCAAAGCTAAGGCTACGAGGAAATGGCATCAGATACATGCCCAGAAGCCAAAACTGCCTGATGCATCTTCCCTGACTGCACAAATGTCTGAAAGTCTGCAGTGAAAATTCAGAAGAGCAATATGAACTCATGCACCACAGGCATCATCAGTGAGCTTCTGACCTCAATCACAGCAACAAAAATAACTCTCCAAAATGCTGTAAGAAGGTTGATTTAAAAATTAATATATAATCCCTAGCTGCCAGCATTAAAAAACTGTTGTTTTGTGTTTAATAAAGTCACTTTGGATGATGTAGAAACATTCTTCAGACACATGTTAAAACATTTTATTCTGCTAGTATCCATGAAAATGTTAAAATTCCTCTTTTTGGTTAATGTTTTTGCTTAAGCAAACACAGTAACTGTTGCTTTATCAACCAGAAAAAAGCTGCATTTTATTGAGACATACCACTAGAAGAACTAGTTGGATGATACCAGATAAATAAAGCCAGACATAACTCTTCCCAAGAATCACGTGAAGTAAAGTTGGGATTATAATAAAATCTGTAGTCAGTCACCTGAGCTCGGCCAAACTCATATTTCTGCTAGCATAGAACTTCGAAGTCCTATTTTCATTTTCCCATTTGAAGTATACAGTGCTCTGAACAGGCTGAGTAGCATGCTTACAGCATACTGTCATAAGAAGCTGAGTATGTGCACGTTATAGTAACGTTCAGCTCCTCAAAGTTACCTAGAAGTCAGCAAAACAAAAATACAACCAAAACACCAAAGAGCAACAACAACTAAAAAAATGAACTTCCTCCTTAATCTTGCCCTCTGGGGCCCTCTCCACTCATGCACCTCCTTCATCTCCTTCTCTCCAACCACTGACATCAGGTAAGCTCCAACAGCTTGATTTGAATGCCAAAGAAATACCAGCCAAATCAGACAAAGCAATCCACACTGGCAAAATAAAAAATATAAAATATTTATTCCCAGGCACAACATAGCTAAGTAATTCCATTTATTCACCATAAAAAATGAATAGTGTATTTAGATTATTTTCTGCTCTTCCCGAAAATTGTACTAGAATGGCTACAAACTCCAGCTAAATGGTACTCTGCACATCAAGTATCTGTTCTTCATACATAATTACATGCTATTTAAACTCATGTCCACAGTAACCACTCATCGTCAGATTATACTGCATAAGGCAGACTCTTGCCCACTTAGGAGCCTCAAACTAACGTTACATTATTTTGATACCATTTACCAGCAACAAATTGACTAAAAATACCATTTGAAATCTATCCCATTTTGTAAAAAACAACAAATGGGTTATTACTTAAGCTTTGTTCAATAATTCCCTTGCAAAACATAAGACAAAGTTAATGGCCCAGAGCCTTTTTACGCTAAGTTTTTATCATATTTATGCCAGAAATTATGTGCACTCATAGTTTCCATTATTTATACTCAAAGCAGAGTGGTATGTCCCATCCCTACTGAAACTAAATTCATTACAGTACAAGCAAAGGAATGATTTTTGTGTAACACTAAAGCATACATACTAGACATCAGCCTGAATGCAAGAAAGAACAGACTGGTCAGTATTTATCATTACCTATAAGCTTTTTCTTCGTAGACTAACACTACCTTTAATAATACATAGAAGAGAAAAATTCTGTTTTACCTTAGGGCATTTACCACCACGGTATTTATCAAAGGCGCTGGAATTCAAGGCTGAAAATCCTCCACCCCATGATTAATGAGAATACAAACCAATTCCAACACCAGAACAGAACTTGAAGAAAATAAATATCATTCGGCTTCTCACAAAGAAAAGAGAAAAATCTAAAAACGTGCGGGGAATAAAAGATTTTGGAAGCAGTAACCATATAGCAGTAACAGCACCTTTGAAAATCACAAATAGCAAATGAGGGACAGTCTATCATCCCCTAAAATATTTTTAAAAAATTCCAAGCATCTGAATCACAATTACTGTTTTCAAGTAATAATGTGTCATCAGTTTTTTGAAGCAGAATGCAACAGAAATGATTGATATGATCCTGAAAGGTAAAATGGAATAATCCAGACTCATCCTCTTGACCCCTCCCCTTCAGATATTTGTATATGTTGATCAGATCCCCTCTCAGTCTTCTCTTCTCCAAGCTAAACAGGCCCTTGTATGATAGATGCTCCAGTCTTCTCATCATCTTTGTAGCCCTCGACTGGACTTGCTCCAGAAGCTCCATGTCCCCCTTGTACTGGGGAGCCCAGAACTGGACACAGTACTCCAGGTGAAGCCTCACCAGGGGAGTGAGGATTGCCTACAAGGATGTTATGTGAGACGGTGTCAAAAGCCCAACTGAAATCAAGGTAGACGATATGCACTACTCTCCCCTCACCCACCCAGCTACTCATTCCATCACAGAAGGCTACCAGGTTGGTCCCCTTGCTGAGCCCATGACTATTCCTGACCACCTTCTTCTCCTCCATGCACTTGGAAGTATGCCCAACTCAAAGCGATTCCTGAACTCAAGGACTACCCGATGGCATGGACACAAATGTGTGCACATGAGCTTCCCCACGTAACTGGTTTCCCCTGCCTATTACATCCCCCAGCCACCTTACGCCTTTCAATCTCTTGTTCTTTTACATCTCCTCTCTCTCCTACCTCGGCCTCCCCTCACTACCAGCGAAGGAGAAGAAATGACATGCTCAGGGTAGGGAAATGGCCCAGACCTGATCTCCATGATTTTGAGGGCTTCATGAAATCAGATCATGCCACCTAGACTTAGGCACCAAAACTTCATGTGCTCAAGTTCAGGGGATTGTCACCTTGGCTTCCTGGACAGTCTGTGGAAAGAGGGAAAGCACTGACAGGTCCTACAGACTGCACAGGGGTTTTCTAGCATCCCCTCCAGACCACAGCACGGCCTTTCCAACTGTGTGAAAGCATCTTCACTTCACAGCGCTCCCCATCTAATGTTTCTCCTCTGAGCACAAATCTCTGGAAAAGGAACTGCCAAGAAGATTATTCTACCCTCTCTTCTCCTCCAGGGAGAGCAGGTTAGGTAACAGGGGAGAAATGGAGTAAGTTGCTACATGACTGACTGGCTGCTTTAACAGAAGCAATGATTTTCTGCTGTCTGGTCACATATCATGTTAGAGCTTCAGCTACAACAAATTGTCTTGGAAGTTCACTGCAAGCCAGTAATACCCAGCATTCTCATTTGGAAATACAATAAAAAGACAAATTACATAAATGTCTGAGGTCTATGTGACTGTTTAGGAGTTGGCTTTAGGGGCTCACAGGCGTTATTTTTTAAATGGGTTCACAGGCTTGCAAAAAGTACATCACTTGTAGCAATATATAGCAGAAAACTTCAGTTCGTGAAGCATGAAGTGAGCATTGTGGGAACACATGCCAATAAACAGCATTGTATGCTGGCACAGGACATTGTGATATGGGTGGGCATGAAGAAGAATTTATCTCAACATGCCTCTGAGCCATCAATCCAAACTGCTGCTGGAAGCGAGATGCTGAAAGTGGAGAACCAATTTTGTCATCTGACAAGACACAGGTCTCTGTGAGACTCCGATTCACCAAAAAACTATGCCTTCATGAGAAGGCATAAAGAGGCATTGGTATTCTCGCCTCAAAGACAAGCTGGACTCCCCACCTGTTACCCAACAGTACTTCTCAAATGTTAAATATACAAACGAGAGCACCATTCCCTTCCAGTAGAAGATATTAAAAGTTGTATCTAGCATGGCAGGGGAATGTATCAGCATCTTGTTGACAACTTTATGACCATACCTAACTTGCATGAAATGACAGAAGGTAGCAAAGGAATGAAACCAAGACATCCACATTACCAAAACACACAGATGCATGGTTGAAAAGGTTCTTCGGCCTCTACTGACATCCTCCAGTCTGACTGGTCCCCTCTCTAGCATACTCATTCCCAACAGAAATGCCTAGCTCCAAAGCTGAAAGGCTGGTTTCTTTCTTTTTTTTTTTTTTTTAATCTTTTCTTACAATTGCTGTTCGAGCCATGCAGAACTTAAATAAGCATCTGAGTAAGCAAAGAGGTAACAGCACCAGCATCAAATTTTGCATTTAGCATTTATGTCACGTTATTTCTAAGCTACACTTCTATGCAGGAATAAGAGGGGGAAAAACACTTTTTGGTTATACTACTCGAAATAATTCTACTGGAAATCAGTATTTCCAGTCACCTCCCATTTGCAGGTATTTAATGATATTGAGACAGTGCTAATTATTTGATGATGACACAAGATCTCCTACTGGTATCAATCAGAGTATATATATTTTCAAATATATTTTTATATAGTATAATATAAATATAAATATGTATTTTATATATTTTTAAAAACATATATATATTAACTACTTTAAAATCACCTTACTAGCTTCTGTGTTTGGATCTAATTTGCATTTGCAGAGACATAAAGAAAGTTAATGACGTGCATCACACAGACAACTACATAACGAATTCAGTTTTTCGTTCACATTTGCTTAGCTACCCAGTAGCCACTCTGTGGCTATCTGGGCCTACACTTTAGGCACTCCCAAGAGAGGGAAAAAAAATCACAGAGCACATGAAGAAACCGCAATATTTATCAAACATAATGTATTTTATTCACATACAGGAAACAGACCGAATGATGGCTAAAAATACATTTTAGTTTACATCCCTCCTCCTATTCCCAAATTATTTTCTCTCTAAGGAAAAAAGAGAAATGTACCATTTCTCACATATGATTTGATTTCTTGCAGATCAGCCTACAGAAGGAAAATAAATTTTACTAATATTTCTACAGTTACATTCACACTTGCTTACAGACTATCCTGTTTGAATTTTCCTACTGGTTTAGGTTTATTTGATCTGCAATTTATTTCCCCCAAAAATTTTGTGCTACATATGCCCACCATGCTAACAGAAAGAACATAGTATCGTGTTCTGCCATATTCTTCCCACACCTGATGACAGAAATTTTATAAACATGTTAGGAGCTGCTCTAAGAAGCAATTGTTATAATTATCACACACAGGTTTCTAAGCACTGACATTAAGTTACTTGTTTGTTTTTAATTTATACAAAATCTTTTAAATGGTAACCCAAAAGATTTCACCAATAAGTATTCACAAATATATATGTCAACAGTAAAATCTCATGCCATCAAGAGTACTTGTTAGTTATAATTAGCTAAAGCTACTGATTTAAAATCATGTACAATACAATACGATTCTGCTAATTATGTTTGGAGAAAAATTTTGGACCAGCATCTTGGGAGTATGAACTCTAAAGTTATTTATGACAATAGGCAAACGCCAATCAGAAGTGAAGGAGCTGCTGATATGAAGGACCTGAATTTTGACTGTTGATACAAATAGCTCTTAACTTTCAAGAATATTTTTTTCATATGAAATCTCAACATAATGTAATCAATCTACTATATTTATTCTACTACCTTCAGTAATCTGAATGCACTCAACCCCTTTTTCTTTGTCCTCCAAACTTAGTTTTACACTCCTTCCAAGGAAAAAATAATAGCGAAGAAGAACTTTTACATATGTGGCATCATCTCTAAAGCCTTTACTGCATCTTTTATTATACAATCTTAAAATTAAGGTATTAGACTGTCAGGAATAATAGAATTGCTATGCTTACATTGCATTTATTCTGGTATTTTTCTCTCAAAAAAGATCAGCTACATTTGCATATGTTTTGGTGCAAATACACCAATACTGTAAATCAGTGTGATAGCAACAGAAAATGCAGTTCATACAGAACATTAATGCTGTATGAAGCTATCCAGGTAACCATTAAAGGCTGTGGTATACATCAAGCTTTCCAAATCATTACATCATGACACATGTAAGATCTGACAATGTATTAATAACTGTATTCTTACATTCATCTAACTTAAGGGATACATGAACCCAGATACATGCAATTGCATTCAGATGCCTTTTAGCTTTGACACTGTTCCCAAAACCCCTAAAACTAACTGCTTCCTCACGGAAAATGCTATGTTGAATGAAAACAATGCAACATCTCTTCAGAGGAAAACAGTTGTTTTCAGTATCCATTAGCATTGTTATTTGAGGAAATTATTTGAATGACTGATCCAACTGCTATGGTAAAAACAGCAGAAATACCATTTATCTTTGCCTAAAGCTTCCAAGACTAAATGAAAACTCCTAAGTATGTCCCCCAAAATTTATGCTTACTGCGTTTCATATACATATATACTATTAATAATTGCCTCTGTATCTCCTACTATTCCAAGGCTGCCTTTAAAGCTGCATATTACCCAACTGAAGATTCTCTCCCCTTCTAACATTTTAGTATACCCGGGCTGTTGATCAACCTTCTATTAGCTGAATGTCAGTTCAGGGGATATGTACATGCAATATATTCTTAAATCTTGTCCAGTATTTTTAAGGTGGAGACATATTTCTTAACTATGTCTTATTTAAGGGATGAGTATCCATGTGTTAGGCATAAATGAATGACAAGAACTGAACAACCTCAGCCTTCTCTATATTATCCACTGCTCACTGTCTTCACTTTAAGTAAAAAAGCTTTTTTTTTTTAAACAAAAAAAAAATCTCATTCTTCCTCTTTCCTCTTCCACATTTACCAAATTGTTTCTTCCCAACTAGTTTCTCTACCAGCTGCAATTCATTCTGCATCCTGGCTTTTCTGTTTTTATCAACTCATGAGCTAAGACTAAAATATTTCTATTTTTTTGCAGAATTTCTTTTCAACTTTCAGGTCTTTAAAACATCAATTTCTGTCATTCCTGTATCCTTTGCATACTACTCTACATTTAGCATTAATGAGTGTCATTACTACATTACAGTGTCTGCTGTTAGTGAATTACTTTTCACCCTTGATATTCAACCAGTTCCCTCCAACGACAAAAATCACATCTAAAATACCTGCTCCCTTGTATGTTTTTCTACCTCTCCCACTGCCAAGTTGCCTTCATCACCTTTCATTAATGTGTTTCATCATCTTCAGTGCTTCCTTCCCAACTTACAGTCAGCTATCTGTTATAAACAACCAACCATTATTACTAATTCCATGCTTTTGATGCTATTAGTTTACTCAGAAAGCCTCGGTTATCTTCCATTTGTGATGGTAGCAACGAGGAACTACTTGGGTATTTTCTCTTCACACTGGGATATTAAATTGCATTGTTTTGCATCTATGCCTGAGCTTCAGAAGACGCATTTTTGGTATACAATACAATACCTTTCCCCTTCCTTGCCTATTTCAGCATAATTTGTTCCTCATTAAAGTTACACATCTCAGCTTTTTCCTCGCTTCTCCGCAATATCAATTCATGTTTGGTTATATGCCAGAAGTTCACGTTTTTCTTTTAAAATTTCAATACTTCTCTTTACACACACACACATCTAAGGCATCTAACACCCTACTTCATCATTCTTCTGTTTTGCAGCTCCAGACATTTTCATTCTCCAAAGCCTGTATTTTAAATTTTTCCCCCCTTAAAAGAAGGAAAAAAAAAAAAAAAGTAGCTCACTTATAGGCTTAAAGTCACCAGCTTCCTACAAAGCCAGACTTGAAAACCCCTAATTTTTACAACAAGAAAGAAACCCAGGAAGTGTGGTACAATGTGCTGCATGTCTATACAATTGTGTTTCCTAGGGTACCCTAGGAATGGAAGCTAGCCAGCTATGGAAGCTAGCCAGATTCAGAGACATCAATAATTAAGTCTTGATAACCACACATTAAGTCACAAAGCCCTCTTACTGATGTCAATAGACACAATTTTAGACAGGGATTATCTGGAACTTTTTTTGATCATAGATGTGTCTCTGTTGTTTTACAGTCCAGTATGCTTCAGACAAACTGCTCTTTGAATATGAGTCCAGACACATTCCTTATTAGCAAGCCCACGATTGAAAACCAATTTCCAGATGTTCTTGAGAAGGCTTCCACCTACAACCTTATTCTAAGTAAACCCCTTGAAGACAGAAAAACTTCTGGATGCTTATTTTCCTGAGAAAGCATTTACAGAAGTGAAGCATTCTCTCGATATCACGATATCATCATCTATTACACGAGCTAAACAATTTTTGGATTTACTTTTACACATACTATAGCTAAGAAAGAATTATTCTGTGTGAAAGTATAGGTTAAAGTGGCATTACTACGAGATTTTCAGTTGTGAGCGACCCCACAATGTCTCTGGGCAACCTTGCTCCACTCTTCAATCACTCACACAGTAAAAAAAGCATTTGCTTAAGTTCAGGTGGACTTTGATATGCTTCAATTTGTAGCATCAAATGCCAGGACGTGATAACAGTGGGTGCTTGTTTTTAACAGCTAACTAGTCACAAGATGGGAAGGGGGTGTCAGAGGTTTTCAAACATGTTCATGAAAGATGCCGTATATGAAATTATATTTAAAAAAAAAAACAAAAAACGACAAATTCTGTTCAGGCAAAATTCCCAGAAAGATAATAAAAGATTTTTGCCTTAGCGACAATTTAAGATTGTACTGTTCACAGTCATTAAAATTCCCTGAAGTAAGAGTTTTTCAGAGTAAGGAAAAAAAAAAGAAATAGCGCTTCTTATCAGTACCAAGAAATAGTACCAACATTTCTTAAAAAGCATGAAAAGGCAATCATAGTCATAGTACTGAGAAAACAATTTATAGAAATACCAGCATTAAATTGTCTCTTGAATTCATCCCTGAAACAAGCAACCTCTTTTAAGAGCTAACAAGTATAAAATATTGTTACGAATGTTTTGGTAGTAGTCCTCAAGTTTTCATTAACTCTCCCAAAGTGTCATACTGAAGTATGTATTTTCTGGCCAACTGCTTCCTGCTGGCAGCATGAAGCAGTTGCATATCCAGTTTGGGGTCTATTTTGTTCTCAATATAGCCATACAATGGCTGGGGAAAACTTTGACCCCATTTCTGAAAGCAAGAAAATTACCTACATTCAAATAGCCTAAGGGCAGAAAAGGGTGATTATTCAGCTTACCTTGTAGGTGGACACAGAGAATTAAATAGGGTTTCCATTCTAAAAAGAGTCATGAAGAACAAAGAAACTGACCATGCTCAGGACCACTACAAGATCTGGTCTTTAATTTCCTTTAGGATTTTGCTCAAATCTGACATTATCCACTTCTGTCAAACAAACCATGTGACACTGCACATGGTTTCAATTTAAAATCATTCTGTGCACAGTTACAAGATCCTAATATCTAGTTGAGAAGGTAAATGACCATCAGATAGATACACGATGTCACTCTGACACATATTAAAAATCCCCTAGTTGTTCTTCTTTCTTTAGTGTAACACTGGAAAATTTCTTATACCCAAGTCTACATTCCCTTCTCTTCAGCTTCCTCTGAGACGGGTGTCTGGTGGAGAAACATATACGTACACATTTGCAAACAGTTTGCTGAATTAGAAAAGTCACCTCTTCAAACTTAGAGAAAGAACTGCATTTTTTGCTTTTTTTTCCTTAGTAAATGTGCACCAGTCCCAAGTAACTGGCATGTAAAACCGTTATGAATCAGACTGTAATCACATTTCAGTGTTTTACTGGTTGTAAATAACATGCACGAGTGCTCCGAGGACCAAATTGCTTTTTTGCTGCCAACATTAGTTGTTTAATGATCTGAATAGCAGTAGCAGCCAATTATTTTCCTCTGTTTTAAATGTCATTTACAGCCATATTTGCAATTATTACACCTTTATTATAAATTTATTATGACTCTTAGCTAGAGAGCTCAAACATTTAACTTGTAACGTCCAGGAAAAGCTATTGATAATTATTTACCAATTTCACTTACAGAAAAATATCATGTTCTTTGCCCATTTACTGCCTACCACACAGGATTCTCTTAGCCAGTAGTTTCCATCCGTGGAGAGAGGCCTGAAGCACCTTACAGAAGACGTGACACAGCCTGGTTCTGCCAGACTTGCCATGACTTCAAGGCACCTAGCTAAGTGCAGATCAATGACTTTTCCAAGAAGGCTCAGCTGTGTAAAGGCCTAACACACTACTCATCAGTGTAAGCCCTTCTCATCACTTCAAACTTACCTGATACAGCCAGCATTTTGGCTTCAAGTAGAGCAGGTAGTTGAGTCTCAATATCACTCACTTTCCTCCTCAAAGTACTGCAGAGCTTCTGACTTGTGCAAACCTAGATTGAGGAAGACAGCCATGATATATAATTCATTCATGTAAAAATACAAGGCAATTTAAATGGGGCTTCAAATGTTCTTGGTTTACAGACATGACATAACATCCTACAGCACAGTAAAGAAGCTTAATAAAAAGTGATGTATTTACAGAAATATCAAAGATGAATCAAGATTTCCAGGCTTTGCCACACATTCTGTTATAAAAATAGAGAACAGTATTAGCATTAGCTACCTGGATGGCAAAGGACATGTTTCACCACTAGAAAATGAGGTTTATTTAGAAGAAAGTCCAACTGACACGCTGTACATTTTCAGATTAGCAGTGATGCCTAGAATGAGTGGAATGTAAATGAGACAGTGTTTGGAGTTCAAGACTTCATAATGCAGAAGGCCCAGTGATTTTTATACAGAAGATAGAATGCTACACAACTGGAAAAAAAAAAGAAAAAAAAGAAAAAAAAAAAACAGCTGTCATTCTCTAAACAAGCAGTAACAGCTAAACATTGTATTTCATTTCACCATCGGGAGACACAGCTGAATTTGGTTCAGGTTTCTGACTTTCCCTCTCTCTCTCTTTTGTCTGTTTACCTGGAAGTCCTTCGATCATAACTGCTATTAGAAACATGGAGAGATATAAGGGAGGAAAAAAAAAAAAAAAGATAAAAAGAAAGGAAGTTCAACTGTTTCTATACTGTAAGTGTATATTACCACCTCAGAATGACCTTGTATATTGTACACAGATCATACAACTACACATTCAAAAGTGTTTGTTCTTACTCCATACTGCATCATTTGCGAAGGAAAGCAAAATGAACAGAGAAATCCATCTCACTAATGCCTATGCTCTTGTTCTGAAGGCAGATATCAAGTAGTTGCTTAGAATTGTAGCTGACACTTGAGAAAACATTGCATTCACTGGAAGCAAGGGCAAAGCAATACTCAGGAAAGAGACAGGCCAGTCGTGAAGAGATGAGATGTGAAATGAAATCTCCAGAGGAAAGTTTCCCTACTCTTCTTGATATTTTTTTCTCAAAAACAAGTGTATATACCATGCATATTAACAAAAGCACAGCTATCACGCTATTTTTTAAGAGCCCTACAGTGATAATGACTAATGTTTGCATAATTATAAGAATTCAGATATGACACTAACTGTAAATCTTAGTAAAAGGTTAATAACCTCTTGCTCTAGCTGACAGCACGTTATAATCATAGATACATCGTGATTTTTTCTTGAGTCAACTATCAACACAACTATCCTCCAAGCAGTAAAGACTTCTGTCTCCCTATTAATTTAAAAACATATTTCTCATCACTTCTTCACCTAATATAATTTTTCAGTTCCCAGATATTTCACTTTATTTCAGTACCGCCTTCTAAGTAACTTGCCTACTGATATACTTTAAATGTTAAAATAACCCAAACCTGTCAGAGGTGAAAAAACATACCCAAAGAACCCAAAGGCCATTTCTGTCGCACATCTCCAACATAAATCTTAAAGTTTTTAATGACTTCCTTCTAAGCAGTGTTCTCTCTTTAGGGGTACTGAATGGCTCAGTGAATTGCAATTAGATCAGGATCTTTCAGCTCTAGGAAATCTGCATGAATACAGCCCATGCTGGTGGTAACTCAGAGTCATTACCAGTAGACAGCTGTTTGGCAATTATGCAAAATTAGCTGGGAGGAGGTTTAATCAGTTTCTAGTGAACACTGCCCACTTTGTAAGCAGTACTGTCACAGAACGAAGCTTGCTGGCACTCTTTATTAATGGACCAAAGGCAGGGACCAGAGGCCGAAAGGAGGTTCCTGTAACTCAGAGATGATTCTTCTGGAACATGAGATAAGCACATTACTGAGCCTCTGCATGTATCTATGTCACACGCGTTCTGTGGATAAATGAAAAACATTAATCTTCAGAGCTATCACATGGCACAGTTCAACAAAACTAAATGAAAGACTGGGCAAGGCAAAATAATTTAACATCCTCTAAACTAATAGCTCTGCTTCTACATTACATCAATTCTACCCTGTGAATTCCAACTCCTTTAAATTTTTCTAAGTCTTTTATCCTAATAACAGCTACTATTATTCATTACAGTAGCTTATTCAGCCACTGAGGAAAGCTTATTTCTTAGCTAACAAAGATGACAAATGCTCACGAACAACACCCTCACTTGCTCCACTTCAACACGCTATCCTCATCTAACCATCTGCATGTCCAGCACTTACGCTCGTAACCCCAGCAATGTCCTTGCCTTGTTCCCAGTGACCAGCTCTGCTGCACTCCATCAGACAAGGAGCTCCAGTTCTTTACAGACCAATATTACAGCATCTATTTTAAAAATCCTCTGCAGTGTTTTACTGGTTGGTTGGTTTTGTAGACTTCCAGAAAAAAATAAACGAAAAAAAAGTCTCTTATTTAGGAATAAATCCTACAAACCTGCTGTTCAGATATATAAACACTACTCAAGAAGGCAAACTATGTGAAAACAGTAGGATGCTGTTCAGCAAAGGTATGTGAAATCAAGCTGAAAAGAAGCAAAATATCAAATTTACCCATTGTCATCCTTTTCCATCTTGCCAGTGTATGATGTTAATCTAAAGTGGCAGAAACAGGCAGAAGGACACAGACTAAAACACTGAAATTAACTCTTCCTCCAACCATCTCAAGGAAAAAAAAGAATTTTAAGTAGCCTTCACATTTCTTTACAGCCGTAGTTTAGAAAAGACATGGAAATTCTCTTTGCACTGTCTGAAGAAAGGAAGAGTCCGCCTTGATTTCCCATACAGCACAATTTTGCCACGTGCAAAAGCACATATTAATTTCTGAAGAAAAAAATGTGGGTAAGGGGGATTATTCCCTTCACCAACAAAATAATATTAGCTTTTGCAGCCTCAACTGAAAATAACATAGGTAAGGCAGAAAAGGCCACATAAATACTTGTGGTACAGGGGGAAGGAAGAAGCCTTTGACAAAGTAGCTTTTTCTCCATACAATAAAAAGGTTTTAAAGACCATCTCTATTCAGATTGAGAAGAAAACAATAAGATGAGATGATTTGAATAAATCAAATAAGAAATGATTTGTAGGAGTCTGATTATCTGCTTCTTATTTGCCTTCTCTAATAAATAAAAGCCATCACACAAGAATGGAATTAAATTAAAATAATATTTTACCTACTGAATATTTAAAGAAACAAATATGCTGTGGAATTCTACCACACAGACTTCTCAGTTGCTACCCAATGTTTCAGCTCTTATTTAAAAAGTCTTTAGATACTATGGTTATAAAATAAAACTTTAAAATGTACAGGCACACATTTTCAGGGGAAATGGCAAAATCTATAATTTATGTTTTACTTTGCATGTAGCTTGAAACAACAAATCACCCTGAGCTACCAAATCTCTCATTCATTTTATTCATCTGTAGGTCAATTGCAATCTTTTCCTTGCTGCTTTATTTGTAGTCATTAAAATAAAGGGGGGAGTGTCATATTATAACATCTATACTAATATTTCCCAAGAGGTGTGCATATGCAAAGAACAGAGGAGAATGAACTCAAAATAAAGTAAGAGAGGAGGAGGAGGGAGAGGTATTCAGATGTAGTCAACAGCCTTTTCAACAGTGAATGCTAAAAGTGTTGGGCATAATGATTATGAAGAACAGAGTACAAAGGATAATTTTTCACTAATTTTGGAGAACTATTTCTATTAGAGAACTAGCATAATAAAAAATATATATATTTCCAAAAATGAATTAATTAATGATTAAAAAATAGAAATATTTTCCCTTTCCTGTTCCATACATATCTATCAGAATTAGCTAAAATAAATAAACCTCCTTCCTAGAGCACTCCAGAGCAAAGATGCTCTAAGGCACAATGAGCATTTTGTGATAAAAAGGAGAATTCTGTAATCTTTCTTAGAAGGAGGACCATGAGAAATAAGAGAACTAAAAGAAGAGTATAACATCTCTGATTAAAACAGAAGTATGACGAATACACCACAACAATTATTTTGTCGTTTTTATGACAGGGTGAGAAATAGATTACTAGTTTATTATTAGTGAAGGAGAGGGAAAAAGAGGAACTATATTAATATTCTTCCTTCACTCCAACCAAACCAGTCAGGTAGGAAAGTAAGAAGCAAGAGGGGGAACATCTATGGCCAGAGTTAGCGCTTCATAAAAAGAAAGCGAAGAAGCCTCTTCCTAAATAGAGGCCAGCAACAAGACTGCTCCCTGGCAAACATAAGGCAAGAAACAATAGATTACTCCATCTGCTTCCTTGGAAATAATCTCTGTGGCCTGTCCAAATGTAAGTATCTTTTTATAGAGTGTGTGTTTAGAAACATTTAAATGCAAAATCTGTTCAAAAGAAACACAACAAAACAAACTTTCCAAAATACAGACAATTTATTAAAATGCAAGATATTATCTGCTTCTCTAAATATTTTGAAGAAAAATGAAAACTGATAACTGACGTGTACTTACTTTGGCAGTAGTTTCTTTAATGGACGTGCTGAACGATTGTTCTTTTTCCTGAAGGCTAGAAGGGATTAAAATAAAATAAAACAAAGTTGACCTTCTCTGCTCATCACGGTCTGCTTCACAAGACACATTTTCATATGGAAGCACATAGGCTTTCAGATGACTCATAACAGCATAAAAAGACAAAAATCAAGATAAAATTCATAAATTTCTATCCAACTTCTATCCACTTAATCCCATTTGTTTGCAAACTGATTCATAGAGTAGCTGTACAGTTCTTAATTATCAGGTTATAAAATAAACACATTTCCCATCTAAACCACAGTGACGATTACTTGTGTAACTGTTTTATCTTAGAAGTTCAAAGCAGGGTCCAGGGCTGGCTCTTCGCTAGGCTACCAAGCAAACACCTAACAAAACGGCAGTTCTAGCAGAGTTGGCACTCAACTATCCTCTTACAACCCAGTTTCTAACTCTGCCAGGAAAAAAACAAAGGCAGTCATTTGTTCTCATGGTAATTTTAAATATCACTACTCATTTTCTTTAGTTTAATGAAAACCTGCAAAATATTTGTACCAAATTGATCCAAAATTCATGTGAGATTTTGAGCATAATCTATGCTTATGTTAGCAAATCCAAGATTCTCTTCCATAAGCAAAACCACATAAGTTTAGCACTTTATTGAATTTATATTATTGAACATAAAATAACTCTGTGAATTTATTTACAAGCACTAAAGATACGAGTTACATTTTAACAAAGTTCAAAGATTCAAGCCAAATCAAAGGCCAGGAGTGAGTATAGACATTATTCTTGCCACAGTAATAGTTCCCTCCCTCCTATTTTGTAGGTGTACATTTTATACAGTGTTCAGTTACATTATCAGGCACCATTTTCTTTTCCGTATGACACCTCAATTCAGTGTACATGACAGTCAGCACTCCCCATCAGCAGCATTTCAATTCTTCCTTTTAGCTGCATTGTAAAAATTCTCCTCCTTTCACAGCCCAAGAGTGATATTCTTCCTGAATAAAGAACCTTTAATCTATTTCTCAACCTTTCTTTAGTGTTCATCGCTGAAGTACCCAAACATTTCAGAAACATCACAGGATTTATTTCAATGATACCCTTGCAAGATAAGGCAGCTCTGTATTCATTTTCCAGGTGACAGAACCACAAAGGCGCTGCCATTCAGAAGGCACATTAACACCCAGTGCCCACTTCGATGTGCACACAGGCCCTGCTGCCCACCTCTATGCACTTCAGTTTTTCTTTCTAGAACTTGCTAATTCCTGTTTTCCAAGCACAGCACTTACTGAGTTCCTCTTCAAAAGCCAGCACTCGTGTTAAGTCCTAATGCCAACATACACCAGGTTGGAGCTGCATTCAGTTACTGAGACCTACAGGAACTGGGCTGTAATACCCGGCCCAACTTCACACGGGAAGCAAGACAGACTCAGAGGCAGAATCCAGCTGGCTCGTACATCATTTAATTGCGTTAATGAGGAAGCTATTTGTATTGCTTTCCCTAATGCCCTGCTTCACGGTGCGCACACCTTTTCGGCCTGCAGAACAGCAAGGCCAAGCACCTCATTAACACCACAGCACGCCGGGATCCCTCCAGCTCCAGATGAGGCAGGCCCCTCAGAAATAGCTTATGACACTGTCAGCTAACGCCTGTGCAAAGCAACAAACACAAATACAGCTGGCCAGCCTCACGCAAGTGGTTTAACAACATTTCCCACGTAGTATTCTCCAATTTCTCCCTTAACAACCTCTTCTCCAGCAATACAGGGGCAAAACATGAAACGCTACACGTGAAATTATGCCATTAACAGCGTCCTGCCTGCCTCTGGGCATGCCAGGGGGAACAAACTCTTTCACCATTTCTCTTCTCAGACTGGGGAGCTCCCAGGGACTTTCAGCATCAACCACAAGCAGCGTTGGAGCTGGCCAGGTTACGTAAAAAAGAACCGGGCTTTGTGTACAGATGTCAACTGGGAGCAGCAAGGCTGCAGTGTGTAATTGAATGAATAATGGGTGGCTGACCCAATTGTTCTGAAACTGGCTTATAAAATTCAACTCTAAAGATCCAAGACATAATAAAACGTAAAGTGCAGTTATAGCCAGAAGAACAACAGTATGAAGACGGCACCTCTATTTAACAGACCTCCTCAGTGTGCGTTTCCTCTCATCTGTTTATTTTCCTCACAAAAAGCCCCCTCTCTCCCCAGGTTCACATGATGGTACACTCCCCTGCAGAACTCACGTAGCTAACAGCAAGTGAGATCAATTTTTAATTTCTTTTTAAACTATACATCCAAAAGAGCATTACAAACTGTGATCTAGCTGTAGAGCCCTTATTGCTAACAAGGATGCACAGACCCATGTGGACTTTCAGGTGCAGTGCTGAGTGGGAAAAAAATACCCTCTTTATACTCTTCTTTCTGTTTATTAGCATCTATCAAGTCACCGAAAAATAAATATAAACACTGCCATTTCAATGAGAGCAGCATTTTAAGAGATAAATTTATATTAATCTGAGCAATATCAGTAAAGAATAACAGCATCAAATAAATTATAGTTCTAACTCAAGCTAGTGATAGGCATTAACCACAGACTGTAATCAGTTACAGCATTCATGCAGACTCTTACAACTGTATTTTTATTATTTACAGCACGAATTTCACAGTAGTATTTTATTTTGAATTCGTTAGCCTTCAGCATGCTACTGTAGGAATTCCCTATCCCTTGTAGGGATTAGTCTATCATACAATTCACACACAACAATCAAAACTGGGTACAAACCAGTCAGGGTTACCGACTACAAACTGTTTATAACCAAGTTTATTCCCAGGCTTTCTTCTGCCACAAAACACTGTCACAGAGAAGCCCCTCACAAGCTTTCCAATTAACTGACAGGCTAATGCTCCAGCTGACCCGCAACAGAAACCAGGCGGTCAATACCGATTCATTCTACCAACAAAGGGTTTTAACAGCCACGATCTGTTACATGTGACTTGAACCAGAAATACTATTTTCTTTTACCAGCACCCTGGAGCATTATATTTCATTTTAAGAGGGGTATGCTGTCTGCTTAGAAGTTGCTTTACTTACAACTATCCAGGGAAAACGGCTTTAAAAAGAGCTCCTTAGAATAACACTGAATTCTTGCCTGGGAAGAAGGCCGCAGTTTTGACTCATTGCTATTCTTCTCTGGCAGAACAGCTAATCAAGAATCTGACTGCTTGTCCTCACAGTCGCTGCAATCTATTATAAGGACCATTTGCAAGTTACTTCTCAAATTCAATATAAGCCAACTCCATCGCCGAGAATGTAAAGTTCTTGACCTGACTGATAGGAGGACTAGAATAAGACAGGAATTCAATTAACGCAAATTTAAATGACTAAATGCAGGAAAAGAAAGGTTATTAACACTTGCAGAACTGACAGCAATCTATACATCATATGCAATTTTCTCATTGATGCAGATAGCCATATAGGCTATTTAAATTGTTTGCAATGATTTACACACATTAGGATCCTAATGAGGAGAGAAGAAAAGCAATGTAGACTTGCTACATCATTGGGTCTCGTTGTATACATATCAGACCAGAATAGGAAAGCAGAAGCTAAGGAATTACCCTTTTTGGATGATAAATGAAGTAACACATTGGCAAAACATGGACTTCAGCTGGAGAACTGCAGGAGGATATGGGAATATTACACATACAGGACCTGAGGCTGACTTGGCATGTAATAACAGACTATGTGAAAAATTTTAAGACACAACTACTTCAAGCAAGCCAGTGTCTTGTAAGTATCTCATTTTAGTGACCTTGAGGAACACAGATATTGAGTATGTCGAATTGTAATAATATAGTTGGAAACTGCTGAGATAATGCTCACAGTCAGAAATGGTGTGCAGGCAAAAAAAAAAAAAAAAAAAAAAGCAATGATTCAGAGATTCAGTATAATAGGGGATAGCAAAGGCACACTGGGAATTGAGTGGTCTGGTCACTCTACCACATGCTTCCTACATGATCAGAGAAGACATTAAATGTTATTATATGACAGTAAGTATTTAAAAAGCCTTTTAAAGAATATTCTAAGAAGCTATGATTTACATGCAGGAACTGCAGATACTATGGAAGTAGCTTTGTTCAGAGGAAGGCCGAGTAGCACAATACTGGGAAGAATGGCTTTCTACTAAAGGAAGGCATGTTTCTGAATTTCTTTCCTTCCACTTTGCTAGTATACTTCCCTTCACATATGAGACTATTGTCTACTCATGTTTGGCTTCCTAAGAAAAAATTCAAAGAATGAAAATGGGCAAAGGCAAGTCATGCTGATCTCTACATTCAAGATATATAAATATATACAGAAACAGTTCCTGTATTAATGACAAAATATACATACATTGACAAAAAATGTAGTCAGAATGCCGTCTCTGTAACTGCACAAAAGAACGTGCTACATGTGGTACCAGTATAAATAAATAACTAAATTCTATACTGGAAATTCTTATTTTCGTAAAGAAACTGAGCAAGCATCTCTGATCTAAGCCTGCAGAGAGTGAAAGACAAATGGTGCCCTTTACAGCAAGTATTTTTCCTTACATTACTGCCACCTAACAGACTATTCTAGGTCCTGCTATTTCACTTTCTAGCTCCATAGCACATTACAGTCAGCAAAAAACATATTTCAATTCCTTTAAATCCAGATACAAGTCAGAACAATTTAAAATTACTTCTATTCAGGTCATATGTGTATGAGAAAGCACGATGGTCTGAATCTCAATTCATAGGAATCTGAATTCCCTCCTAAATAAAACAATTATTAAGGAGTCTTTTCATGATTATCAGCAAATTCAAACAGTTTACAGTGTTGTTTGAATTTGGCCTTTGAGTAGTAAGACTGCCCGATAATCGATCAATAACCCAATACAGCCTGCAGAGAGCGTGACTTTTCTAACTTGAAGTTTCCTAACAGAATGCCTTCTCAGATTCTGAAGTAACAAAAAGCTGTGCTCTCTCAGAAGATCAAAATACACAAACCAAGCCCTGTACTTGTTATCTTTATTCTAGCAGCAAACAGAAACTGACCTTCCAAAAAGCCTTTGTCCAGACCTTTGTAAAATCAGAAGTGTTACTCAAGGAACATTTGGTGTAAACATCTACCACAGCCTACATCAAGGCAAAAATCTAACAAAAATCCACCTGAAATTTTAAGTCTGGGTACATCAGTGGGCCTTTAAGGAATAAATCCACCATATAAAAATCAAATCAAATGATCAATAACTTTCTTGTACTTTTACAGTTCCCTTGATGTGCATATCTCAGAAGGCTTTGAAGACAAGTCAGAAAAAAATAAAAAAGGGAGGTTTTGAGCAAAACTGTACTTAACAAGAGGCAGCTTTACCCTAGGCAGGTACAACTAGAATTGAAAGAAAGAATAAGAAAATGTACTGAAGTTTTCTTGAGAAAAATTAAGAAAAATTAACAGTCATTATTACAGAAACCACACACACATTTTTACCAGGACAAGACCTACAGGGGTGTTTCTAGTCCTGTGCTTCTGCCCAATTAAGAAGTTTCAGAACTAGATTGCTTTAAGTATACTACGGTGAAACAGCACTATGTTATACATTTATCCTTCTTTTTTTTAAACACTCCACCACAAAGTTTGAGTCTACTCAATCAAGACACTGGATGACAAGTTTATCTTCATTCTGTGTGATCTGCTCATAAACCTGACTTGCTACACATCTGGATATTACCATAGGAGAAAAGCAATATTTCAGCCAAACATATAACTTCCTTTTCAACTTTGTGCAATGATCCACAGGCCTTTGAACAACAGGATATACACATAGCATATCTCAAGATTGGGAAACAGAATCCTCCCTGAAATATAAGTCAGAGTTTTCCAAATAAACTCTGATTTTTCCTTAGATATACAGACCATGGAAAACTTCTATAAGAAGACAGAGTTGGTTAAACATTGATAAAAATGCAGAATTTCTGCTGAACTGAATAGTGAGAATCCAATTTCTCTATCTAAATCTGTCAGTGCTCTTGAGGTGTGGACTTTGACATGAAATAGAAGGAGAGAAAAGTGTATAATTCATACTGAAGAGGAAATTTGTGGCAGTTACAAGGAATAGTCACCTGAATAAGAAGTAAAATGCAAAGTGTCACCTTGGAAAGTTTCCAACCTCAAAAATTAATCTGATTTGAGACAAAAATTATCAAGAGATGTACTCCAAGGTATAGGAGCATTGGACCTTCTGCACCATTTTAATCTGCAAAGTTCTCCAAGGCATATGAATGAGAATGCAAAATTATGCACCTAGCTCTGAAACATCAGAGTTGGTTTTGCTCCAGCAATTTGCTCTTCTACCTACTATTTCGCAGAGAAGTATTTTTTTTGTTTTATGTCAAGGATGACCTCAATACATAAGCTCTTTTACTCAGTGTTCATCAAGAAGCAGTCCTAGAAGTACACTTTCCCAACATTTTTGTACAACCTCAGCTCACCAGGAAGGTTTCCCCCTGACTCATGGGGTGCTGGGTGACTGCACTTGCCTTTGTCTACTCTCAGAGATTAAGCCTTGGTCATATCTATGTGAAATGGACTATAATAACAATTCACCAGCTTGCCCAAAAGCTCTTACTTACACAAGATTTCTAAACTGAGACCACCCTTATTTGCTGCCATGCTGCCAAACATTAGCTCCCATTACGGGAGACTTGCAGAAAACTCAGAGTGTTAGATGATACTTCGTGATCTTATGCAAGAAAGATTAATAAGGTTGGTTTTGTGTGTTTTTTTCTTTGTTTGTTTAACATAAAACCTCTCCAACAGAAACAGCCAGTCCACAATCACTTGAAGGTGCTGCTGGCGTCTTCAATAAAGATTCCAAGCTGAATTTTCATTGTTAGGTATTGAGAAATCTTCTGGCCTTACAGAACACCATTCAGACAGCTGAAGTGTCCGCCTGTTTCAAGCAAGCACTCACACACTGCTGCGCCGCCCGCCACTCTCCTGTCAGCTGCTGCCGCAGCGCAGCGTGGTTGTCTCAGTTGTTGTTCCAGCTGCTACCTGAAACAGGAGCATCAGACTGAAAACAAAGGCACAATCGAATTCTCTCTGCAGTAGCAGTTCAAAACATCACAACACTTTCCCCACATTTTCCGTTGTGTTAAGAAATCTCCATTCTTCTACTACATCTTTCTGTAGTGCGTGAGAGAACTGCACATGAGCCAGAGCCTGCCCAGGGCAGCTGCAATTATTCTCCTAAGAATAACATCCTCTGTACTTCACTGACCGAAAGGGTCTATCCCCGGACATCGCTGTGAACTGTTTCTCTTTATTACATACAAATTCACTATCATACACTGACAGGGACAGCTGGTCATTTTTCCCCAAAGAGGAATAAATCTCTTTAAAATGCACACATACCCAGAGGAATCAGCACATATGGGGCCCGGACGTTATGGGCTGCTGCATCTCACTGGATGCTGCTAAGGCAAGCAGGAAAAACCAGATGCTCAGCAGGGAAAAACAGATTCCTCATTACACTGCACACATGGGTACTCAAGCGGATGGTACTCATCTTTCTGCTGTGACTTTTTTCCTTCTACAATCCTGCTTTGAAAGGATAAAAACCTGCCTCCAAGATTGCTCCAAAATATTTCAGGCTGCTAGCAGTGATCTATTCTCAAGGTTTGAAGACTTATTTTCTCCTTTTCTTGCTGTGCTTCCAACCCCTTCTGTTCTTCCAAGGAAGGCCAGTGCCTGTGGTGCAGAAGCAGACTTTGTGGAAGCCCTTCTCCTCCCTACAACAGAGGTTCCCACTGCACCACTAGATCTGAGTCACGATGAACCACAGAGCCACGGAACAAGGAACTGGGCTCAGAAACAGCAGCAAGGCACTTGCAACTCTGTGAAGTTGCTTTTGCCACAACTTCTAACTCTGGCAGCGCCTACCTTAGAGGAAGCAAATTCATTTCATGTGCTGAAGCACAGACAGACATTGTCTGGCATGCCATTATTCGGTATAAAGTTTCTTTTAGAGTCGCTCCCACAAGTGAGAAAGAAGAAACAAAGCCACTTGCCCTACAGGTCTACCCTTCCATCCTAGGCAGAGAACAAGAGAATGAAATCAATCCTAGGTAGACAAAATGGAGAGGAAAGCTCTTATCTGTCTACAAAAAGAAAGCTGAGCTTCCTAGCTAGTCAGAAACAAGAAGCAGGCACAAAACAAGAAGCAGGCTCCTTCTCTCACCTACAACTTGACTCTCACAAAAACTTGTAGCAAACTCCTTTGAGGAAGCTGAGGCAAAAGTCTCCTCGAAACACAAACCCAGCTGTGGGACACTGCTGAAAATGACACAATCGCATTATCACAGCTTGGGCTGTGGTCTGACATTTGAGATGAAATTTGGAGTTTCCCTCAAAAAGCCCTTGTGGCAGACGTAGCTGGCTGTGTGGTCAGTCACTCTCCCTGCAAATAGACTGGGGAATTTCCAAGGGCAGGGTCTTCCGCAGATGCCAAGAAGCATCTGTGCATCTGCTCCTCCACTGCAAACTGCTGCAGGTTTTGTGAAGGTGACTGAAGCTTAGCACAAAGAAAAAGAAAAATTAATGGATCATTAAACAAAAGAACTACGATTAAAAACACAGGGCACCATGCTACCTTCATCACATCTAGCTATAGTAGCAGCAGTGGTGCCAGCTCTGCTTTATTCCAAGAACCCCATAACTGTATTTTGGTTCTTCTAAGAATGTAGTCAGAGAAATTTCCTACCACAGAGTTGTAAAATTCTGTGTTAAGCTTTAGACAAAAAAAAAAATAAAATCAGAGCAGTTTGAAAGGGCCCTAAGTCAAGCCAATAAGGCTAATACTCAGGCTGACCTGTGCATCCTCCTCATGCCATGGGAAATGATTCTTCACTGATCCAAATTAAGTCAACATGAGCAGGCCTGAGGGGAAAACTAAAGCTGTCAGAAGTCTTGAAGACTCCCATGCCCAAAGCTTACAACTGGGACACAAGTGAACAACAGGAAGAGCAGTTTCTGGTGCTAAGCAGCACTTCTTCGCATGGCATATTCCGTATGTAAAAAGTGGTTTTCAATTCCCACAGACCCAAAAAGTGGAATTAACTGAACAACTGAGGTGACTGAGGGCTCAACTCTTCTTCACTTCTCTTACCTGATGATTAAGCCCTAGCTCTGGTGGTCACTACACAAGTTATCTGCTCTGTCTGTGCATCTGACAGCTAAAGATGCTCATTTCAATATGCACGTTTGTAAGAGGGAAACAAAGGGAAAGAATAGCTCTTTTCTCAGTCATCCATTTTAACATTATCCTTTCTGTGGACTTCCAATATTTTACAGCAATACGACATGTAGGTATGGGGGGTGGGGGAGAGAAAGAATTTCAAGAAGAACAAAAGAAGAAAGGTTGTCATACAAAGTAAGAGACAGTGCAGAGGAAGGAGAGCAGAAGCTTTACCTTTTCATACAGCACAAGAGCAGAATTTCAGGATCAGACACATATGCCCACAAACACATGTGCTTATTACATCACTGGTGAAATACAGATTTATCTGGGAAGGCAAAGGACAGTTAGGATGTGACAATCTACACCAGGAGAGGTAAAGACTGGTCAGAAGAACAGAAAGCTTTTCTGTCAAGGAAGCACCAGAGGACTGCTGACACCCTCCAAGAGCAGCACGCAAAATCACCCACCAAGGGAAAGACACAGAAGTAAATTAAGTTGCATCAGAAGGACGCAACAGCAACTTCTAGAGAAGTTGCTGCATAATTATGCAGTGTGCTAAGAGGTCTGCTAATCATCTGGTCTTCATGGTCCGATTCATAACACGGCATGGTAATCTCTCAAAATATTCAGGAAAAACTAAAAATTAAAAAAAAATGAGATTATTTTGCCTGTCTAACCAACATCACTTTCTATTTGTAATCAAGCACGATCAGAACTGTGAAATCCTGAAAAAGTACAGACAACAAAAAAGCTCAAAACATCCCCCCCAAACCAAAGTACTCCCAATAAGTAAGGACTTAGAGTATCAGGCATTCCAAGTACAACTCATTTCTCTGCTAGCCTCCACACAGACCCATCAAATAGCCAGAAACATTAGCATTCTGTGCACTGTAGTAGAAACTTTTAGATGCTATAAACCCATTTCATCCCTTTGCTCTTTGTATTTGCATTACCCCTCTATTCCCAGAGGATATTTTTAATATGTATGCATTTGCTCAGAAACAGCCAAAGAAAATCTCAAATCATACATTTAAAAAGGACTTTCTCAGACAGCATGCACATTATCTAGCAAACAACAGGTACCTTTTTGGAAAGATAGGGTCCAATTTGTTTTGCTTCTCCTAAATGCAATTCTTTAAAGCTAAGACTTTTGTGGAAAGGCTGATGTGAACACACATGGCTGTATCATTCAGGACTCTTCAGTAATTTCACAGAGCTTGCTAACCACTAATTTGACTAGGAATTTCAAGAGACATTACTTTGAAGAACAACAAAACATGTACAAAGCCAACTCTCCTAATGAAAGTTGCCCATTCTGAACAGTGCTTCTACTTTTCCTAACCTAACAAAGGAAACTACATGCAAGTCTTGTTTTCTCCACTTTCCCCAAGAAAACCAACTTCTCTAAAAATAACACCTTCTTTGGCTTTACCAGGCTTTGGCCTCAACTGAAGTTGCTGAATGCTCTCAGTATATTCCAAATAATAAGGTTTTCAATCCCCTGAGCATTTGTATTTCACTTTGAATTAATCTTTGTCAGATGAGCTCCAGGCATCACTGAAGCAGAGTGAACTGGTTGCATAAAACTTCAAGTTCAGTTCCTTCTGCCACCAGCCCTGACAGTGCTAGAACAACTAATACACAGAGTAGAAAATTTCCATAACTGCTGAAGATCCCACACATACACTGTGGAACAAATTCTTACTAATTAAAAACTGCTCCATGGGAAGGGTGGAAGAAGAGGTGGAGTATTCAAATATTTTGAAAGATATTTAATTGAATTTCTTTCTTTCAAGCAACATTCGGTGCCCAGACAATAGTCCATATGGAACTGTGCGATTTATTTTAAGGATGACATGCTGTAGAGTCACATACATCTGGAGATATGGGTAAAACCAAAAGAAAAAAAATGCTAAATGAAACTAAATATGAACATAATGAACAGAAGCATAACAGACTTCCCCAGTTTTCATTGTGATGTGAAAAGAAACAAAAGTAAAAAAGAGAGAAACTGAATAGACACTGAAAAGAGTAAATCAAATAATTAAAATTGTCTTATTTTATAATTAGAAACTACACAGTTTCAGAAATACATTTTAACTGTCCCCCTTTTCAGCAAAGTTTATGAAGAGGATTCATTTTGTTACCTTTGCAACCTCCAGGAGAAAGTACTTCACACTTAACACTTAGACCTATTTTTCTCTGATTTCAGTATGTCATCTTGAGTTAAAACACAAACGTGTCACGGCACACACAACACCAGCTGCTCCCACTTCTTGAACACATTTCTAGCACACAACCCCATGCAAGGAAGCTGAGTTTTTATACTGCAATTTCCTTCTTTTAGAATAATGATCACACCCTTTAATTTACCAAGGGTAATTAGACCTGTCTTGAGCAAAATGATGATGTTGTATGGTCTCAACCTAGATAAGAATCCCTGTCAAAATGGAAGCTAACATATTTGATTGCACATTAACTGGCTTTGTTTTAATTTAGGCCCCCAGTAGCCCTCACCAAAGAGCCCAGGGTAAAGTGTGTAACATTTGTCTTCAAACTCAAAGCATGTTATAGTTACTGACAAAGGCTTTTTGTTTTCCGAAAAAGTCCACCACAGAAAAAAGATAAACAAGACAAAACAAAGGATTATTAATCTTCCTGAAAATAATAATGCTTGACAAGAAAAAAAAAGCTTGAAACAACGCTCAACCTAATGTCACACTGACTTGCACTCCTCCTTCTGCACATTTTTATCTGGGTAATTATTCTTCATTTAAGATGTTCTCTCGCATTCCCTGAAGTTTGCTTTAATAAGTTGCTGTTTAATAACATTAAGGCCAAGAAAATCTAAATAATTTGTATTTTTATGGTGAGCTGCGAGCCACTCAATATGATTCATTATAGCACAGATTGTTTAAAGAGATGCTTCACATCAGCCCTGCATTATTCCAGTGCTGAAAGCAATTCATGTACCCAACAAATAATTATGCAAAAGCACACTTTATATAGTACTTTACTGACTAGCACAATGCAGTTGGAATAAAAACACAATATTTTGCAACCCTATACCCAGGAGCTTGTCATTTATAGCCCATCAGTATTGAACGACTTTTGACATAAGCACTGTTCTTTAGTAAATGTGCATGAATAATAGGTTCATTTCTCACAAAGATAGCCCAAACTTTAGAAGACTTTCACGATTTTCCTTTGCAGTGACTCAAAATCATATGGGCGTTTCCAGATTTTTTTTTCACATTATATATCCCAGGACTTCAGAATTTAAAACTAATATGCTGAACTGGCTTAGTCAAGTTTTTAACCTCTTACCTAACATACTGATTTAAGCCAATGCAAGTTGCAATAAAGGCAATTCTGGCTAGATATGGGACCAAAAAAAGTGTTCACAGCAAGGGTGGTCAAACATAGTTTGCCTAGTGAGGCAGCAAAGTCTCAATGCTCGGAGATATTCTAAACTTAGACAGATGGGGCCCTGAGCAACCTGATCTAACTTTGAAATAGTGGTCCTGCTTTGAGCAGGAGTTGGACAAGATGACTTCCTAAAGTATTCTATAATATTTTAATGGGCTGTAGCAGACCAAGAAGCCACATCATACACAGAAAACTCCTCCAATTTTATTTTTTAATTCACAGAAAGCCACCATTTCCTGCAAGGGAAAGAACCTGTTGAACAGAGTGAAGGGTACACCTTGCTTCTTTGAAAAACCGCACCAGCCAGGTTGTGACATGTTCCTACCAGTTCACTTTTGCTTCTCATTTGAAAGAAACAGTACGCTAGTGCTTCACCAATGGACAGTTGCCAACTCCTTCAACAAATACAACCCACCATATGTCTTTCCCATCTCAGCTCAGTGCTATAACCATCAACACTCTCCACCCTTCCTCTTGCCAATTTGCTTTGTTGCCGTTTGCCAGATTTCTGCATTTTTCATGCCTGGATACATTATGGCCCAGATTAAGAAATGTCACTGAGCAACTCCCTTCTAGGGTACTGAAGTTCTCAGCAGGTAAAAGCTGGCTTTGAAGCTGTAGGTTCAGATCAAGTCAGGTTGCAATGGACCTAAATGCAGAGATTTCCACTTTCTGAACCAAGGGCCCTAGGCTCCACGTGACTATGCAATAGGTGGGCATTTCCACCATTGCCATCAGGTCACATCCAAAAAAGCCTTTGTACTTGACAAGAGCACACAACTACCGCCTGAAGTAGGAGATTTAAACTGTTCCTGAAGGCTGTCAAAGATGCCTGACTAAGCATGCTTACTCATGCATGCTAATCTAGCATTTATTCATCCCAATCTACAATAGGGGAACGAAATCTGGTTATGGTAAAGAAAGCAGAAGAACCTGATCATTGGCCCCCGTGACACAAAATTTGATCAATACACAAAACTAAAACAGAACAAGGCCCATTCAAAGCATCGTTCAAAAAAGAAAAAAAAAAAAGGAAAAGAAACAGGAAATTTTTTATCTTTATTAAAGTTCTGAACTCACTGCCAATAACGAATGCCTGCTTTCCCTGAAATCAGTGTGTTATTCATGGCACTGGGCACTGGTGGGCAAAGCACTCAGAGAAAGTTGCTCCTGAACCAGTACTAATTAAAGACATCTTTAAAGAATATTCCGAAGAGTTAAGTGCAACTCAAATGTTGCATCAGCAGTCTGAGAGAAAAAAAAAATCTGAATATTCTTTTGTAAGCAAATCCAAAACTAAGAGAAAACTCAAATCAAAGCATGGGTTTTCAGACAGACTGCTCGAGACCTTTTATTCCTCAATCTCAGGAACACAAGTATAAGCAACTATTAAAACAAACTAAACAAGTCAAGAAACTATTTCCCATAACCTAATTTAAAATTTTAAACAAACCTCAAAAGGTTTTGGGATGTGTCCTCTACGAGACATTCTGCTGACTTAAAAAAAAATCTGTATAAATTAGCACGCATGAGCAGCAATTCCTCATGAATGTTAATATAACTAAACTAAATCCAATAAACATGAAGAGAGGAAAAAATTGCAAGCAACATAGCTATTGCTTATCTGGAAGGAATGAAAGTTAGGATAAACGGGGATTTTGTTTTGTCCTGGTGACACAGAAGAAGTAACACTTTCAAAGTTCCATCACCAACATCCCATTGACTGTCAGTAAAGTTTAGACCCTGAAGCACTTCTATTGCTTTTGTAAATAAAGATGAGGTTATTTCAAAAAGGTTAGCAAGAGTAGCAACTTTTCCATTTAAAAGAACCGTGTGCTGTGCATTTAACTGTAGGTGTCCCAAAAGTCTTCAAGCTCCTTTCCCTGCTACCTCAATTCCACTGTCTGAGCCTAACGCTTATCGCAGCAGTCTTTATTACGACGGAAGTTCACTGAAGCAAGAAACATCTCTAAGATTTATCTGGATGGTGCCTAGTGCATGTTTTCAGACTGCAAGAAACACGTTGCAATTACTGCATTACCAAACCAGGGAAAAAAAAAATCCAACAGTTAATGAAAATAGCTTAAATTCATGATAGATATTAACAACTGATGGATTCAAATACTTTCTGTAGGTGGCTCTCTACCATAAAATAATAGGAAGTACAAGACTTTCAAATCACTGCAATGTCTTCCTTCCTGTAGAAGTATATCAGTATCTGTTCTTAGAAATTTTCAAGTGTCTGAACCCAGCTAATTAGCTGGCACCATTACCAAGAAAACAACTGGCAGCCAACTCAACACCACACTGGGAAGGTACAAGACCCTTTACATCACTGACAACATATTGATATTTAAATACCTCTTTATTGTCCCCGGAAGATCCAAACTGAATGGAATTTGATAGGAGGATGCTAGCGTGTCATCCACAGCCTTGCTTATTTCCTGTAGTTCTCTCAGAGAAACACAGCCAAGTAAAGCAGTCAGTTCGCAGTCCTGTGACTGAATAAGCCTGTCTTGTTCCTCAATTTCTCTTCTTAGCTGTTGATCTTTTGCTTCCAATACAGCCAGCCTTGCTCGGAGGTCTTCAATTTCTTTCTGCATGGAACAGAAACCTCAGTTTACTATGAACAACATTAAGGACATTGGTATGTCCCTAAAATAATGTCTTAGAAGCATCTTGAATTATGGTTGCCCGATTTAGCACAACACTAGATGAGAAGACAGCTTTTTGTTGACATGCAAAAATCCTTACATCTGTTGTGTTTAGAAACCAGCATTTCTACAGTCTGAAACTCCCCACCTGCATTTCAACACCGTATGGCAGGTTCCTCTGCCAAAAGCAACTGCAACAGGCACCTTTTCCCTTTAAAATACACCAGTAATTCCTAAGTTAAAAACTTTGTTTAAAAAAAAAAAAAAAAAAAAAAAAAAAAAGATCTCAGTTCAGCCATAACCACAGAATCCTGTGTCAGACTGACAGCTAAGGTGAACAACCATCTATCCATCCTGCTGCAGAATATCCCTGCAAGGGTTCCTCCAGGTTTCCCATTCAGTATCTGGCACAGGACACAAGTGGTGAACCACTATCTAGTCCTTTTTATTATTATTTACTTTTAATTGGAAACACAAAATCCCTCCCCCCAACTTAATAAATGACCAAAGCTTTGCCTTAGTTGCACTAATCCTGCCAGAAGTTTAAACACCACATATTATGATAGTGATGTTTCCTGCAAAAGCACATTCTAATTTCTCCTTGGAAACCCAACAGATGGCTTGCACCCAAGGAACAAGCATTTCATGAAGGAATTTGGGTTGCTGAGTTAATAAAATTATTTAATATATCGTTTTTGGCTCATTTGTCCAGAATTTGAAAAGGAAATTTAAAAAAAAATACAAATAAAAATCGAACTACTCATGATCTAAATTGCTGAACGTCATGCTGGAGAATTTGATTCTATTCCTACATTTCTTACAGTCTTTGTAAAACTTTGCAAGCCATTTAGCCTATTATCTGCACACACAGTCACAGATTGAACGTTCACCATTTTCCATACAACCTAAAAGAGGGGTCTCTGAAGTACTATCTATAGACTCTCAACAGAAATCAAAGCTTGTAATTTCATATGACCTTATTCAGTCCAGTTTAAAAAAAAATGTGGGGGGAGGGAAAAAAAAAAAAAGGAAAAAAGTACCTCTTTCAGGTAAGTAACTAGGCATTACAAAACTGACATTAAAAATTACCACGTAGCTTTTAATGAAAATTCACTACTTGATTCTCTATCTGTAAAATTGGCATCTCTTCAACCAAAGACAGTTGCACAGAAAAAATCAAGTGGTTTTGAATCACTCAGATGCCGTGCTGATTGATGGTGTAAAAAGAGCCAATTCACCAAAATTAATAAATCTGCATCCAAAAGAGGGTTTGAGCGGTGTACAGTAAGAAGATTTTGGGGCTGAATATCAAGTAATGAAGATAAAATGCTATTTTGAATATCTCAACAAGTACTTCTTCAGCAACGTATGAGAAATCCAGAAAAAAAAACGCATGCTTTTATAATTAAAGACTCAAGACTTTCACAAAGCATACATACCATGTGCAGGTAACTGATTTGTGACTTTTTCTTTTTTTGTCTTTTTCAGTGCTTCACTTTGAAACCTTAACATTCTTCCAATGTTTTCAGTGAAATTTAAGCGAAGCTTAGCTCAGTAATGCTCATCTTATAAACAAACATATTTTATGCTTTGTTGCACTATAAAAAGCTCCCTGACTCTCCATGAGTATTACTTAAAACAAGAAACAGTCCCCTGCACATGAAAAGGTTGAAGTGGCTCAAAAGAAATCAAGTTATATTAGTGCTGTGCAGTACATACATCAATTATTTTCCACCTTTGTTTTATTATTTACATTTCGCTATAAGAAAATAGAGTGGCCCATGTTTCAACCCGCGGGTGTTTGCCAAGGACAGAAAGGTCAGCAGGCCAAAAACATCAGTGTTGTTTCTTTGAGTCTCAAATCAGGCTTTTAGTGTGCACAAAGGACAATTCTGTCTCTGTATTACTAGATTGGGAATCCTGCCAAAATCTTAATAAGCCCTACTTAATACAAAGACCTTCATATTCTTTGCAAATGTCGTAATTGCAATCACTGCAATAAGCAACCTACAAGGGAACAGAAAAGGAGATGAACAGAATTTGGTTTTACAAACACACTTTTAGTACTGAAATATTTTTACAAGTTAAGATAGCAGAAGCATACAATCTGCATTCACAAAGAAAAAGCTATTCTGCTTTGGAACAGTTTACTCTTGAGAGAATGGAAATTTTAGCCAGTAAACTGGAATTTTCTCTCTTTTCCAGAAAGGCCAAGAAACCTTTAAAGTGTTCTTAGGGCAGCCTCCAGAAATGGATAAGAAGGACAACGCCTCAGCATGGAGCAACAGATGATATTTAGCTCACTAAACATAAGCTAGAGTTTTACTTTTTGCATTTGAGTTTAAAACTGGGATTTCTAACATGACCACTAACCGCTACTAATTGTGAACATCAAACTTCACTTAGGGCTTGTGTTGTCCATGAAGTACAGATTGCAGTAGAAACATTACTGGGTAAATCTGAATATCATCACAAGCTGTATCAAAGCCCTGAATATAAATGCAGAACCAGCAGGACAGAGGGTAGAAGGAAAGGGAAAATAGGGCTCAGAATATAATAATAATAATTTCAGTTATGTGAGACTTTGGGACAGATTAAAACCTTAACAGATGCTGGAAGCCACCAATCATCACAGGTCAGCCTCTTCTAGAACTTAAAAATCACAAACATTTTGATCAAAAATAGTGTGCCTGTAAAGGCTGTGGCTAATTTGTCCCTAGTGTCACTATATAGAAATAAAAATTCACCTGGAGTAAGCATTAAAACATTACCTGGCATGAAATCTTAAGCACAGCGGTTTTCAGATGGATAGTTTGATGCAGTTGGCTGGGTATCAAGATTACCAAAACTAGTTTTCCAGACGCTGGTAACATTAAACTAGACTATATCTGTTCTTACATATTTATGAAATAAATCCAAACAATGCAAAGGTAATGACTAGGATGGAGAAGTAAGTTATCTGAGTATGACTTTGCAATGGCCATCTAAGATTTTTTCACCATTTCTTTCTTCTTATGTATATGTATTTGTTTGTATACACACATATTATTTAATTATTAGATCAAAGGAAGAAAAGTATTAAAAATAATGAGATTTCAAGAAAAGAGCAGAGAAATAAAACTAAGATGTCACAGTTCTGAATGTTACCACCAAGATTTAAAAGGAGATGGAGCAAAGACCTATGCTAGACAGTAAATTGAGGTTTTTGAAAGGAAAAAACAGAGCTAAACTATGCTTAAACGGCTTACAGATTTAAAATTGGACAGAAGCCATCTTAAAACATTCCATTTGCCAACACTACCACGTTGTGGCATCACGTATCAGTGTAAAGTTATGCTGGTAAATGCCAACTGCTCCGTGATGATTGCTTTATCCTAATGAAAGGTATCAATCATCTTCCAGGAACAAAAGCTGGTAAATCACATATTGATAATCAAATCTAACCAGAAATGGATCAAAGATTGCATCTGTCTAAATTATTTGTTTTCAAATAAAAATTTCTGAAGATCGATGAAAATTAAAAATGGCAAATTAGGACATAAAGAGCAGACTTAAAAAAAGATAATGAGGAAAGTTAAAGCATACACACAAGCCACTGAGCCTTCCAGCTCTGCTTTTCTTTAATGAGATTAACACAGCTCCTGCGGCTGCCATCTCCAATCATCACTTAGATTATCAACTGGACTACAGCCAAGGCTCTAATTGCTGCACAGAACAAAGTCACTATTACAATAAGTTTATTTAATTCTGTGCGACAGCTTACAAGCTTTTTCCCACACAGCACTGGTTCTTTGAGACAACTTGGCAGGTTTGTTACCTGTAGCCATTTCTTTTCTTGAAAAAGCTGCTTTCGTTTTGTGGCCGAAACCTGCATCCTCTCCTTGTAAGTGGATCTCAAAAGTTTATGTTCGTTTTCATGCCAAAGTTGGGTTTCCTCGTTTCTAACCCTTTGAGGAAGGTAAAGACAAAAACTAAGAATTAGTGTTATCACTGGGTATTGACTGTTTCAAGATTAAAAAGGTAAGAATGCTCCACGTTACCTTCAGATTCATAACACTCTGCCACCAGAATGATTACATCTTAAACAGATACACAGTTAGTGAGCAAGACATTTCCCTTGGCATATCTTCCTTTATTATATCAAACATTTACACTGTTTTTACAACACGCAGAAGAAGGAAAAAGGAAAACTTGTATAGCTTCAGGCTTCCCCCAGCTACTTCATTTTTCAGAAATTTATCATTCACCGCCTTGAAATAGACAACACTAAGGCATGTAATTTCCATCAATACAGAGAGAAATCTCTTTCAGACAGAAGTTTAGAAACTTGCCAAAGCCATTTTTTTGCAGCTTCTGTCAGCTTTTGGAACCCACGCTAGAGATCATCTGGAGCGTTTGCTCCACAATGCCAAGTTTTATTTCTCTCTCGCACAGCGAGCTCTTTCAAACTCGCAGTCAGTGGGATTCCTCACAGTGGTCGGTACAGCCCTCAGCTGTAAATCTTTGCATGATTGGACCCCAAGATAATCAGCGCGTTACATTAAGTGTCAAGTTTATAATCAGCCTCTCAAAATGCACCTGCAAACAACGCAAACCTATTTTGCCATGTATGTTTCTGCGTAAAGGCATGCACACTTGTAAGGCCAATGGCACTTCCATGTCCATCTCCTGAGACAAGTACCTACATTTCCACACAAAGCGTACAGATGCATTTTAGTAGAGTGTTTAAAATAAATAGATACAACTTTGTCTCAAATGAAGGACATTTTTGAAGCATGATTTCCCACTGTAATCTTACAAAACAAAAACATAAATGCCACACACAAAAAAACATGCATCACAGGTGGTGTAAGCGTGATTAATCACACAATTACAATCTCCATGCACAGCTGTTTAACAATGTAGAACATAAGATTCATGTCTCTTCTGCAGCATCATAAGAATACATGCTTTACTCCCACTCTGTGGGCTAAAATGTACTAAAAAAGGCAAAAAAAAAACAAAACAGTTCCAAAATAAATGGCATTATTACTTAAAACAAAATTCATGTAATGATTGTGTATCTTCATTTCTGCAACACAGTAAATCAGGCACCCATGTGTGAGGTGCTAGGACATCTGTGTATCTGTGCCTTGCCTTACAGATTACGGGGGCTTCAACCAACCATATTTTCCAGCATTCTTTTAAAAAAAAAATTAATAAAAAAAAAGAGGTAAGGATGCTACATGTTACCTTCAGATTCATAACACTCCACCACATCTTAAGCAGGTATACAGTTAGTGTAGGGTTTTTTTTTTGTTTGGTTGTTTAAAGCAAGCTGCATCTTTCTGAAAACTGCATGCAACCAAAATTTTTAAGCAGCTGATCAAAATCTAGAAAATATTACACAACAACCAAGGTTTTCCTGAGAACCCCTTGGAAATCACATTAATATCTGCCTGCTTGGTATTGATGAAACAGAAACAAAATCTCCCTGATCTCACTGAGCCTGTGTTACCACACGAAGCCGGTATTGTTCCTGACCTAAACAAAACCAGACTTGGCTCCTACCACATGCCCACAATATCCCAACGCTGAGTGCATTTACCTAAAAATTCATCTCATAATTCAATCATGTAAAACAAAATCAGGGCATGAACGTCAGTCTCATATATTAAACAAATAAATTGCCATACACGCTTTTCATTTAAAAAGTTCTTCATTTGCAAGAAGATGAGACTGGCTTGATTACAGTAAAACTGCAATGTTCTGCTCTTCTGGGGCTAGTCATTTGTTTCATTTTCAAGTTGAAAAAGGACACTTTGGACATCACTGTTTTGTTCTGATTCAAAATGAAACCAAAGATTGAAGTCTACAAATTTTCCTTGAAGAAGTGGTCCAGCTGTACTATATAAAAATGCTGCTGGAACAGAAAAAAAAAAAAAAATTAAACTATTACAACTCCCTACTGAAGACAAAGGGTATGCTCGCTCCCATCAACAAAGGAGCCAGACTGCAGACAAGTGGTGTGAAAGGCTATATGAATCAAGCAAGAAAAATAAAAGGTGCACAACAACACAGTCAAACTCAAGCTCAAAGAAAAGAGCGTGTGCAAGACAGAAAAGTGAGGAGTAAGAGGATATTCATCTGACCCTGAAGAATGGCACTGCTCTCAGACCTGTGCAAAGAGAAGAGTTACAGATAAAATCATCAGAAAGAGAGCAGGAAAACTTTCGTAAACGTATACATTATTTGTATTATATACATATAAATATAATACATATATTTTATATAAAAATAAGCAGACTACATTTTTCAAGGAAGCTTTAGCAAATCAATTCCTGTGACACTGAAAACACTACCAGCTCTAAATCCAAAACCATTACAAACTAATGCATAGAGAGAACACATTTTAATGATAAAATACTCTAATCTTTAGGGAATGGTAAAACAGCTTCTTAGAGCCTCAAAAGGCAGGAGAAAATAAGGAGTGAAGTTAGTAATGAAACGTTTCAAACTAAGTTCTAAAAATATAGGCTAAAAATACACTTAAAATCCAATAGATAATTTCTCAATAAATCCTATTACTTGTACTGATTTTATCTAATTTTCATGTATATCAAAAAATACACCAAAATTTATTTTCTGACACGCCGCAACCTTTATATATACAAGCTGCCAGAATACAAAAGGTTTTTCTTCTTTCATTTGTTCTACAACATTTGAGAATAGCTTCCAACACCTATGAATAATCCTCTTACTTCTAACAACAGTAACCGGTAGCATAGCTGAAGAAAGACCCAGGAATAGAGGCAACTTTTTCTTCCTAAACTAACTATCTCCCTTGGGTCATCCAAGGCATCTCACATTCCCCCAATCTTTGAAGTTGTTCTCCCTTCAAGAGAAGACTGAGAAGTTATTTTTGTGACTTTGTACAGTGCAGAGCACATTACTGCCACCTAACAAGTGATGCATAAAAGGAAGCTCCTAAAGATCTATGCATCTCAAAGAAGAATCTTTTTACTTTATATTTAAATGTCCTTTCATTGCGTGAAAAGGAGCGTCAGAATTAACTCCATGGGGAACCTTTGTTCAAGCTGTCTTGCTGTCATATACCTAAGCTGCTGGGTCAGGATTCAATCCCACTCCCACTCAACATCAGTCAGAAAAGTTCGATTCGATTCACCATTTCATCATAATCAATCTTTTTGAGGGCAATTCTGAAAGAACTGTGGGAAAAGAGGGGGAAGGCAAGTTTTCATAAACGTGCTCCATATTGATATGCTAGAAGGTCCTTAAAAACCTGTATTAAAATTCTTCACAAACTATATTCCATACTTTAAGAAAGACAGAAGTGTTATTTTACATAGTAAGGAGGCATCAAACTCACCGATCTGCAGCCCAGCGCAATGTTGCTTGAACTTGGGTAACAAACCTATCCAAAAAATTGCTAATTGAAGGGTGTCTTGAAGGAAGCTGGAATTTTAAAGATTTTTTTTCTTTCTCCAGTTCTTCTAGTTTCCGTCTAAATTTATCAGCTAGACATTCAATTCAAAAAAAAAAAAAAAAAAAAGGTTACTGAACAGTGAAAAAAAGGTTCTGCTTTAACTGAAGAAGTATAAGGTTTGATCAACGAGAAGTAAAATCCACATCACAAATGGTCCTTTACCTTTTGATAAAATACTGCAGTCTGTCTTGCTCCGGGATGAATTACTGAGACTACAACAGACAATATCAGATAAGCAGGATGCTCAGCAACTTTGTTCTATGACAAAGACAAAACTGCAGGCTTCCCAGCACTTTCACAGAGTTTTAATCTGGTAAGGCTCAAAGTTATCAACCATGCTTACCCAGAGTAACAGCTCGGAACTGAGTTCTCTGAAAACTTCCACTTTTCACTGGTCCAGTTTTAAAACAACCTTAAATGGCAGTCCAGCATCTAAGGTCTGATTTTTTTAAGTGCATTGTTATTAGATCAAGAACTGCAGGACTACCTTTGATAACTCAGCTATACATTTCGACAGAAAATTCACATGCAGTTATAAGAATTTTAACAATTATTTCATTCCAGACTCTCCTGAATTATGCTTAGCTTATCATCCAACAAAAAGATTCACTTTCTACTTCAAATACAAATGACAGTGGCCATTTAAAGAGTGTTCTGACTCTCCTGTAGCTCTATAGACTTAGAGCAAACACTTCTCTATATAAGTTAGTCTTTACTTTGTCTTCTTCCTCCGTGTAGAAACCAAAGGAACATGGTTCTACATACAGATAGATATTTCTGGTATGTTTATCCTCTATTTCTATGGTGCACACATACTAGGCAAAAAAAATCACGCACAGGATAGATAATAAGCCTGGCTGGTCCAAGCCAGAACACCTTTGATGATACATTAGTCAAATCAGAGAGTTTTGAGTTAGTCCACAAATGGAAAACCTTTACAATCCAGTACTTTCCTTGTGACCTTGCTGTCTGCAATCTTGTGTGATTAGCATTCCTTCCCTTCCAGCATTTTCAGTACATGTTCCTATCAGAATAACATCCATCTGTGCATGCTTTTTACCGCTTATTTTCTTTCTTTTTCCTCAAAGGGGTTTTAAGAAGAGAGGTGGTTTACATTTGCTGTTTTAGTGAAATGATCCATTTTTACAATAATCTATCATTAGTATTGATCTCCCTTCCGCTTCTGTGGTGATGGGGTGGAAATAAAGACACAGACTGTACTAATGAGGCTAGATCTCCCTAGGCCTGCAGACTGTTCCAAGTAGTTAAACTCATGCTATTATTCTTATTAGGGAGAAAAATGCTGCCAGAAGGCTCTAGATGAAATGTGTGTATACTTCTCCTGCAGAGGAGAAACCCCTCTTCAGCACTGGAGGTGAATTACATCTGTGGTGCACTTCTCAGGGGCCACAACTGAACAGATTCTTCCCGTCCCTATCTCCACAAGGAAACTGCACAACATAAACTACCAAAATATAGCAGACTTAACGACTATGAAAAGATGAGTGACAAACTAAAAAAAAAAAAAAAAAAAGTAGATTGCTAATTTAGAGGGCAAATAATATATCTGTATTGTCCACCTTCCTTGCAATATTTAATATAAAGTTGATCAGGAACTTGAATTTGAAGCTTGACTCTTTCCAAGGATCAAAACCACGTGCACCAAAAATAAAGCTCACCCACATGGAAACTTTGCAAGAAGTCCTACCCAGGTACACTCCTCTACCACACTCAAGTTTGTGCAGGGAGAAAGCCACCAAAGGAACAAGGTAAACAATGAGTTAAGTCTTTGTTTTCAGAAAAAAGTCAAGTATTTGGCAACTCCAGGCTATCCCTGGGACTTTACAGGGCAGCCTGAGATGGAACAACTCAGCTAAGGCCAGACTGGGAAAATCTGAGAGCTACGGTTATCCACAACCCCTCTAAGAAAACAGCTACGCATATGGCAATAATAATACTTCAAGACACTTCACATCAGCATGGATATCAATATAGCCATAGATCCGACATGCTCCAAGAGTTTTTTGTTTGTTGATTTTTTCCCTGTTTAATAGTAGGGTGTTAGAGTGTGCAAACACCTCCTGGTACTCTCAGCCATAGGAGCAAAGGGCAGGCATGCCACAGTCATCACTAGATCTCTTGCAGTTTTTAAATACATGGTAGATGAGCGCCCTCAAAAACGATGATGAACCACCATGGATCCTACTGCACCTATTGCTCCCTTGGGACTGGAGCTCTCCTGTGCGCACCTCATCGCAGCAGTAGGCAGGTACAGCCAGTCCAAACCATGGGCTCAGGGAACACTACGAGCAAACACACAGCAGTCCTGCTTTCCTCTGTCTGCAAATTCATCTGACAGTTAATTCTGGTGCTAAACAGCGACAGAGCTCAGGGCAGCAACTTGAGGGCTGGCTGAAGTCTCAGTGAGGACAGATCAGAGCTGCCAGCAGAACTGCAGTGCTGCAGTAACTCGCACGCAGACTATAAAACATACACACCGCTGGGACTATCAGCAGAGCCGTCTCACGTGCTCAGGATCCTGGTAATACTGCAGTGGACAGAAACAGCAATTCTACCAAGGTCCTCATCTGTTTTCCTCCGCTCTACCCCAAACTGAGAAGGGACAGCCAGGCAGGACACTGCTGAATGCTTCTCTTCTATATGTGTTCTGACATAGCAGTGCTGGCTTAGGTAGCTCGTTAGGCACTACCCCAACCATATTATGCAAACCAGAAATTAGGACAACTGGAAATAGTCCTGAGCCTTGTGGAAATGCCTTCAGTTAACTTTCTTTCCCTAGGCCACGCCATCACAGCAGATGAGGCAGCCAAGCAACTGACAGCAGACAACAGTAGGCAATGGTTATTATTAGCAGGAGAGACAAGTTTTGGACAAGCATGTATTAGCAGCCTCTTACAGATTTTTTGTTTGTTTTGTTTTAAAAAAGAGCAGTAAGGGAACACCCAAGTTATTGCAAATCAAACCAGGATCTCTCTCACAGAGCAGTATTATACAGATTTATTGGCTTCAGGTCAGAAGCGATATATATCTGGAGCTATTCTGTGTATGCAATGTTGAAATAAAAGCTGGGTCATCTTGGATGACAAGGAGCGGGCAGGACCATTCCTTCTTGGGACAACTCTGTAACTCCATTCATCAGCAACTCCACAGGATATGAGGACACAGATGAGAATCAGAAGTCCATATTTTGACAAGAAAAATGCATCAGAATTTGCATCTCATGTAGAATTTCAAACACTAATATAAAAAATATCGCTGCTACAACCAGAAAAGTAAGAACTGAATTGTGGCCAATGACCACTGACGATCAAAACAAGCAGGAACACCTACTTTTACTCAAATCATTCACTGTTGGGCTTCCTTCATTACCTGAACAGGATTTATGGCAACTCTCTACAGCTATTCAAAGAGTTTGGACACATGGCAGAACACGCTTTCCCTTCCCAGCAGGTATGGCAGCAGCAGCATTTACTGTTGTAAAGCTTCCCAGGCATTCATCCATAACAGGGCATCGCCAAATGGCAGGCTTCAAGGAAGACATAAAGACTCAAGTGCAGAAATAAACTACAAAAAATGGCCTGGGGAGAAGAAACAACTAAATTGCATTTGGGATGGCAGGGCAGGAAAAGACAGGATCATTCTGAGAGATCCATATGACAGGACTCAGAGGTACTACTACTGTGACTGAAAGATGGGGAATTAACAACACAGGTTTATACTCGCGCTGTGCTCTCCAAAACCAGCTGCTGGGGGATGCAGAAGACTGGTGTTCTCTGTATCCAGGGCAAGCAGCTGGAAAATTTGCACTGAAAAAGAAGCAAAAGAATAAAACCCATCCTACCATACCTCAATTTATTCTTTGACATGATTATGCTTACACAATGTTTTTGTGTCCAGTCGTTTCATCCTTCCCAGCCCTAGAAACTGGCTATTTTTGGAAGGAAAACAGATGAGGAACCCCACATGACACTTCATTCTCTCATTAATTCTTGGCTGCATCCTGCTTTATATATTCCAGTCTACACAGAATTCAATTAGCTTCCACTACGAGACATTTCTAAATCATTTGTTCCACTGGTATTTTAGAAGTATTATTACTGTACATATCTGCTTGTCACGTTTCAGATTAAAAGACTGGTTATCCTTACTGGTTATCCTATACTCATTGGGGATTACACCCCAAGAAGCTCCACCACGACCGAGCTGAATATTGCAGCACTCAGCTTCTGGGCTCCTCTTGTATAAAGGAGCCCCCTCAGTTTGACCTGGCTGACGTCTTCAGTGCATGGAGAAACCAAGACACCTCAGTGCCAGCTGCCGAGCAGGGAGCCACGCAAATAAGGCTTATCTCAGTCCAGCTTTCCATGCTGCAACTCAGGAGAGAACTAGATGAAGCAGAAGTAATGGAAATGATAAAAATTCTAGCAAAGATGACACATGAAAGAGTTCAAAAAGATGGATTTTGTAATCTAGCAAAGATAAAGACTGAGGGAGCAACTTTCAGTATACCAGGAAGCTGCAAAGAAAGAATTAATAAAATGTGTTTCACATCTACTCAAAACTAGAGTCCTCAGTAACAAACCTGAGTTGCAACAAAGGAGAACAGGAAAAACAGAGACAGTAAAGCATTAAAACTAGCTGCTTGGGAGAGCCAGGAAATCTCTATCAGTGTTAGTTTTCAGGTCAAACATCTCTCAGGAGTAGTTCTGGCATAGTTTTTAAAGCTGAGGCCAGCAAAATCAAATGTATGCTCCTGAGACCCCTTTCCACCATATTCTCTAGGATTTTCTAGCCAGGAAGCAGACAGAAAACCTTTGCTATTCTTAAGCCATTAGGCTCAAGAACACCACTTTCTTTTACCCTCATTTTAGACTTTTAAGCATGCTATTTCAACACAGAAAAAACCTTCACAGAATTCCGGAGCTCACTGATGAACTGAGACATGTAAAGAAACCACGTGAACTCAAACACATACATCACAAACACGTGTTTAATGCTTTGTTCCTCTATCCCATACTTCACAATAGGTCATCTAACACAGTTTACGTGTAAAAAGCAATTCCCTTACTTGAGGAAGTAGCATGATAGACATTTGTTCTAAAATGAAGGAATTTTGGGGTATTCAATACAGACCATTTTACATGCAAGCACTTGGAATAAAGCGTAATTCCCTTTACCAGCCTTTTATGTCACTGTGGTCTGCTACTAGCTTGCTGACTTGGAGCAATCCTATGGATACATTAGACAAAGCTCCTACTTCTGTGCAAAAGCCAACCTTTAAATTGCCTCCATCCCCACTGTTACTGCCTGATGCACTCCAAACATCCCACTCTGCTTGAAGCCAGCCCAGGGTGCAGGCGTGGAGAGGCAGCCTACCTGCTGTTCTCAGCCAAACAGACAGCAGCCTGAGAAATGCACAGTCTCCAAGGATCATGCTTTGTAACAGCTTTGAGCAAAGGAAGCAATTTCCATAATTTTTAATTGACCATATGAGAACATCTGGCTACCTACCTAGTTTTTACATATTCTAATGTGGTTTTGTATTATTATTATTCCCATGAAGCGCAGTTTCACTTTATCAAAACTATTTATCATCATTTAAAAAACATTTAAGGAGATCATCACAGTGAGGGTAGAACTTCATTTACTACATCCTGCATATATTTACAGTTATTTATGTCTGCTCTTTGCTGATAGGTGGTAAGATGATCAATCGTGTTATTCTATGAGCTGCTGGAGGACATTAAGAAAGCATTTCTTCAGCTGGTTCAACTAGAGAGGACCATTTGATCCTGCCCCACAATTATGTAAACAACCACTTTCTTTCCCTCACTCCCCTCAAAAATCTGAAGGACTTAAAACTGGATTTGTGCACAGTTTGCACGTGAAAATCACACGCTGCAATCCTAAAGTCTTTTTCTTAGCTGCTAGGTACTTCCAGAGCCAGGCAGCCTTCCCAGCGTTTGCTTTCTTAAAAACCTGAAAGCTTCCTAGATGACTTAAGTATTTTTATATACTCAGCATCAAAAATATTTTATAATCTATTTTGTACAAGCAGAACTCCCAAGATCCGCCCAGCATCCTGTGCCCAGCTGCACATAGGAACAGACTAAGAAGCAAAGCACAAAGCATCCTCTTACCTCGGTACTGCTTCCTGAGCCTACAGCGCTTGTTGCATGAAAGCCTTCCTAAGCAAGACATTACTCCTCAACCACTGCTTTGAGGGAGGGGAAAGTCACAAGTGGATCAACATTTATCCACTAGAAACTTCTCTTTTCTGTGGTCATGTATGTTTTTGGTCTCCAAAATACGCTATGACAGACAATTTCAAAATGTAATTATGAATTCTATCAACACACACCAGCTGATAATTTTAAATCTAAAGTCTGATGATGTTATTAGGTATTTCTTTTTCTTTTGCTGTGAATATGAGATAACATTCCATCTCTGCTTTCCCCATACATCAATAATTGAGGCATTTTTATTTTCAAACTGCACCATTCATTTTTCTGGACAGACACTTACATTAGCTAAAGCAATCCTACAAAGGCTAGGAAGTGAAGAGTCTAATTGGGATCTTGAATGTGACTAAAATGCAGCTAGATAAACAGACTATTAAAGCAAGGTGTCCATAGCCCAATTACAAGCATTGGTCCCCTGCAAAATTACTTGCAGGAGAACATGCAGACCAATTAATGTCCAAATATAATGTGCAAAGACATATCCTGTGATCAGAAATGAAGGCATTACAAACAACTGGAGTCTGCATATGCTCTTCATTTAAGGATAAATTAACCATTTAACAGTGTTAAGCAGATGCATAGTAGAAAATATTAGATTCCTTCCAAGTCCAGGCTCTCTGGATGTGTGTAAACGGGAGCTTTAGATTACATGCGGAGTGTGTAAGCCTCCAGACAAGGCCATAACCCCTTGGTACCACAGCCAAATGTTCCTGTTCCGTGTTCTGTTCATAAAAGGATAGAGCACAATGCAGGTGAAAATATCCTGATTACCAACCACTTAATTTTTCCATTTCAATAATAAAAAAAGGTAACTTTGTAAATTCAGCACACCGGGCATGCTCCCGAGGTATCAGCACAGCCTTGAGGAGCAGCTGAGCAAACCAAACTCCTGGCTGCTGAACAGCCTTTGGAGTCTGAAGCAGCCCTGACAAAATTCACCCTGAAGCAGGAGGGTCAAAATCTGTTCAAAGTGCTACATTCCACTGTTCGTTGTTCTGTGTGTATTTCTCAGTTATTTGGCACTCATACTATGTGTGACAAACCCTTCTAATTCCCACTTCACCCTGTTGAGACGCTAGATGGATGCTTTCCTTTGACTCTGGTGCTATTTAAAGTTAAAAGCCCAGTAACCTGACGAGCATAAGAGAGTCACCCTCCTGAACTCCCAGCCAGACTCAAAGCACCAGAGTGGCCAAAACACCCAGCAAGGACCTGAAGTCACACTCAGTGCTCCTGGCTTCCCCTGCTGTGTGCTACATTACCTGCCTACAATTTCTCCACTCTCACCTCTCCTAGCAAGAGGAGACTGGCATATATAACACAGGAGAGGAGAATGGAAAGGAAACCTAGTTTTCCAAGCAGTCCCGCAGATAAAAGCAATGGAGAACAGCGTCTGAAGGGCTTCTTACAAGTGCTTCTCAAGCTGACGGTCTCCCAGTGTTTTCCACCCTCAGTCCATACTAGTTACAGCCCAAGGAAATCGCTGTGTCCTTAAAAGATACAGAACATTTCAGAATTTAATATAGCGAATGTCAGTGCTGCAGCGGAGTTGGGAGCCTGAAAGCTTTAAAAATACAAGAGCAGACACATTTCAGCTGTTATATTTCTTATGAAAAGAAGCTTGACACTTTGGCAGAAATTGATTTTCCCTCTCTAATTCATATTGGATTTGAGAATGTTCATTTAGGTTTTGAACAGAAAGTGCAATTCTTCAAGATTTCACCAACATGGAAACTTCCTCAAAACATAACATCAAATTTCCTTTCCATTAGGTTTTCCACCTACAGTCTACACTTGAACATTGAAAAGTCTATGCTGTGTGTGAAACTTCTTGCCAGAAGGGCACCGGTGAAAGCCTAGTGTAGACCCAGACTAAGTTTTGTCCAGTGCCCCTATTTCATATAATATCCCCAGCAAAAGCATTGGTGACAAATTTCCACTCAAATCTGTAACATGATGTCCATATTCTAGCAATGTGAGTTAAACAGAGCAGTGATTTATGGGCATAATCCATAGGAATTGGTGCGGCTTGTGAGGGTGTAGGTAAAGGTACTATCAACGTATCAAAAAGCCCCAAAACCAGAAAGGTTCCTCCAGCTGCCTCTGGGAAAGGAAGAGGGTGAGCATCCCATAGAAACATAGGAAAAGCAACATTTTCTAATGCTGGCCAAGTAACTTAAAAGGTTAACCACACAAATCGGTATTCTGACATTTTCTTTCTCGTTATCACCTGACAGTGATGTAGGCTGACCTGTCCTTACAGCTGTTATTTCTAGGCTGAGCTTAAGGCACATCATGACGATCTGGATAAACTCACATCTCTTCTAACACGACTGTCCTGCAAGCAAAGTAGTTATTATTTGCCACTATCATCTCACAGAAAAGCCTCCAATGTAAGCCAAAACCCAATCATACAAGGCTCAGACAATGGGGAAAAAAAAATCCTACTCCAATAAACCTACATTCGACAAAACAAACAACAGTCAAAAGACAAATGGAGAAGACAAAGCAGAAGAGAGCCAGAATGGATGAAAACGGTGCATAATATTTCCATCGTACCAGTAGCTAAATCTCCACTGCCCTTAATAGGAAACTTCTGAAAAACATTACATTTTGATAGTGTTTTTAACGGCAACAGTTCTAATAGTTAGAATTTAATAAGTATTTTGCATCACAGCATAAACTAGCCACTTCCATAATTTGCTAAATGCTGGAGTAATTACATTTTTAAAAGTGCCTGACATGCCTAACAGTTACTGGAATAATGGACAATTTTCTGCATATGACAAGCCCTTACTCATCTTTGTAATTGCACTAAAATAATGGTACAATTCCACGCAGTGTCTGTCCCAGATAGTCATTATCTTTGGATTTGCTGCATTTGTAAATTCCTTCAAACACAACAAGGGTTTCAATGCATCGGCATTTTTTGGAGACATCATTTCTGTTTTAATCAATTCACCGTACAAAATAAACAATGCCCTGTTGACTGTTTGCTTTTGATATTCTCTTATAAGCATCAATTTCCAGTGAAACCACTGAGATGTCTGCATTTCCAATAGGACTTTACAGTAAAAATAATATACGATAACACTGAAAGATACATTAAAGGGAAAAACAAGCTGATTGCTGGTGCACTTTATTTGGTATCAACATTATTTTGTAAGCAGTGCTGACAGTACTGTCACTACATATGAAATTGTACAGAAATAAAGAAAAACATGTACAGCTGATTCCAGGCTGAATCTGCATTAAAAAAAAAAAAAAAGGAAAAAATGTAAGGAGGTAAGGCTATACAGCACAATGGCATATATCCCTATTCTGAATTAAATTTTGCTCTGAAAAAGATCCCTCAAAACCAGGATGCTAGCAGAAATGAATACAAAACTCCGTGGCTTACAATATAGCCATAAGGATACTCCTTCCTTTTATTAGAATTGGTAGAGAAGGAACTTTGGTAATGGTTTCCGCATACGTGAATGACTGTCAGCTATATTTTAATGTGAACAGAGGATTCAATCTTGTTCCACTATATCCCTTTCCTCACTCCAAGAATGCCCAAGCCAATACCTGCCTTTCATAACTGCCTCTGAATAAGTACAACTGGTCAATTAGAAGGTAGGCCTGTCAATTAGCAAAGAAGCAATGCGATCCCTTGCAAAGAATTGCATTATAATGTGTGATACCTGTCATTTCAACAAAGGGAGTACTAAATACTCTACAAAAAATAAAGTCTGATAGACTTCACCTTGGCTTTTCTATCACAGATTTTATGACTAGAGACAGCCAGATTACATTGGGACTTTTTGTACCAAGCTCTATTTAGGCATACATCGTGGATCTAAATTTCTTTGTTCCAGCTGTCAGACAAAGAAAAGGATACCTCATTATTGTCTCACCTGAGCATACCGAGAACACCATCCCGAAATACAGTCTGAATGTTGGGAGGGTTTGTGTTTTTTTTGTTCTTGGTTTTTGTTTTGTTTTTTGGTTGGTTGGTTTGTTGGTTGGGTTTTGTGACAGAAGTACAAAACTAGTATAGATAATAAAAGGGGTTTTCTGCAAGGTTTATTTTCATATTTTTAAAAATCTGTTTTACCTGTGCTGTAAAAATGCACACCAAAGCATCACAAGTGCTAGGCTAAGAACACCAGTGAGTAGGCATCAAGCTGCTTTACGTTGAAGTTTGAAAGAAAATAGCACAGATTTTAAGATGTGGTGGATATTGAATTGTGCAATTGTAACATCTAAAGAAACTGGCTTGCAGTTTTGTTGAAGTTACCAGCTACAGGTCAGCATCACCAAAATGCAATTAGATATTATCATCCTTCTACAGTGAGGCACAATGATGAAAAGATATCAAATGTTCCGTCTTATAGAATGCATATTGCATACAGCTAACTATAATGACAATATAAATACCTGCACACAACCTCAAACTGATTGCTCTGAAAACTGCAGAGGGAAACTCTGCAAGGAAACTTGAAGCTTTGCTCTAGAAACAAAAAGAGAGAGTAGATAAAGGAAGTCTTTGTGGTAAGTGGGCTGAAAAAAAAAAAAAAACTGCATTCATTACAGATGAGCACTTGGATGACAGAATTTTGCTTTTAGTTAAACAAAATCTTTCTTTTTCCTCCCTCACTCCATGCATTCCCTTTCATGAGTTTTCCACAATAATGGTCAATATTCCAAGTCTCAGTTTTAAAAGTCTCTACAATCTCAAATACATACATCTAATTTTCTGTTTCAATGTCCTTTCTTTATCCCTGATGCCCTTCAACTTCACCTAGAATTAAACTGATACACTTTCTGATACACTCTGTGTCAGTAGATGCAAAACCCAAAACTGTATACAAACTATTAAAGACGCTGGTGTAGTTCAGCCTAGCCACATTTCCAATTTCACCATCCATCACTATTTTAGCACCCAGAACCCAGGAATTGCACTGTTTTACATCATCCAGAAAAGGTCATATTCTAAAACAGAAAACAGTAAAAGAAAAGAGTTTACAACATTTGACATTTCTTCTCAGACTATTTTGTCTGCCGTAAATCAGAATAAATTCACATATTTTTAAACGTTTTTGGATTTAATTAAATTCCACCAGCTGAAGAAACTTGAATTCAATGACAAAGGATATCATTTAAACACAGAATAGTTGCTGACAATAACTGGTGACTTATTTCCTTGCCTATCCTTTTGAACTTGGTTTCACAACCCAATTCCCTCTTCTCTGGGACATCCTTACCCCAGTTTCTCCCTCCTCTATTTCTCTGCCTCTTCATCCTCTTCCCTTCCCACACCCCCGATCTCAGCTAGCATCTGTTTCTTTAGTCTCTCTTCTTTCCCAGCAGTGATTTGGTTCCTCCTGAACTTCTGCTGAACATAGAAATTCACTCCCAAATTCACAAATAGGCCTCCATCAAAACTCCCCCTTTCCCCAACCACACTCTTGACTGTAATCAAAGGCTGCAATAAAGTTAAATTTTGAGATAGGACAACAGAGGAAATAAGGCTTTTTAGCTATCTGATCTTCACCTGCAGTTCGTTAGCTTGCATATACTGAGCTCTTGACTCTTTCCTAAATACCATCTTCAATATCACCTTCTCAAGATTGTTTTTGGCACTAATGCATGCATGGGGTGAACATAAAATAACTGAAGTCATTTTGGGCAGTGAAACGCAACTGTAGCTTGATCACACAACTGTAAAAGGGAAAAATAATAGAATGTTAAATGTAAAAGCTGTAGTCCCTCTTTTTCCTGGAGACTGTATCTGAAGCACACTTTGTCCAAGTTTTAAGTCATTAAAGTTGTCCAAATTTTAAGTCATTAAATATTATCTGACATTCCCATAATGGCACCAAATTCTGTAAAAAATACAGTAAGTTTAGGGTTTTCAAAGCAGTGTGAAATGTAAACATCTCTACTAAAACACGTTCTCAAACTGAGCTGTAACACAGGCACGTCTCACTGCAACATCTTATGGAAGACAAGCAGATATAACACACTTCCTTGAAATGGCAGCTGTGTGCTCTGCATGTTGGGAACAAACCTTGGAAAACCTGGGATTTCCACCCCAACACAGTCGTTTAAAAATAACACAGCCTGTATGTTAGGGCAACAGGGTGCAAAGCAGAGCTGGCAATTCTCTGTTTTCCCATCCTCACCCATCCAACAGATTTTCTGTAGTATTTCTTGTCAAGTTATCAGCAGCTTAAGAGTATGATAGGAAGAAAACAGTTAAAGAGTTGTTTGATTTCCCCATAGGAACCTCACAAAGCAGTCTATCAGCCTGCTTTGCGCTGGAAAGGCTGAAGTGAACAAAGGAAAGCATTACCATACAAAACATCTCCCACATGGGTGTGTTTTCCTTTTTGCTGCTTCCCATAAGGCTCTCAAAACACAGAATGCTAACCAAAATATTACAGGATCCTACAGATCTCCAGCATACCTTTAGACAAAATTAAAGAATAGTTACAGGCTTATATGCATAATCAAGAAACACCATCTAGAAACTCTTTGCCCAGAGTTTCCTTTTATGCATCTACACGTATCTGCATCTTTATGGAAGGAAAAAAAGAAAAGAGAAAGCAGTAGGGGTATACACCACAGTTTCATGGGAAGGGTTCAGCCCATGGCTGTTAGGCAGCTTGAAGTGGCGCTGTATTCTCTAATGAGCACCAATTCCCCAGTGCTGCTACAGGATCTCAAACAACCCCATTTCTTTCAGTTTCTAGGTCCTCTCTCTGTAAAAATGTAGACTGTAACAATTGCTCCATGGGGGCATCATTAGGCTTAATTAACACCTGTGTGAGATCTTCAGATAAAAGGATTACTATAATTACACAATATTAAGTGCTTCTTGCATAAGAAACCCTGTATTATCCCTTTCATAACTTGACCTTTTCGTAGAACTTAGTGCCTTTCTTGTTCTTTTAGAGGACTCTTCCCTATTAAGGACTGTCTTACCTCCTTAATCTTGTAATTCCAAAAGTAGGTAAAGCCCAGTCTCTCCTGTTTGATAAGAAGGGAGTCTGGAGTCCTTTTTTTTAAAAAAAAAAAAAAAAAAAAAAAAAAAACAACAAAAAACATTGTCCTCTTGCCCCGTCTTCCTCCCTTTTACACACTTTTCACATTTATGACCTTTTCATTCTGGCTCTGCAGCTGTCCCTCCTGTCCCAGTCCCAGCACAGAACCTGTGGAAGTGTTTCTGGCACAAGAATTACCCTCCCCATTCACAAAGCACCGGCAGGGCTGCACACAAGGATCACAGCACAGCAGTGTAGAGACGACCACAAGGCTGCTTACGTGCACCCCACAGACCTTTACCTGCTCTTAGGTCCCAGTTCAGCAGCAGGGTTAAGAACAAGAGAACATCCCACGGACCCCAAAAGCAAGACCCCAAAGCAGGACCCAAGGCCCAGGTGTGCCGAGCTCATGTGGTAACAGCAGATTCTGCTCAACCACAGCAGCTACAAGGAAGCTCAGCTCCCTCCATCCTCTGCAGAAGAGCCCTCACATGTCCTACCCCAGAGGAGAAGAGCAATGCCAGGGCAGTCTCAGTGCTCTCTGTGCTTAGCACGGCTAAATGTGAAAACTCTGAACCCAGGCTGGCTGCCTTCTTTCAGCCTGAGCCTGCAACATTTCACCGCCTGCAGTAGACTCTCCACCTACCTGCTCATCAGCCTCCCCGGGCTGGAAATTCAAGTTACCAGTCGGGCGGATGCCTTGCCTGAGAGCCAGGTGAGAACCAGAGCCAGGAGGGAAGGGCAAAGAGGAGCAGAGTTTGATGGGACTTGGCCTGCAGAGGTAAGGGCAGGAGTGCCCGCCAGCTATTGCCACCCTCTCCTGAAGGGGTTCAGAAAAGCACGTGCTCCAGAAAGGACATGGGATTTGCCATTTTTGTATGAACTCACATACAGAAGATGGGACGTCTTTCATGTGTAGTGCTGTAGTGCCAGAAGGCGTGGGTTCTGCTTCAGCCCTGCAGCTGAGCTCCACACACATCTCCTACAAGCATGGAAAACAAACACACTAAAGCCTGCTTTTTCCTGTAGCATGTGGTAACCACAAATGGAAGCGCTGCAAGAAATAAGTTTATTAGCATACGGCTTCCCAATAACTAATATTTGCCTTCTACATGAGCTACAATCAAATAGCACTGCTACAATAGTGAATTTGGTTATGAATTTCACACTATGCCACTATATCCACAACACCTCAACAGTTTTCCACAACCACCAGAGCGGCTGTTCTACCACAGCAAAATAAACACTGCCCTCCGGCATCCCACCTTGATTCTGTCCAGCAGCATCCTCTGCTATTGATATTGTTTGAGCACTGTCTTTAAAATAACAAGCAAGGATTAAATGGATGTGTCTAAACAGCAACTTCCATAAATATTTTTTCAAATACCTCTGGCAAATGCAATAGAAGATATCTGCTTTCCCCTCCCACAGCCATTCAGCTCATTTTTACTTTACCTCAGCTGGACAGTTTAGGAAGAACTGTGGTAAAATATGTAGATACGACAGATGGTATTTGCTGCTCTTTTATCAGTCCTGCTGCTTAGTAGTTTTCCAAAGTCATCATAATTTATCACTTGAAAAGTCCCAAATAGATCCTGGGTTCCACTACAACTTTGCCTTCCCTATTTTATGAGGGAAATCATTTCTGCTTACAGGAAACATTGAATCTTCAACTAAGTACCAGAACTACAAGAAAACACCTGAAACAACTGACTTCTGCTCTTTGCTTTTAAATTTCACCTCAAAAAGCCTTATTTCAACAGGTCTGAATAGAAGCTGTCCCCTGTACTTCACAGCTGGAGCAGTGGGACAGGGACAGCTCAGCCTTCCTTTTACAGTTCTCTTCACAATATCCACCCTCACCTTAAAACATGCTCATAGCTCTCTCTTCTGCCCCACACAGAGATTCTCTCTCTTCCCAGAATTATATGACAAATTATTTTTTTATATATAAATAAATAACCAACCTACTCAAAATATACGGTCCTCTTAGGAGAAATGTCTTCTTCATCATATATTAAAAGCTGTTCGTCTGACTTTCATTCTCCTTACTTTTATGGACAGAGATTTTAAGACAAGAAACAAGGTTAAAAATATCACTACCTGGCTACAGAACAATGACAAGAAGAGAAAGAGTCAAAACGATAGGTTTGACTCTAAAATACCACTTTTTGAAGACTGCGTTGCTAGACTCTCGGTTAATCGGTGTTCAGATTGCAACTCTGGCAGTGGTCATTTCTAAGCAAGACATTCTTCGGTGACAGAGGACATGAAAATAACTTTTCTCATGTTATTTACTAGAGGCTTCACATTTCAACACATATCTGCTTCCAAACAATAAGCTCCTGTCAAGTTAGCGTTCCATCAAATCTGTCAATTGCAACTCATTTTGTGCTACAGGACAAGCCGACACATTGCATAAAGGTCAAGTGGAAAAATGTCCCTTCCACTACATCAATGTCAGAAGTTGGTAAAGGTCACTCCATCCAATAATTGCTAGTACAGAAAATAACTTTGTTGCAATCTACATGATTTAAAAAAATAATAATACTGTTCAAGTCCTTCATTTTTTCCAAGATGTGACACGCTAACACCCCTGTCATTTTCCTGTGGCCCATATGCTCTAATGAGAGCAGCTTGACCTACAGGCTCTATAGTACAGCAAGTATAACACAAAATTACATTAAGATAACATTCCTGTAAAAGAATGAAAAATAAAATCCTGGCATACCTCAGTTATAACACCTTATAACTGTGAAGCTCCAATCAAAAGAGGAGTTCAAAGGGCTTCAGAGTCTCATTAAAATTTGGAATGCTGTGCTAAGATGAGCGATGGTACACTCATTTTACGGACCACTTGTCTGTAGCAGAGTGAAGCAGCTTGCAGACTTAAAAAATAAAAAAGCAAATACGATCACATATTCTAATACTTTAAAAAAAAGAAAATGAAAATCTGCTGCACTGTTCCTGCATAAGAATTCATTCTCTCTCTCATCTGCTTCTCCAGAAAGTATCCCTCTATTGTTTGGAACACCGTAAGTTGTAACATGCAAAATTAACGTGTACAAATACAGAAGTTAGCTTTACATCAGTTTAACACTGGAGCTGCAGCCATAAGGCTGAACAACCCAACTAACGTAGCTGGATGTATGACCCTCATCATGAGGGTAAGCCTGGCTTGCGTTGCAGAATAGCAGAAAAGAAGGGGAAGGAAAATGCTGAGGCTCACCTTGTCTCGCTGCATCAATCAAAAACCAGCTCATTTATAACTCAGTATACTCTTAGTCTCCATTATTAATGAAAGATTTTAAAAGGAACACTGGCGCGTAGGATTCAGATCCTGTACCAAGATAAGTTTGGAAGAAATTTTGCAGTTACTGGGAAGAGTGGTAGAAAGATTTTACACATTGGACTCTAAAAGCAGAAGACCTCAAGGATCTCCCTCACCCTAGTGTGTAACCAATGCTCTGATTACAAATCTGGATGCCCAATACTTATAAAGTTACCTGGGTCCTACCAGATTCTCCCAACACCACCTGAATATAAGCTGTGTGCATCCTGCGTGCCTTTCTTCTTCAATCAAACCAAGAAGAAACTTTTTGTTAAAGAAACAAAAAGTTAATCAGAGACAAATGTAACTCCATCTCTATGACATATACCAAACATTAACCACCTGAACCAACTGAAGTTTTGTTATCGCCAACGTTAACAGCAGGATCCGGCCATGCTGTGGGTATGTACTGTAAGATGCGCAGTGCAGGTATCTGTAGCCACATACCTCTCTTTCAAAGCACTTTTGCTTCATTTAGGGGGAGAAGAAAAAAAAATGTGGCATAGCATAGTAACTTGTAGCTCCTTTCCTAGGTTTTCATTTCCACAGTGAAGTGGAAGCTGGAAGCAAGCCAAGGGATGGGGTCACATTCTTCACAGACCTCTTCACTGCCACTTCAGCTGCCATACGAACGAATGGGAGTGATGTTTGTTTTACCCTCTGGCATGATTCCTAAACGTGTCAAATTCAACTAGTTATTCAAAGATATTCGATAACAACACTATCAAGACCTTAGAAAGCCACAAAGGAATTGTAGGTTTCTTCAGCAACAAGCACAGTGACTGACGGCAGCTCTTTAACGATAGGTTGTGAGCAGATACAATAAAGCACATCCAGAAGAAAACAAAATTAGCCTCAACATTATGGGTTTTCCAGCTGTTCAGTAAAGAAAGTTAGGAAACACATTTTTAAAGCCTCTTTTAGGTTAACAAAGTACTGTATTTGAAGACTCTCCCCTGAGATGTGGATGCTTTATTGTAACTGCATTACCACAATTGAAAATACCCCCTCCTTTCTGGAGAACATTATTTATGTTTACCTGGAAACTTCATCATGAGTGCATTACCAAAAAATTATCCTTGCCAGCTTTCTCCTACCTGAAGAAGTAAAGACTTAAAAATCCCTATCTAATAACCTAAACATGATGAATCTCACATCCTTCTGAAGCCTGTGGAATCTTCAGGTGCACAGCCCATTTGCAGACCGGAGTGGTTATAAGAGCCTATATCAAGGAAGAAAACTGTGATGTGTTTTTTGTTTGGTTGGTTGTGCGTTTGTTTTTGTTTGTTTGTTTTTGTTTGTTTGTTTGTAATAAAGGAATGAAAAGGTAAGTTCACAAACCTTATCTTGCATCTTTCCAAGCACAGTCCGGCAGCATGAATGTACACGCAACACAACACGGGCATTTTACACCAGCAGAAGAATCAAAAGCAGTGTTGAAGTGACAAGAATTGCCAGACTACATCAGACTCAGGTCCAACTAGCACAAGATCCTGCCTGCAGCAGTGACAAGTGGATGTTTCAATATTTCAAAGAATGGAGAGAAAGGCCTGTAGGGGCAGCCTGCCAGTCTCTGGAACGCTGCACACACTCCAAGTGCCAGGAAACCCTACCAAACTCTTCGGCAGTCTCCAGGAATTACAAGACTGTAATATCCTGTACTTAATGCAATTATGCTGTGATGAGTCCCGAGAAACAAACCTTCAAATAAAATTCCTAGTGCTAAGTTTCCAAACCCTTTTTCAAAAGTACATTTTTAAAGAGAGCTACGCAGAAGCCACAATCATGGCACAATAGGAGATGTGTCAAATACATGAAAGAACATACCGAAATGAAAAAAGTATTTGCATGAAGTTTCAATGAAAGTGAAAGTCTGAATATTATTCTTTCAGAAAGCTCCTATAGAATATTTCCCTCTGTACAACTACAGTATATCCCTGTTACTGAGCTTCCCTGATGATCAAAAGCCTTTTTTCAAATAACTTCTGTAGAAGTTCTCCCTGATGATGCTAAATTTGCACTGTCATCATTCTAATTTGCATTCATCTTCTTTCCCCCTCTGTTACTAGACAGGAGAATTAACATAAAACTCCCAAACTTAGAAATAAAATATTTTGCAAGTAGCAAAAACGTCCCTTCTTCATTTCAGATGCTCCTGGTGACTCCATCCAGTTTCACTAATCTATCTTCAAAATCCAAACAACTTATCATATGTACATATACTTAACCTGACTTTAATTTAATCCTTTTTCTATGGCAAGAATTAAGGTATTTGATGTTAAGGTACCCTCTAGCACTACAGCTTCTTGCCCTTTCCTAGCTTGGCTCCATTTTTCTTCACATGTAAACACGACTTTGGCTTCCTCATTTAAATCCACTACAGACGAGACCTATCTGTGAAACTAGAGTACACATTTCCTCAAATCTGGCAGAAAGGACTGGAATCTTGTTTTGCTCTATGGCAGCTGGCCACGAGGCTCTCACTGGGCCCAGGCGTGGAGCTCACCCAAGGATGTTACAGCAAGGTGCAATTCCAGCTGAACCCCTGATGTGCAGGCTTGTCACCGCTCCTGCACTCACAGCAGGGCTAAGAAAACAATCACAAGGCCAGCAGTTTTAGCTCCAGGCTGCAGGCTAGAAAGGAAGAAACAAAGACATTTGTGTAAGCTTTAGGAGCCAGGTCAATGGAGAGGTGCAGCGATAGCTCAGTACAGCTGCTCTGCTCCCCATACCAGAGGTAGACTGGGAATTTCCTAGAGGTAATACAGGTAGGAAGGATGCAACTGTGTGGGACTGATAGAAACAGAGAAGGAAGGAAGGAAAAAAGGAACAGTGATGCCTGTGATTATGAAGGTGCAAAGGTAAAAGACATGGCAGAAAGCACAAAAGCAAAGTCTGAAGGAATGTGATCTGAAGTGAGAGGTGTGGCTAGGAAGTAACAGAAAGGACAAGGAAAGCTAGAAGAGCATTTGAGGGTGGACATTTGAAGTAACAGAAAGGACAAGGAAAGCTAGAAGAGCATTTGAGGGTGGACATTTGATGCATCCTCCACCATTTGGGGGGAAAAACAACAAGCAAATAAATATATGACACAATTTAAATGTTTGCATTTGGGGAAGAAAAAAAAAAAAAAAAAGAAGAAAAAAACGCCTACCAAAATCCCACTGTTCTTCCAAAAAGCCAGAGGTACAGTTCTGTTCTTTGACTCCCAGCAAAACTAGACAGCAATAAGTTCACACAGCTCTTTGTATTATACTTTCCTGCTAAAATACCTATCCCTGCTATCACATGTAAAAGGCTTACAACTTCAGGGACGGTGAACTTCATTAGGCACTGAAGATGGCCTGCAGAATCTGACCCAAAACATTCACAGCCAGCAGGAAAATATCATGCAAAAATATACACTGCCATCACCCAAATCTTTCTCACCAGTTTACAGAGGGATTCAAACCAGCAGATTTATATCTGATGCAAGCAGCTATACTGTGAGGCTCCCTCCCACATTAAAGAGCACAGTGGCTTGACCTCCAGCTCCATTCATACTGCACTATTGTTCTCAGGCTCCTGGGTGCTTCTGCAAATAAAGGAATGCAGGGGGAACATCACCTGGCAAGAAAAAAGTCAGTATCTTTCCACCCTATTGAAAATTAACTCATTGAGAGAAGGGGAGAAGTAAGGTGTCCCTTGTTGTCATGCCTCCACCTTGATTTCAGGTAACTCTGAGACAACAGAGTGACTATTTTGCAGCAGCTCTGCAGCCCAGAGGACTGCCGCCACCACAGGAGTGCAGTGCAGCAGCAGGCTGATAATATCCATCACCCCCAGGGGACCACAATTAGCAGGTGAGGAGCAAATTCAAGCCCTGCTCACCTGGTGACAGACAGAAATAGCAGCAGCACAGGCTAAGGAAGCCTGCTGAACAAATGCATAACAAGGTCATGGGAGAAGAAGATGCAGGATCTCGGGGTTGGAGACAAAGGACATTTGCCAAGCACATTCCTGAAGTACAAAGCAAAGTTACAATATTTGTGTATCTCTAGCAGTAAGACAAGGTCATGGGAGCAGATGACGTGACAGTGGGAGACACAGGAAAGTGAGTTTCTTGCCTTTCAATCACTGAAGTTCCTCACAGCATCCTGTGCATGCAGGTTGATCGTGCACAGTCCTCATGCCTGAAAGACTGGAAATCTTCACTTTAAAACAGCATCTGCTGGGGCTTGATTGCAGAATAGGAGCCCTGGTAACTCCCCACAGTTAAAATTAAGGCAGTAAAGAAACAAACACCTGGTAACCCTTCACCAGAAAGGACCCCCAGGTAGGGTATTTCTGAACGAACACGTGCACAACCCCAGGCGAGAAAATCCATACATGGATAGCAGTTCTGTCCCGCTGGGGTTACCCTGGTAATTAACACTCCCTTCTTCATTATGGTCATGCACACAGATTTCATTAGCAAGCAGCTGTCCGTGCCTTGAAGTTACTGAGAAATAAGGAAGGCAGCAGCCATACAAGGCTCAATACAAAAAACACAGGTGGCAAGAGCACCGCCTGCACAAAGACCGTGAACCGACAGTAAGGCACTGAGCACATCTTGCTACTTTTAAACACATCCTAAATCTACAGGATATTCTTCAAACAGGTACTGGAGGCCCAGCTGGCCTCCTCACTGATAGAAGACAGGGTAGTTATGAATATTGCAAGAGCTGGCAGTGATGAAGTACTCTTTAAACTTTTTGAACCTACCCTGAGCTCCCAAGGAGAACGTTCTCTGCCTAAAAATAAACATCACTACACCTTCATCCTAACCTTCAAAAAACCTTCAGAAGAAATCTCCACAGCTAGTTAATCTCAGCTGAGCGAGATATGAATGCCAGCCTCTCTGGATCTCTCCTCTGCAAGTAGGTTTGTGCTGTTGCTTTGAACTCCTTTGCATAGGAGAGGCAATACGTATATTTGGTGCCCTTTAGCTGGCCCCAATATCTTCCAGCTACTCACACAGGAGCTGAGAGGATAGGTCTGTGCACTATACACTACTTTAAAGACCTCCAACTGTCAAGCCAGCAGATGAGAATTAAATAAAAGTCTAGTACTTCATGTTGTTTTCTTGATTTTTCCAAAGGTTATGCAGTGTACTCTGGCACAGGTAGCCTTTCTGGTTGCCTACCAGAGCTGTAATAAATGCTTTCGTTACCTTCCCCAAGGTACTTCAAAGTATTCTGCACCACAAATAACATTCAGCAATATTTCTGTTAGGTATGTATAGGAAATAGTTGAAACAATGTGTACTGTTGCATTACACGGCAGTTAAATCTTAAAAACACTTTGGTAAATTAAGGTCAACATACAGTATGTCTTTGTAATGTCAGGGCAAAATAAATAAAGATCTTACAAAAAGTATAAGAAGATGTGTCTTGGAACTAATAGGCATCAATCCTACAAACCTGAACCACCAACCACACAAACAATAACTCTTTAGGTCTTTCTAGACAAAGAAATATGAACCCCACGGGGATCTGCCTTACGTGAAGGGGCAGAAAAAAAAACCCTTATCTTGGTTAAGAACTCTCCAGCATCGAGGCGCTCTGCTCCAGCAATGGGGCAGGCACAGAAGCCAGTGATCTGGTACATTTGCTGTGGAAAGAAGTAGCTTGACTAGAAGCACAAAATGCCAGGAGTATGCAGAACAGTAAGAACTTAAAGTTTGTCTGATATAAATATAAGAAAGGCTGCCTCTTTGGAAAGGGAAATCAGGGAAAGCTTCTATGAGCAAATAAAGTAAGCGTCTCAGAGGAACTAATTTTCCATCTCTTCTAACTTCTGAAATAAAAATTGATTTTGTAGACGACCACTTTGGTTCTTTATTAGTTCTTCTTAACAGCATTCATTCTGAAGGACAATTAGAGGCACTTCACAAGGAAGCTTCTATTAAGCAATTATACCTATAAAGTTAAAGCAATGAGAAAGGGCATCTAGACAAATTAAAACAGGCACGGCAGACTCAGCCTCTGTCTCCAGAGAGGAGACATGATGCTGTTGCTTACACTCAAGGGAGGCAAGGGAACAATAGCTGACACCACTAACAATACAACCTCTACAGGAACATACATGGAGGTGAAAGAAACCTCTTACCACCCTCCCTATTGCACAGGCTTGTTAAAGCCAGAGCTCAGGTTTGCTTCCTTACAGCTACAGCCCAGGGGATGCTTGCCCAGCAGAAGCAGGAGTGCTGTGTAACCCCATGGACAACTCCAGCCTTTACGTGCCCTGTGTCTCCAGTAGCCACCATATAACTGAGCTCTGACTGGGATGGGAACAGAATTCCTTTTTTTCCTCATCTGAGCAAAAGCATCATTTGTCCCAGTACCTATATACGATTTAAAAAAAAAAATCAGTTTCATGTTTTTTTTGACACATAGAATAATTTTTCTTTTCCATTCAGCAAATAAGTATGCCACAGAAGAAGGAAGAATCAAATGCAGCTCACCTGTTTTGCTACCCAGACTGTTTCTGAGTAACTCTTGCCTGTTTACACTGGGGAGTCATTAGAGACATGCAGCCATATCTTCTCATTGCTGAATTTAAAAGGAAAGGGCTTTCTTCCTTCTTTTTTTTCCCAAGAGAAGTAATAGCAATCAAATAGTTTTGCTGAGCATATAAGACCACCAAAAATCCAGACTGCATAGGCCAGTCAGTACAACATCTATCCACAAGCATAGGCAAAGTATCTTGAAAGCATGAAGAGAGAAATATCTCTTGCATACAGTACCAAACAGGTTCACCCAACAAGCAGAGCTGCACATAAATGACACAAGAAGGTGAGAAAGCAACAGTAACAGTAGAATAATATCAGAAAGCTATTCCAGTAGCGGTGCTTCTGGAGGCACAGTTCTCTAAAACACAACTAATTTTAATTCTTTAATAATTCTGCTTCGAATTCAAATATTCCTCATTCTTTCTCCTCAGCATCTTCAATGCTTCTTTTTCTAGAATATCTTATTTTACACATCATAAAAAATGTAAAGATATATACATTTTTTCTCTTTAAACACTCATACATCTTGACTCTTCTCCTCCTAGGTCCTGAGAGGCAGATGACCCTAGCACCCCTTCCCTGAGAACTCCTCGCTGTTTCCATTCTTTTGGTTAGATGGCAGCAGCCGAACCAACTCTTGGAGCGTGCCTTTGACTTGGGTAACGTAGGTGACTTCTGTTCTTGCTCATAGAAGTTTTTTCCAGCAAGGAAAGATGATAATTTAAATATTTCAAACTTACACACCTGCACTAAGATATGAATTTGGGTGCTGTGCTTATGGGTATTATTTCACTTTGTTTTTAATTACTGCTGGGTGCTTTAAAAAGAGATGAGATTTTTGGTTTATTCTTTCTTTTTTCCCCTCTAAAGGGCATTTCATAGAGAGCATACTATCCCTGGACAACAAAACTATGACATTTGGCCTACGAATACAGAAGATACTGCTTGCATGCACTGGGAGAAGGTCAGGATAAGCGTAGCACCCATAAGTCACTGCAGCTACTTAAACCTGTGAATGTCAGACTTCAGCAGAATTACTAACGTGCTCTCGTGCTTCTTGCTTCCAGTTTACCTGTTTGACTCTTGCTCAGATTAAGGATTGAGAACTTGTTCCCCTTGAACAGTAGTTGACAGAGGAGGATTTTTCAGTAATAAAACCCCCTAGTCGGCTTTCTACTGCATTCTGGTATACTGCAGGGACCTTCCCTCCCTGAATTCCTAAATGGTCATCATTAAAACAGGCATTTAACCTCAGCTGCCTCCTGCTGAGAAAGTTCTTGCTGTCACTCAAGCTTCAAACTGAAAAAAGCCAAGTGCAGAGCAGCAGCCAGAAATCATTCCCCCACCACCCAAGTATTTGACAGCACGAGCAGTCACCCATATCCTCAAGACTGAGTAGGTGATGGTCAAAACGCAGGGGAGAAAAAAACAAATGACCCTTTGTTGGTAAAACATTCAAATACCATTTTGGGGATAGAATGCCACCGTCAGATATTTTAGTTCTAACAAATATGAATTCACACACACTTCATAGTTTCTGCAGGTCTAATTTATTGCAGACAAAGCTCCTTGAAGAATTTTGTGTTTTCACAAAAATCCAACCATGCTGGGAACTTCTTACAACCCATCTTCATTTCCTCCCTAAGGCCTTAAGGCCTACCTGGGTCAGTCCATAATTTAGACATCATTTGAAGATGGAAATAAGTTGCCATTTCCACCCAGTGCTCAGCTATAGATAGGACAGTACACAAGCCACAGCTTTAAGCTGACTGATTAAAACTTAAATCTACCCCAAGCTTGCTTGGTGCCAGGCTCAACCAAGGCACGATCAACCCAGTCAATGCAGTACCACATCCTGTAAATATAGGTTGACAAGACTGTGTATTGACAGAGAAATGGGGTGTAAGGTTATTCTGAAGAAACCAAACCCATTTGATGGTGTACAGCAAGATCCTAAATGCCTCTGCCATTTTTCTCCCTTCGTGTTCCATCTGCAATCATTTACTGTCCTGCTCCAGTAGCTGCCATCAGTCTCACAGATGAAGTGGCTGTGGCAAGCAGACAGCAAAGCAATTTTTTCCCCATCAGAACTGATGCAACGGAGGGGAATGCATGCAGGGACTTGAATACACACAAATCAAGTTCACAGGGACTGTGTATACGATGTAAAAGAGGGAAACAGGAGCAAGGTCAGCTAAAAGAAATGCCACCTTTTTGGAGAGAATAACCATTATTAAAGTGCTCAGCTGCTCCACCTGAGACTGAAGACCTTAAGTGAGTCTTCTCATGTAAGCACTCGTGCTGTTTCCTTCTGAATGGTAGTATTTTCAAAGACCTTTGCAAAATGATTCAAAATAAAGCTAAGTAAAGGTGAAAGACAGAAAAGGGCAGTGACTGAGCATGCAGGCTCACAGCTGAAGCAGGGGAGATCTCAGAGCAGTGCTCCCTTCCAGAAGGCCAGCTCTGCTTCCAGCTGACGATGCTCTTTTTGCATCTGCCCTATCATCTACGCTGTTCCTGTAAATTCATACTGTAACGGGGAGCTTATGAATTACATTCATTTTTATGGGAAAAAAAGGTTTTGCTAAGTGACATACTTTTGGGAATGTATCAGGGAATAACAGAGTATGCCTATATACATTTAGAGGTTGCCTTACTTTTTTTGAAATCTCAAATCATAAATAAAGGTGAACCACACCAGAAGAGATGAAAGTTTCATTTGTGAAGTACAAAAATAGTGAACCACTTTAAAATTTACTTTATAAAAATTACACAAGAGCTTTTTATACACATTTGACAATGAGAAAAATTTACTTATAGGTTTTGTTTTTAAGCCAAACCTTTTAAAGTATAAAATATTTATAAAAAGAATTAAAAGAATAAAAAGAATTACTCCAAAAACAGATAAAGCAGAATCAAATTTAAGAATGTGACTGATAGTCATACCCCTATTCATATGCCTTTTTTCCAATGCCCCAATTCATTTCAAAACATGTACAGTTCTGCAAGTGCCAGATTGCTGGTGAGATTGCATGGTTGACCTTCACCTTTATGATCAAAAGAAAGAGATGAAAGTCGCAGTACTGAGCATTACCATCTCTTCCACCTGTACCCTCCTTTAGAAGATATCCAGCAGCCTAAATGTACTCTTCATCTACAGATGTTTTAATTTTACTTTTTCAAAGTTAGATAGTATCAATTCTGAAGAATTATCTTAAAAAAATAATCCAAGACACCCAATAGCTGGAAAACAAAACAGCTACAAAAAAAAAAGAAACACACAAACTTTCCCCAATAGTAGTCAGAAGAAAATGGTGATGGTTGTGAGAGTTCCCCTAGTTCTCCTGAATATTTCCCCAGCTTCTGGAATTTTTCCAGTTCAAGAAATCTCCTGAGCGTGTTATGGGGTGGGGCTTCTTTGTTGTTTCGTTTTCTTGCTTAGTCCAGTCTCTTGCAGTCACTCCACATCCACAATGTGCTTTAATGAAGAGATCTTCACACAATGGACAGCTGGCACATGGAACCATTTCCTTTGGTTTGGCTGGAACCTGGATCACCTTGTGCCCCCGCCTTAGGTCTTGTGCCTAAAAGTATGCATAGGTGCATTTCTTGCACCAGAAAAGCATATCTACGTTTAATTTTCCTTGTGCAGTTCCTAGCCTACTCAATCATTCCATACAAAGCTGTTCCTTATCTGAGCATCTCTGCTGTCCTCTTCTGGACCTTTCACACATGATTATACCCCTTCTGAGATGAGACGACCAGAACTGTACACCTGCATCAGGATTTGAATGTGGCACAGTGTCTTCTATTTTGACTCCTGGTACATTTGTAACCTGACTAACTTTTATGACTTACTGCAAAGTAACAAGTTCCAGGTGGGCTTCTGTTTTTTTTTTTTTTGTTTGCTTGTTTTTGTTTTTTTGTTGTTGTTGTTGTTTTTTTTTGTTTTTTTTTTTTGTTTTGTTTTTGTTTTTTCTTTTTTTTAAAGAGAAGCAACTTCTTCATTTTCACCCTGAATTTTCTAAATGGTCTCTACCATTTTGTAATGCAAAGCTAGAACCGTTTTTCCCCACATAAATCACAATCATGGAATAGAATCATAGAACAGTTTGGGTTGGAAGGGACCTTAATGACCATTTCATTCCAACCCCCCCAGTAAAGCTGGAACAGTAAGACAAACATCCAGGCACACAAATTCTTCCTAAAGGTGGTGTGTCCATTGGTTTGTCAGGTTGTGGTCAGACACCTGAAGATAGTGAAAAACACTGTCTGAAAAGTACCAAGATCCCTACAAAATGCCAGTCTGAGAAAGCAGTATATTTAACTCAGTCAACACCCTTGCTGACAGTCACAAACCCGTCTTTCCTGGCTGTTTCACAACACAGGAGGAAGAACGTGAAGAAAAACTTCCCACATTACTGTTCACACAACTTAAACCCTAGATCTAGGCAAAAATGTTATTAAAAAACATTTATTCAAGACTGCATAGTAAGTATAAAAATTATATTGTTATGTATGTCAAATTCAAGCCTCTGTCTCCTGTGAGCTTTCACTTAGCATGCCTGCATACAGCAGCTTTTCAGCACACTTCAGTTCGTACTTCCTTGCAACACACCTTTCAAAAGCTTGTTCAGGCAGAGACAGAAGCTGAAAAAAAAGCTCTTCAATTTAGATATTGTAATTCTAGATGTTAGATCAGCTGCTCCTGTTACAAGGCTAGGATTTTAGGGTTGAACATTAGGACAGCACAAATATTTCAGGTTCAGCATGCCATGAAAAAAAAAAAAAAAAAAAAAAACAACCTACAGTGAGCCACCTAGTTATAATCAGGCCTTTTTGTTGAGATTTATCCCAGGTGCTCTATTCTACACCACTTTTGGTGCAGTGCACCAGATGCTTCATATAGTGCCACAGCACACTCAAATCCAGGCTTGTTTTGTTCTTTACTACCACCAATACAACTCCCCATGAAATTGAATGAACCCTGGATGGCTTCTAGCAATATAAAAGTTAAAGCCTTTTCTCCAAAACATTATTTCTCCAGCAAGCTGCTGATAGCAGGGAGACAGAGGGACTTGGGAATGCCAGAGGATGCATGAATTAACAGCCACCAGTAAGTCAGGGGGACAGGACATTCTGCAATGACCTAATTGGAAAGGATATGCAGCTTTATTTCTATTTGGTCCCAGATTATGTCTGCGTTATGCTGATCCACAGCACCTCACTTTGCTTTTTGTTCAATTTGACACAGATCAAACCAACCCAACTCATTTACTTCATTGATTTTTTTTTTATTCCTTAAAAATCTCAGTGAGCATGAAGATGTTCCAATTACTTCCCACCTCTCTCACAAAAATCAAAACCAAACACAATGCCTAGCATTCAACCAGTAGGACAGCAGCAGAAGCTTAAAACTGACATTGCATGGGATCAGCTTGTACACTCTCACCACCAGCATTTCCTGCAGTCTCTTAAATTTTTGTCCAAAGCCTGTTACTGTGTAAGAGTGCTACAAATTTCCTATCTTCATCTTTTTGATTGATATTTATTGCTACTATGCTATCATCACCCTAAAAAGACTAAAGATGTCCATAAAACATGACTTTTTTTTTTTTTTTTGCTGCTTTAACCACCCCTCACCTTCCATAGGCTAAAGAAAAGAAAATGTGCACAGCCCACACACGGTGGAAGCAGCACAAGGAAGCATCGGAGAGGGCTGACACACCTACAGAACCATGAATATACCCAAGTATGGGCAGTTGGGTCTGGGCACATAAGACAGTAGGGAAACCTCAGGAGAACGGAGAAGTTAATTGACTCAAGGCAATCCCACTTTGCAGATGAGTTTGACAAGCGATGGAAGGTCCATTGAGATCTCCAGTAAAAGCATCTTAAAAAATTCACCCAGACACCACCCAGTGACCAGCAACGAGTGTTGTCAGTTCCCCACAGAGAACTGGCATTGGAAGTCTTGTGTGTTTGCTTTCAAACAGTAGTTACAGCCTTTCAGCATCTTTTTAATCCCCAGTTGCACAGAAGTTATGCTGCCATGCCATCTAGGAGTTTCTGTCCGTGTCCAGCCATCTATTAAGCAGGCAGTAATTAAAAAGAGCAGGTGTCCCTCCACTCCTTTAAAAAGGGAAAGACAAGGGCAGCAAAATCAATTTCTAGTTGTTGGTTGAATTAATAGTCGTATTGCCTCCAGGGGTCACATTGCAAATGGAAGACAATTTTCTTATTTGAAGTTAATATTTCTAAAGAGCAAGGGAAAGATAAGTCTGTCCTGAATATAAAAAAGGGCTGCATGTTTTTGCAAGTGAAAAGTAAGCAGATGGGCTGGGTAGCAAGAGAGCCATGTCACTCAGTCAGTGGGTACTGTCCAGAAAGCGTATCAACACTTCTCGTGAGTTACACCCATCAGAGCTCCATGCCTCAAACTGCAATTCAGCAAGTACACGAGTCAATTATGCATAATTGCTTATTTTGTTCTGATTTTTTTGTTGCTTGTTTGTTTGTAAAAGACTAGCCAGGCTGTCTGGGAACAGCTTGGCTGCATCATGGACTGAGAAAGAGTCCTGCTATCATAGGAGGGGTAGCCTGTGGTGTCAGTTTTAGACAGCAGATGGCTTGGAGTAGAGAAAGCTTCCAAGCACATGGTATGCCAAAACTTCAGCAATTTTCTTTTTTCTCAAGCAGCTTCCAGGAACACAAAATGTAGCTGAACCTCTTCCTGCTGGCCAAGATTAAAATAAGAGAACATAGTAGAATCCCATAAGATACTACTGCTTCCTGAAAAAATATTTAGGCTGCAGAGTCCAAGCAAAGACACCGCATTACCAAAGCAACTTCCTCTTCAATATTAGCTAAGGAATTAAAGATATAGAAAGTATGATGGCATTTTCAATGTGTGCGCATAAACAGACCAACAGCAAGATCCTGTTCTGCCTCAAAGACACACCCTGACATGACAGAAACTGAACAACAGGGACAACAAATGAGGGTCAACATCAAAAGCATTTCCAGAAGTTGCTGACTGTGTCTACCCCACACATGTAAAGAGTAAAAGATTATGGTAACGAGAGCTGTTAAGTATAAAAATCCAAGGTAGTAAAAAAGATAAGGTAAGTAATACAGTCAAAGGAGTTTCAGACCTTTAAATTGTGACCAGCTCAACCCCTGTTCCTACTCTATGATTAAAAATCAATAACAATTTGATAAGCCTGACTGCATAAAAAGAAACGGTTCCTCCTGCTAGTAGGCAGAAGCCAAGACCAAGCATTTGAACTGCAGCGTCCTAGTCCACACACAGCTGGCACCAAATTAATAAATGGATATGGATGAAAAGAGTACCCCTTTTAAATTTCAGACTGGTGTCTTGATGAGAGTAAGCCAGATAAGATGGAAGAGTTGTGATGCTTTTGCTCTGTTTTGTTGCATGGGAAATTAAGTTTAATTTATACTTCACATAAGCACTTGCTTTCCATAACCACCCAAAACCTTTTTTTGGAGGTTATGTGAATTAGTCAGAGAAAGACAGGATAAACAAGATTCATTCAAAGAAGATTAGGTTTTGATAATTTGCATGAGCCTGTCTTCCTATCCCCTTAAAACCTTTACTCTGGTAAGTTTAAAAAAAAAAAAAAAAAGTAACCCAAGACAACATACCCACAGATTCCAGAAAGCTTCTAAAAAATTGTGGCAGAAAAAGACGGAGAGTACAGCATAACAGAAGTTGCTGTGTTATGAGCATAACAGAGTTGCTCTGATCTAAGTGGCCTAAGAGATATCCTAACTCCAAACGTGATCGTGCAGGGAAGTTACCATTCCCTACAAGCTAAGAGTCTGTATGCTCACATTCCTGTATACGTTTAAAGAACCACCCCAGTAGTTCTGTAAAAACTTATTTCTGAAGAAACAACAGGGCATGTGGAGCCAATAGTGCAGTTCAGCAGCCAAACTCAGTCCCAACGCTTCATTGCCAATCCATTTGCCACCTGCACCAAGCAAACTTGGGAAGTTCAAAAACCACAGGAAAGAATGGGAAAAGGATTCTAAAATGTTTGGGCAATAGATTTGTACTGAGCAAAATATATTTGCTTCTACTGCAAGCACAACTCCCACAGACACAAAAATATGCTGGCTTTTTTTTTTTTTTTTGCCTCCTATATTCAGCAGTATGTTTAACCTTGGAGCTGTCAAGCTCCATCATGAATAATGAGCCATGACAACATTCCAAGTGATCCTTGGAGAACAGACCAATTTTTACTATATGCTACGCAAGGCAAAACGCCGTTATCGTATTCCCATGGCATTGTACCTGCTCTGAAAATATACAGTAATGTGGCCATCAAGAGGAGACCACAAGTAAATACAGAAACAAATCAGCTACTTCCAGATACTTCATCACACAGAGATGCAGAGTAAGCAGTAACACACGAAGTACCCTAATGTCTCCTATTTAAAATTAAATGAGGGCAGAGAAGGAGATTCATCTCTGTGAATATGCATTTTATACAAACACTTCCCAGCCTAGAAATACCCGTGTTTGAGGCAGCACACAGTCACCACAGGAGGATGAGAGAGGGGCTTGGTGGCATCCTGCAGGTCTCGCAGCAGTGTACTCACCTGGTGACCTCCAGCAGATGAACATGGGACAGAAGAACAACCTCTGCCCTGATGCACTCAGAGTGCAAATACCCCCCCAAGATACACACAGCACTCCCAGAAAGTATAGGAATAAACTGGGGTTATTTGAATGACCAGTCGAAGTTCCTCTACACCAAGCCCCTACCACACAATTGCAAGCCTTCAGGAAGGACAAAACACAAGTAATGGCAAAAGTCATTTCTGCTGGGCTCCTCCCAAGCTCAAAAGGAGGAGGAAGACAGAACAAATTGACTGGGGGGGAACAGATAACTTGGAAGAAATAAGCTAAGGCTTACAGCATTTAAACATGGATTTACAACTCTCCCAACAACAACTAAGAGTTGTAGCTCAAAATATCCCTTAAATAAAACAGAGAAATTCATCATCTGTTCAGGAAACAAGTGCTATTCATTAACATGCACCTGAAAACACAGATGTTCTCTGACAGTCCCAAACAGCAAGCACCTGTTTTGTGTTTATGCAAAGGGAAAAAATCAAATGTATCCTTTCTCCTGACCTGTTTGCAGTGAGGTATTTGTTCATGCCTTCGGGAAGGGGGCAGCTTAGCCTTACTGTGTGTCATTTCTGGGTCTAGTACCAGAAGTAAAGATACAGTATAGCACTTTTTCCTCTCTGCAGGGGCACCATTTTACCTACACTTCAGTTTCAAAATTTGCTAGAAACTATGACAACTTTCAGAAAGCACTGGAGAGCATGGAGGCATCAATGTCATTTAGATGACGTGACTTTCTTCAAGCTGCTAAATTTGCAGGAGCAGAGAGCAGAAACCAGTTCTGAGTAATAAAAAATCCTTGAACTAACAAATCTCCTTCCCATTGAACTGCTGTAGGAAAAAAAAAAAAAAAAAAAAAAAACCACCTTCCTGCAAGACTAGATGGCTTTTAAAAGAGTCAAAGTCAAAAAGCCATACTGAAGTCTTGTCTACAGGTAAAGTTAGACTTGAGTCACTACCACTGAAGCAAGTGATACTGTATTTATTGACATTTTAGCTTCTGATCTGGAGGTATAGCCACTGGCGTGCCCCACCTCCACCTGCTCTCCTCTCCTCACTTCCATGTACCCAGCATTTCACAGCTAGCTATCTGCACCACCCAAGAGCTCTCCCCTTTCCTCCGAAGCATTCCCAAATCCATCAGTATTCCGATCTCCTATTCAGAACAGCTCTTTCCTTACCAGAGGACTCCCTATATCCAAAGAAATCCCCCAAGTTACAGGGACAACAGTTTTATCTGAGTAGTAAGAACATCCTAAGATCTCTGCATGCACCATGCTGGCTTCTCCCACTCCCCAATAATGTATTTCCATTTACAGAGCACATCATAGCTGTGTGCGTTTAGCAATTCCATTCCCTGCTAGCAATATTTGGCAAAAAGATCCCTTTAAAGAAGGCTAATTACAGATTTCAGCCAAACAGAAATTGGTACCAGGCCAATCTGCAAGCTCTTTAATAAGCTTTTAAACTTCACTTTACACCACACACGACTTTGTAACTCCTCTGAGAGCAGTGACCGCTTAGTTCTAAAAGCAAAGGTGGAAAGCACGCCCCTGCAACAGGTGGAAAGAAATTTGTAGCTCTAATTCTTCTGGCAGCACCCATACCTGTCTTTCCCTTGAGATTACCAGCCTACATTTCACAAAAAAAAAAAAAAAAAAAATCAGGGAGCCAGTTCAGGATAAGTAGTCTCACACACAAAATGGCTGACAGTCATATCAGAAGAGGAACAAAGACCAGTAAGACAGAAAGTAGGTCAAGGGCTCAAAAACTAGGAAGAGAAAACATTAAGGATGCATGGTCACGCACTGGAAAGGAATGCAGCATTTTGTGAGAACATCTGCATTGAGATGGAGTTCCAGTTTACAAAGGTATGCAAGAGTCCAACACGAAGTCTTTCACGTGTCTCAGTATCTAGTCCCATAACAAAAAAAATTCTTTCTGCCCATATGAGCCAGACTTGGCACAGAAAAGAGCAATCCCACCCACAGGTGCTCCTCAATACCCTTTGTCCTGGTCCAACTTTTGTTCTATATAAACTGTGCCCACAGCACCTGGTGAGATCAGTTTGCAGCCAGACCATTTTCCTAAGGGGAACTGATGGAAGGCTGCAACCTGCCCTCCATGCTACCTGTCCGAGAACTAAGGTAGAAACTGGAAAGTGTAATGGACAAGGTAAGTGTCAACAGAAAGGTGGTCCCGTTTAAAATTTACCAGACCAAGAAAACTAAGCAAGAACCTTCTGAGCAAGGTTAAGCAAGTCATCATTTTCCAAGGCGGTCATGACTACATGGCATCAGATCAGGTGTCACACCTGATATACTTTTTTTTTTTTTGCTTTGTTTTTAATCAAAGTGGATGAGCACCCAGAGAATTCCAGCTAAAATCTGTGGAAAGCACGTGCACTTCACACACGGCTGTCTCCAACTGGGAACTCAATCAACATGCACTTAAAAGAAAAAGAGAGTAATAAGCGTTACACATGCAAAACATATCAATGTCTATTCTATTTGACAGAGATGAAACCCATGAATAGATACAACCTGCTCTGCTTATAGCATATCTAAAGATTCTCCTCGTAGACTTGGAACAGTGGCAGATTTTTCTTCTGTGTAGACCAAGCTTTGAGAGGCCAACAGAACCACCCTTCTGCAAGGGCTACACATCTTCTCCCAAGACACTGCTAAAATACATTTGTCTTGTCTTCTTGGGGTTTGGGAGATGAAGGAGGGAACAGAACCATGATATGAATGCACAGCTTAACACTAACTCTGGCACAGACACAGGCAAGCCACAAGTTTGACTACTCAAAAAAAAAAGTGAGAGGAAAAAAGGGGGGGGGTATCTTTTTCAAGCTTTATTATCTGAAGTGCCCTTGCAGGTCACTGAAATACTTGCAGTATTTTCCAAATGAAGACAAATTTATCAGGAAGAACTTCACCTAGAACTTCAAGACTGTTAAAATATGTTTTCTGTAACAGTAGTCTGTGTTCAGAAAACCAAGAAGAAACCTGAGATGTATGTTAATAGATGCTCTAATTATTAATGCACACACACACACAGAGCTTATGAGAGGTGCCAATCCCTTTGAATGGGAAAGCACTATTCAAATACAGATACTTGCCAGCAGCTGTATCACCAGTCATATTCCCTAGCTGGTTTTGATTCAACTCAGTGGGCATCAAGTTAATCCCACAGGACAGTATCATTCACTTTTATCGTAGCTACTGACCTCATTTCTGTGTTTGAGCTCTGCTGTAGTGTCATGACTAAATGTAGCAAGCAACAAATCACACTCTGTCAGCAGCCAGTGCCTGTCCTTTCTCCTTTCGAAGCTTTCATTCATTTCTGTATTTTTTCAAGTCATGCTGCTTCAAAACAGCTGATCCAGATGGTGGATATTCGCATTTCAACCTTCCCACATGGTGATGTGGCTCAAGAAAATAAAAACTGTTGCTACCTGCTGCTGACCTACTTCTTTCTTTAATTTGTTTCCTGCCATACCACAGAATGAACAATAGAGTTCAATGAACTCATCTTCCATACCTAACCACAGCAGTGTAGCAAATATAAAATAAAATTAATTGGGATGTGGTGGGGTGGTGGGGGAGGGGATATATGAGGAAGCAGCATGATTCAGTGGGAGGTAGGGGGGAGCAACTCTCACCTCTGTCATAATCATCTTCCTCTATTGCTTTTTCCTGAAGCCTCTGAAGCCGTAAGATCAAGGATTTTATCTACATACAGAAAAGAAATACTTATAAAGAAGTTGCATTTAAAAATCACTATTAATTTTTACATAATATAAATTTACAGGATTACTACTACATCATTAGAAATGCCCAGTTTTGAGAGTTAAATCCAACATTTGTTAACTGGACAGATCTATTCAGAAATCAGCTGAACGGCAGCCACTTGATCCAAGCATGGCTTTAGTCCAAGCATCTACAAAGAACAACAAACAGTATTTCTTGAAAAGCAAAAGAGCTTGTATGAGCATTGACTAACCGAAAGGGTAAGGATTATTATAGGATTCTGTCAGCGTAATATGTATTTTTGATCACATTCTACTCAATATTCTGTTCTTCAGTTCATTTAACAATTTTTTGCCTATCCAAGTTTTGCACAGAACAAATTCAGAATTCCATATGCAAACCACATTTCCTTCAGCATGTAAAAAGAGAAATACAGTATGAATATTTTGGGTCAAGTGTACTCACGATATGGCACAGAAAACTGTGTTCACATGCTGCCAATGAAGTTTCATTAAAATATAATTTAGGCTCATCTAGAAAGTGTTGACGTTTCCATTTTCTGAAATGTTCATATTACAAATGATAGATGGGAGAGGAAAAAAAAAACACATACAAAATGCCCTTACACACCCAAGAAGAAGCTCCTATTAGGATACAGTTTTATTTCAAGAGCTAATGCTTCTTTGTACTGAAGCTTCATCTTTTACTAAAATATTTCAGAAGGCCAGGTGTGCATTCAAAGGACATTAAAGGCTTTTACTCTTAGAAGAATTTGGTTAAAGTTATGCAGCTCTTTCCTTATTGCCATGCCAGCCACTGCCAAACACAGCTACAGTTATAGAACTGCAAAACGTTTTCTTATTAAGTTTACATGTGACCTGTACCAACAAGCCATTAGCAGCACTGAGAAAGGTAAGCCTGGAAAAAGAATCAGCATATATACTGATAGCCCAAAGCCTGAAAAAGTGTTTGGGAAAGCATTTTCCACTGCAAGAAGATTCGTACTCGAGACATTCTGCATCTACAAAAGATTTCACTCCTCCCTGGAACACTTTCATATTTAAATCTCTCTAGTTAAGCCGTAAATTGCATACAGAAAAATAAGTACAGCCAGTCAATAACTTACCCGAAACATTTAGTTATCATGACTACACAATCAACATGCAAATTAGGCAAGACATTTAAATTAATGGTATCTCTTCTAAATATGTAAGTGAAAGAGGATTGGTCAGAAAACAGACATAAAAGGTAATGCCAGAAAAAAAAAAATTGATTAATAATAGGCTACAGGATCCCCTGAAGGAAAAACAAAGAAAAAAGAAGTCATTGCACACATTCCCTTTCCATCAAGGTTTTTGGTGTTGTTTTGTTTGGTTTTGTTCTTTTAATTTATTATTGTTTTTCACATACAGAAACACCATTTTTTTTTTCCTCTGAGACAGGCGAGGAACATGTAACATATTGAAGGGAGGCGCTCTGAATCCTCACCATAAATTATTTTCTGTATTTTATGCCACGCTTTTGATAGAGTTCTAAAGGAGCCCACAGTAGAAATGGTTCAAGTGACACTTTTTTCATATATATGATATATAACAACCATCTAGACCGAGAGTACAGCATTGCTGCTTTTTGCACCGTTTATTCCTTCATGTACTCACAATGGCAGGTCATTTAAAACCTGCTTGGGTACCACAGCGCAGGCATGCCCAGGGCTAACTGACTGATACTGTGACAATCAGTGCTTTCTGTTTGCAGGCTAGAAAGACGTTTGGAGGCCCAACTAATCAAAGGGCTGCTTCAGAGCAGCATATCCTATACCTACCTGTACCATGTGATGACCACTTTTTTTTTTTTTTTTTTAAGTACAAAAAAATTATAATTTTAACAACTTTGGCACTGGCTCCTTTGCTTGGCTAAAATAGTCTGGTCCCTTCGGAAAAAAATTGAGACTTGCTCATTATTATTACAATTGGAAGATGCCACAAATTAAACACACAGGACCAAGGGCAAAGATGTCTAAGGGCACAAATTCCCAGTTCTCCACTCAAGGAATTAATGAACACAGAAATTAAAGATAACTATGTTTCTTTTGTGTCTATCAGATAAGCATACCAAAAAGACAAAGTTTTGTATTTCTATTATGTTACATATTCCCAAATTTGTATTTTAAAATAGAGAATTAATTTCCCAAGCCGCCCCAGACTACGGGCACCTCATTACAGGCAAGACACCAAAGAAACTGCTCTGTGGTGATGTGTTTGAAGCCTGTAAACATACATAGGAGAACCTAGTTTGAGTCCTACTTGCATCCCTTGTGAAAAATAAGTATCAGAGAGCACTGTAAGCCCAGGTCAGATGACATGGGCAGAAAAGCACAAATAATGTTTCTCAACCCACTGCCTTGCCCAGACAGAAGAGCTGTGCAGAGCCGCCTCAGAGGCTGACCCAGTGCAGATTGTCAAGACAATCAGGTAAAACGTAAAGACAACACAGCGCATCTCAGCAGGTGTATTTGTGCTCGGAAGTCACAAAACCTGGGTTTCCCCCCGATCCTCAAAATACCCAAGACCAGAAAAAAATCCTGCTGTATGATAAGGAATAACTGATCCTTTCTAAGGTTTCCTCTCACACAAAGAATGTATCAGGTGAGACTGCTTGTATATATAATAAGTATGTATGTGGGTATATACACATGGGAGAGGGGAAGGACAGCTTCTGACTTGACAGCCCAAAATTCCTCTAAGGTAGAAGGAAAAAAAAAAGGCAATATTCCCAGTCTGAATTAGAGTGGGGAACAGACCCCAATGTATCATCATGCAGAGAGAACACTGGTCTATTAGATTACAGGCTACCCTTACAGGTGCCTCTCCCCTAGATATCTTTAATTGGAAATGTGTAAGTTTAGCCAAAGTCCAGAGTTATTAAATCATGATGCTTCAAGGAAAAAGCTCTTACCACCCTCAAGTTTTGCACTATGTATATTCCCAACTGCACACAAAATAACCACCTGTGAAAGCAGCCCTTGCTGAATTCAGGAATTAACGTGCGGCATATGAGAAATACAAGTGAGGATCATGGTTTGAGTAGGTCATAGGAACAAAGTACTGCAACATCAATTTGTTGGGCTTGTTTTGCTTTTAAAAGACCCAAAAAGAAAATAGGTTCTTTCCCTTTTATCATGCAGACAGCTACTGTAAACTTCTATGAAGAAATGCTGCAAAAGCTGTTAATATTCCAACTCCTACGTCAGGTTAATACTTCAACACTACCAACGTAGCTGTTTTGGGAACCAGGGGGAGGAATCAAAGACGAAATGCGATTACAAACCTTTAACGTACTCCGGTTGCCAAGCTGGCAGTCGAGTAGCACTGGTTCATACTTTTTCATCAAAGTATCCCAGTTATGGTCACTAACAGTGAAACTGCTTTCGTAGCCTGAGGTGACAGAAGAACCAGCAGATGCTGCATCTGAGGAATCTGTAGAATATGAAAACGTTGCATCTGTATCTGACAGAGAGACAGTCTCACAATCCTGTAGTTTATCATTCACTGTGGTCTCATTTTCATGCTTCAAATTGTCGCTGGGCCTAGAGAAGCAATGCAAAGCTCCTGAGTGCTCATGAATTCTTGCTGTCTCTTCTAGCTCCTGTAGATTTCCTGCAATGCTGGCATGCAGAACACGCTCAGCTTCCTTGACGGTTGCCTTGCCTTCAGCACCACTTACTCCAGAGGCTGAGTTCAGGGAGAGCTGTATGAAGCTGAATCTTGAACTAAAGCTATCATGTGAACCAACAGAATGAGAAACAACTTCTCTGTCTGGATATTCACAGTTATTATTCACTTCTGTCTGATCCAAGGCATGCATCTTCTGGGGCTCACTCACTTTGGTGCTGTGGCCCATCTGCCGGGCACAGCATGCAGTAGAAGCATCTTTGCTTGTTGCTTCAGCAGGGTAAATCGGTATCATTGTGTTTTCTGATTGTGGATTCTTGTAACAAGAAAGATTTTTGCAGCTTCCCAGCATACTTCCAGTAGCGCCCAACACCGTCACCCCATCAGCAGGGACTACAGCACTACTTGGAGTTGAATGGCAGTGTAAGAATTCAAAGTTCTTTTTGTATTGTCCACAGAGCCAGCAGTTCTCAACGTCTTCGCAATGCTGCCTGCCATGTTTGAACTCTTCTGGGCTGAATGGCTTGCAGGCACCCAGGGACTGAAACTCGATCTGTCGCTGAGCTTCTGGCCTCATGTATCCAGGTCTTTTTGCCAGCTTTTTTTTACGAGGAGAGCCTGAAGGCATTGAGTGCTCCGAACCATCTGGGGTGGGGGGATAAGAAAAAAAGTAATTAAGGCATTTCTGCAGTTTTCCAGAATTAACATATTGTAGCATCTGAAAATAATTATTTCAGGAATTTCAGACAGCTCATCAGTTATCAGTTTCCATTTTGACTAAACAAAGACACAGACCATATTGCGAATAGAGGAGAAAAGGTGTTATCAGAGAACTCTGTGCATTCATTCACTTTCTAAAGAGTCTGCACCAGCTTTTGAGTGAACTTCACTGACATAACCGTGCCCATCAGGACACAAGCCCCTGTATGACGAGTCCCAGCCTCCCCTGCTTGAAGCAACGCTCTACAATTCTTCATTTTCAAATCGCAGAGACTTAATTAGTTGCAGCACAGAACTTCTTTAGTCTCTCTGATGCAGAACAATTTTCAGGCATACAAGCACATCTAGGATAGCACCGAACCTACATCAAAAACTTGAGGATGACTCACAATCTGTTGCTGTTCTCGTCCAGTTTCTTGATCATATTTGTTCTTCATTAATACAATCAAACATTTCAGATCCAGTTTATAGAATAGATGCAGCTCTTTAACAGTCTGTGGCTGCAAATCTGTTACTCTAATAAGATATTTTATAAATCTTCATTTAGATTTACCATACTACCTGCTGTCCAAATAATAAGAATAGAAGTTTTGAGTGCAGGACCATCGGTCCTAGAAGACTAATACAACCATATGGTTGGAAGTATTATTGCAATATTAATGTCAATTAAAGAGGTCCCCTAAAGAACAGCTCAATCTCCCCACATACACATTATGTACACAGATGAAAAGATAAGACTGGCTGCTTTCAGAGTAGAATAGAAAGAACCAAGATAAAAAACAACACTAAAAGCAGAGGATTAAAATGTGGCATCTTGTCTTTGTTTTCTGTATGTTTCTATACAAAAAATAGGTCATTTGAAAGAAGTCAGCTACATGAACAGGTTAAAAAAAAAAAGATTACAGGGTGACTACTTACAGTTTCTTATGGATTTACTGCTAGTCAAAAAGTATTCCATTCTTCTATCCTGCACACAATCAATGGGAATACAAGCTCTGCACCATCATCCATTTTGTATCACAAAAACATATTGAACTGGCTTATTTGCCAAAATCACACTTCAAAGGGACCTAGTGACTAGCTGAATTATGCCCTTGATTAGCTGCCTTCTATTCACTGAAACAGAATCAATTGCCAGAATCCCAGGTACTACGATTATTCTGAGCACTGACACAGGGGCCTTCCAAAAGGCAACTTCTAGGATTTTTTTTTCCCCTATACAGTATTAATATTCACCTCCAATCACAACCCTTTGTCAATTTTTGCATTGACAGACTTGCACATCCTCTAAACACCTTGGCAACTCCTAACAGAAGCTTCATACATACCTCATTAGAACGACATGTCATACAAACATTTATACCTGAAACTTCTCAGTTGAATTTTTCCAATATTCACGGCATCTTCTCTAAGTGAGCTTCAATGAAAGCAATCTGAACATTTTGCAGATATTACAATACTGGCATCTCACTATGGCACTGCAGTTAAGTTTTTGTATTTTGCTTCCTATCACCATAAATTAGGATACCCCAGCTGTCTCTCGCTGTCTCTTTTGTAAGAGGAAAAAAAAATTCACAGAAATCAGAAATAAAAAAGGTCATGGAGTCCATCAGCCTGTCTACTATAAAAAGACAGTGAAATGCTCTACTGGGAGTAGTTTAATAGAAATTGTAACAAACAGAAACCACTCTTGAAGGGAATAAAAATTGAACAAAATGTTCTTTAGAATTTAATTATTTTATTTTATATACAAAATACAGTCGAGATTTGCCTTCAGCAGAAGAAATCTGTCATGCAGAAAAAAAGTCACTCTAAGACTGGATATATTTTATAACAGTTTACAAAGGCTAGTCACAGGCTTTGTCTGGAAAAAAAAAAGCAGAAAAGGTTCTTCAGTTTAATTAAAATCAGTTTAAAATTGATCTCAGTAAATTACTATGAATTTCTAAGGCAAACAGATAATTACAGCTCTTTAAACACCACATTTAAACTAATGTAAGTAAGGTTTAAATTGTTAAATATTTGCATCACATGAACTAGATGCAATTTCCTTTGAGTTAAATTGGTACAATCCCATTACTCTGAATTAGCCCACCTGAAAACCCCACGTTTCTGCGCTGCTCCCCACGGGCACAGGTAACCCTCCAGACAGAGGTTTGCCATCCAGCTCCGTTATGGGCTCCAGATCTGCCTTCTGGTGAGTCCACCAGCCCAAGTCCATCACCTGGCTACACCACTGCCCAAATTACACAGTCCAGGATAGCAGTCCAAATCACAGGCAGTGCTGGGGATGCTACAAGGAGAGGGCTATTGGTCCTTAGTCAGTAAAGGTTGACCGCAGGGCTGGCCTTCCCCAAAACAAGGGGAGGGAGGAGGCAGCCACAGCCAGAGTCTGACCTCCACAGCCAGAGAGAAGCCACAGTCCCCTCAGCCACCACGAAACCCAGACAGGGCATTACCAGGGCTTGGGGTATACCAGTCCTGCCCTGTTTACCCATCTATTGTGCCCCTTTTTTTGAAATTTAGAATCACTTCAGTTGGTATCATCACGCATCTCAAATTAGCCACAACTTCTAATCATTGCTTTCTATATCTAATGTCCAGACAAGGAAACTATATTGAACCAATTCAGCTTACTTGTAAAAAGGTCTCATTCTTCCTCATTATTCCCTCAGTTTTGTTTCAAGACCCTCAAATAACTGCTGAGTCCATGGACTTAGCCACAAGACTACTGAAATTGCACCTTGGAACTCTGGAAAAGCATCTGGAGATAACTTTTAAAAATATGTAACATTTTAGTGCTACTGTTTGCATGAGACACACACCTAGACAGAAAAGCCATAAATGCAAGAAAGGCCTTTCAATTGCAATATGACAACTCAACTTTTAAAAATATTCATCGTGATCCTACAAGATGCAATGTTTATTTTCATTCAAGTGTCTGATAATGTGCAAATAGCTTCAAATCCAAGATACAAAAGCCCAGCATGAACCTACTTGATTGCAACAGATCTTTCAGCACAGCAATCTTTCACGATGGCCAGTGTTTCCTAATGGGTAAGAGCTCAGAGTCAGAACACAGAATTAACAGGGTCTTACACCTGAAAACAACTCATGAGCAGCAATGCTGCTCAAGTCTCAGTTGCACCAGCAAAATGAAACAGGGAGAGATGAAGCCAAAGAGCATTTATCACTGATGGGAAGAGCACGTTTCTCTTGCACTCAACCTGAAGCTAAGGAACAGCAGAAAAGTTACCTAATTTATTTTAGATAATGAATCTTCATTTTTAGCCACAAAAGTCACCGTTCAGTTTTTCGACCAACTGCTCTAATACCATCTGTAGATGGATAGTCATAAGAATGTGAAGTGCTTATAAAGTCCACCAGGATTTTACAGATCAATACAAACTCTGCAGTAATTACCTCCCTGCCCCTGCTTTAAAACCCATGATGCAGAATACTTGCAAGCTCATTAAGCTCTCCCTGAAAATAAATGAGAAGTTATATATTCAGTTTTAAAAAGGCCTCAACTATCTGCACACACCTACATCACACACTGTTGATTTTTATTAGAATAACAAATTCACCTTTAGAACATTTGCGTGGGCCAGCTGCAGTGTCTGAGGAAAAAATATTGGGTCATATTCAAAGCCAAATATCAAAGCACCACTCCAAGCCATTTCTGTAGTGCTGCTTCTCTTGAGGAAGCCCAAAAAACCTGCATTAAACTGTATGCAAACAAAGTAAGTGAAATGAAAAATATGTATTATTTATAAAGGCACACACAAGCTTAACTTTTCTCAAGGACTAATTAATCTGACATGACAATAGCCAGGACCATTCAGTTCCTTGGTCAGAAAAATAGGTAAAATTTTGTGGTTTCTAATTAGTTACCTTTATCTCGTTTGCTGAATTTCAAAAGACACCACAAAATATTCAAAATAAAGTGGCACCGATCTCAACACAACCTGTTTTATAATAAACCTTTAGCTTCCTTATGCAAGTATGCTTTCTAATAAAGTTACCTTTGAACACAGATTTTTGTAACTATTAAAACATGAAGGTCTCATCCAGCTTTTTCACCTTAATTATTGAATGTTAGCTATACTTTGATTTATCTACCATTTTATGAAGCGTATCTATCAAAGACAAGCAATGGCTGAGCTATATTATATTTGTTCCCATTTACGAATGATTTCCTCACCGAGGGCTCCTATAATTTCGAAGCTCACATGCTGAGTTTAGTTATTCAGCTGCTAAATTTCCAAGATGTCACGTACAAAATATACTCTGAAGTCATTAAATGCTTGTTAGTTGTTATTCTTCATTAAAAACACTTCAAAGATTCATGCATTTTAGATGTCAGTGTCCTGCCTTTGCCACTGTTTAAATAATTGTATTTTTATTGACACGCTCCCATAATACACATCATCCAGTTGTTACATTTGAGCCACTTTCCTCCTTAATGCAGCAATTCATTTTAAGCCATTTGATGAAATTGCGACACCCCTCTCTAGAGTAAGGACCACATTAGCTAGCTGATCACTACTTCCAACATGCCCATCAAGTGTTTTCCCCCCTTAAAAGAGCTTCAAACCTGGTTTTGTGTTGTTAACTCTAAGACAAAAAAAAAAAATAAGATCTATTAACATGTAAACTAATAAATTTCAAAACGCTTCCAAAGACAGTAACAATCACCTATTTAGTCAAAGGGGGATACCAGAAACAGCCTTTTCATTAATTACGTATCTTAATTGTGTTCTATATTGCCACCTTCAAAACACAAGCACACGCCTGCATCCATCACTGTTCAGCAGGGCATTGACTACAATACAAGCAGGCTTTTTTTCCTCAAGCAAGCGCCTTGCTGAATCAAGGCCCATGCACCCGTATGCAAAAAGGCACAGAAATACACATTTCTGACCTTTTTAAATTTAAAAAGGTAATAACTACCCAGCCTGTGAAAGCACGCAGTTGCACTGTGAAGGCCTATTTGATAACTAATCAACACCCTATGGCTGGCAACCTGAGATCCAAGGCTTGGCTATTATAGGAAATTGTATTCCTCCAAGTCGAATGTAAATTACACCATCTAACTCCACCACTGCAGCCTTCCAAGGAAGCTCATTTTGTTGGTCAGTAGAACAAGTGGACAAATTCACTCTAGAGCAGGCAGGTGACTCCTGGCTGGCTCAGTGAAGCAGGATCATTTAGATGGCACAATAGTGTTGAAAAATTACATTTCTGCTCTCCTCATAAGCGAGATTTCTGCTTTTATGCGGTCGGCTACTTCTACAGAAGTCCTGAGAAGGAGAAAATAAAAGGAAAGCCAGGGAAGCTCGAGACCTTTGCTATAAATTTCAGCATGGTCTCGCTACAGACACGCCTCACACATCTCTGCCCAGCACAGCCCCACGAGACTTGCAGCAGACCCCTGGTGGACAACCACATACCACAGGGGAAGCCACAGGAGGCTCTGGGAACACCATACCAGCGCCGGGTGCCTTCACCATCATCAGTAACAGAAGGCACTACCCCACAAACAGCCAGCCCCAATTGGTTTAAAGCCTGTTCTTTACTCTTTTTACTTACAGTTAAAAGACTAATTAATGCGTCCACTTTTCAAAAGGGCAGAAGGACACAACAGTTGCAAACCTGAAGAGAGGAAGCACAACAGAGAAGCGATGTTTATCTCAGCAGTTGCTAGTTTTAAAGGTTTTTTGTTGCTTTTTTTCCTGGTTAAGGGGAAAAAACCTTTTGTTCACAATTTCAGTGCAAAGTTCTGTAGAGGCAGCCCATGCAAATGGCTCAGAGGGAGAGGACATTCTTGTTCTTTCAGTCAAGATCTGGAAACGTTCAACTACTACGCAAAAATTAGGGAGAGATGATTTTGCATGAAGCTTAGAAGAAGAAACTGAAGTTTGGTTATGCCTTAAATTAACATGTCAGCAATACTTAATGGATTTGCAGTCATATCCCATAAAAGCATTTCACCATACATGTATGTAATTATGAAATTAGCACACAGCAGTCCTTTTTCAAGAATGGTCTAGTTAACACGCCACACTTCTCTTTCATCACTCTGTCTACTGAGTGACAGTGCAGATTCCCACCACTTCTGCTCAGTCAGATCATCTACAGCAAGACTCTAATATAAAACTCATCGGGGGGAAGAGCGAAGTGTGAGAGCACATTGACAGCAGTCAATTTCTAATTCAAGCACAGTTTCAGTGCTCCAGCTTGGAGATTTGAATTTTTAATTTCACCGAGAGAGCGGGATCCAAATTAAGCATCTGATGCACAGTCAGTCGGAAAGCAGAATTGAGTTTACTGAAATAGAAAGTAATTTTCTCTTAACAGCTCAGTAGTGATCACATATAATGAAAATAAAACAACATGGCAGTTGCTATATTGCCAAGGGTGAGGAGTCAGTATGCTTTTAACTTTACAATTTAATATCAAAGTCCCGTGACAAATGCTCCTCTCCTTTGTCCGCTGTAGGAAGTTTACCTCGCAGCCCCAGCCAGGCTGTCACGGCGCGATGTCAGCGCTGTCTAAACAACAATGAAGACAGAATGAAGGTTCAGACATCAGGAAAGCTGAGCAACAACACTGGGCAGAAAGCACAGGAGCTCAGGATGCAGCTTAAATACAAGACAGTGCAAGAGTCACGTACGCAGCCTGCAGTAACAGCAATGCATGGGACATGGAGCCCACCTGCAGCAGAAGGGACACAAACTGCACTGTTCCCTCTCCCTGCTCTTCCCAAAAGAAAACCTTGTGGCTTTAAGCAAACCCCTGTGACTATACGCTCCCACAAAATTTCTGTACTCAACTGTTCCTCCTCTTTGCAGGACAATTGTGCAGATTGTGCTTTTGCTAGCTGACAAGAAATCGCCACTCTGCTGGGTGTACCACCGAGTACAGGCTGCAACGCTGCTCTCCTATCCTCCACAGATGGCTTCAGTTAATGCAAGACCTTGCTAAAGGCCAGCAGGTTATTCAGCATCATTGGTTTTCGGATGTTAGAAGCCAGCAAGGGGTCAGCCTCTGTGCTCCAGCAGGATGAGCATGGGTTCCCCGAGAGAACTACACCGGTAAGCAAGGCTGCACGCGATATCCCTTCTGAGGGCTTCTGCGAGGATATGCTTGACCTTTACAGCCCTTACCTGAGGCTGCAGGCAGACAAAATGGAAGCTGGAAGCTTGCTTTATTCGGCCCGAGAACACAGGGGTGAAGATAGAGACTTTATCCTTTTCCTCCGAGACGAGGAGAAGACTAAAATGTTCAGGTGCAATTCTGAGATCGGTTTACAAAAGGTGCCATGGAAGTAGTGTAGCTAATATTGCTGGAACTGCAACAGAATACTAACCACAGGCATGCAGCACACAGCTGAGAAATCACAGCTCCTCCAGAATAAGACAAGACAGAAGTCACTCTGCCTTGAGTCAGGTATCTCAAAAAAAAAAAAAAAAAAAAAGTCAGGAAAGTCAGGAGACAGAATTGTTTCTATAGATAAAGCAACTGCATTGAATTACAGAAAAAAATGATGCCTCTGACAACGCAGAACTGACCTATGTTGCTCCTGTGATATCAACAGCAGATCACGTTTAAGGAAGTGAATTGTAACACAGAAAAAAAGAAGATAAGAAAAGCAGTACACCACCAAAAAGCCACATCAAAACCATGAAAAGCAGTCAAAGCTCTGTACAGTGACAAGTTCAGACACCACCGCGGCTGTCTGTTATCAAGACCCTCTTTCACTTAGCCAAACGTGCTCCAACGTGCATTTTCTAGCACTAAGCCTGCATTTCCCAGCCCAGCAGGGAGCAACCCCTCCTTGGTGGTACCCAACAGCCACGCCACAAAGCCACGACTGAGTCCAAACGCAGATGTTTGGCACCACGGCCACAGACTAAAGATTCGCAGCAGCACCGAAATCCTGTCTTCACACAAAATTTAGAATTCACAACCGCTAGCAGCAAACAAGGATCAGTGGACATACTCATGGCAGTCAGCCAGACCCCATGCTGAGGGAAGACACAATCGACACTGACAGCTCTACTCCAACTCTTTCACTTATTTTGCCTCCACCCCACACTGCTGACACCAACACTACATCCTTTCTGCTGCTCCCACCACACCCAGCGTTCCTTTCCACCGACTTCCAATGCATTTCTCTTCTTGGTCCCCAACTAGCTTCTCACAAACCAACAGCTCATTTATCTTACACTAAGTGCAAAAGACTGTTGAACCAGAAACAATCCCAAACCTGTATCTCTGACCTAACTGTACAGGTCCCACTTGCATACCATACGGCCCAGGGTGAAAACCCTCCACAAAGCTCCCAAGCAGTGTTCAGAGCCACAGAGAAGCACTCTTCCCCTACATCACTCCTCAATACCACCTCCTTGGTCCTTCCCAGTTTCCCCTCTGTCCTGACCCCAATATGCCCAAGCTCCCTAGGAGCAGGCCCCTCACAACAGCAAACAAGCACATCTCAACTTACCTCCAAAAATCCTCCCTGCGTGAGCTTCCAGCTCCTCCATACCACCCAATTCCTTTCCAGGTGAAAACCCCTCCTCCTTCCCACTGCCCCCAGCACAGCTGAGAAGTTTCTAGGCTTCTCCAAGTCCATTCAAAAGGAGCCCGACCCCACTTCAGCTGTGACCACTGATTTCATTGCTCGTCCCCAGGTGCCTGCCTTTTGGCCAGGAGGGCTTCAGCCAGTCCTAAGGGCTCCTGTTACCTCTTTCCCAGCACACATTTTGTGTGAGCATAAAAACTAAGTCCCACTTTAAAGGCACACTGGCTCCATTCATCCCTTTTGAGATCTTCTCAATGAAGACACTATTGTAAGAGCTTCTTTCCTGAGACAGTAAATCGCTGCAATTCACATCTAAGAAATCAAGACAATTACTTGCCACAATTTCCTCTGACAGTCTCCCTGAGATAACATATATTAGCCAATAATACAGGTTGCATTTATTAACATACACCATCGACATTCAACAAAACCATAGATTTTTGCCAGAAGCTTTTTTTTTTTTTTAAATCTTTTCTGTCACACGTTATTTGCAATTCCTTCCTTAAGTATTCCTACTTAACTACAAGGCTACAGGACCCGCTACCTTTCATTGAACCCTACCTGTCTGCTCTCATTATCCAAGTAAGTTTAAGAATGGTATTTATCTGCAAAGAAATTGTGCCCTTTCATGAGATAGCTTGCAAATGTTTCTTGGGCACCAAAGAATCTGTATGATACTGTAATGAAGTCTTAAGTGAAATACTTCAAGTTAAAAAATGAGAAGTAAATGCAAACAACAACAAAAAAAAAAAAACAGGCTGACCATTGAGAGATATAAGAGGGAAATTGTCTTGAAGAAGTTAATGAAATTTTTCTGTTCAATCTATCCTCAATTCAGCTTAGCATTTTAGAAGGGATAAGAAGTGCTGATTGTACCATATGGTGCTAAACAGGCACACCTGAAACAATCTTCTTGGGTATCAAAATGCTTGGCAGGAAGAAAACAACAACTTTGAGTGCCATTCAAGCAGTAGTCCAGAATTAGCATAGATCGTGCACATAACTCTATTTCCAATAAATTCAAGAAAAATTATTACACACTTTAGAAAACCTGAATTCTAGGACTTGGCGGGGTTCTCTGCAAGGTAACCCACAGAGAGAGGCCCGTCCCCTTCAGATGCGAGGGCCAGGCCATGGGGCAGCGGGGATTTCTGCCCCTGCTGCTCTCAGCATTGAGCAGGGTGCTTCTGTTACACAGCCCTCTTGTACACGGCCTTGCTGTTATTAACGAGTAGCTGACAGAGCTGCCATAGCTTCCTTTTGGGGAGAGTTAAAGCATTGCAAGAGACATTTGATCTCCTCGGTCCCGAGGCACAGCATAATCTGAAGCATTACTTTGTGGTTAAAAAAGACCACGTGAGAAGTTAGCTGAAATGCCCAGAGCATGCCCCAGACGGGGCTGATCACTTACACAGGACTCCTGAAAGACCTAGGGAGGGGAAACATTTCCATTGTAAAAACACACCTCAGGCTTTGCTCTTTTGGAACTCCTGTCTTTATTGAAAGGATCACAGATCTGAAAAAAGCAATGTTTAGCCAGAATGTGAATATTCTCAAAACTACCAAACCTTGAAGTCTTGGGTCTCCCTGAGGCAGATCCTGCCAATGTTATTTTATGCCAAGTCTGCACAGCAAATTTTCATTGGAAACTTCAGGCTTAAGTTAAATTTTGACCACAAATTAGTAAAAAAAAAATAATAATAATAATAAAATAAAATACAAACATCATATTTAAGTGACTCCTTATCTATAATACAGTTTGAGCCTGTCTACATTTTTTACTCCATACTTAACAAGTCTATGCTAACCCGTGATTCTGACACATGAAAGCATATTTATAAAGTATCTGAGTGAAGTAAGCCCAGAAAGATAGTTCAGTGGAAGATGATGTTCATTGACTGGTTCCCTTAGTGAAACAGAGCTACTTTTAAGCCAGAAGCCTTTTAAATCCTCTATTGACTAGGGAAAGGACGACTCAAAGGATTCTGAAGTGACTTGCAAGAGCTCCACAACCTAAAAATCATCCTCTCCCTTCAGCCCCCAGTGAACAGGAACATCCTGCATGAGCAGCCTTACAAAAACAAAGAGGTGCCAATAAGACTGAGAGCGATGCTGAGAAGATGCATGGATTTTCATTCCTGTACAATAAAAGTGTCATAGTGCATTACTGAGTAAAAACATATGAAACGTCTTAAACTTAAATTACCTCAAGGTCTGAGTCATACGCAAGGGCTTCTGTGTCAGAGAAAATCATGAAGACCAAACTAAGGACATCTTTAAGGTTAGAATGCCCTCTTTGGGTTTAAAGATATATTTGCAGCAAATTTCAGCAAATACAGCAATTTTATGCCACAGGAAGGAAAGAAAATAAGAGAATGCCAAGTGCGCCACTCTCAAACTAGATTATAAATGACACCTGATTCACATCTACTAGCAACAATATTCCTAAGATGCTACATACCAATAGGAAAACTTCACCCCAAGGGCAGTCAAGCAGTGCAGCAGGCTGCCAAGAGAGGCTGATCAGCCCTTGGAGGCTTCCAGGGCCCAGGATAAAGCTCAGAGCAATCTGCTCTGGCCTCAGTCAGCCCTGCTTTGAACAGGGAGGTAGACCAGAGACCTGTCCAGTCCCTTCCAACCCAAACAATCCCATGATATACCCCCAGCTTTAAAAACAAGTCTTGGGATTTGCAGCATTCCACCTTTTTATCCATCCACACATCAGTTCAAACGTATCTTCTGTGATGATACATGCAACTCTGAAAGCAAGCAATTCATCCGATTTTACTTCACAAGGGAGTCACAAGGAAGTTAGTAAACAGCTTCATCATATCCTGGAAGGCAGAAACAGCTGGCTTTCTACAAACAAAATTAAGGATAAAAGTTCAATATTTGGAATAAATAGGTTCTTAACCAGCTTTTAAGCATTCAAGACACACACAGAAATCACAAGCTTCAGTGATAGCCAGTGCCTTAAGCAAGACAGACACAATAAGGCATACCATAAAAACTCCTATTGCTCCACAGTAGCAGACCTCTAGTAGTTAGCTGGTGATTAAATGATGCTCATGAGCATCACTTAAATGTCACTTTGATCTACTGCAGTTATTTCACAAAATGTTTACTGCCAAGACTTTTTATTGGCTGTACAAACATCTGAAAGCACATCTCTCAAGGCATCATTCAGTTTGCTATATTAAAAATTATTTTGATACCTTTTCTTAGTCTGCTTTCCAACGGGCAGACAAGAGGGGGCCATCTGCTAGACTGCAGCTGTCTGAAGACACTTGCCTTTGAAAAACCTAATCCCTGACATGGTTCCAAGGGCGTTACACAAAAAAAAAGAGTAGCCCCCTTTGAGCACCTGCCACAAAACCACTCTCCCTCACAAAGGACCTGGAGGAGGACAATCACCCAGGGACCACCACCTCTTCCCTACCCAGTCCACAAAGTCTAACCACAACACGGGCATGGAAGAAGACAAACCTGAATGCTCTGCCTCACACCTGTACCAGGCACCCATAACCAGCGACACAGGTGTATATGACTGATATAACAGAGTGCACAAACACCCAGATATTTCTCTGTCTCCTTTTCTTGGTTTTATTTACTCCTTGGTTTCTTCCCTCTACTTCTTGGTTTTCCAGGGCTGGTCTCTTTCTTCTTACACCACTGTTCAGTGCTGGTGTTTACAACACATACACAGGCTGCCGCACAAAATTCCTTAGGGCAGCCTTACATGTAAGCTGTCCTCTGTAGTGTCTTTACCTCACCTGTTTGCTCTTTTTCTTTTTTCTTTTTCCTATTATCATTATTATTATTCCCTGCTTGCTCTCTGCATTTTAACCCTCCTTTTTAAAGCTTTTCTGGTACTTTCTATCATGGTTTTCAAGTCATTAGAGGCCATTTTCAGAATGCACAACTGTTCCAAAGCAGAGGCCTGGAAGACAGACGGCAACCCCACGCACTCCTCACATGGCTTGCGCTGAACACTCATACTGGCTTTTTTTAAACCACAGCCACTCTGAATTTGCTACAGCCACAGACTTCCAACTTAATGGCTGGCCAAAGCACACAGAGCTTCACTAAGACCTGGCAGCACAGAAAGCAGTAAGGCAAACGAGTGCGTGCAGACCCAGTTGAAAGGTTCGAGCCCCCATCAAGAGCATCAGTGCCACCCCAAGCTCACCAGAAACACAGGGAAAATGTTGCTACACACCATTATCACTAGTAAGAACACAGGTCAGGAAAATTCCCTATCTGCTAAAAGAACAAATAAAGCTATTAGGGCTCACTGCATACAACATGAGAAGCAGGAGCTGGGCTTTCCTTACCTCAGAGCAACCTGAGACCACCCAACCAGCGAGCTATTTCCCCCTCCTGTCCTCGTTTGCCCAGGAAGCCAGCAAACAGCCTTTTACACTGCTCCATTACCTGCAGCAGCCCTTCTCATGGCCACAGCTGTACAAGACTCAGACCACAAACACGTGAACACTACAGCAGCTGCCTTGCCACAGCCACATTCAGATTTCCCAGGGAAAGGAAACGCAACACCCGTTGATTATTAACTAGTTTGACACGCAAAGCCACGCTGAGGAACAGCAGCCCCCTCTCCCACATCACCTGGGTCTCCACAGGCTTTTTGCAAGAGGAAGCACCTGCACCTCCATCAAGTGCATGAAATTCAATCTCGCCACTGCCTCAGCAACTGTCCACAGCCAAAACCCTATGAGAAGGGAAAGCTCCTGTCCCCAAAGCTATGCTTCCCAACACCTATGAGAAAACAAGCCTCTACTGATAAGATCATCTGAGCCCTCCCAATGAAAAGTCAGGTACTTTACAGGGCTGAGACACTTGGACTTCCCACAAAGAGATTCAGTGATAATCATTCCTTGGAGCCCTGGGAAGTTTTAGTGAGGTAATATATTTGTGTGTAGGAAGGGGAACAACCACACCATAAGAAGTAGACAGCTACAATCTAAGAAAAAATAACCCTACAGCTATAACCTTTTGGCTTTGTAAGTGGTCTCCGCCAGCCCCATTCCAGGTGTCTGCGTATCTGCAACAGTGATAATCCATAAAGCTAAGCTGATATACCAGTGGAAAGGATACTTACCAACATATCATCTAAGATGAGTAACAAAATACTTTCAGTATCCCACTAAAGCAGCAAGGAAGTGGCTTATTAAGAAGAAAAAAAAAAAAGAAAGAAAAAAAAAAAAGAAAAAAGTTTCTTCTTTTCCCAAGCTCTCTGAAGACCTTACAGCTTTCCAAAAACAAAATGAAAGGACCCTACGAATGGTTTCCTTCAGTGCCCAAAACACACTTATTAGACCCAAAGGCACAGCTGCCAATAAATTCAAAAACGAGGCCATGTAGGTGAGCTAAGCCAGCGACTGCTCTGCTCACCCCATCAATCAGCAAAGCCACGAAGCTCCTGTCAAACTTCATTATGTACAGGCACATTGAAAACATCACTACTATTTGACTCCACTTTCCCATTAACATTATAAAGAATTCAGCAAGGCATTGAAAAGCGACACCAATGCCACATGCCCCTTCTTATGCCAGCTTGCAAAACAGTTCAGAAGATCTAATTACACCAACTCCCACTTCCTGACTTGTCCATAGCTACTACGCCTTTCATCCTTGTTCAGTTTTACAATACTCACCACCAACCTCCTGACTTTTCCACTCCACAGGTTGCTTCCAAGTTGCTCTAAGAGATTTTCCTCTGTCATGTTTTCCTGCTCTGCTGACCTCTCACCCCAGCGAAAGAAGCCTTTCAGCCAGCGCCCACTAAATCCCTCTAAGCAGCCAATTCTGCTGCCATTGCAGAGAACAGGGAACGGTGGAAGATAATTTCACATATAACCCATTCTCATTCTGCTCTTAGTTTCAGGTATCCACTTCTCCCATGCAGATCTTTCACATGAAGATTTCATCATCTGAGCATATATACACATACCTTCCTTAGCAAATTACTGTTCCACTTGCAGTTCTGACTTGTGCGGTATTTGATCTGATCTAGAAGTGCAGGTAATGCATATACCTTTGAAATGGAGCTAGCTAAGCACTATTAAAAAAATGCTTTTTCTGCTTTCCAGCCCTATTTCTGAGAACACAACTGTTCATGCAGCAAATACTGACTGTTTTGATGTGAAGTCTAAATGTTTTCACAGGCGGTGTGCTTAGGTGTTGTTACAAATAAACATATTGAGAGAAGGCAAAAGGAGCAGAGTAACTATGTAATCTCCTCTGACATCAGGGTCCTGCAACAAACAAACATTTGTAAGACAGCAAGAAAGGAAGGAAAGGGAGGAGGGAGCGGGAAAGAATAGAAAGCACCACCAATCATTAGGCAACAGGGTCCCTGTTAGTAATTTATCAGATAGGGATAATTAGAGGTGTGCATGTTGGAAGGAAGCAGGGCTGTTAAATGAGGGAGGGTCTGAAATAAAGACTGCAGTACTGTACTGTAAGCACAAAGGGGAGACGGAATCCAAATTCGGCGTGCCCCAAAGGAATCGCAAAGAACAAAGAAACCATACTTGAGGCACGCACATGATCTCAGTGCTGTCTGCAGACTTTAGATTTGTCATTAAGCCACTTTACTTTCGCAGCATCAATAAACAGGGAAATAACTCCACATCAATAGCTAATTCAAGTTTCATACAGCAAACCTGCATTTAACAAAGTATGTCAATAGCTGATCTCCGCTTCCACAGCATCAGTAGCTAGGAGGCTCAGAAAAGAAATGTCTCTCCCCAAAATCATATTTCAGGTGAGCAGTTAATGGGATCTTTTAGCCTATACGCTAAAAGGGGAAAAAAAAAATACACACTTTAATGGAGTGTTAAATAGTTAACATAACCCAGAATTAAGTAAACAGCTCCAAAAAAGAATACTACAGTACTTAACATAGGCGCAGTAGCCTTTGTTCAGTGCCAGAGAGCCAAGTTTTTCCTCGTGTGACTGCTGATTTACAAAGGGCACATTCATCCCTCATACATAAGGGTTTTGCAGCAGTTTTCCTTCAAGAATATTGAATAGTATTACAACATACCCTGGGCTCAATCCTAATCTAAGTGACACAGCATGAAAGGGCTGCTCTCTGGAAAAAGACACAACATGCTAAGGATGAACTTGGAAATCACTATGGCAACTCCACAGGTTCCTCTCTGTTTACCTTTAAGCCCGATACTCCAAAGGTGGTGTGAAAAGCTGTTTTCACACGAGTTGTTCATATGTATTACGTCCAAAGCCAGGAAAGGCTGCAGACTGTCTGCCGCTCAATTAGGAAGAACGTTTGCTCGAGGAAGCCAAATGCTGAAATGAAAAAATCATAACTCCTGATGAGCGCTCAGGAGGTGCTGCACACTCCAGTAGATCTCATTTGAAAGGTCAGGTAGTTCAGTAGCTGTAGGAGGCCCAAGTTATGGTGAGCAAAAAAAAAACCTAACCAAGTGTGCCTAATTTGCGAACAAAGTCGGAATTAACCTTTAGGGTTCTTTGCTTTAGTGAGTACAAAACATTGTTTGCAGTGCTTTCTGTCTTTCCGTTCTTTACAATTAATTTATACTGGCGCTAATAAATCCTCTTTTCTTACATGACCCCACTACAATTCCAGAAGCAGCAGCTTAGGCCCAAACTTTTGACTTCATTTTACTTGAAGAGAACAAAGGCTGATTTATCTGAATTTAAAGAGGGAGGAAGCCAGTGGCAATATAGTACTTGTCTGTGACCACACTTCCATGCTGCTGGTTAAGTTAGTAGTATAGTGTACAAGAACAGGTTATTTTGACTGTCCATTCTTAAAGAACTGTAGAGAAAATTTATAACTTTTACAGTATAAACACTGGGAAGTAAGAAAAAAAAAAGACATAGATGGACATAGTTTTAATCTCAAATGTACAAAATATCAGGGGGTTCACATTCCCTCACCCCACATTTTATGGGACCACAAACCTCTAAATTCAACTATTTTTAATTTTTAAACCACATATTTAATTTAAACATCCTTCCTCTCAGTTTCTTAAGTGCCTAAAAACCATATCAATGGAAAAAAGATCTACTAAAACTTCAGCCTTAAAGCACTGTTAATCTCTTCCTAGAAGAAACTACAACTTTAACTTCAGCAATGAGGGAACAGCAATGCAACGCAATTAAAGGGACTTACCACTTAAACAACATGAAAGTTTTAATAAAGTAGAACTCCCATTTTCGAGTTACTGTAAGGCCAATTGCAAATTAGAAAGAAAATGATTAAAAACAAAAGGACAAAAACAGAAATAATGAATCACATTATACTGTGTTCATTTCTTTGAAAACTCTAATTTACTTTTAATTGTCGGCAGTGCTTGCTGGTATATGTCCTGTAGTATATTTTGCAGCAGCCTTTATAACACAGGCACTTCACTGCAGAGCTCTTAACTCGCTATTCAGAAGCATAGCAGAAAGTTACTCAACCGCTTGTACACAAAGATTAGCATGGATTACCAAACCATGAATGAGCTGCTTTCCACTGAAACGTTGGCACGGCCAACCAACGTGTTTGCAGAAAGTTTCGCTAGGCTACCAGCCCTTGCAGAACCGCACATCCGAAAAACCAGAAAGGCAGCTGACACACCCCAAGAGCGATCTGCCTTTGTTGCTGAGCTCTCCTGGGAAAGGTGAGATGTATTTTTTTCCAGCATTTCCCCACGGCTCCAGCCCTTCGCCAGCACCGGCGTGGGTAACGCGGGCAGCGCTCGCTCAGCCTGACAGCTTCCTGCCGGCTGCTGCTCGGAGGGAGGAGGCGATGAGCGGCTCACCTCTGCTAGAAACCTCACTTTTAACACTCGGTTACTCACATACTCGCAGACACATGAAGCTGGCTTCTCTGTGAAGACGGCAGTTTCCTTTTCGTCCTTTAAAGTGAGTTAGGACAGACGTGACTGTTGACTTCTGAGAGTACGGTTACTTCCCTCTTTACAGGCAGTGAGTTAAAATACATATATACAAACACTTACACACACATGCATGTCTTTACAGCAATATGACTCCTTCCACGCCAGCAGAGGTGAAATTACACAGTTGTCAGCGTTTAAAAACACTGAAGGTTACCTCAGCACTATAACAAAGTTCCCTAGGCAACGCTCACTGCGCTGACCCTCCCTGCGAAACGAACGCTAAAAACCGGCTGGGGCCTAGAGGACCAAAAATCAAAACTTTAAATAAATAAATAAATACTTAAATAAATAAATAAATGGAAAGCAACAACAGCGGCTTGGCGCTGGGAAGCGGGAGCGGATCGCTCCTCATGCTGCAGCCCTGACCCCTTCCCAGCCCCACGCAGCCCCCCCGACCCCAATCCAACCGGCACCGCTCGGGGCTCTCGCAGAACCCCTAAAACCCACCTAAAACCCACCCCAAACCCCTCCCGGAGCCCGGAGCCCCTCGGGGAGGAGCCGTCTGCTGCCGGCCGGGCCCCCCCGGGGCTCTGCCACCCGCTCACCTGGGCTCGCCGCCCCCTTCCCACCGCGGCGCCGCCTGTCGGTGCCGCCGTGCCGGGGCTGCGGCCGCCACATGCCGCCCCCGGCCGGGCCCCCCCCGCCTTGCTCCGAGCCGGGCGGAAAGCGGCGGCCACGGCCCCTCCCCTGCCGGGGAGCCCCGGCCCCGGCCCCGCCGCCGCTGCCCCTCCTCCGGCCCGGCCTCCAGCGGCCGCCCCGGGGCGCTGGGAGCACGGCGGGGCCCCGCCGCCATGGCCGCAGGGGCAGGCAGGGAGGCCGGGGCCCAGCGCTGAGGGGGCGGCTTCGGCCGCTCGGGCGGAGTGGGAGCGCCCACGAGGCTAATTTCTGCCGAAATCCCTTCCCCAGTTTTGTGTTGTAGATAGTTCAGCCCTCCATCATTTCTCTTCCCGTCCCTGGTTAACACAGTCCTCCACCATTTATGAAGTATCTTCGCTTCCCTAGTTAACGCATGCATCACATCTTGCTCTCACTGTATTTCTAAACTCACGGCTTTTATTTCTTTTGATAGCCATAATTATGAGCTTTATATAGACCTAGGACTGTCCACTGACTATGGCTTGGCACCAAGTCTGCTAGAATAATGCCTGCTTCAGTCACGTATCACCACATCCTCTGTGCTCACCCTGTGCGCGGAATCAGCATTTTTCAAGATGCCCTTCCACCCTCGTCTTCACGACGCTCTTCCCTTTTCAAAACCATTAAATACTATTATAAATTAAATGTACCACTTTGTGTACTGAGACGTTTTCACAGCATTCAGAAAAGTTGCTACAAAAAAAAGCCTGGTAAGTTTAGTTAACAGCTGACAGCCTACTGACATTCTTGGGTTTCAGTCCGGTTATTAAGAAACACAGGACATGCTAAGGGAGGTTTGACCTCATATTCCAGCCCGTGCCCTTCCTGACTTGTGAGAGAAAATAATGAGCAGCTGCGCCTCACGTGCCAAAAATAGCCACACATCCTTCTTTCTTCAAGTTTGCCATGCTGCTGCTGATTCAGATGATGTCAGCTTATATCAGCCCCAGCTCCCATCACTCGGAGATAAATTTGTTGGAAGAGAACAGCTGTACTGGTGCAGACAAAGGGCTCAGCCAGCACAGCCTTGCCTCCAACTCGAGCCCAAGGCAGCTGCCTCAAGAGAAGGAACAAGGCAAGCACACACAGCGCTTCCCCTTTGGACTCTCCCACCCTTTGAGCGATGTCAGCTTAGGGGTTTCCTCTGCTCAGTCCCTTTTGTTGAGTCTGTAACTTGCAGTGGGTCTCACCATCTCCCTGTTGCTTGTCCAACCTCCTTTGAACCCACTTTGGTTTTGGTGTCCATGGCATCCTCCGGTGAGGGCTTCCCCGGCTTTCCCCCCACTGCACGTGGCACCAGCTCTTGATGTTTGGTTTGAGCCTGGCTGTGGCTAGCTTCCTTTGACAGCTGCCAGGATTTTACGCTTGAAGAAACAGATTTTTCCCAAAGTGTCCATGCCTCTGATGCTTTTCATATGTGTCATCACATCATGTGATCCATTTTCCAAACTGCCTGTTGCAAAGCTACCCAGACCTGCCGTGTACAGAAACTGCTCCGTACCTTGGAGTGTCTTTGTTGCCCACCTCTAAACATTTTCTATTACTGCTTTTTGGGGATGAGGGTGCAGGTTAGCCATGGATTTCTACAGTGGTGGCATCTTCATGTTTCCTGTTGTATTCTGTGTTCCTTTACCAAAAGTTCATAACATTTGCTGTCTTTTTACTGATTCTTGCCATACACTTAGCTGATATTTTCTGATATTTAACTAGTCCCTTAGTTCCTTCTCAGTGATCATGATCATCTCATAACTTTTCATCTTATACAAGAAGCTAGGATTGTTCTTACCAGTAGATAGCAATTCAGTTCATATACAGTGAATTTCATCTGTTGTTTGATTGCCCAGTCATTCAGCCTCACAAGTTCCTTCTGCAGTTCTTTGTAGTCATCCCTTGTTCATACTGCCACAGATAACTCACTATCATCAGCAGACTTGCTTCAGCAGCTCATATGTAGAACATTGGATGTTCCAGAGGAGCTAATCTGTCCAAAGCTACCAAAAGGTAGCTGTTCTACAAGTTAATAAAAATTTACAAGTTAATAAAAATCATGGCATGAACTGTTCTCGGACAGAAGCCCCTTCTAGTGAGTTTTTTCGCTTCTACTCTGAACCTACTCCAAGAGTTAAAGTGTAACAAACTTCAACACTTCAACTGAAGTGGCTTTGCCTTACCTCAAGTGTACCTATATCAATAGATATAATTAAATAAACAAAATACACCGTATTAGAATACCAAGCAGACTAATTCATTAGCTGGGTACATAATCACCAGTATTTGCCTAGTAGAGAGAACATGGCAATCTATTATTTTTAAAAATGAGCAGCTTTCCAACAAACACCCTTGCTCAAATGTCCAGCCATCAGAAACAGCTTGGAGAGACATGGCAGGTAGGTTCCACAGAAGACTTTAAGTATAACCAGAGAAAAAGGTACAGGAGGCAGACAGACTTCTGAAGCCTATACTAGTAGCTGAGAACAGTATTTTGGTTTTTAATGCTCTTTAAATTGTACCCTTTAGGGAAGGTCTGATCCAAATGTCTGGATGAGACATCCGGAGCTTACAAAAGAAGCTTCCCACCTACAGTTTAGTCCTGATGAGCTTACAGGTGGTACTCAGGTGTTTAGTAAGATGGGTGCTGCAAGAAGTTGCACAGAAGAGCATACTTATCAGTGAATATGGTATGGCTGTCTTCTTTTTTAGATTAGAGAGGAGGGAGTTGGAGTGTTTTGCTATTTCTTCATCTCCAGTTTTCATTAAGCTGGTATGTACAGGCACAGCTGCCAAAAAAAATGGTCCTGCCTGTTCCCCCGCTAGCCCTTCTTCAGTTGTGCTTCCCTTCCCTTCCCTTCCCTTCCCTTCCCTTCCCTTCCCTTCCCTTCCCTTCCCTTCCCTTCCCTTCCCTTCCCTTCCCTTCCCTTCCCTTCCCTTCCCTTCCCTTCCCTTCCCTTCCCTTCCCTTCCCTTCCCTTCCCTTCCCTTCCCTTCCCTTCCCTTCCCTTCCCTTCCCTTCCCTTCCCTTCCCCCTGCTACTGTCTGCTGTGTGCTGGCAAGGGCATTTGTCTAGCTGTACAGTAAACTGGGAACAGATGTGGATTTAAACCTTCTTTTTTTTTTTTTTCCACCAAAAGCCTTTCTCCAGTTGAAGGTGCCTGTGAAGCTACAGCATTAGATGCTGCACCAGAAATCCTGACAAATTTTAACAATCACTGCTGTGTAGTGAGTGCAGTGCTGCTGCCTCTGTCCTTCCCAGACCACTTCCTGAGCTCTTGTGCCAGCTCAGAATTGCCCTCTCTGCTTCCTATTCCTTCTCTCAGCCTCTCTGATTCTCATCGTCTCCACATGGCTGCTTCTTTGTATGGTACCTTCGCATCAAATCGACATCAGTGTATGAGAACTCCCCTCTGCACCTGCTGCCATCATGAACAGATTTCCTGTAGCTCTGTCCTTTATGACCTCTGTTTCGTCTCATAGCTCAGCTGCAAACTCTCCTTTTCTTCTTCTTGCATTCATCCTTGTGGTGTTTTTTTTTTCTTCACCCAATCACTGCTATACTAGAGACCTTCTCTATTTCAGTGGTAAATAACGTATTCACCAAAACATGCTGCTGAAGAAAAGGCAGCTCTATTTGCAAATTCAAGTCAAATTAAGGAAAAAAAAAAAAAAAAAAAAAAAAAAAAAAAAAAAAAAGGTTTGCCTATGCCTAGCATAAAAATGAGAAAAGCCCAGAAATGTTAGAGCTATTTGTTTTGATTTTTCAGGATCAAGACATCTTGATTTTTCTTAAGCTAGGTTCACAGATGGCACATTTGCTGCCCTCTGCATAAGCCAGAACCCAATGGTTACCTTCCATGGCGTGGTCCTGCCAGAGCCACAACCTCTGAGCTGCTTCCTTTTCATCCCTGCACCCTCGTGACTCAGCTTGACACCACTTCTTCCCCCTCAGCAACATCCTTTACATGGAAAGCTAACTCTTTCTGCCGTGCTTCATATCACAGAATCACAGAATCACAGAATTTCTAGGTTGGAAGAGACCTCAAGATCATCGAGTCCAACCTCTAACCTAACACTAACAGTCCTCACTAAACCGTATCCCTAAGCTCTACATCTAAACGTCTTTTAAAGACCTCCAGGGATGGTGACTCCACCACTTCCCTGAGCAGCCTGTTCCAGTGCCTAACAACCCTTTCAGTAAAGAAGTTCTTCCTAACATCCAACCTAAAACTCCCCTGGCGCAACTTAAGCCCATTCCCCCTCGTTCTGTCACCAGGCACGTGGGAGAACAGGCCAACCCCCACCTCACTACAGCCTCCTTTAAGGTATCTGTAAAGAGCAATAAGGTCGCCCCTGAGCCTCCTCTACTCCAGGCTGAACAAGCCCAGCTCCCTCAGCCGCTCCTCGTAGGACTTGTTCTCCAGGCCCCTCACCAGCTTCGTCGCCCTTCTTTGGACCCGCTCAAGCACCTCGATGTCCTTCTTGTAGCGAGGGGCACAAAACTGAACACAGTACTCAGTTGAACACAGTACTCATATTCATGAGTACTGAACACAGTATTCATTTTCATGTCCAAAGCCAGAAGAACTGATTTCACTATCAGTGCTGAAGTTCACTACAAATAGTGTATTTTCTGCCTCCCTCCCCCCAAAAAAACAGTACAATTAAGTGAATTTTGGGTTTATCTGAAATGAACTTCAAATTATATGTATTTTTAGCTCATCCACTGATCTGAAACATAATTTTTTACACAGCTTTAATCAGTGTTTAGCTCAGATATATTACCATGCCCTACCCAAAATGAGATGTTTTCTATTTGATTATGCATTAGTTAACTCTGCAGGTACTTGCAGTAACTCTGGAACATGCTTTTTGATGAGATTTGCATAAAGATCATTTTCATAACAAATAAATAAATAAATAGAACCAAGGTGCTTAATGCAAAAGATGAAACTCCCAGTTATTAAACCACAGAACTCCTGGAGACTTCAGCAAAGCCAGGATATTGTTTAAACCAATCCATGAAAATCCGAAAGAAACTGGTAGGACTTGAATGTTATTTTTGTTACAGGTGATTACATTTCAGTTTCCAAAATCTTCTTTGTTGTTCATCTACAGCTGTAAGGGAGCAGCAGCTGGTTGTCTTTACTGGCATCATTTTCTGAGTCTTTTCCAAAGACAGTGACTCAACTGTACGGGATTTTTTTCTGGTGTCAGGGTAGACTTCAAAATGAGACTAAGGCTGATAGCACATTACCAGTCAGTTCAAAATATTTATGGGATTAAGAGCCATGTATTATAGATAACTCAAAAATGTTTTAAGCCCTAATCTGGTGGATATACAAATCAAAAGAGTTAAGCCTTTGACTGTTTATTTTGACCAAATTCCTTCCTATAAACTTAAATTATTACAAGAAAAGAGTTACTTTCCCTAAAGGCACCTGATCAGTAGCCAGCAAAATGAGGATTTATATTGCTGTACTCTAGGCTTCAAAAATGGATTTCAGGGACCTTCTGTCCATAGTACAGTACAGCCAATAAATAACCAACCATTGCTGCATTCACCTTTTTACATCTGGATATACAATTATTTTCTGTTGAACTGTCATTATTAGGTGGTTGTTTTTTTGTTTAGTGCTGTTTTGTTTTGTTGGTTGGTTATTTTGGTTTGTTTTACAGCAATGTATAACTGGATTTGAACTTGCTATTATTTCACTGTAGCATTTGTTTTAATAGACCTTATACATGTAGACGATGCATTCCCCTTTAAACATTGCCTCAGCACTATCGCTCAGTCACAGAAAGGTTTCCGAAAGCTGCACAGGACAGCAGGGTCTCAGCAGAGGTGGAAGGAGCCAGGAGCTGGGCAGGAGGTGAGGGAAAGAGTTCAGAGGGGGAGCTGGCATAGGTTCCTCTTGTGGGAGCATCAGGGCATAGGGGCCCACAGCTAAAGCTGTGTGGGAGCATCCAAAATGTGCTCACACCTGGGTAGCTGCAGATGTACTCTCCTGTAATCGGCTGGGCATGCTGGTGGGATTTCTGAGGAGATCAGTACTTCCCTTGGCTGAGCTTCTGGTATCACAGAGCAATGATCCTGCCACTTGCACACAGCCGGTCAACGCAGCTGCTGTGCCTGAAGGGACAGCAGGCACTGGAGGGTGAGCATCCTGGATTGTACACATGAAGTACCCAGGTACCCAGCTGTGAAGAGCATATAAGCATTTCAGCTTTGTCATCAAGCTCCTGGTGCCTTTGTTTTCCCCATTCACATGCCAATATGCTTTATGTCTGTAGGAGCATTTAAATGATTTAAGCAAAAATGCATGATATTAAAGGTGCAGACATGTAAAGCAACACCAGACACATCTTCCCTACCAGACAAGGACCTGAATGCCAGAAATGCAATGAGTACAAGTGCAGGACTACGGAGAGATGATTGAAAGCCCAGTGTAATTTGTCTCTAGCTGGATGACATAGTCTGACTTCAAATCCAACCTGAAGCCCTTGATCCATGTGTGACTGTACTGGGGCCATCCTTACACTAGAGGCTGCAGGTTATCCTCTGGCTGAACGTGACTATGTTAGCAATAACTGCAATTTTTAATTTATTTTTTATTTTTTGCTGCTCTGCCTTTCAGGAAACTCACTGAAAGAGAAGGATTGAAGGGCTTTGTACAGGGAGCACAGGTAGTGCCTAACTCTGAGCTTATGGCATATCCAGCAGACTCCTGGATGCAAGATTGGCATTTATTTAATCTTTCCCTCTGCCCAGAGGAGAAGGGAGGCAGAATTCTGGCATCTAACATGCTATAAGTGAGCACGTTTAAGCAGTCAAATCCCACCCTGGGATTTTATCCCAATAGCAGTGTTTATACCCCTGGTGATGAAGACTAATATCTTCTTCTTCTATCTAAATAAAGTGAACTCTACTGCTGCTGATGAAAGGCCTTTTTTACTAGTTCTTGACTTACTTCTGTGGGTCTTTGATGTGCTGTCAGAAAACCCTTCAGTGCTCTTTTTAAGTGGGAACACTCCAGCAGGACATGTATTCCAGCAATGGTTTCATGTAGGGCTTTTGATCCCTACCCACTTCTCACCAATTGTGTATCCAAAGACGGTCAACACCTTATCTTCCACCACACTGGGAGCTCCTACCGAGTTGCTTCTCTGTTCTGACCTTTCTAAAGTGTTTCAGAGTCACTGCTTAGCCTCCAAAACTCACCTCCTGTAAGTACAGCCTGTATTCCTTCTCTTCAGGTATTTAATTTAGCAAGGGATCTTAGAGCTGCACTGAGACATCACTTGCCTGGATGGGCTCCCTACCGAGCAGGCCGGGCCACTCTGCGTGATTCTTGTTCTCATCTTTATTTGCTACTTGGCAAGTGTTTTCACTATCCAGTTTCTCAGCAGAAATGTTATGTTTACTCTCAGACATTAATAAAAACATTGAATAGCACTAAGTCTCACACTGCACCGTGCAGACTCTCATTCTGTAATATTTCTCCTTGGACAGCTGCATTTTTTCAATTCCCTAGATCTCCCACTTTCTCATTCCTTGTCCTCACCAGCAGATGGAAGAGCTACATCAAGAAACGAGCCCATCCCATCACCAAGACTCTGCCTAAAATGCCCAAAACAATACCTTTAGGTCTCCCTGACTGCTGACTTCACATCCTCACTACTCAGCACTTGCCTGAGAATGTGCTGTGGGCGGTGTAGCAGGCATCCAGACATTTCTGAGGCAACAGGAAAAAACACATTCTCTTCTGTGACCTCCATGTGCCTTGTTGGTCACAGGTATTTTTCTGACTGGGCTAAACCAAGAGCCAGTCCTGCTAGCAGAGCTGTTGTTTCTGCCTGATTAGAATCGTAAAGGAAATATTTTTTGGTCGGTGGTACAAACCACACGTAACAATTCTGGGAAACCTGCTTGTTGAAAATAGATCTTTGCTTTTTAAGAAATAAACGATATGAATTAAAAAATCCTCCTCATTTTGTTCACAAATTCAGGAAATGCCATGAGATGACACAAAGATTGTCACTTGTTAATGCCTGGAAATAGGAAAGCTGGTTTCATTTCAGACGCCATCAGATAACACCTTTGCCAGAGGATGTTATTACAGTTTTAGGCTAAATATATAATATAAATAACCTGTCTTCTGCAGTACAAAAAAATGTCTACTGGCTGGAAGCAATTATTGTGAGATAATACATGGAAGTCTGCCAGCGGGGCTTGTTAGGTTTTCAAACTCCATATTTATAATATACATTAATGCACAGCACTATCTCCTAGCACCGCCAAGGTCCAGCCCTATCACCGTATTTATGAACCTAATTTATGTATCACTGGTAAAATAATAGGGCTCAAGTAAACCATGCAGTGAACTAATCTAAACCAAACCCTTAGAAGGGATTCATTTCCATTCAGGAAATACACAACACCTTTAAATGGATCGCTTTCCATGGGAGTGAATTATTATTCCAATTATTTGGCCAGCTTTATAACTTGCCGGTGGCTCAGTGCCAGCATTTGGCTTAACAGGCTAATAAAAAAATTGATTACCAAAGCCACCAGGGCAGCTGCACACGGGATGGCAGAGGGGGAGAGCTGTGCATCCATGCCAGAACAGCCCCCTTGGTCAGATGTGAGGCCACATGTCACATCATTTCCTGCGGTCAGTAATAAAATTAACCAAAAATACTCCTGAGAGCTATCTATCTGCACCAAGGAACATGGGAATGTGGACTCAGACTTCCCCCCACCAGTGACTTGCAGAGAAGGGATAAGGGTCCCACCGAGCCATGCCTGCCCTGGGGACAAGGGACCTCATCCCATGCCCCCAGGCAGTCCCTCTCATATTTAAATGAGATGGGAGGGCAGAGATGCACAGGGAGGGAAGGGTATGGGACTTTGACAGATTTTTGCATTGCTGGGTCAGCTGGTAACAAAAGCTGTGACCCAGACTCAGGGTGAAACCCTTGGAAAGACACTGGCAACGTCTCATAGGCAGGTAGTGGGACCAGATTCCTACCCACAGAAGAAACCTTTACCACAGAGCAGCTTGTCTGCAACCTCGGGATAGAGCAGGGTGCCTGCACAGATACTCTGTGATGGTTGTTAGAGTGTCTCATGTATTTTCTCGGTCACAGTGAACAGAAAAAGTCTCTCTGGGAATGGATGTCTGGATGGAAATAAGGCTGTATTTGGAGTTCACCGTTCCTGAGAGATTTGCCACAGAAAAGACTAAACTTGGCTCCATTTAAGATGTGGAAGCCAGCCCCTGGGAGACCTTCTCCTGGTGGAAAGCTACTGAAGCTGTGCAGATGCCTGCTTTTAAAGCGGTTGGGTAAGAATCAAAGTTGTGCTTCCCTTTTCACTCTTATTTCCCTATTCCTTACATTAGGCCTATTTTTAGAGCGAAAACGGAACAGGGCTGAAAATGCTCATCTGAATTTGGTCCTGATCATAGGACCAAATGCCTTATCCGTAGCACAGAGACAAGGCTTTGGGGTGGGGGAAAGTTGCTACAAGGTGCTGACAGCAAGTCTGCTGCTCTTCTGCAGGTGCAAACTCCTAATACATCTGTGTTACCATCAGTCTGTGTCAGGAGAGCAGAGACTTTGTGAGTTCCTTCAACACCTTTAGAGGCTGAAGCACCTTCTGGAGGGAGGTTCCTGTCCATCCCCAAGGACCATAGATGGAGCCAAGGAAGATAATGTTCCTCAGCCAAGAACCTCTGGGTTGTGCAAATGGCCATGCAAACGGAGCTGCTGTGGTTGAGCCCTTGGGAAATTGTCTGCAAGGGAAAATGTGGTGAGTGGTTGGGCAGTAAGAGGGAAAAGTGAGAGAAACAGGGAAGTCAAAAGAGGAAAAAGGGGAGAAATGGAACAAAACGAAGATGAGTGGTAAGAGCAAAAGCAGCTGCAGAACGGAAACAGCTGTGAGAGAAAGTGTCTGAGAGAGGAGGTCAAGCAAGGGCAAGTCAAAAGCAGGAAAAAAAAAAAAAAAGGCAGAAACAAGTAAGAAACCTGGGCCTCACCCCAAAACTCTCTCAGAGGAACAGTGGCTGCCCATGGCCACTGTAGTCCCCGGCTCATCCATCCTGGGGCTGGAGGGAGCTCTCTGTGAAGGATGCAGCAGCTCACCCCATTCAGGCAACTCCTGCTGTTCTCATTCCCAGCACGAATTTAGCCCTTGGGAGCCAGTGAAATAACCTCTCCACCATTACAGCATCTTTTGATGGACACAGGGCAAGGTTTCTGATGTGTGGTACCAGCGGTACACCATGGTTTTATGGTTTTGTTCTCTTTAAGATATGAAAAATGTTGGCAAATTATTGAGGGCGTTTTCCTTGCTCTGCTGCCAAAATTATCACAGCGTGACCAAGGCAAGGTAAGCACAGGGAAGCCTCCAAACACACTCTGTGGGTGCAGGGAATCTTTGGAAAACACTTTTACTTCAATTGCTGAAGCGTCCTTCGTATCTACGAGGTAGTTGGAAAGTTACACGAGTGTGTATGTTACGGGAAGTGATTAAAAATCACTTACTACTTCATAACAGTAAATATGCTGTTAACTGACAAAGCTGAATATGGTTAGCAGAAAGGAGTGTGGGAGACATTAGCCGGCATAATCACTTTAATAGAGCCTATTACCTTTAATGGGGCTTTTGCGAGTACGCGCACGCATGCAGACACACAGACAAAGAAGATACACGGGTGGAAATAAAAGTCTACCAGAGCCAAGCCACAGCCTAACTGTTACAGACCATTGACAACAGTGGTGTGCGTGCAAGCCTAGTTGTAAAGTCCTGTAAACACAGTGAAATGCACTTTCTCTCTAACACTTTCTGACCACTGATGCCACGAGGAAGCACTGCCTGAAGGGTGAGGCAGCACATGTGCGATGCAAACAGCCGCCCTGCGAGCGCGTGGCGCTGCAGTGTAACATGCCACAGAATCAGAGGAAATTCTCACAATTGCCTATTTCCCTGCGCTGCGTTAAGCGATTGGGTGAGCGCAAACCACAGCTGAATTGCAAGAGTGAGTCATGGAGTTCAAAACAAGAGCATCCACTAATTGTTCCGTGGAAGAGGCTCAGAGAAGTATAAAGAAGGATTTTGTGGGGTATTCTTTTGCTCACTGTGAGCTTTGTATCCCCTTGCTGGCTGTTCTGATCTGGGAGTTTATGATTCATAGCACAGGGAGGCACATGGGAGGGTGGTGAGGCACTGGCACAGGCTGCCCAGAGGAGCTGTGGATGCCCCATCCCTGGAGGTGCTCAAGGCCAGGCTGGATGGGGCTTTGGGCAACCTGGTCTGGTGGGAGGTGTCAATGCCCACGGCAGGGGGCTGGAACCAGGTGATCTGTAAGGTCCCTTCCCACCCAAACCATTCTGTGATCCCATTATTCACTGTTCTAGGGTACAGCATCCCTCATGGACAGGGTTTTGTGGTGTCAGCCTAGAACAACTTTGAAGCAGTCTGGAAGGAGCTCGGATACCACCTGATGGCAAACCAGGAGGACAAATAGGCTTACTCCTCACGCAGATTCCTGGCCTGCAATTGGTGTCCTGTAGGCAGCCTTCAACTTTCCTCTGAAGCATGGAGTCTCCCCTTGTTCTTACCACTGGCTTTCTGCTTGAGGTTTCATAATATTCTCTGCCTAAAACAGGAAAGGATCAGAGCTGACCTGCTGCACTGGGATTTTCTGAGCAAAGGCTTATTTAGTATCTCAGTAGGCTTCCCTGCAAATCAAGGAGAGCCAAGGTGCAGTTATCATTGGACTGGAGTCCCGTGCTGTTCACATTTCAGTCCCAACCTGGAGTCAAAAACATCAACAAAGAAAGCAGATGAATCACTAATGCCAAATGGGATTTGCACGTTGGTACAGAAAAGACCTGTGAAGGCAGATTCACTTGGCAGAAGCTCAGGCAGCTGGTTCAGAGGCAGATAGGAGGCACTTTATGCAGAGACAGGGTTTTCTTCCCATTGAGATAGTACGGGGCACAAAAGGTTTAATGACCAAGGACTAACCTCACCCTAGCTCCTTCTTGAATGAAGAAAAGAGTGGCTGCTCCTGAACTTGTTCTCCTCACAGGTCTCATCTGGGAAAAAGGTTCTCTGGTGTTGGCAGGAGGTGACCTCAGTTACACTTTTTTTCAAACCATCGGAATTGTTATAAAAAATGAAAACTTTTTTTTTTTTCCATTTCCAGAAATGTGAAAAAATTAGCAGGCTGGGAAGGTGAACGAAAATCAGAGAACCTTGTCTAAAAAACGGAAATTTCCCATGTTTTGCATTTGGATTCAGTCCAAAATCCATTTACATTAAGAGTACTTGTCAAATTCTTGTCAGAAAGGTAAGAGTTAGTAAAGAGATTTGCCAGGAGCCCAACTTGCTGGAAAATTTTCCTGTTTGGGGACAATTTACCAGAATAGTAACACTTACGGTCTTAGATTTAAAACAACAGCTTGGTCTCAGCTGTCTAAAAAAGCCTTGTTGTATTACTGCCAAGTCATTAGCTTACAAAGCTCCAGGCCCTGTCTACACACCAGCCTGCCACCAGTTTAACTGAAATCACTATTTAATCCATTTAGAGCAATCAGTGCAACCCTTTTTTGGTAACCAAATTAACCTAAATCAATACAAGCCTGTTGCAAACAGAGACAAACAATTTAAGGACATTGACATCAAAATCTGCGTTGACTCAAGCGGTGCAAGTTTTGTGGGGAGAGGAAATCTCGGGTAAAGCCTGGGAGATGCTGGGATGGTCCCACTCGTGCTATAGAGCTGTGCCTAAATCACTTTGTGTTGGGGTGTCCTGGGCACAGTCCTGGTTGCTATCACTGTGTTTCCCTTTTAATTCCTAACATTTGGCTGTCTTTTTTCCTTGCTGACAAGCACTGAGTTGATATTTCCATGAAAGCAATCCCAGCATGTTGGTGTTGAAAGGGGGACACCAAGGCTATTTTTCCCTGCGAGTACCATGTCACATCTACCTACGCTCAGCCTGGTTCCTCTCCTGCCTGCAGCCTCGTAATCCACTTCTCCATTTTTTCAGTCATCTGTTGTCTTTACTATGGTGGGTAGTTAACAAACTGCCATTAACAAACTCACCCACCTCACCGCTCACCTCCTGTCCCACACCTTTATGGACAGGCTCAGTGTGAGCGCACCTAGCAGGGGGAAGTGCTCAGGAAATAATCCCAAATCACAAATATGTCCCTGTGCCCCAGCTCTTCTGTTTCCAGGTGCTGCATCAGCAAACCCTGGTGGTCACACTCTACAGCAAAACGCAATTCCCAAAAGCAGAGGAGGCGAGCATCAGCAATGAGGCAGGGCCTCCCACGAGCCAGGCACAGTCTGCTGAGGTGCAGACACCTCTCATAGCTGCCTGTCTTGGGGTTTTCCTCATGCCCAGTGGCAGCATCAGGTTCAGAGCAGAGATCCTGATGACTTCGGGGAGAGCTTTGAGCTGAGGCAGAGCTACGGGATGTAGCTGCTGAGTTTCCTACCAGAGCCAAGGATTTCAAAATGTTTTTACAGAGGACACCAGCTGGAATTTCACTTGACTTTATCCAAAAGACTCAGAGGACTCCAGCTCTCTCCTTCCTTTACACATGGTGTGAGTTTTCATCCTATAAATTCAGAGGCTCATACAAGATCTCAGCCTTTGTTAAGCTGTGGTGGAAAAAGACGGAAATCCCTCTGAAACCTGTGATCTTCCAAAGGCAAAGGAACTGCTCTAAAACAAACTAGCATCTCCTTCCTCCTGTGGCTGTAATCCAGAAAGCAGTTTACATGAATGGGGTATCTGGCCCCCAGCTAAGCTTAGCCAAAGATGCTCAGATATGACTGTGACAATATAACATAAAACAGGGACAATTTGGCATTGCAGAGAGTGCCTGGACAGCAATAGCTGGCTGCAGCCACGTGCCCAGGTGCATCAGTCTTGCCCAGTGCAAATAACGACTTGGGTTGTGTTATCCTGTTTCAAAGCCCACTGTGGTGTCTCATGATGTCCCCCACTATGGTGTGTGCCGGGTCTCTCCTGGTGGCCAGGGACATCCCTGAGGAGCACAGGGCAAGATATAGCTGCTGGGCCATGCCAGGACGTTGAGGAGCTCCCACTCACCTGTACCATCAGCAGGCAGAGACCCAGGGCTGGAGCAACCAGCCCCAGCCCCGTTCATCCACAGGGTGCAGCACAGCTCCTGCTTCCATGCTACAGACACCGAGTCTCGTGGTTGTGAAGCCACTTGTGTTACCCAAGGGGTTTCTGTGGCAAACACGGTCACCGTAGGCAAGTAAACAGCTGCATTCACACATGCAGAAGCGTTTGATTTTGTACCAGAAGTTCAGCAGCTAAAAGAGACTTGCATTTTGTTATATGGGTAGCGTGATTATAATACATATTAAGGAATTAGGACTCGAGTTTATGAATCCTTATTAGCACCGGTACTCCTTAATGTACTACTTCAAATAAAAGTATTGTATAATTCACAAGTCTGCAAGTACCTGTCTAGTCAAACTTTCTCATGGATTTCCATTAATACCATACACACATGCTGGGATACAAAATAATTTTGGGAATACCAGAGAACAGCATGTTTTCCACATAGCAGAAGGAGCTGAATATAATTTATCACGATCAGAGACCTACCTGAGCCTAAAAATGAATCTTGCACTGCACCACTAATTGTGTTTATAAGAACTTAAAGAGAAAACAAAAAATAATTTGTAATTAAAAAAAAAAAAACCTTTCAGTTATTTCTAGTGCTAGACACTAGGTGGCAGAGCAAATATATGTTCTCTAATAATTCACAAACACATCCTTCCAGTAACAAGGCAGGACCAGATAAACTAAATTAAGTATATATTTAAAATAATCTGAAATCTTGCAGCTGGTCTACTTTTCCTGACCAGTTCCTGTAGAGCACAGGCCCTGCTAAGACTGGGTTTAAACCTTTTATGCTACTTACCATGAGCGTTACCTTCAATTTAGTGATTTAGTCACAAACTCATGTCTCTCTGCACAAAAGCCCACAGCTCCCCCTTTCCTATACAATCCATTTTTAAAGTAGGGCTCAGGAAAACTCTAACTCATAATTTAACAGATGACAGAAGTTTTATACACAGATGTGGACCTCAAATGTGCCCAAGTGGTTTAGGAACATCGGTGTAACTGCTGATCAGTAGGACGAGCTGCACAGGTAGATGTGATTAAGAAACGAGACTGTAAATTGTTCATTCATTGTTTCTTTGCTCCTGCAAAGCCATGTTTCTTCCAGAGGAAGAGCATACCTGTCTAAGTAGCTAAGAAACTAAGAGTCACTGTGGGTAAATGCTGAGGTGAAAATGCTGGAAAAAAAGGTCTGGAAGAACGAAGCGGGGATGCTTTGCACCACGAGATGTCAGCAGGCACCCAAGGCCCAGAGCCCGGCCCCAGCCATGGCTTTGCCCTTGTGCTGCAGGGAGCAGGAGGCAAGGTGCCGGGCTGGGGGCCTGGAGGTGCAGGGGCAACTTGATAAGCAAGGGAACTGCTAGGAAAAGAGGTTCCACCAAGAAAATAACGCACGAGAGGAGTTTGTTAAAGCTGGTTGGAAGTTCAGCCTGAGTGCTTGTGACGCAGCTGTCTGCCTGCGGGATGCTGTGCGTGCTTTGCACATGCCAGAACCGCACGTAAGCAACCTTTGCATTTCAGTCCCATAAAAGGGGACTGAAAAAAGAGCTGCTCCTTGTGCTGGCTGGTTCCAGAGTGCAGCACGAGCTCGGATTAGCAGCGGTGAGAGATGGGATGGAAGCTGAAAGAGATGAACCTAATTCCAGGCTCCCAACCAGTTTGCTGTATGGCCTTACACTGCCTCATCTTACTCATTTGTCCTCACAGTTTTGGCATCTCCTGTCTGTCATCTTCCCCTTTAGGCGTGAGGTATGCAAAGCAAGACCACCAGCTTTGAGGAGAGAACCCCCCACACCCCTCAACACTTCTAAATCTGTCAGTGCTTAACAGCATTCCTGTGACACTGAAACACCAAGGGCTGTCTACGCATCTGGTCCTGTCCCCAGGCATGCAGAACTTCATTTCAACAAAACCTAGGCTATTTCCAGATCCACTTATGCATGGTCAGTTTTGTCAGCTATTTTTTCCTAAAGCCATGACAGGAGAGGACCTTGAGAAAAACTAAATGGAAGTGGTAGGACCCTTCTGGAGCAGGATCTGATGATGGGCTCAGGAGGTCACCCGGCATGATGTGGCAGCGGAGGAGCAGAGCCTACACAACAACAGCCCCTTTCTTTGGGAGGAGTAAACATCTGAATGAAAACAACAGTAGGATAAACGTGGATGAACCCACTTGTCACTGGCCTACAACATCCAGCGGGGGGGCTGGGAGCTCAGGAGGTGGCAGGAGGAACACCAGAGCCAGCTGCAGGCCTGAGGGAGGAGCCATGAGAGGAGCCATCACTGCGCCTCTGGCCTCCTCTCAGGGAGGCACCGACTGGCTCCAGAAGAAGTCATAGAAGAAGAAGCCTCTTCTGCTACACCCTGCCAGCAGCCCTTTCCAAGGGATAATGAGTCAGGCAAAGGGAGGAAGAATTGGTAGGAAATTATACCCCTCAAAGACAACCTTCCTCAGAACTGGAGAAGAAGCTTCTTTCATGTTTGTAGACAATTTACCCTGGCTTGTGATGGTTGCAGACCTCAAAAGAACTAAGGCTTGCTCACCTGCAAAGGCAGCATGAGATCTGCCCGCCCACCCATCCATCCTCACGCACGGTGCCATGGCTGCTGTAGGACATACACTCCAGGCCTTCTGACAGCAAGTACCAGACCTGTCTTCCCCTCCCAGGCAGAGCTGTTTTCAGATTTGGAGGTGCAAGTAGACCAACCCACCTAAGAAACCACCAGCTTCCTCTTCCTGCATGGAGATGGTTTACCTCACGATGCCAGACAGACATGGGAAGGACCAAACCATGCGATGGACATGGGCAGTGGCTCAACAGAACCGTACAGCCTAAGAAGGATAAGTAAAGACAGGAAAGAAACAGATAGGGTTGAAGAACCAACAACATCAAAATGGACACGTAAACAGCATACAAGGGGGATACAGTGGTCAGCGTAAGCATTCCTTTATGGTACAGGAGATACCTAACCTTGGTTCCAAGAGTTGCAGCTGCTGGCAGTTCACACGTCAAGGATTGTGCCTACTGATACAGGAGCGGAGGTAACACGCGTGGGAAATGGCGTGGTGTGGGAACGAAGAGCTTGTGGTTGACTTGTGGCAGCACAGCTGGGAACCTGCAATCCCTGCTCAGTGCAGGACCTGTTGGTTCTCAGCAGCTCCAAAAAAACAAGTTCCCCTTATTTATTACCTGAGAAGATAGATGCTTTGGGGACCTTGCGGTCATTTAAAATTCGGTTCCTATGGTCTACTCTAAGCCTCTTTTATAGCCGAGTCACTCAGTTTCAAAGCGTTGTTTCCAAATTCTCGCAGGGCTGTCTTCCTGTCCCATGTCCTCCCCAAGTCCCACCCTACTCGCATATGCACCCTCTGTCCCGCAGCTCATCCTGCTCTTCCTCCACGCTCTCCCACTCCTTGCCACTCTTCCCCCCTTTGTCTCTACCTCACTTCCTTCCATTTTGCCGCCGTACTGCCTTCGCCCTTCACAACTAACCCTTTACTGTCACACTTGAGGCTTTCCAAAGCTTTGAAAAGTTCCCTTTCCAGAATGGGAAGTGGTAAACCAAGCTCCCATCCCACACAGTCTTCTGGTAAAAATCCCACCCTCCCCCTTTCACTTCATCTCCCTCTACCATTTTCCTTTTGTTTGTCTTGGCTACTCCTTCGTCTGCTCTTAAATTAGAAGCTCTTTGATGAGGGCAGTGCCAGAATCTGGTCTGGAGAAATCCATACGGTACCTAACATTGTATACTATATAGTACAGAGAGTCTATTCTATTTTTTTAATTTTTTTTTTTTTTTTTTTTTTTTAATTTGGATAAACTCACTGAAAACCCAAGCAAGTAGGACTACATAGACACACGTGTCCTGTCAACAGGAAGCTTCTCTTACATAACTTCACTGACAGTTCTGGAAAGCTAAATGCGGTCGGGCTGATTTTCCTCACTGCAAATTAATAGCCAGGACAAAAGTCAGCCCACAAAGAAAAATCATTTCTGAGAAAGGAGGCTTTAAAAAAGCAGATGATTTTTAGCACGCAGAGCTGCCCTCGCGAAACATCTGCTATGACGTAGCCCTGTTCTGGCCCCAGACCAAGCAAATCAATAGCTCCACAGAGTAATGGGATAAGAAAATGGGAAAACTGCCATTGCTTGTTTAGCAGCTTGTTTTGCTGATAAATGTCTGTCACTTTTCAAATAGCTACAGTGTAATTGTTTTTGGGGGAAAATATTTCCTTGAGCAGGAGGTTTGCAGGCCATTAGCTATTTCCCATCTGTGCTGGTGTTCTAAGACACCACACATACACTTTGCTCCCTATTAGAAATTATTCACAGCTTTGGATTACAAACAGGCAGCCTGAAGAAGTTTACAAATCATGTCTGCCATTAAAAAGCTTGTTCTGGGCGTACAGAAAATTTAGATATCAGAAGCATTAGAACCAAAATGTTATTTCTGAAGGACCCTCTACTTGAAAGTCTGCTAGAAAAAAATACTTTTCATGTATCCTTTTAAAATAATGAACTGTACAAAAGTAAGTTACTTGACTAAAGCAGTGTCTCGTTTCATGGCTACAGAGAATATCACTCATCCCATCCCTTTTCAAACTGTGCCATGAAAATGTTCAATTTCTGCCCGATAGCTGCTAGGACTGTTTAATATCACACAATACCTCTAATAAGTACAGGCTTTCACTTCACGCGCATCATCCTAATATGCAATTACTTGAAGCAAATCTAGCTGTGCTAAAAGACAGCACTACTCTCTTACCTGCTTCAACTAAAATACTAGCTGCATTTAAAAAAAAAAAAAAATTCCTTATCAATAGGTGTTCTCCTCTCTTTCCCCTCCTCCCATCAGGAAAAAAAAAAAAGGAGGAAAAACAAGGGGAAAAACATGAGTACCATTGCAGATTTATTCCAGTGATAAACTTGTTTTGTCATTTGAATCCTTTGAATTTCAAAAAAAAGTAAATTAAAATGCAAGATTACACAAATTTTCAAACCTAGCTGCTTTTTAGACTTCACTAAATAAAATTAGTGAAAGAGTGAAAAGTTATTTGTGATTAAAAAGCGCATTAGTGGGTAACTCACACCTTTATTTACGACTAGGACTGACAGGCAAAAGAACCAACACACAGGCAGTGACTGCTTTTCAGAATTTATTGTAAAAAAAAGTAGTAAACAATAGGAAAAAAACGCTCCTTTTAAACCCACCACATATTGCTTTATATGGAAACAATGGAAAAATGTGACAGAAACATATTTACCCATTTCTGTCCATATATCAGATGATCCAAGCTACTCAGGACACGCTCATGGGAAAAATATTGGCAGTATCACAGCATATGGAAGTGGAAATAAAAAACATGCAGTATTTTCAATTGCAGTTGGGAGGCCTATTTCCTGGAGTCTAAAGATCATGTTGTTTTATCTGCTTTCCTTTAGCATAACGTACATTATCAGACTTCCATAACTTCAGACACCGGCAGAAAGCCCTGATTTTTTGCCAATAGTGACATACCCACCTCAAAGATAAATGTGGAAGTCGGAATGTCTGCCTTATTTCTGTTTGCAATTTCCTTTCCATAGGAACATGCACATGATATAGTTCCTGCTAACAGATATTTAAAGCTTGGCTTGCCCTCGTTCATTTATACCAGTCCAACCCCACTGGAGGTCCTCAGGGCAGCACAAACAACGGAGAACAGACTTCCAACACCACGCTTGTTTTGACCAAGTGCTTCCCCTAACACCACATTCAGCATGTTAAGAATACATGGCAAGTATTCTGCTTTTGTCTACAAAGATAGCAGATTCTGCATTAGAAGGTGTTACAGAAAATGTAAATAAATAAATTCCCCAATTTTTAATGGATTTTGTAGTTCATATCAGAACATCTGAAGAACCTGTGTAACTTAAAGAGGGCTCAATTTAAACAGAGCCCTAGAATAATGAGTGCACGGTAATATTTACCTGGTGTAATTAGCTTCATTACCAACTGGCAAAAAGTTGACTTAACTTCAATTTCATGCTTAAAAGAATTAGTCAGAGAAAACTTATGTTACATGGCACCTTCAAGACCACCTCAGCTTCAAGTCAAGGGATGAACTTACACATAGGTGTGTTGTTTTAGATATTACTTGAGGACAGAAACCAAATACTCAGAAAACAGGGCTCAGCAGAAACCTATTGATAAAACAGTACCTAACCATTTTTTTCACTGCTGCGGTTGCTGGAAACTGATTGTAGTGACCACACCAGTTTGAGGTGACTCACACAACGGCCAGCCACTGGTGCAGACCACTGGGGAACATTTGGTCGTTCTGAAAGGGGATACAATGGAGCAATACAGGAAATTCCATGCTGAGAGGACAAAGTCAAACATTTGTTCTCTTGCACATCATAAAAAGTATTTTTGGTTACAAATTACTATTGCAAACAATCTTCTCATAGATAAAACTAAAAATGTCTCTAACTAGAATGCTTTGGGAGTCAAAACCCCACAAACCATAACTAATAAGCTTTATCTATGCAAGTCCTCTCCCCTTCCGGGCTGTGACAGTCTCCTTATTTTAAGACAGACCTTCCTCTTGGTCAATCAATTCTGTTTTGGAGGAGAACACATCAGCCAGCATGTGCTTTGGGATTTCAGATCCCCGTACTTTCAACGTGTAGCAGGCATTCTCTACTTTTGCCAGACTCTGTTTCAAGGTATACAGCTTCTTCGATACTTCATAAGGTCCAGTGTTGCCAATAAAAGTAAAACCATCATAGATCTGACGTAAGAACTGGCTCAGTTCAAAAGGTGTGTCAATGTCACCATTTCCAACACTGCTGATGCACAGCCGCATCAGCTCTCCAGTTAGGTCAGCCACTCCCAGCAGGTAATCTACGGGTGTTACCTTCAGGCTCCAAGTGTTTGGTTGCTTATCCTGGGAACTGGAGGTCTGAGGACAGATCAGAACAAAGCCCAGTAATGACAAGTAGGCAAAAAGCAGAGTAAAATGGTTCAAATATACACTAGTTTCTCTAATGCAACTGTAAAGCAGTGGTAATTACAAACATTCTGGAAACTGAAATTGCGTGGCACTTAACAGTCTGATTTCAGAAGTACTATTTACTTATCTCCCTCCAGCATGCCGTAAGGTATGAAAGCATCCTTTCCATTTGAGATGTGATTTCCATTCTGACAAGCACGATAAACGCACCGTGCTTCTATCACCTTTATTTGCAGAGTAAATGCATCTGTACCAATGTTTATTTGCATATGCCTTTTTTTTTTTTAGCTCAGATCTCAGCCTAATAGATTTAAATTTTCATTGAATACTCTGTCCAAAGCTACCAAAGCAATCAAGAATCAAGAGAGCCTGCATTACAAAAACAAGACATATCATTTTGTAATAGCATCTTGAATTTCAAAACATTTTCTAGAAGAAGTTGATAGGTATAGTTCTCTCAGATCATTTTTATATCAGCCCAGTTCACTAAATTATCTAAATAAATATTTCATGAAGAAAAGTCATCACAGAGTGACAAGTTTGCTTTTCAAGTTTCCAATACTTTTTATTTCCAAAATAGTGGTGGATGGGAAACAACATACATCTGTTTCTATTCCTTTGCTCCCACAGTGTAGCATCCACTCAAACTCACCCATCTGGTCTGCAGTGTGTGTGCAGAAGTTAACAACTTCACAATTTGTGAAAATAACTGTACCACTACTGGTAAGAACCAGAGAACGTAAGCTAAAAACCTGGCCCTATTTGCAAGTATCTTACTAACAGAATGAAGAAGGGAAAAAAAGCACCGTGTCTGGCCATTAAAAATCCCTCTTCTATACTTGTTTCTTAGTATTTTGCTATCCTGGATGGTTCTGCCTACTAGGTGTTCTGTTTGCCCTAAATAAAGGTGATGTGAAATAAATAAACTCGTATCCCACTGATTTAGTTTACCACTAAACTAAGTAAGTTTTGAATAAGCGAGTCAAAGCCCCCATGCCTATGTAACACCATTCCACTCACTGGCCTTATTTAATCCGATGCCAAAAACATGGCTGAGCCCAATCATCACATTAACCATTTCTGAAAGATATTTGTCACATGAGAAAAGAAAAACTTTTACCGTGTTTGTTGTTTCTTCCCTGTCTTCCGCTGTAAATACTAGTTGTTTATTGATCTCTTCAACACTAATTAAAGATCGTGTTTTAATAAAATACTGAAATGAAGCTGCCTCAACATACTCTTGAAGTCCTGCAAAAACAGCATAAATAAGCTAATGATTCAAACTTTACAGTAATGATCCATCCTTGATTTTTTTTTCAGAAATCTTTTAAGTAAAACCATTTTAAGGTTACTAGCAGAAAGAGAACACACTCCAGAAATAACATTGAATCATTATTTAACATAGCACACTTTTGAAGTACAAACATCAGACCAAAAGCACAGCAGATAAACATCTTCAAGTTTTTACTCCAAGCAAACTTCTCATTCAGATCCTTCTGTAATATCAGTACAAAGCATCACGTTACTCTCAGAAACAGGCTGAACAGCAGCTCCCCATAGCGAAGCTTGTAAAATACAGCATTTGTATGATGGAGAGTGCAAATCACTGTTTCATGAGGTCACAGACACGGGACACAGTACAGAGAGACTGCAAGTAAGTCAAAGGCAAGGCAGCTGATTTGAAAAAAAAAACGTAAAGAAAATTTTCCCTTAATTCATGTTATTACCAACAGTAAATACTTGTTTTAAAATTAATTTCCCACTTCTTTATTTTGTAGGAATTAGTGAATAAGCTCCTTAAAACGTTCAGGATAGGTGAAATTTGTGTTCAGGACAAAGCATACATTGTTACAAGTAACTCCAGACAAAGAAAAAAAAAAAAAACACACAAACAACCAGACAAGGCTGTGATGTTCAACAAGATGAGCAACAGCTCTGTCCAAAAGAACTTACACTCTAAAAATAAGGCATGCAGGAAGAACAAAAGGTGTACTGAAAAGGAAATAAAAGATAGGATAACAAATATAGCTTGTACCAGCTTTATATGCCATCTGCAGCCACCTGTCACAACTGCCTCTCACTGCCTACTTGACAGATGGTGATTTTCAGTATGCATTATAGCACAGGTGAGATCTATAAAAGAGCTCGAATGTTCAGACAGTGATTTCACAGGTTCTGTCAATTTTTCCTTCTGTGCACAGGGCAGATTTGGGGGAAGAATGCGGGAAAAGTTCATGAGCAGAAGATTGATGTTGGCATTGCTGGTGGAAAAAAAAAAAGCAGAAATGAACCTGGAGCAGACAGCCATGGCAGGATGAAGCTAAAAAGTTTTGAAGACAAAAACAATACATGTGTATCTGACCTAGGGACAGAGAGAGAACCAAAAGAGGAAGTTAAAGGAACAGACTGTAACGTGACAGATCTTAGCAGAAGAACAATTCTGAACAATTTTAAGGGGATAGTTTCACTTTGGGAGAAGCAGAGAGGTGACACTGTGGCATCATGCAAGAAGGCTAGGCTTAGACAGTAGCTTTGCCAGTATGTAAAGTGAGAAAATTCAGAGGTACCCAAGGGTACCAGAAGTAGAATCCTGGTTCCATTAGAATAATGATAAAAAGCCCAACTGACCACTACAAGGCAAGGATCTCAGATAATTTATTTTTCTTTAATCACAATGAAGAAGTCTAAATCAAAAAGAAGGGAGCCATCGATTTGAATAAAAGAGGAAAGTGGAAATGCCCAGGAAAACTGGAGGAGACCTCCAGGGAAAATGTGATTGTGGGCCTTTCACATTACAATCGTAGTAACGTATGCTCAATGACCTACATTTTCTCTTTTTAAATATGTATTTGCAAGGTGAGTGGATGCAATTCAGTACACACCCTTTACGCTTCTATACAGCAGCAGTGGGAAAAGCAGAACAACCAACCAGAGCCACACTCAACACTGCTGTTCCCAAATAAGAACATCCTACTACAGCCATTTCTTGTACACAGGGCAAATAAATGCAGTAATTTAATCAGCTGAATTCAGGTAAAGAAAAGCTATTCAGGATCTTCTAAGATTAATAACTTCAGAAGTTGCAGAGAGGTAGATTCATCACCCATTCTTCTCCTGACTTACCCTGCTGATATAACACAACCGGTAATTCATTATGACATTTTGGCTCTTCCTGTGGATAAGCTATAAACTACCACACTGCAGCACTTAACATGACATCTGTGAGAATCTCTCTGCCATCCATGGAGATTACCAGCTATGGAGAATCATCTTTGCATTTACCCAAGTTCTCAAAGAGATCAAATCAGCTCCCAAACTTCTCAATTTATGTTCTCAAGCAATGTTAACTCCCACCTTTAACTCATTGCACTTTAACTCCTCCACACATATTTTGTTCTTTCCCAGGCTGTTTGGCTCCTCGTTATATTTCTTTATGTGTATATATATATAAATATATAGACATACACATGCCCACATTTTTTGCCTCCTCTCTTCCCATCCAATCTGCCTTGATCCACTATTCTCCTCACTCCTGTCTAACTCCACCATACAAAAATTACGCACGAATTAGTTTGTCATTTGCTTTCACCTTTCACACTTAGCAGATCTACCTCTCTGTATTTATAATCAAGCCTTACAAAACTTTATTTGACATTGTTACCATCGCAAACAGACTGGTAACAACTTCCCTGAAAAAATATTAGTATTTTAAGCCCTTCTTCCAGACATAGCTACAACGTAACTTCCTAATGACCCCAGACCTTGAAATAAGGTGTTTTCATGTGCAGGTAGAAGGATGTTTAAACACGGTATGTTTTAGCTTAACGGAAGGACATCCGCTAATTTCAGCAAATAATCCCCAAGGTGAAAAACCCCATCCCATTTCACTACACCATCCAACAATACCTTCCCCTTGTGCTCGTTTTGGATTTATTCCAAAGTTGGCTTCTTTACAGATTGAGTTGCCAGTAATAGAATAGTTCGTAAAGCTACTTTTATGCAATGATTTTTCTAGCATGCACTCACAAAAAAAACAATAAAAAGTGTTGTATTATTTCCACTAGCACTTGTTAATATTACAAATATAAGATAACACTTAAACATTTTGATATTTTATTACATTTACACAAACAGCTTGCACTAGTGATAAGTTAGTCACACACTCTTCCATATTTTGAAAATATATTTTCTACATAAGAAATGGAAAGTTACATTGAGGTATCTTCTGAGCACCTATCTATAACGGAGATTTTGTGCCTGAAAAATTGTGCATTTCTTTTCCATATGAGTCAGCTGATGTAAAAGATATTTACCCTTGTCTGCGTATACAAACTCTGGGAAATATCAGATAAGCAGTTTTTCTAAGAAACTCAGTGTTGTACTAGCAAGAAATCAGGATTCTTTCAAAAACCCAAGTCATTGGAGCACTCAAGCCAAGAGTCAAATTAATGTGTAAGGGGTAGGAAAAGGTAGTTCTGCTTTAAAAATGGGTAATGAGCTCCGTAACTGGAGGAGTCAGGTAAAGGTAAAAAAATGTAATCCTACCTGATATATATATATGCCTGTATGCACTGAAATTTTAACTTTGAATGACAGATTGAACAAGAGGTGAGTTTCCTCCTAACATGTAATTTACTCAAATTTCCCTGAGATGACTGAGGGATTGGAACATCTGTTCTATGAGGAAAGACTAAGTGAGCTGGGCCTGTTTAGCCTAGAGATGAGGAGACTGAGAGGGGATCTTATCAACCTCCGTAAACACCTGAGGGGACAATCTAAAGCGGATGGGGCCAAACTCTTCTCAGTGGTGAGAAGTGATAGGTGACAAGGGGCAATGGGCATAAATTGAACCACAGGAGGTTTCGCTGCCATATGAAAAACAACTTCATTACAGTTCAGGTGATGGAGCACTGGAACAGACTGCCCAGAGAGGTTGTGGAGTCTCCTTCCTTGGAGATATCCAAAGCCCACCTGGATGCAATTCTGTGTAACATGCTTGAGGTGACCCTGCTTGAGCAGGGGGGTTGGACTAGATGATCTCCAACCTCATTCATCCTGTGATTCTGCAATTCTCATTTAAGCATCAATTCAGCAGTTAAAAATGGGTTAAAATGGATTTCATGCCTCTCAGTTCTTGAAGTTAACAATGTCAATGCGGTTAGCTTCCTGAACGACCTTCATCTCTGTATTTCTTCTTAAGCTAATCTCCTTCTCTCCCTTCAACCCTTCGCTTTCCTCTTTCTCTACGTATTTTTACCCAAACTTGCAGTCTCTGTTAAGGGATAGGAAACAAGTAGATGACAGCCTGTGTTATCTTCCCCTGCTCCTCCACTAAACCATGCACGAATCATAGGCCAAAAGCAGCCACCAGAAAGATGGTAGGAAAATATACAGTTAGTTACAACTATTTTCTTCTGCCATCACAATATGATGGGTAAGGTACATTATTTACGAGGAGAATCACATGAAACTACCCAATTGCAAACTCATTCCAAAATCAAAACAGTCGCAACTCTACCTTATCACATTTAAGCTGCTAGGTTACCCTCTCTTAAAAAGGAAAGGAAAAAAGAAAAAAAGGAGTCACATTCTTGTGGAAATTCCAAACTGAGAAAAAAAAAAGTTAAATTGAGAGCCTTTATTGCCTAACTCCGCAGACCATGGGGAAGATGGTAGATTTAAAGAACCCACTGCTACTAGCCTGTTGATCAATGAGTAAGAGAACTGGTACAATGAGTAATTAATTAACCAAGTATATCAACTGAAATAAGTACAAGCAATAAATTTTAAAGTATTAATATACAAATTAAATCATTATGCTTTAAAGTTAGCATCCTATTAAGATGAAACTGACAATTCACACCTCAGCCATTTCAATTTGTCTGCAGCTTTGGCAACAATTCCCTAGATTCACAGTTCTCTTTTACACACAAGTGGTAAAAACTGAAGTAATTAATCTAAAACTGTGGCTGTGAAACAATCCAACAGCTGCTTAGTTGATTGTGAGTGTGAAGTCAAAGGTTAATTTTATAACAGCATACTGAAAGAGTATGAAGCCAGCTATCCTCTGAGAGGCTCACGACATAGACATCCTGTTGTGAAAAAGGCTTAGAAGAATTTTAATTCCACTCAGGAACAGATTTTATACAATGGGAGTAACTAGCAAATACAAATAAAAGCACAAGAGCAAATGTCCATAAAAGGTTACAAATTTGAATAATACTTCTGCTATTTCCATTCACTGAGTAATACTTCAAAACCTGAGTCACTATGACAGGGAGACCTATGTACAGTCCTTGAATTTTGAAAGGATCTGGGAAAGAGAAAAACACAGTTAAATCCATATTGGCATAAACATGCTGCTCCATTGTCACAATTCAGTTTTGAATCAGTTTGGCAATCAGTGCAAACAGATGGGAAAGTTTGACAGAGAAATAGACTTTGTACTACCTTATATTGATTACTAATAGAATGTAACTAAAATAAGAATGTATGTTAAATCCGGCAGCGATCTGTCTAAACTGGTTTACTTTTAAATCAATAGCTAAATTGATGCAAATTTCTCTCACCAAGCCCAATGTTTTATTGATTAGTCATTTGCTACTTGACTCATCCATGACCACCCTGAGGCTCTGTTCCCTTCTAGCTGCATGCCTTGAAGTGTTGCATTTCAGATGCCTAAATGTTAGGACTGTTTGTACTTTGCTTAAAGTTGAATACACACCAAAGTTAGGGAAAAGGAAAACCCAAGATTAGTCTTTTTTCCCCAATAACTGAATAAACAAATACATGCTCACTGTTAAATACGCACGGGTGCCTGTGAGTTAAGTCATTTCTCAAACAGGCACAAATACCCTGCAGAGAATATTTTATTCTCTCATTGCAGAGAACAATTTGAGTCTTTTTTTGTTATTGTTATTAGAAACATGTGTACATATGATAAATGCTAGTTTTCTTGTAGATGACTCACTGTGGATGAAAAGTTCACAACCTTTTATTTTGATTCTACTTGAAGAACCAAGGGATGTACCATGGTTACTTTTTAACAGAATGTTTTGTTCTTGAGGGTTTTTTTCATTGGTTGGTTGTTTTTTTGTTTTGTTTTTTCAAAAAAAATAAAAAGTGAAAAACTCTGGAGATGAGCCAATGCTCTACATGAGTTCTTAAATATATATAAATTCCTGTGACAAGTAGTCTTCCTGATCTTTGACTACCTCCAGTTCCTCTGAGAACTGATATCCAGTTTTAAAGTCATTCAGTTAGAGGGCAAATTTTACACTACTAACAGCCTCGAGGGCAACTGTTCAGATACCAAAGAAAGGAAGCTCTGAGTCAGCCAGTATGCTCGACGATCAAAGAAGGAAGAGCACCTACCACAACACAGCTTTCTCAGTTTAAACCCAATAAAAAATCCTCCTCAGGATGAGGCTTTTTCTGTGTGAAAGTCCTGACTAACCTAACCTGATCAGAAGTACTAATGGTAGCCACATATTCTCATAAATACAGATCAGTGGAGATGACAAAAAAGGCACACCATGACCCACCAACCCCTATTTCTCACCATGAGACTGTAAAAAAAAACAAAAAACTAATCATGATGTGCTCTACTAGCTGTTTCCTGTCATGGAGCTTCTCTATGACACATTCTCCTGTGTGGTTTAAACATAAAAAGGAGTGTACATTTTTCTCTAATCTTCTCTAATTCTCCAGCAGCACTCAGTTCCCATAAAGGCTGGAGAGCTCTGGTCTGTGAATGACTGATGTTAACAGCTGGAGGATCTAAAACAACTCCTGAGTCAGAGCACAAGGACTCCTCCATTTGCTAACTATGAAACTAAATTAAAGGACAATGTCACAGGTTTCAGACTGTCATGTAAACAACACCAGTATTTCCTGTAATAGTGCTGCAGAGCTTCAGGACAGTTAGATCTTATGTTAGAACTAGGAAATGAAAACCTGACCCAATCCATAGCGCACATCTTTAGGAGATTGTATATAGCTGCTCTTATGCTGCTGAATTTAAGGAGTATGGTGAACCCAATAGCTCCTCCATCAAACACAGCATGCTCTGTGTGAGCACTGGTCATGTCCAACCCACATTCATTTTCCCAGGTTTAAGTTTTTGTGAACGGACATACAAATCCTGCAGCAGAACATAAAACATGAGAGGCTTTGCAATTGCTGAATGTTTACTTTCCTTGGAATAACCTAGAAAAAAAGCATGAGACAGAAATAAACAAAGGGCAGTAAAATGCAACAATCTGAAGATATCTAGTTTCAGATAAGCAACTTGCAGGGTGAAGAAAATCAGTCTGACAGTTTGTTGGCACACTTGGCAGCGCAAGAACATCAGAGAAATGGAGAAATAAAGAAAGCAAGCAGAGGAATTAACAAAGTTATATGTGATAAATATTGGCTTCTTCACTGCAAATTCCGTTAATTTTTCAGTATAATCAGGAAACTTTGTTTCCATTTCTGGCATTTTACCTCTCACCCACAGCAGCAAAGAAATGAACTTTAATTCTTCAGCTACATCCTGTTCCTGTGTTATTATGTTTTCCCACCATCTTGCAGAAAGCTGATTGCTTCCTTCATGGATAGTTTTCCTTTCATGTTTTAGGTGTATTTAAGTTTTTTTCCTGGGTGAGACATTTCCAACCCATGACACCCTTCTTCATGCAGTAAAAAGCTTTTCCTTTGTACATCACCCATTCTATCACAGTTTTGAACTGTAAAAGCAAAAAGTTCTACTGTTTCTGATGTGCAGAACTGTTCTTAACCTTGGTTTTATTTTAGAAATATATATAGGAAAAGGTAGCTAGCATAGATCAAGTACAAGATGTTCTTTCTATCTTGTGAGTGAAAAAGGTAAGAACAAAAGAACAGGTAATACTAAAGTCATTACACGGACTGTTCGTTTAGTTTGTGTTCTAAGCAGAATCCCTTTTACAATACCAAAAGAACAATAGTACTTAAACAAGTGATTAGGACATCTAAATCTGGCCTACTTGGACAGACCTCGCCCATCTCCATGTTATTTCTTGCAGCATCACGTCTGGCAGTACTGCATAATGAAATTAAAATATGGTCCTCTAGCACAACTAAAGTATTTCCTTTTCATCCATGCAGACTAAACCAACATTGTCCAACCCAACAACGCAATTTGTTGCTGTATGATTAGACTCCTGAAGCGACTCTAGATGGGACAAGACAGGAGACAAAAATAAGCGACATTATATCGTTCTCTCAGAACACCAATAGTGCCTGCACGAGATAAATTATGAGCTAGACTGCGTCAATGCTGAACTTTTACACAGAACTTCCCGCACCATCATGGGCAGCAGCAGTCACGGAGCAATAGCTTTGACAAGGTGCTGACATTTTACAGCCTCATCATCTAATCCTATTCGGAGCAAGTGCAGACATGATAAAGAGCTAATGAGCTGCTCTGTGCAAAGCACCCCATTCACCATTCCTGCTAGCACAGACACACAGCAAACAGCAAGGTCGGCCAGCAACGTTTGTTACACGTTCTCACCACCCTATGCTGCGTTAGTGAGGAAGCCCCAAAAGAAATCTGGGTTTCTTGTTCCAGGTTTTATGCACTGCTACCAGCTGTGCAGATAACACCACACCTAGGCTTGCTCCGAGCAGAATCTAATGACCTCATTGTATAAACAGCAACGTGCAGCTTAAACTACCACTCCTAAGAGCTTTCTCGGTCAAATTGCCATACAGAAAACAGTGTAACACCTCAACAGCCTTATTATTCTCACACTGCACCTATCCTATATTGCTAAGGGACAAAAAAAAAAAAAAAAAAAAGAGTAAAGCTTCAATCATCTGGAGACTTCATTTAACAAATCATGTTAGAAAGGTACCCCACTCGTCCCCACACACCAACCTATTGCACATCTCTTGGCTCCCCTCTGCTTTAGGCAAGCTTTGCACTTATACAGAATAAATTTAGATCGTACTTAGAATAGTTGTATAAATCCTAAAACGTCACAGGGCATACCCTTTCAGGCCTTTAAGGCTTATACAGGTTTTCTTCCTGTCTACTACTGACATTTTACGTGAATATTTTAGAGTTTATATATATAATCCTGAAAAGTTTCCTCCCTTTGCTCCATAAATTCATAAAAAACATTCTCAGCCCTTTTCTCGCACAGCACCTCACAAGGATTTTAAAGCAACAGTACACGTTTCCTCACAGGATATATAAGGTATACACTGTGAAGTGGGGCAAAGGAGCAGGAATTCTATATTACAAATAGTAAAGCTTTAAAAATATCAACAAAGCCGAACACTTCTACCAGAACAAATGAAGAGCTCCACATTAAAAAAAGACTTCATTATTTCAGTATCTCTTTGTTTGCTTGTTTAATCATCCCCTGGGACAATCTGTACTGTTAAGAAACGTGTAGAAAACAGTCATCAGTTTTTGTTGTTGTTCAATTAGTGCTATACTCAGTGTTTGAGCTCATGCAAGTGTCCTTTGGGGAAACGTCCTGCGTGCCATTAGCACTATTCTTAATGAGGGAAAGCATGAAACTCCTTTAGTGCTCTGCCAGAATTGTTTTATCTTCAAGTCAAAAGAACAACTGCTTGGAGTAACCCCAAAAAAAGCATTCAACAATTGCAAGTGGCAAACAATATTCCCAAGCATTATACTCATAGTACTGTTCTATTTATAGGCTAACAGTTATTATACTGAATAAAATATGTATTAGGCAGCTTTATTATGCAGACAGTTATGACTCCCCAATTAAGGCTGCTACAGCAGTTTCCATTATAAGCCCAGTTTTGATCCCTTTTACTCGTTCTGAGACGTAGGGTGGGGAACAGGAGGATGTTTCATGTTTGGTTTCAAGACAAAGGAGAATATTTTTAGGAAGTTTGAGGTTAATTGGACATGCTGCTTTTGAGATATGGGACGTAGGCGTTTCTTTATTCTTTTTTGAAGAAAAAAAGAATGTAACTTTTAACTAGTTCTCCAGAATTTCTTTAAAACACAAAGTCAGTATAGAAAACTAGGTGAAAGCCAAGATTTACAGCTCTAGGAAATGCATGAAGACAAAAGATCTAGCACCTTTCCTAGCTTTGTATTCAGAAAGGCACGCAAACTGTTTCCACTGTGAAAAAAGCAAAGCAGCAATTAAAACATTAGACTTAAAAACAAAACCAAAAGCAGCATTCTTAATTCTTATCATTGTTTTCCATCCCAGTTACAGTTCTTCCCAAACAGCAGGGGTCATGGGGTTTCAGCATTCCCTCTCACTGTTTTTCTTTACCTAACTGTCCCTTCTTTCTTCATGTCTCTAGGTTTTCTATCTCAGCTTCATAATCCGGACAGCAAGCATCTTCACATCTCTGTCACCTCCTTGATCCCAGCATCAGCTCTGTCAAGATCTACAAGTCTTTAAGCCTGCACATCCCTTTTTTTTCCTTCCATACGACTAACTGAAGAGTGGAGGATTCAATGAACAAGGTGAGAGCAAAGCTCAGGCTAAAAGATTGCATTTCATACCTGTCATACACACAAGCTCATTTAAATGATGCCTAAAAGCATTCCCTGTCTTCTCAGTGGCACACACGTTTTACATGTGTAGCAGAGGTCTATCATAACTTGGCCCATTCTACAGTGGTCAGATATATATTTATCATTTTAAGAGACATACACATTTTAAGAGCTCATATTTAAAACACTGGTGACAAGTTTTAGAAATGCTGATCTGTGCCTGATAGAACATTTTCAGTCGTTTTGTGAAGAGCTTATTCCATTCTATTTTGATGCTGACAGATATCTCTGTGTAAGTCAGAAATCAATTATGAAGGAAAATTAGTGTAGCTAATTGTGTATGAGTATTTACTAAACAAAGCAAGCTTGAACAGAATCTTCTTGCTGATTTCTTTTTTTTTTTTCCCAAGTTGTTATTGCTGGCTGAAGTTTACATACCTTTCATATATAACTAACTTTTCAGGTTGGCAGGGATGTATTTTTTAATATCTAAGAACAACTTTGTTTTTAATCAGAGGAGAAATCTGGAAGTAGAAGCCTAGTGTAAGGTTTGTTCCCTTACATTATAGGACATAGGTACACATAGAAGTTAACAAAAGAAAAGTTTCCATATGTCTGCTCTTTTGGCATACTCTTACATTGAGATTAATGCCAGTTAATCCCAGGTGAGCTTCCCCTCAGTAAAAACAGCTGTAGGTATGGCTCTGAATTTACCCATGGGAAGCCCCATATTAAGAAAATAAAACTCTCGTGAAGCAATTGAGCATGGCATCTGGTTACCCTGTAATAATTCTGCCCACGTGGCAAGGCTGGCAGTTTGTACTGTGAGGTCTCACAAAGATCCGTGAGGTAGCACACCTCAAATGCTGCCATTACACAGATAGCCAAGAATACTACACGAGTCACAGGGGACTAATTTCACTGTTTTTTCAGGCAAGTTTACAGGTCTTTTCAAAAAACTGTGTTCATAAAACTGAATGAAAGGATTCCCAGCTTTTATAAACAGAACTTAAAATGAAAATCCAAGCACTTGAACTAGCATTATTCACCATTTGAGGTCACTTGTACTGTCAGAGTTCTGAATCATCTATTCCTTTTCATTGCCTCATTACAGTACTAAGCAATAAATAGCAGCAAGATTCACACAGGCTGTAAGTGGCTCTTTTAAGAGTAACTACTCATATTTAATCCGAACAACCCAATGCACCACAAGTGGCTGTGGAATTGGAGTCACAGAAAACTAGCACGGCAAACTCATTCTGTTTCAGAAGTTCCAAACTGAACATTCACTTAAGAGCTGACTCACTCTTACTTATCCATGTGAACTTAAGTTTGTATAAAAGTTAACTTGTGCAGTATTTATCTTGTAAAATACTTCTCTCCACAGATGTATTCCCTCTGGATTATAGAAGTAAATTCTTTTTAGACAATTAAATCGGGGCAGATTTTCAGTTCTCCTCAACTGAAGAAGTCTTGCCCGAACAAGAAAAGATAAACAGGATTCCAGTATGTCTAAAATAAGATATTCCAGTATGTCTAAAATAAGATAGGTAAACGCAAGATAGTTTTATAGCATAACCAGGATGTCAAAGAAGCAGTTACAGAGTTTACTCATATGTTGCCACAAACAAGGCAAAAGACTTTTAGGTAAGAATCAGATTCAGTAGCAAAGAAGTGTCATTTGTCAGCAAAAGTGATGAAAGCACTGATACTTAATATCACAGGATGTTAGTAAAGACAGTAAAAACTGTCATTTAATGCTTGGAGCACCTATTAGAAGCATATTCCTAGTCTTCAGAAGAGAAAAATACTAATTAGAGATTTTAAGTTAACTTTATCAATTCACAATGGAGTAATTTCACAGGTTAGTCACACACATGCACGCACACCCCACCCCCCCCAAGTTATAACCTTTTCAGCTCAGGTAAACGAGCATGTTGCACATACTCCTCTAAGTCACAGAGGAGCAGCCAGTACATTTGTTAGAACTACTCCCAGCTTTAGTTTAGGTCAGGGTCCAAAGTTTTCCAGCTGCAACAAATTCTTGTTTAACCACAGTGCTAACAGGACTGTAGGACAATAGCCTCCCCAGTACCAGAGCTAACTGCAAAGATGAATCTGAGTCCTGATTTGTAAATATGTATTGTAGATATGTTTGTAGATATGTGCTAAATTCAAACCTGCTGCATGAGGAGAAACCACTTTTAGGTAAGAAACGGAGTTTAGTGCAAAACAGAATATTTTCCCTATTTTAAAATAATTTACCTGGAGATATAGCTCTGTGGAACTGATACATGTCTTCTCCAATCAGTTCTTGTGCAACCTGCTTAATCTTTCGTCTGACAGCATCTAACTTGACTTCAGATTCATTTAGTATTTCTTCCCCATTGGGAGCACTGCAATCATAAAGCAGAAACTGAAAAAGCAGCTTTCAGAATATGATCAAACAGTTGAAAAGAAGTTAAATTTTCATTTACTAATACATATTCAATGACTTCAAGAAAAAAATGTAGTGGAAAAAGAAACAGTTTAAACTTTAACACGTATTGTAGATTCCAAAAGAAAGATTTTGCAGATTGTTACTGTGAAAATAATTGACCAACGAAACCTAGTTCTGGTAGCATATTTATTCCAGATAATAACTGTAACAATTGCTGAAGAGGGAACAATAAGAAACACTTGCAAAGGCTTCAAAAAAGTACTCCGGAAAATGAGCAGCATTTACAGAAGTTGATTAACCTCTCTAAAAAACGTCAGCGTTTTGTAATATATTACAGAGCACACGTGACATACATACGGAGTTTTAGAAAGTAGTTATGACCTACATTATTAGGAAACAACTGAAATATCTGATTTACAAACAGTATGTACTTGGCAGGTAAGTTTAGTTTATCTTATTTCCTTTTAAATCACCTCTCCCCAAACCCCAAATAATCTATGTGGTCTATTAGGCTTGCAGTCTATTTGGGGACTACATATAGACTGGTCTCAATGAAATGTTCAAAAGCAAACAGATTTCTGAAAGTAAAGCCACATTAATGGCTAAAAGCAAAGGAGTGGGAAATAAAAATAGCAGCATGGGAAGCTTCCACGCTCCTCAAAACACAAATATCTTAAACAGGTATCTAAAATTCAGAGTAAAGGGGAATTTTGTTGTTCTTTTTGTACCAGTTCCCAGCAGACCTGGCCCCTGCAGTGGGGCTATTTACAATCAAGGCTGTAGCAGTTACTAGAATTATCATAATAACTCCTCGCAGAAGACCAATTTAAAAAGGGAGCAACTTCCTAAACCCTATTTATAACTGTTACTATTACAGTACCTATAAATAGCTGCTACTACAGCAGAAGCATGCTGGTAAGAAAGAAAAAATAAATCTGGGAGAAGGAACAGGGAGATCCGTGATAGCAGTTACACGTAGGACAAGTAAACATTCTATACAACAGGCTATGCAAAGCTTCTCATTTTCCTGTTTTCTATTTTCTCCATGGCTTTCAACCATTGCTTGAAGGTTCACGAGGACACAAAATATATAGAAGCTCAAAACTTCACACATGAGCCTCTTAGGTTGCAGAATGTAGTGAAGTAAACAACCCAAGCTGCCTCCTCCTCCTTGCATTGATGACCTAGGCTGGGGTTGCAAAAACCAAAACAGGGAAGTAGCAGCAGAGGCAGCTAACCTGAAGGGAGTGTGCACACTCTTCTCTCCCAGCTTGCTGGAAGCTGGAAAGCTCTCATCTGCTGAGATACTCTACTACTTTGATCCTATTTAATACTTCAGTAAAACCAACTACAAAACCTGAAGCAGCATCTATTAATTCTCTAGCTGGAGTGTGTGTTCATTACCTCATATCCACCTTAAAGGATGTTTATGGGAAAATAATTAAATCTTTCTCAAGGAAACGCTGCAGCTATTCATCACAAATAGAGAAAACACTACAAGGCAGCTTCCAGGTTTCTGTGAACACCTTTGCTCTCAGTGTGACTCACCTGGTAAACCTGTGGAGCAGAAATATCGTTCTTTTGCTTTCAATAGTTATATCACGACTGAGCTTCACAAGCCGTTCGTATTTGTCATGCCTGGTGTCAAGCTCCAGCTGAAACGCTGCGGAGTCAATGATTACAGAAACAAGCATGGTTAGCACAGCGTGCAGCGTAGGAGAAAAGCAGAGATCCTGTGCCACAGGAACTGCTGTGGGGCTCAGCCCCACCAGCCTTTTCTCTGGGGTGCCTTTTTGCAGCGTGGGCAGTGCTGTGGAGACCACCATTGCCCCCTGCCTGCCGGAGCTGCTGTGCGACAGCTGCCTGCACATCTCACATGGCTCACCACACAGCAAAGCCACAAAATCACTTCTGAACAAAATACAGCAAGTCCCATCATGCAGGAACGTGCCTAACAGAACACTCACAAGCACGCAGGAACCTAGCTCTGACTTCTGGCTCTTCAAAGTCTCTTTGAGGAATGGACCCGTATCCTTACACAACTACATGGCTATGAAACTTCAGTTTTGAATAGCAAAATTCATCAGTAATTCCACTTCTGTTTAGTAAGTCAGGTTTAAATATATGTCAACAGTGATGATTCTTTAAGCAGCCCAAACCACTGTAAGCTAAAATACTCGTTTTAAATAGTAAAATCTATTCTGCCATAGTTCTGTTCAGAAAACTGAGTTAGATTTTCACCCAAATATACGAAGACAATTCAGAAATAAAACCCTGCAATCATTAGTAAACAAGACTCATCGTTTTCTGAAAAGTTAAAAACAGACTAGTAAAAATAAAGCTTATATTTTATATCAGAACTAGACTCGGCCAAAAGCCAAGTATTTTAACATCTTTAAGAACTAGAAGTAGCAAAGCAACATTATTTAAAATAAGATTTCTAACTTTCTAATTTACTTACTGTAAATTCTCTCTGTCTAACTAGAATGAAGATGAAGAAAGAGTATGCATATCTACTTTTCTTAGTGAAAACTATGAACGAATAATAATGTTTCACATACAACATTAACATTTTATAGGCTATTATTCCACTAAATAAACTGTTAATAGATACTTAAGAGAACTTAAACATCCTGCATAACTGTGTGAGGTATTAAAGTGTACAAGAAGATGCTAAAAAAACACAGAGGTTACTTTCTTAAAGGGTCTACCAAGTGACTATCCTTTAGAAAAACATAGCAGTTTACAGACAAGCAAGTTTATAGGAAGCTAAAAACCTGTACTTCTCATTGCCCTGACAAAAAAATGGATTCTCTTTTTTCTGTTGTTGTTTGTTTCTCTCCCCCATCTTCCTCTAGAACTCTAGAAGAAGCCATAAATGTTCCTCCTAATCTTTAAATCTTTCATATGCCCTATTGGTGTGTCTCCACCAAATTCTGAGAGTTAAGTCCACCACTGACGTATCGTCAAGAAGAAATATTCCATCGCTCCAGGGCTTATAAGCACCAGTGGAATACATAGCGTGGATCTTTGAAAATTCAGGATAAACTGCCTCCCTTACTCTGTTCTGAAATTCACCAGGCACCACTGACAGGATCACATGGAAGAGGAGGAAAAAAAGGGTTGTTTTGAATTCAAATTAATAGCACTTCAAAAAAAATGTTACATTTGAGGGTGAAAAATTAAAGTTGAAAGTACTGTACTCAATTTAGAGTGCAAGGATATGTACATTATTTAAGGTAAAAATTCAGGGGTTGAAGTTTATCATCCGCCATGCTGACTTATACCAGGGAAAGAAAAAGAAACATCTGTTTAGAGACAGCAAGGAAATTACATGGTGTTGAAGGGACCATCTATAACAGTCATCCAGCTCTTACTTCTTCACCCTTTTCGGCCTCATGAAAGAAAAGAGGGGAGACAAGGAAAATTTTGCACTGAGATTTAATCTGGTCACAGTATTACATCTCCTTCCTTCATCTGTTGAGGCTTCTCATTTCTGAAAACCACCTTTCCTGTGCCAGGGCTAAATTTAGTTAGTTAAACTAAATTCACAGGAAATTAAATGTGATTTAAATCCTCTGAAAACAATTTGGTTTGAGGGAAATCCACACTTGCTTATTTAAATAAATGAAAATATAAGCTAGTTTTACAAAGGCACTTAAAGTGCAATAAGTGTCTACAAAAAGATATACCTTATTTTGTTAAACTCCCATTCTTAAAAAGCGCATGTATAAACAGCTCACAACTCACAAAACAATGCATCCAGATTTACATTTGACAGCTTAGTCACCTGTGCAACAGAGCTAGGGGTAACAGTTAAGAGCCTTCTCAGCCTCCCTGCAAGCAGCCACCTCCTCTTGTCACCACTATGGTGGAGATTTTGCACCTGTGCAAGTCTCTTACATTTCTCTGCCACCAAAGCACCTGGGCACCTTTTGTCTGCCTGAACACTTCTGCAATTTACTTAGCATCAGGTTCAGCATGAGCAGGCTGGGCAGCGGGAACAGGAGAGTTAAGATGAAAAAGGAAACAAGTCATGAGTCAGGTGCAGCCATGCCAGATCCAATTCTTGAGACTTAACTGCATAAAAACCAAAACACCAAGCTCTAAATGTATGAAGCAGGACTCCAACTAGCTTCAAATCTTCCTCCCCCCCCTCAGAAAGCTGGCTTATTCCAACACTAAATACATAATTCCTAGCAAATTCCACAACACACATTTTTACAAACCGCCTTTCCAAATTCTTACTTACATTTAAAAGATGTCATCAAAGGTGAAGACGGATTAACATTCTCTTTTTCCTCCTTTTTTTGACCCTGTGGGAAATTGTCATGCTTTCGTTTTCTGAACCCACCCGATCCTATTAATAGAAGAAAAAAATAAAATAAAATAGTTTTGCCAGAACATAAATAATCTCAGAATGTTGTCTTCAGAGCCTTTACGATTCTAGAATGAGGTAACCCCCTATTACCAGCTGATGTCACCTTCACATCAGCATGCCACTTGTTCCACCACATTCCTAGTGAAAACTTGAAAAACCCCTACCAATTTCAGTGGATGAGCACACCAGGATCCCAACTCTTTATTCACAAGGTGTTCATAGCCTTTTATGCTTTCTTTCTGTAAGGGCACCGCTGCATGGCAAATCTTGTGTGAGCAAGGGCCTACAGGATTATACCTTTTTTAAAAAAGTATTTTAGACGCAGAACTTAACAGAAATCATTAAAACCACTACAAGTGGTGTGATTTATCGTACAATAACTGATAGTAACTTATGTTATTGGTCTCCTGTAAGCGAGAAGACCAGCGGCTTAGGGCCGTTTCCCCCTGTCGCCATTCCCTCACCTCAGGTGAGCCACCCGGTTCTAACGGCTCCCCCCCCGCTGTAACCGCCACAGCCGTGCCCTGTGCCCCCGGGGGCCAAACCCTGCCAACCCCTGCGCCCAACCACACCCGTTTAAATACGCGGAGCTCCCTTAACCTCCTCAGAAGTGAACCACAACCAAAAGCTCCTTAAAACCACTTAAAAGCTGCGAGGCTCCCCCGCCGGCCGCTACCTTCCTTGCCGCTCATCCTCGCCCCGCCAGGCCCCGCCGCGCCGCCACAAAGGCCCCCGCGAAGAGGCGGCCCCGCCGGTGCCTGATGGAAGCGCTCCCGGGGCATGACGGGAGTTGTAGTCCCGGGAGAGAGAGAGGGAGGGGGGGACACTCCTGAGGCAGCAGTGCCCTCAGGGCGGGGCTCGGCGGTGTAGATGATGAGGGAGGTGTGAAGAGTTAGGGTAGGGAAGAACGAATAAATAAATAAATAAATAAATAAACAAACAAACAAACAAACAGTGAGAACCCCAGACGCTTCAGGTTATCACACTGAGATGTCGCACAAGGGCTGCGTGTGGCTGTGCTCCGCATCCAAGGTCCATAACAGATCCCATACCCGAAAATAAATAAATAAATAAATAAATAAATAAATAAATAAATAAATAAATAAATAAATAAATAAATAAATAAATAAATAAATAAAAACCAGGAACTTCTCCACTCCCTTCACCCCTGAGGTGTGCTGTCCTGGTCAGGGACCTCCACTGACGCCGCTCGCTGCCGGTGCCCCGCAGTGAGGCGCTTGCTCTGCCGCAGTGCTGTCAGCAGAGGCCTCCTTGAAGCGATGCCCAAGCTGAAGGAGAACGAAGCTGTCCTCCTCCAGGAAAGCCCGAGTCTGATACCAGCCCAGCTGGACGCTGTGCAGGGCAAACACAGCCAGCTGAGGGGCTGCATAGCCTTAGAGAGAAATGCTATCTTTGTGATGCCCCCCCCAATTTAAATACCCAGCCGGAGGATGTCTCGTAACACCACAGACAGTCCGAGCTGGAATTAGCTCCGCATATCCTTTTGTTTTTAGCTCATGGGGTTGCCTTGGAGATGGAGGGCTTGGCCATAATGCTCTCTGTCGTACTGAAGCGTTCGCATCGGGCGATCCAACCCTGAGCGCGTTTGACAAACGAGCGAGTGAAGCGAAGTGACAAAAAAGCTTACGAAACTGTCACAGGGGGATTGCATAAACCGGGGTCAGATGTTGGGTCTGAGGCTGTTACATGACCGAGGATGTTTGCAGCTGGCTGACGAAAGGAAGCGGGAGGTCAGCTGGTCCGCAGTTGTTATAACAACAACCTGTTATGTCTCTTAGGCAACAGGGATGCCCGCAGTCTTTTGGCAGGGTGGATCGGGAGGATGATTTCCTCTTTTCCCGGAATAATGTTTGAAAACAGCAAATGCTTCGCACTCGGTTGGATTTGGGAACTCTCTTGGAAGCCGCAGGACCCTGCCGAGTGCTCATAGAGCACTGTGCAGCCTGTGAGCAGGGCAGATTTGGGGAACGGACGCGTAGAGGTGTGTGACAGCACCTACAGGGCTGCTGCACCATCCAGCTGCTACACACAGGGAAAGACCCGACGGCACGCTGCCTTTCATCCTAGTGTTTAGTTTATGTCTCCAAGAGAAAACTGGCAAGTGACGGGCGATGAATAATGTACCTATGGGGAAAGTTTGTTTCTAAACATGAACAGTTAGTGCCTGGCTTATGTCTGGGGTGGGTGCGCTGGCGATTTCATAAAGATTTCCTTCTACTGAGGCAGCCACATGAAAGAATTGCTTTGGAGGAATTCGAGGTGAGACTATCTTTATCCTGCATCTACATCAACACCAACACCCTTGGAGCAGTAAAAGCGAAGTGCAGAGACTAACCTTTCTCCCCCATCTCTCCCATTCCCCTCTCTGTGCATGAGCTCCCTGCAAATTACAACTGAGGCGATGCGATCCTTTACTTCTCTAGCTGCTTCAGTGAGGCAGGGGAATTGCCAACTCGATGAGACTCTGGGCTTTTGTACCACAGTGGCAGGGCACAGAAAATGTGTAGGCTAAAGAAAAGGGTTGTCGTAGTTTAGGAGAAGATGCTGACGGAGTAAGAGTGTGAACAAAAGAAAAACAAAACACTTGCCTTCAGCTCTGGGAGTCACAAAATGGAGGTCACCTAAGCAAGACAGTCTCAAGGTGCAGTTCTCATCAGAAACGGCAAACCCAATCACCCCACAGCAGAATTTGCATGCTATTTTCCATATACCTCGGTCTCTTTGACCTAGGTACCCCCTGTTCCTCACACCCAGTAATATGGCTAGCGTAACCAACAGGATTTTATGAGGTGAATGGCCGTTATCTGTTAGCGTGGTGATCACATAGACCACTCCCTTTCTCTCCCTGCCTTTTTGGCATCGTGACAAGAACATTTGCCCACCAGTGTTGTCACCAGGATGTGGTGACACCCGTTATAGAACAGGAAAGCCTCGTGTCAGCATTGTGATAAGGAAGGTTGCCCACCAGCCTTGTGAAAGCCCGGGCGCTGGGTCACCAGGATGTGATACAGATGTTATGGGACAGGGAAGCCTAACAGCACACCAGATATTGCCCAAAAAATCAAGCAGCTGAAAGACCAGTGTGGGATTTGGACCAGAACTGCTGCTGGCTGACAAAACCCGTGTTCCCCTGCTGGGTGGGGATGCCTCCACTGTCATCGTCTTCCTCTGAGGGCCGAGTGACTGATGTGCTTTTAGGTGTATGCCAAGTCTAGATCATGATTATTGTATCATGTGTTGATTATTAAGAATCTGACCCAAACTGCAGAGGGCCCTAGTGATAGAAAAGCCTAGGTGACTAAAAATTCTAGATTAAAAAAAAAAATGCTAATTACTAAAAATTCTGTGTAACAAGAAGTTACCATGCCTGCTAAAGGTTCTCAAGATCCATAAGCTATGTTGTTTGCTATTTTTTTTCTGTGATGATAGAGCTCTAATAATAACCAAAGCCCTGTGGCCAGTCCCCATTCTAACCAGCAACCCTAAAAGAACCTGTATGTCCCCACAGCATCAAGTGACAGTCTTCAATCTGAGCCTTACCCATCTTGAGGAGTTTCAGATGCTTTCCAGTGTCCTCAGTACCCCTCAGATAAGCAGTGCCAAATGCATATTCTCCTTCATTCTCTTGGTTCTCTCCAGTGCTGGAGGTTTGAGGTAATGGTTCTTAGCAAAAGAGCTAATCTGATCCATCTGCAGCTACCCCTCTATATGAAGGAGACTGAGAATGGTGTTTGTGTCTACATCTGAGAGAGGCAAAATATTACATTACATATGGAAAACCCTCTTTCATGCCAATGTAAATCAGAAATAATTCCGTCTAAATTGGGTACCACTGAGATGACTATCAGGTCTTGAGAATTCCCAATGTACAGAATATTTTATGCTGCGGTATAGGTAGGGCTAAAAAGCACGGCGAGGCTCGGGTAGTTAGAGAAATGCTTTCCTAACAATTCCCACCAAAATATTCTGTTAAAAAGCAGTTAAGGTTGCTGCAGGGCAAAACACACCCACACAAGAAATGACAGGTTAGGGGAACCTTCTTCCCATAAGTTACTGTGCACGCCTCGTATTAACCACTCCCAGTGACAGACTCCAAACCCCAACAAGAAGCTTCCCTTGTTCTGCGGGATAAAGAAACAAACGAAATACCCATCCCTCCTACACACGCAGTGCAAAACCCTCCGGCTTCTGCAGCACTCACATTAGTGGCTGGTGCATTTGTAGTGGCTATGGCAATTTTGGGTGAAAACTGGGTGAAAACAAATTCTCCCCGAGCATGCACTCTGCTGGTACCACTGGTCGCAGGGCCCTTTGTGGACTTTGTCAGGCTCTTTTCTCCATATCTGATTCACCGCTCCACTTAGTAGACCTGTTCCCCAAGGCAGAGATGAAGAATCATCTGTTGCTTTTTATTAGGTTAGAGGATGAGATACTTGGTATGTTTACACTGAAGTAAATCTGGTTGCCTTGCAGCAAAAAAAGTAGCTGCATCTGCACCAGCTATGTGTATTGGACTTCTTCTGGATGATTTATTCGCAGCTGGGGCCAGAGAATTTTTATGTTAATGGAGTTTGCACTGAAGAAGTTTTGTGTGCACACCTTTGTTCCTCAGTGTGCTGGTGGTCTTCCACCTAGACTCCCTTACAACTTTATTCCTGCACCTAGCCAGTACTTTCATCTAAGTTTCTTCTGCTCCATAGGGTCATGATGACCAGTGCTGGCCAGGTTTCGCTTCATTGTTCAGATGGTAATACAGTTAGTTCTGCCCTTTTTATACCCAGATGCTCTAGAAACAATGTCTTGGTATCGCACCAGCAGACTTTACCTGCAGTCCCTGTGCCACAGAGGGCTTTTGAGCCTTCTCATACTCTGAGGGACATGTTGGTCCAGGTGCAGAAACCAGAATCTTTATGCTGGGGACATAAAGATTCTCAGGGGACAGTGACTTCTCTTTCCATACAGAGCTGCAGAATTAGACAAGCAGATGAAGTACGGTAGCGCTCAATTGAAAATGAGCTGGAGAGGACTTAGTCAAGAAGTATTAGTCTCAGGATGTAACTTCATGTCATGGGTGATGGCCCTGAAAATCCTGGATGGTAAGACTGAAAACCTCCTTACTGAAGCTACCATACACATGCCAATGCTGTGACCTGGTCGTAGCCTGTTACTTGACCACATCTCCAAAATTCTGGCCCTGTTTCCCTGACTTCTGTGCTGTGTGGTCAGCTCCAACCTGATAACTGGAATTGTAATGAAATTGTGTTCGTGACAAGACTGAACACTTTATTGTTCTGTTACAGTGCAAAGGCCACAAACAGTAAACTAACAAAGGTTTATGCATTTACAACCCCATCTTTAAAATGACAGCATGAAGTTTGCATTTTCCTGTCCTCCAGGAAAATCTATTTACATCAACAAATCCTAGAGAATCAACATTTCTTTAGAAAACTGCAGTAAGTGAAACATGAATCCTAACATCTTTCTAATGCTAAATGCCTTTATTAATAGTTTCTAACTTCACTGTGAGCTGTGTATGGGTAATACACAACACCGAGTGAGCTTGGAGCAGGGGGCTTTTCAGGATACGTATACATGACATACATATCTCTACTCACTGCTCAAAGGGTATGAGGTTGAAATGTGTGGAATCTTTCCCCTGTTTCCATAAAAATAACACTTCCCTGTCACCCGACACTATGGGGACAGGCAGGTTCTTTAGGGATCCTGGGTAGAATGAGGACACCACCGAGTTATGGCTATAATTAGAGCTTTAGTACCACATGGAATTTTTAGCGATTAGCGTAGCTTATTGTTATCTTGAATTTTTAGCACTCAGTGTAGCTTTATTTTTAGCTAGATTTTTCATCACCTGAACCCTCTTCAGATCAGGTCAAATTCTTAATAATCAGTGCAGAAAGCAATAATTACAATCTAGACTCAGAGTACACATAAAAGCACACGGGTCACGCACTCAGTCCTCCAAGAAAGCAGGCAACAGCAGAGGTCCCTCTGACCACGGGGGGATCACAGGCTTTGCCATCCAGCTGCAGTTCTCATCCGAGTCCTGCTTGGGACTTGCAGATGCTTTGATTTTGCGGGCAATATCTCATGTGCTGTTTCTCTTCCCTACTTCACGATGGGGGTTAGACCATCCTGGTTACTCTGTGCCAGGAGCTTTCACAGCACTGGTGGGCAAATGTGCTTTTCACGGTGCTAAAGAGGGGGAAGGAAGGTAGGTGATATGTGATCAGCCCGTATAATGGGCTGCTATATAATATTTTTGCTTTATAAAATGGCATTGTTTCTGCTGCCCATATTACCAGGCGTCAGGAGCAGGGTACCCTCACAAGCCCATATGGAAATCATCAGCATCAATGCAAAGCTTCCCTGTAAGCACGTTTGAGCCAGCGTCATTAAAAATACATTACACATACACCTGTACATGTTGAATTCTTGGAAGAACATGCCTAGACCCCAGAAACCCAAGTGCTTTCTGTGGGGATGCCTGCGGGGGACAGTGATCATAAAGCAGCCAGAGAGCTTAAGGAATGCAGAGATTTCAGAGCCTGTATGATTACCCACAGCTGTACAAACACCACAGTGGAGAAAACAGATTGACCTTGGCCATGTTTTTGAGAGTGCCAGATAACCAGGTCCTTAAACAAGCCCTGTTTCAACACGAAGAGGAAAGAAGAGACAGTGACCTCGAGGAAGGCCAGGAAACACGGTGATGACTAAAGCAGCAAAACTGCAAGTCAGCAACGTGAACACCTTTGAAGGACTGGTCTGGGATAGAACTGGGTGGTGATGACAGACATCTGCCTTGTGTACCTGGCAGTGCAAGAGGTGGATTGGACTGGGTATGTGACCGCAATATCTTAGGTACAAGCATTCTTCAAAGCACAACTTACTGTGCTTTAACAGTCCCATAAATAGCCACGGCAGTGAAAACTTAGCCTGTTTACAGGGAACTTGAGACAGCATTTAACAGGCAGAGAGTGTTTTAGTGTATTTCTAAATTCACAAGGCCATGGATGTCCTTTCCCAGCTTTCCAGATTTGTGCCTATGTCCTGGTGTGGAGAGACCACTGCGAGGCCCCATTTAGCAAATAGCTGCAATGCTCATGTCTCTGACCTCCCCTTCACCCTTGCAAATAGATGTTTCCTTCGCTGTTTGCTCACATGACTGGGGCACACACCCTCCAACACCAGGATCACTTGCAAAAGTGCAAACACGATCACTAGGCTGGCCTCATCCGCATCCCTTCTCTTATCTTGGGCTGAGCCCCACTAGGGCTGTTAAGTTAGATGCTTAACCATAGGGAATCTCTCCCCCCATGCTGGATGAAATACTGTTTATCAGCTACCTGCTAGAGAGACCACTAGATGTTAGACCCATAAACTGCAGAGGCCTGATGCAGGATGAAAGCTAGAAATAAGCTTACTGCAGAACCTCCCGTAATGCAGAACAGGCTGTGGAGACGATCCTAAAAATAGTAGTGGGAGGCAGCGTGAGGACAGAAGAAAACCTTATCTTTGCTAAGCTGGAAACCTGAACATTACACAATAATTGTTCTTCTCACCTTATAAATTCTGCCCTTGCAATGTGCAAACCCTCAGGGATACAGGTTCACTGCCATGTAGCATCTTGCTTGCTAGTGAATAAAGGAGATGTGTTTGGAGGATTGTAAAGATCTCTGTGAAGAACATCAGTGTAGTTCACAAATGAGAAGACTTCCCTTAAATAGAAAAAGATGGCAGAATGAAGAGGGAAATGAATCAGGAGGTGAAGGTCACTATTCCGTCTTAGTCACTGGTGGGGGATTCCCCATCTAGCACAGGAACTATAAAAGTGCTTCCCTGTTGAAGCTTCACCCAAACAGCTGCTGCTGGCTTGGCAGGGAGAGCATCCCTCTGAGGAAAACCAACTCCCGTGTTCCCCTGATGCTGCAGCACTGCAGCTCTCAAAGAACCTGCGTGACTTGAAGGAAAAATATTGTTTCTACCCTGGCCGTTTTGCTCCCCTCCTTTAAACACTACTTTTATATTCGACAGTCAGCCAAGAAACTCTTTGCAAATTTTACAACCCATTCTTCCCAGAGCCTGAGGGCATAAGGCATTCACACAGTGCACAACCTGGGAACTAAAGTATAAAATATGCACATAAAGGACATATAGAGCCTGCACAGGAGGTCCTGAATAAGGTCAGTGAATCCACTTACGCCTTCAGGGGCAAGAACTTACCTAACTGATAAATTAAGTGTTAAAAATAGACCACGTTAAAAGCTGATGAAAGCAGAAGGCACAGCATATTATTTGGATCTGTCACACAAAAATTGCGTATCTGATTTATGAGAAAGTGTACAGAACACGTCCTCACAAGATACCTGCCTACTGCATATTGAGACCTTCACAACCAATTCAGAGGAATGAGTAATTACAAATTGCATGTTACGAGTAGCTGGGAAACAGGATAAGATGCAGGATGGGTCTTTCAAAACCAGGTGATGCCAAACTAAGCAATCATTCTTAGATGTGATAAGCCAATCTCTTTGGCAAAGGAAGCAGAGTAGATCTCACCTATTGGGATTCGGTAAAGCATTTGATTCAGTGCCACTACTTACCTAATTAAAAGGCAAACTGGAGAAGCTGGAGGTTAGTAGGCAAATCACAAAGTGGTGAGGAACTGCCTGAAGGGAAGAAGATAAGTAATGTTGGAAAGGTCCCGTGCTGGAACCAGGGGGTTCCACTACGACCAGTTGTAGGGATTTTAATATTTTTACTGATGATTTAGATACCAAAATAAATAAACAAATAAATAAATACTAAAAAAATAATTCAGCCAGAAGTGTTGTGAAACCTGACTGATGTGTGATGAAATCTGTCAACAGCAGAAAGCTGGAGGGTGTTGCCTGTACTCAAGAAGTTATGGATATCACAGGGAGAGATCCTTGAGTGCTGAAGGTATGCAAATAGAGTGAAATGCTGTAGTAAAGCTCATGTGTGAGAGAACTAAGAACAAGAATTTGTGCAACAAACAGGACTTGGAATGACTGAAGAGCTGAATTTGAATCCAGAAGATAACCTGATGATAGCGTGATGACTGTGAGCTCGCAGAGTAACACTGCCATTAAAAAAACAGGCACTGGAGATGCTTCCTCTGGAATACTGGATGCAATTCCAGCTAGCTATATTTTCTGAAAACCCTTAACCTGGAGAAGGAACTGTGAAGAGATGTCCAGGAAAATTGTATGAACTGGAAGAATTTCAGGAAAGCAGAGGATGAGAGAGCTTATGATTTCTCTTCATAAATACCTTGGGGAGGCACGGGGGGAAATGACAGACTATCCAACCTGAAGGACAGTCTGACACAAAACACCTGAGTACAAACTGGCCATCAGCAGACAGTTCTGAAATTTGAGGGAAGTTTTTAGTTATCCAAGGCATGAATAAACAGGTTTCCCTCACAGGAAGACGGCAGCACAAAAATGTTACCGATCCTCAGCACGAGGCACAGCTGGATCCTGAGGCAGCCGTACCTCACGGTTGCCTGAAGTGACCGAGGGCCACCAGGCCCAGAGGTTGGAGGGCTCCACTCCCACCTCCGTGCCCCGCTCCTGTCCTCAGAGCAGCCACAAAGGGTGTCCCAGCGAGGTGAGGCGTTCCTGGACTTTGATCTTACACAAGCAGGTGCCTCACCGGTTGCACAGACGATGAGGCAGATCTTTGAACCGCTGTCTCCCAGCCCTCGAGGAAGGTCGCTCCCTTTTCTCACAACGCCGTGCAAAACACAACACTCTCCTCTGTTTCTCCTGCTGCCCCGGGCATTGCTTAACACTTGCCAGTTTTCCAAAGCTGCTCTTCATTTTGATCTTCAGCGGTAGTTAAACGGCTCATTCCTCCATCCCAGGTGTGTCCTTTACCAAACACAAGGGAGCAACCAGCTGCAGTGACACAAGGGTTTTGGGGACACAGCAAGCAGCAGGCCTGGCTGAAACCCACCTGTGTTTTCACCACAAAAATGGAGGCAGACTCACAGGGACAGGGAGAGGGGGAGGAGTACAACTCCCACTGGTTATCCATGCTGTGGCTACACATTCGTGGTGGGCCTGCCACCACCAGGAGAAAGGAAGGTGTATTTTGATCAGTTTAATGTACAGTCTTTTCCACACTTGGCTACTTTAACAACAGTGCATTGGCCATGGTGGACAGCATAGTGGACAGACCTCCAAGGGCAACAAGTCACCTCATGAGGGACAGCTTTGTCCTCATGCTAGCACTGCTTCAACACATAGCTGTCCCCCCTGAGCTTGAAGATGACCACCAGCAAAATGCCCTGTGTCACCGTGGCACTGCCTGCCACGCCAGGTTACTGAACCGCCCCGTTTTCCTTCAGCACAGTTCTGGCCTTGCAGCAGCTGGAGTGTCTCCAGAGCCTCTCTGAAGCCACCCCCTTGGCTCTCCCTGCTCCTTGGCTGCCGCTTTCTGCGGTCAGTGGAAGGAGTGGGCAGCTGCAGGGCATTCCCCCGCCCCGCTGAGAGCGGCCACTGCCGGGAAAGTAAAAGCACGCCTTTGCTTCGAGGAGCTGGGCTGAATTTTTTTATCTCTGGCTTGCTTGGATGTAAGCTCTGCTGGCGTGGAGGAGGCCCTGGGCCCTCTGTGGGCTTTGAGATCTTCACGGGGAGTGTTCACAAGGGACAGACCAAGAGCAAGGGGATGTGGGGCAGGGCTGTATTTTAAATTCTCTGTTGGCAGAGTGCAATCCTGGCCCGAGCCTGGGCCTCCTCAAAACACTCTGATACCCATAGACATGGTGACGGCACTCAGAGGTAAACCTGTTTCTGGGCAGAGGGGACACACAATGGTGCCAATAAATAGCTCAGAAGCCTATTTTTAGAGCAGAAGTCCGGCACGCAGGGAGAAAAGGTGCTATTTATCACACTCCTTTAGATGTTAGTCCTGATGTCCTAGTCTGGCTGACCTTTCGCTAGCATAAAACCTCCAAGGGCTATTTTCATCCCGGTGTTAATCAGCATAGCTTTGGGGTTGGCATCACAGGAGGTTCTTATCTCAGGGCACTGTCCCAGTACAACCTTCCTCCTGAATGCACCTCTGGGCTGGAGATGACAGGATCTCCTCTGCATGCTGACTTCTGCTGCGGCTCTACCCCAGAGGAATCCTGAGCTCAGCATTCAGGGTGTCCCTCGTCCCCTCTGTATCTTCCCTCTGCCTCTCTCTCTGCAGCTGGACTCGTCCCTGGAGCCTGCTCTTCTGCTGCGGTACAGAGGGAGGGAGGTGCCTGCAGAAAGCAACTTATCCCTCTTATTTAGACACCTGACATGAGGCGGGAGTAAGTCCATGCCCTTCTGCTTCTCAGGCACCGCATTTCACAAGCAGAAGCACTGCACGTTCCCCTCCTGCCTGTCGCTCTCAGCCATTACGTGCTAGGTAGGATGTTAGATAATGTACGTCCTCCCACGTGCTGGCAGCGCTCCTTCCCCAACTGGCATAAACAATGGCTTTCATCTCGCTGCACGAGATATTCAGCAGCGCTTCGGGTAAAGGATGCACGTTTTCATATCTGGCTGTGATCAATAAACAGTTCCTAGCTATTAGAGCATCTGCCTGCAACATCTAGGGGTTGAATTGTGTTGTGTAATGGCTGTTGAAATGGCTATCTTTTGTAATCAACAGCCTAAGAGTCTTTCTCAGGAAGATTTGCATTACCTGATCGGCAGCAACGTTAGTCCAAGCCAACTTGATGAAAGGGACAGTTAATCCCAAAGAGCCAAGCAATAGGAACGTGTCCTCTCTGTGGGGCATCATTCAGCTGCACGCACACAGCTGGGCAGAGCTGGTACAGCTGAAGCTGGTAGTTAGCCAGAGGGTTTTGGGTTTTCTTTTCTTTTGTTTTTACTAAGAAAAACATTCACAGTTGTTCCACCGGAAAAGAACAAGTAATCTGCCCACATGGAATAAATGCAGTTGTCCTTGTTTCCTCTGTGCTTACTTTCACCTTCTGCTAATGTGATTTGGGTGACAAGATTTTTCCAAACGCCAAATTAAACTAAACGGCAGTTTGGTGCAACAGATAAAGAAGGAAAATGAGTATCTGGCAGGCTTTTGACAAATGACTAATGCGTGCATAGGGCAGATTCCGAAACACATAACCCTTGCAGTGTTGTAGAAAAGCAGGCGAAGGAGCTTAACCCATGCACACAGGTCGAGTCCTGCAGCAGCGGGGGCTCTGCGCTTCACTTCCTCCTCTGGCTGACTTTTGGCACTCCAAGGAGAAAAGGTCAGGGCTGGGGCTGGCTCACGCCACTCATGGGAAAACACAAATGGCTGAGGGGAAGCAGGGAGCTGGAAGAAGACCTTGGCACATCAGGGATGCTGTCCCACCACCATCAGAGGAGGGGTGGGAGCAGGGACAGCAGCTGGTACCCTCCCATCTCAGCCTCTCTCTTGCAGCACTGCTACCCAGCCTGCTTCCCAAGCCCTGGTGAAGCTACAATCTGTAGCAAAGCCATCATCGTTTTTCAGCTGCTTCCTTCACCGACGGTGAGAGCCAAACTTGACTCGTGGTAACACTCCCCATGCCTTGGCACCTCGGTGCCCAGAAGAAGCTCCATTCTTTCTCATGAAACGAAGACGGCGTTTTCATTTTTCCACCAGGCTTAGCAAACCCACAGCACAGCAGAGCAGACCCACAGCAGAGCAGACCACCCACAGCTAAGATACGACCCACAAAGGGGGCATTGGTGGGGCTGAGCACAGAGCCGGGCACCCACCGTGCAACCAGCCTGTCCACTGGCAGGTCACCTTGCACACCCCTCGCGAGGCCACCTGAGCACTTGTGGAAACCAAAGCACGGGGCTGGGAACTTGTGTAGCTGAGAGGGATTAGAGCTGCTGTGCCCTACGTGCTGTAAGTTTCCACTGCTTACGTGCTCGGAGGGAGCGAGTTCCTCCTGCCGAGCATGTGACTGTCTAAGTCCTGAGCTGCTCAGTGCCTAGCCCACACCTCAGCCCCATTTGGATCCACACACACTGCGCAATACCTTCACAGATATATTTATCAGGCTAAAAAAAGTTCCGTTTAGCTGTTTTATTGGCTGGAAGGCCCAGCTGCACTATCTCGGAGGAGAAAAGAGGCCACCTGGAGCTGCAAAATAATACTGAGGGTAGCGCGCTCGTGGGAGGCTGGGTACTGGGTAGAGTGGCAGAATTCCTACAGTTCATAAATGACTCATTTTCATCCTGCAACCCCTCCCCCAGCTGTGCAAGAAAGAAAAAAAAAAAAAGTTCTACCTTTTACATATTTCCCAGAATACGCGATTTTACTCGACGCGCATTTTACACTCCTGTTTTGAAAGGGATTCCAGCCTAGTGGGACAAACTCATTCTTGGAATAACTTTCAATGAAATCAGGAGTTACAACTGCACTGGCTTTGGCACAACAAGTCCTCAGGATATCGGTGGCTGCTGCAGTCATGTTTTTGTAGGCAGTCTGGATCTACTAGTTTTCCTAGTATAATAATTGCAGTAAGAACTGCGATGTTTTGTAACCAAACTAGTTTATACTGGCAAAAGCCCGGCTTGGGATGATAGAGGTGACTTACGTTGTTAAATTTCTTTCAGTTCTTATTTGGGAGTTGCTGTTCTATTATAAAATGTCCTTACGCTGGCTGCACGATAGGTGGGGATGACCACTTCTGCGTTGTCACAACCGTACCATTTTCTACCACAAGCAAGATAAAACATCTGAACGATTGCTATATTTTGTACAACACATGTTTTGGGGAAAAAAATAAACAACTATCTTAAAAAAAAACAGAATAGATTGACACCCTAGGTTAGCCTGCAAGGCAAATTCTGCGTGATGTCAATAAAACATTAGGCACAAAAAGTCCCAGATATTTTTTCACTATTTCTACCAGGCTTGGAATCTTTATTTCATAAGCTCCGTGTGCAGCCAGCTGCATGAAGCCAGAGCCCATGTATTTTTATTTTAATTTCTGAGATCTGAGCTAATCTTGTTAACAGCATGCAGAGAAATTGCGTGATGTTCTGTCGGTGATGCTGCTTGGTATCACACCCGTTTAGCACTGCATCACCACTGCAGTATTTATTGTTATAGCACTGTCACTGTTGGCGCTGCCTGGCCAGCCCAAGGGGCAATGCCAATGCCAGTTTGGCTGTGGACAGCCTAAAGAAGTTTTGGAAAGAGGATGCTCACTGTGAGCACCTCAGTGTGCCAGAGAGCATGGAGTTGCAGGGATAAAAGCAAAGAAGGCACAGGGGTTCGTGTCAATGCCTCCTTGAAGGTGAGACTTCACCTTGCGTTGTGCCAGTGAGAGAATGGAGCTGGGCTCTGAAGGCTTGGGGAAGCAGAGGCAAGCAGTTGTGTTTGATGGTTTAAGATTAGGGGAAACCCAATCTGTGCTTGCTGAGAGCAGTATTTCTATACGTACAGCATGTACCTTATAAGAAATACAGATCGGTGCTGTACTGTTGCTTAAAATAAGCCCCAAGATAAGTCGCACAGCATCACAGCAGATACAGGAGTGCTGCAGGAGGAGGAGGGGTCTCTGCAGGCACCGGGCAGGTGCTGTCAGGGAAGAAGGGCTCGGAGCTACCTGAACGTGCAGATTGCTTTGAGTAGCCAGTGATGGATTACAGCAGTGAGAATCAGGTCATTTGGCCCCGAGCCTCCCCCGGCCGACCTGCTTCCTGAGGCGACTTGCAGCTCGCAGCAATTAGGCCGCAGGCTGGAGGAGTTTAATGAGGGCTGGCAGGCTCTTCTGGCACCCTGCGGCCGCCTTTCTCCTGGGAGTGGTGTGCGCATCCTCCACGGGACAGCCACAGGACATGGGACAGGGGAAGGTGGTGCTGGTGACAAACAGCCCCTGTCAGCAATTCAGTGGCCAGCAGCTCCTTCACATCATCCCCAAGGGCCATGCTCCTTCCTGCAGCAACCTGCAGGGCAGCCAAACCACCCCACCTGCTCTGGGCGTGCAAAAATCAACCTGCTTGCACACGTTCATCACAGCGTGCATGGGGTGGGAGCTTCTGCTGAGATCAGGGTGTCGGGGGAAGGAGCAGCCCTGGGAGAAAATGTCAAGGAAGAGGCACGTGTGTGCCTCTCAAGGATGCTGCAGCAACCAAGGTATGAGACGAGGAGAGCATAACACAGGTTGGCTTGTGGAGCTAGCCAGGAAAAAAAGACCGTGTCTTGTAGATGCTGTCCGAAAATAGTCTGCCAGACTAAAAATAGCATGGATGTCAAGGCTTAAAAAGGGATCAGGGCGCAGGCCTCTGAAGAATGAGAAAGTCATGAGTTAGAGAAAATCAGCCTGAACTTCGCAGCTCATAAAAGAGAAGTGAGTGAATTACACTGAATCCTACTGCCTCATCACAATCTCCAGGAACCTGAGCCAAAACAAGCACAGCTTTATTTACTGTTTGTTTTTTTTTTCATTTTTCCTGGGATGTGCGAACTGAAGGCTCTGTATGCCAGACCTTCTCATGTACAAACTGTGCTTCCTGCTCACACAGGCCTCTTCTGCCAGCACGTCGAGCACCTGCTTTCACGGCTACCTCAAAAAACCACCCGTAGGACTGAAAAGGGGAGAAGTGAGCAGCCAGCTGTGCCCGGAGGAGCAGGCTGTGTGTGGATCCCACTGCTTTCTGCAGGTCACACACCCGCCTCAGGTTCATGGGGCTTTGCAAAGCGTTTCGTGTGCCACTTTCTCCTGTCAGTGGGTTTGGATGCCCAGCAAGTGAGGTGAGCAGCAAGAAAACGGCTGGTGCCATCCTCTTGAATGAGATGTGAGCAGCTGGTGGCATGGCTTGGTACCACCAGAAGTGTGGCTAGCTGCTGGGGGACATTCGGGACCCCAGTTGTAGACTCAGGACCCGTAGTTCAGCATAAATCCTGCTCAGGTGCTCTAATCTTTCATCTGATTTAACCCTGCATCCCTGCTCAGGGGTATTAAGGGTTTAATTTGTCATTTGCAACGGGACCCAGAGAGGTGAAGAGCTTAAGGTGAAAGGACAAGGTAAGCAGAGGAGCTGCAACAGAGGCTGCTCCTTGTCCCTTCTGGTGGACGGCACAGCCCTGTATTGGTGCTGAGCATCAATACAAGCACAGGACATGAGCTGGCTCAGCATGGAGGATGCAGTGCTTGGCCCTTGGAGATGCCTCAGAGACACAGGGCAGCTGCAGGAGGAGCAGGCAGGCTGCTGGGGCAGCTGCAGCACCTCCTGGGGCTGTGGGCAATGCCACACCGCCCGCTGCACAATGCCAGGGTCATGGTCCCTCCTTGCTGGAACAAAATTTGGCAGGGCAGGGTGCAGGTGGTCCTGGCGATGCACAGCGTGCACTCTTCTGCCTCAGCAAGGGCTAGGGAGTGGTGGTGCTGAGCGACCTCCTTGCACCCGCCACTTTCATGCACGTGGTTTCTAGCAGCTAGGAAGGAAGGAGTTGTTTCGATGCTGCTTTAAATGCTGGGATGTTGACTGCCGGGCGTTGGCAATGGAAAGGAGAAATCCTCTCCTCACTCACGTAGTAGTGTCCTGCGGTACGGACTGGTTTGGGTTTGAGTTAATGAGAGCAAACATCTGAATTGGTAGGTTCTCGCCTCTTCCTTCCTTCTCGAGCACTCTCAAACCAGGATGCCACACGCTCAAACCAAACCGCTTCCTTGCGAGCATCTGCGCTACAGCAGCTTATGAAATTCAGATGTGCAGAATCACTTTCTCCAGGTACCCTGGTGCACAGCAGCAAGGTACTCTGACGAGGGATCTGAGGGAATCCAGTGTTTGCTTCTTTGGACAGGCAAGAACCTTATTCTTAAATCCCGAATAAGATGATTATCAAGGGGGTGTTTGTGCCCATTCTTGTTTGGGGGGACTCTCCTTTCCCTTTGCTGCCATGACTCATTAAACTCGTTAAACCAGAGTATGCTAAGCAGGAGAAGATTTAATTACACAGCAGTTGCAGGACAGTGATGGAATTTCTGTTTGACAGGCAAGGACAGCTCGATCTCCGGAGCTGTTTAGGTGTCAGCGTAGCCAACTCCATCCGTAAGGCTGGGCAAGCTGTACCAGGCACTGAACCAGCAAGGAAGAAGGTGAAATACGTGCCAGGAACAGGCTCAGGACACCGGTGGTTTGCATAAACAGACCAAAAATGTGCCTGTCGTGGCTGCGTCTGGGTCACCGCGAGGAAACATTATCTGGTGAACCAACAGCCTCACGCTGCACGGTGACCTAGATAGGAAATACGATGCAGGGAGGGAGCCGGTGAGCCGGTGCGCTGCTGTAACACACGTATCAGGTTATTTGCTGTTGCTTTTATCTGGCCATAAGAGTTTAATAGTCAATAAACCACTTGGAAGCAAGTCCTGGCCGCTCCCTTCCTTCTCAGGCACTCTCCCGACGACAGAGTGTGCAGCCAGACAAACTTCTGAGCAGCGCGCTGCAGCGCTGAGCAAAGCAGTAACAAAATATTCTGACAACCACGCACGGTGCACATGGCAGCTACGTGTGCGCTGCTTAAAAAGTACAGCCTTAAGGTTGCTGTGAAGCTGCTCGGAGGGATTACACCAACCTGAGGGCGACTGCTCTTCTGTGCATGTAAGCAGGTTTGTTTATGTAAACTCTTCCCACTCTGGCATCTGAGATCCCAGCAGACAAGGAACCACACATCTTGAGAAAGGCAGAAAACCGGGACTCAGAGGCTGTGTCCTGGAACACCTCCTCTCACAAGACGCGTGGGCTCACCCGAACCCCTCAGTATGCATAATCCAGACGTTTGTTAAGATGTAGGCCTTCAGCAGTGCCAAGTGTTTCCAGAAAAATCAGCCTAGCTTCAGGTAAGCAGGCTAGGGTCATTTTGAATCAAAAAGCAAAGGGAATGGGTTTGGAGCTCATGCACACTACTACATGAAATCCCTTCCACTTTTTTGTTTTATCGCGGTGTATTTAAAAGCCACAAACACGACCAACTTTTCTGTGATCAGTTGTTTTTTTCCCTTTGTGATTTACCATTTAATTAGTACACATCATACACTCCAGCACATGTAAGATCAGATGGTTCTGCTCTCAAAACTCCACCATAAAACCGTAGCATACCGAGAGAAGTACAGTTCTCACACAGACAGCACATCTCCCATGCCTGTAGAGAAGCTGTATCTGGATCCCAAATTAGCTATGTTGGTTCCAAAATATGCATTTTCTCAAAGTCAACCCTCTTTCCTACATGTATATTTTCAGATTTTCCCCCCACATAATTAAACGGATAATAGAGAATTCCTCTTCCAATTGCATAGCAGAGATATTGATATTTCCATGATGCAGAGGTGTCAGAAGTCAGACTCAAGTTTTATTTTTCAATCACATTTTTAAAGTTACTTCTTTTGCAAATACTACGTGAAGCTTGACCCCAACCAATTTTTGTCCCCACTGAAGCTGTAGATAAATCTTGGAAGACGTAGTGTGACTAACTTGTGTAAGACAACACTTTTTAACCTGCTGTCCCAGTAAAGAAACCTATGTCGATGAAAACGGGTAGGACCTTTTTTTTTTTCTCGTTTCTGTAGCAGTCAGCTGGTAGCTTTTGATATTTACATATTTTTTAGACACAAAGCTTGAAGTGTTTTGCTCTTAGAAGTTACTCTAGAGTTACATTTGTGGTTAGCCTGTCGCAGTATTATCACACACACGTGACAGTCCATCTGAGCAATTAAAAAAAATCTACATGGTAATTAACGCAGTAGGGAAAGCTACATAACTCTTGCAGCATTTATTGCTATTTTCATTGACCCCAGTGAAAGCAGTCCTCTGTTTATTCTGAATAGTGAAAGATGCCTTCTCCTCTTCAGGAGGGCTTCTTGACCACTGGATCCGTATGAGAGGAAAGGAACTGCTGGTTCTGAACTCCCCCTGCATGGGACAAGCCAGTCTTGCCCTACCTATGCCCATGGTGTAAAATTGCCTTCAGTACCAAGAAGGTTCACACAGGGAGAAATCATCGGCGCAGCAGCTTCTGTGTAGGACCTAAGGGAATTTCTCTCCTTTCTGGAAGGCTTTTGGGAAGAGCCTTCCGATCCCAATGATTCCCAATTCTCCTCCCCACCTACCAGCAGACCTCATCTTTGACACAAAGAGGGCCTGCTCCCGGCGCCAGTTCCACCACATGGCTCTGTAACACCCCGTCTGCTGCCTCCATGGGAGCGCAGTGCTGAGCCGCGGCACGGCGTTGCAAAACCTCCTTGGGGATGAAGACCTCCTCTATTTATAGACCGCTGATGAGGCTAGATGAGTGTTTCCAGAGAGCGTTCTGGAAGGGCTCCCGTCTGGCTGTGCTGAAGGCTGACCAAGGGAAACTAGTTTGCTACCTTGCTTCACAGCTTTGCCCTGCAAGGAGCATTCGCTAGACCTCTGCAGTGAAATATTCAGTGCATGAGGCAAGCATTCGGTGTTACGCATTGGCATTTATGAACCTTCAAAGACGTTTTCTTCCTTACATGCCTCTTCCATATCTGGATCACAAATGCAAAATCGTACCCTCTAACACGACCCCACATTTGCAATTAATTTTTATTTTAGGTCTGTGATTCAGTGCTGTCTTAAGATAATATAGAGCGAGAATTTTTAGCTTCCTGCTGTAGCTTTTTCTGAAAAAGATTCAGTCTCTTGAGGCTGATATTTTTAAATCAAATATAAAGTTCAATTAAAAAAAAATGCAGTGCAGAATGTTGCTCTACAAAGATATGATTTAGCGTTTCTTTTACTCGTGACATATGAAATGAGGAATATTGCTTAAAATAGGGGAGAAATGGTCACCCTAGTTAAAATAAGGTGAGGAGCAGGCTGGATGTGCAGAGCAGGCATATCCACAGACACACAAGCCTTTGTGTGTATATGAGCTGGCCACGTTTGGCCTCCCACATTGATAAGTTGCTGTTTGTTTAAAAGAAAAAATGAAAATGAAAGCCCTTAACTACTCCTGCCCACAGCACGTGGCTTTTATTGGAGGCTCTGTTTGCACAAGGGAGGTGTTTTGCCTCCCACCCAAATTTTGACAATGCTTACGATTTGGTAAATAGGTGAGGATAGTTGCTATCTATTCTTTGCCTGTTCCCTCCAGTCCAATCTCCATCCATATCCTAGAGCGAGGAAACTGTAATCAGAGGAACCCTTCTAGGAATCTCATTTAATGAAAACTCCTAAACGAGGCCCTAGCACTGGACGTAGCCTGAAATTAAAAACAAAGCAAAACAAACTTAAAATATAAACCAACCCAACAACCAGAAGAAAGAATAATGCCAGGGAGAAAAAGTAAGCCTGATAAAACAGTAAGGAAAAAAGTGAAACCTGCCCCCTGCAAAGATAAGCATTATCGTCTTCCATTGCGCTGTGGGTGGATGAAGAACGTGCAAATTGCTTGCTGACCTGTTTTTAGCTTCTGCATAAAAATAAAAGGCCATTTCTTCTACTACCAATAAATGCCACCTTATCTCCAGGTCACTAATTAGCTAGCTGGGTGAGCAAGGAACAGGTTCAGGGGTAATACTTCTGGCAGTGACAAAACAATGCAGCGTGATAGAAAGGCTCAGACGCGCCCCAGCCCTAATTACAGCTCTGTAACACACACTACTGCTCCAAGAGAAAACCCAAGATGTTAATAATTCATATTCAGCCGTGTGTTTGCAGGAACTCCTGTTAAGTTTAATGTTCCGGGACCTGGTATTTAGGTAGCACTTTGTATAAATACACACAATTTCAACGTCATGTTTTCCTAGTCACTAACAGCACCATGACCATTGACAGAGATTAAATGAATAGTGCCAATTTAGATCATGCAGGGGGAGAGCAACAAATGTTCATAGAAATATATGAATTTAAATTACTACACATCCACTGTACTCTTGTTTTAGTAAATATCTGTTCTTGGTATAAGTTAAGTTGCTCGGGAAGTACTTTAAAACATGTTGAAATTTCCTACCTTGATATTGGACTTGGAGTATGTGCACCGAGGGTTGTGCTTGTTAGCAGAGGAGACAAGGAGATGTCGAAGCACCAACGTATTCAGTATTTATCAGGATCACAATTTTTAATACCGTATTTGTTCAGTTCTAAAATCTTAAGAACTATTTTAATCAACAGACAGAACCTCTCAACTGCTAAAATCTGAAGGATAACCTGTAAAATGACCTGTAAAAGTCCTTGGCATGTTGTTCACAGAGCCAAAAGCACAAGGCACCTCTCCCCGCAACCTCAGACAGACGAATGGGCCAATGCCAGCCATTGCCATGTCCTAGTATATCACAACACCCTGCAATTTGGGCCCGCTGATTCTCTCCATACAGTTCGAACAGGTCACTTGGAAAGCCTTCCCTCTGTTAGGGACGGAGTGGAAATGGGTCAAGTTATATAATACGAAGTAAATAAGGGTGAAGTTTCATGACACGGCTGAGTCAGCTTACTGTTCTGACTTGGGTGGTCCTGCTTTTCGCTCCCTGACTCCTGGCCCTGCTGGTCCACACCCTCTCTTGCACCACATCAAACCACACGGTAAGCCGATCCAACTTGTTAATCCAACAGAAAACTATTCTCTTGAACTGACTCACCAAAGGGCTAGACAAGCGTGGTGCTAAAGTAAGGCAGGGTGAAGGAAGATGCTGCTGGAAGCAGCCTCTTTTGGTGGGCAGCTGCTCAACACCATGACTTAAATTTGCCCAAACTAAAGACGATGTTGCAGGAGGGCACAGGAGGAGCACTGACAGCAAATGGAATGGCAAGTCTGTGTCTTTGGAAAGGGTGGAAAGCAAGAAAAGGCATCAGTAAGCCCTTGGGATAGGGGGGACAGCGAGGAGGGCAATGTGGAAGAGCAATAGGACATCCTGCCAATGCATCAGAGAGGCCCCAGGCAGTCCTGGGACAAGAGGAAATGGAGTGCAGGAGAACAAAGTCTGAGCTGTGCTGAGTTCACCTACACTGGGAGGACACTTTATGGTTTAGGCTCGCAATGCTCATGCACGTGAACACGTATGTAGGCAGACCTGGCAAAGGTGAGCTCTTCAGGACTGACGTGCAAGTTTTAACAAAACATCAACTATTATATCATATTCCCATTGTTCGAGACAAGGGGGAGGACACCATTGTTCACTTAGAAAACAAACAAAAATGAAGCTTGTCCCCGTTCTTCTCACTAAATTGCCTCATTAAAAAAAAAAAAATCAGAACCCAAAGTCTGTTGAGGAATAACACCTCAATAGTCGGCGTTATCAGTTCAAGAACTCCCTCACTATTGTCTTTTCCTTCCTCTCTTAAATTGCCGAGGCAGGTTTCTCCTCTCAGAGCAGCAAGTGTCCTAAGCTTTTTCTTGGAATCTCTCTTGCTAGTACAACTGCCTTCACAAGAAAAAGACATCGAGGATATCAAAAATTGTGCTAGCCAGCTGGAGAAAGGGAAAAGAAACTGCATCTCCACCCAGAGATAAAATGTCCAGTCCTTTAATAAAACACATCTTTGTAGCTCCAGGGACAGTTCTTGAGGTCCTCTGTTGTGCTCTGGATAATAGTTTCTAGGCAATCTGGAGAAAAATATGGAGACTGTAATAGCAGGATATATCGTAACCCACGAGCTGAGGCTCCCTGGGTCTCCCCAGGTGCACAAAGCCAACTGCCCTTCTTGCCCACACCCCAGGGCGTCCCTGTTCCCTTTTCCAAGTACAAGGCAAGGCACTGGCAGAAGAGAGAACTACGTGCCTGGCAGCTGGAAGAGGAGGAAAGAGAAAATATGATGTGCAATAAATCAGGTACACACACAAAATAAGCAGGGCAGGCCGCCACACCATCCAAATGCTGCTCTGCATTGTTTCCACCGTGATGATCTTTCAGCATGTCACGATGCTGAGCCGTGATGACACGGGGCCAGGAAGCACAGATCAGCTGCACAGTAAAAAGGTCATGTAATGGCTGTGGCCCTCTGAAACACCGAAGAGACTTTCTTTACCTCCGAGCCCCTTGTTCCGAGCTAGAAGACGTGTCTGTGTCAAAATAGAGAACAACTTGTGGAGCAGTTAAGATAAATATGACCTACATGAGCTCTGTTTTCAAAACAGCTTATCGCTGTATCAGAGCCTAGATTTCAAATAGCGTTTAAAAAATGTTCTTTAGAAGTAACTTTCTGTCCATAACAGGGCTTTAAGCACCCCGAGGGCCTGCTGGCTTGCTTAAGTTAGAGGCCAAAAATGTACATAATTGTCAATCTTTAGCAAGACAGGGAGTTCTTTTCTAACCAGAGCCAGAAATACTCCCTCTGGAGAAACCTCACAAACAATGTGGAAAAAGCTTTTGAACTTCTCATGGTACAAATTTTAAAATGAAGACAAGACTGGAATAAGTCGGTCTTGAGCTTTTCCTGAGCTCTGCTGCATTGCCGTAGCTTTACAGAAATAGATGTCTCGTAGCAGCATCTCCAGAAGAAAAAAAAAGAGAGAAAAGAACATTGTCTTATACTGTAACTCACTACTGTAACTCTCTTTTATTTAAATATGAATACAATTATTAAAGCAGTCAACCGTCTTAATCTGCATAAATCTCTCTTGATCAACCCCAACTGTATTTTTGGTGTAATAAACAGGCTACATTCCCAGAGAAGCAAATGCATATCATTTCAGACAGATTCAGGGACAGCAAAAACAATTTCGGCTGAAGAGCCTGGAGGAATCCCGCAGCATTAAACACTGAGCTATTCAAGTTTACACAAAGTAATTGAGAATACTTCTCCTTATAATTTAGCCCAACCCTTATAATCTCAGATTATAATGAAAGGTGTTTTTTTTTTCCTTTCAACATTACAACATTATGATATTCAGTGATAAACAACCAAATTATTTCATTAATTTCAGAAAAAAAAAAAAAAATTGAGGGAGACTCTGCGATGGTGTCAACAAGCAAAAGGCAGGGTGCAACGTGGCCCAGAGTACTGAGGATTAATCCCAGGGCTGTGAGCCCGACCTTGTGTTGTCCTAGGGGCCGTGTGCCACCTTACACGGTGCTGAGCAGCGTGTGTACGGTGCAGGACAGTGCAGGAGCACCTGGTACTCCGCGTGTAGGGGACAGTACCTGCAAGAGCAGAGCATCAAGCCCTCGGTGTATCAGAGCCTGGGCTGGCCACAGAGCACCTTGACGTGTCCCAGCTGTCACAGAAGGAAACCAGGTGTGCTCTTCTGCAGGGGTCAGAGCCAGGCAGCACCCTACGTGCTCCGCATCAGCATGACTGGATGAACCCTTCCCGGCTCTGCAGAAACGGGGGCAATGTTTGAGAGGTGAATAAACCACGCTAACCCTTTGAGTGCCTCGGAAAAAGAGCGTGCGTTCAGCAGAGGAGCACCTGCATGGCCTCGTGGATGTTCTTTGTACAGCGTGTCCTGATTAGAAAGGAAGCGAGCTTAGCGGAGAATCCAACTGAGACAAACAGTTCTCTGGTTTTATTTGGAAAAGCTGCAAACCTGTTACAGTTCACTTGCTAGTATGAAAGCTAGCTTGAAAAATGCCACTGCCGAGATCAATGAATAATGGCTTACGTGGAATAAGGGCAGCCAGGCTGAAGAACACAGTGGAGTGGTCTGGGGGGGGGAAAGAGCAAATGCTATAGGTCCACCAGTCCTAAATACAAACTGTGACACCGTCACAGCAAAACTATCTGAAAATGGGATGTATTTTACTTTATTTCTAAGCTGCTTTTGTTCTGTGAATCCAATGCCTGTAATCTTGCTGTTTTGCATTCCCCCCTTCCCCTGGGCTTCAAAGATTCTTTTGGTTGCTTGTACAATCTTACCACTGCAGTACTCCAACTATATAAAGCACATGTAAGGATAGATAAATGCACCTATTATTACTACTTCACGAAAACAGGAAAGTTATTCATTGACCAGCCTATTTTTTTTAGGCATTTCTAATAAACACATCAGATCTGTATCTAAGTGGTGATAAAAAAAAAAAAAAAAAAAAAAACCTCTGACCTTGCATTAAGTTTATCCCACATCCTCCTCCTCATGACTGGTACAACTTTAGAGACTTTTTATCTGCATTCTCTGTGAATCGATCATGTCTCATCACTGCCCAGTAACCCTTCAAGCTCATTTCCAGCACCCACTGGCACACACAAGAAATTAGCTCTCTTGGAAACGCCAAGCTAGGGAGCCAGTGGAGAGCAACTCGCAGGAAAGAGAGGAGGCAGTACCCTCCCCCTCCGTTTTGGCAACCATCGTGTTGGTCATTTTGCTTTGTATACTGTATGTTCCTTTCTGTCATGCTCTGCCCTTATGCTGTCTTTTAAGGAACAAGCTCTCTGGCAATGAATAGAGTCTTTATATGCTTGGAAAACATTTCTAGCACGTTGTAGACACAATTGTGATATAAATAGTCATTGTTTTCAGAATTTCCCTACCACCGCTCTTTTCTTCAGTTTTGTCACTGGAGCACAACCTCTATGGAATTGTTTTGTGCCCCTGGTGAAGTGCTATAACCATAAAATATGGCAAATATTTTGTGTATTTGAAAATGGATTTTGTTGATCTTGTTTTGTTTTTTTCTGTTGACCACGCTGGGAACACAGTAGTACATCAAGACAGCCTGAAGTAGTTCAGCACATTAGTAACCGTAAAAATTAAGACCAAGACCTTTAATTGCATCCCAAAAGACATGTGGGAAAGAGGGAAAGAACAAAGGAGTTTTTAAGTCAAATTTGCCCACGAATTAATAACTATCATTTGGTTTTAGCCAGACACCATATTCGTACCTTGGTCCTTTTCTTATTTGTTTCATGGTTGGACTACCGGGCTCTGAGCCTGTGACTTTCATCTCCATTATGTTTGCCAAAGGAGTACACAACAAACACAAAAGGTCTTTAACTCTTCAGTTTCTCCCTGGCATTGTTTGCATTTCTGAAGTTTTTGAAAATAACAGGCTTGACTCTTTCACCATTTAGCCTGGTTTAACGATGCTCTATGTCCAAAGAATTCAGCCGTATTAATCTCAGCTTAAAGCACGCTAGAGGAATGCCTAGTATTTCTGACCTACCTCATATTGCTGTAGTCAGTGAACAACTGCCATTAAACCTAGATTAAAATTCTGTCCCCTTTATGCTCTGGACTTAAAATGTGGTTTTAAACTACTTCCTTCTGCCTCTACCATTATACTGTCCTCCCTTTAAGAGCCATGAACACAGAAATTACTAACCTGTGACTCTGTTTTCAGTTCCCAGCTTTTCCAGTTCTTTCAGCTTTTCTTTATTTTAAATTCAGCCTTGGCACTTGCTGATAGCATTCAGGAGATTTCATGGCCATGACACGACCTTGTCCTCTCAGTCCTCCTTTTGCCTTCCTCATAATTCACCCTGTTTTTCCTTCCCTTTTTCTGTGTGTGTATCACAGGCATTTGCAGCCTTGGCACACTTTGCTTCTGCTTTGACATCCTTCACGTAGCACACGCAGTGTCCAACGCCCCTCTAAGGCCTACTGATACGTCAGCTCATTTTAAACCTGGTTCTCTATAGAGAGACGGTGAGAACGAGCCTTATCGATAGCGTGAATGTAGCCATCTTACAGGACTGTATTACAGTCTTAGGCCTCACGACAGCCTGTGAGGAGGGAAAGTGTTGGTATTTCTGTTTGAGAGGTGAAGAAGAATGGATTTGTCCTAAGTCACATGAAAGCCTGTGGCAACGTAGAGGTAGAAAGCCCAAGCCACTCATCTTGGGTTACCAACCAGACGGCTAACCTCACCTTTCTCCCTCCGAATCTAGATATTGCTCATTTCTTTGACTCTTTTTGGATTTTAGGATGGATTTCTGACCAGAAAGGCGGTGTGCACCAGCTGAGGGCTGCTGCCTCTCCCCCCGGCAAACCCATGGAAGGAGCGCGCCTGGGCTGCTCACCGGCTGCCTCTGAGGGGCACCACGGCCACCCCAGCCGCCCAGGAGGCGTCGTGGCGGGCACCAGGCGGGGACACTTTGGGGCAGAGATCAGCGACAACCCCCTCCCGTCCTAAATCCCCCCTCCTCAGAGCCGGGCTCCCCCGCCCTGCCCGGCTCCGCCCGCCCGGCCGCCGCGGCCCCGCCCGCCTGACGCGCCCGCGGCGCTGTGGGGCTGGAAGTGGCGTACGTGCGGAGCGGGCCGCGAGTGTGGCGCCTCCTCCTCGCCCCGACACAGCGCCGGGCGGCCGGAGAAGGAGGAGGAGGGAGGAGAAGGAGGAGGAGGAGGAGGAGGCGGCAGCCGGCGGGCAGCGAGCGGCGCCCCCCGCCCCGCACCGCGCCACCCGCCCGGCCGGCGATGAGGCGGCGCTAGCGGCGATCGCGCCGCACGGGAGGGAGGAGGAGGAGGAGGAGGCAGGCGCCGGGGGGGGCCCCCGCGGCAGCCCCGCGCCTCGGCCGCCCCGAAGGAGGCCGCGGGCCGGCGGGGGCCGCGGCGGCGCCGGGCGGCCATGATGCAGTGAGCGCTGCCTCCCCGCGCGGCCGGCCGGGGGCCCGCCTTAGCGCCGCGGCCGCCCGCCTCCTTACATAACCCCGAGCAGCGCAGCGCAGCGCCATGGCGAATGACAGCGGCGGCGGGGCCGGACAGGGCGGCGGCGGCGGCGGCGGAGGTGGCGGCGGCGGCGGCGGCGAGAGCAGCAGCGGGAGCAGCAGCAGCAGCAGCAGCAGCAGCAGCAGCGAGAGGGACCGGCAGTACTGCGAGCTGTGCGGGAAGATGGAGAACCTGCTGCGCTGCGGGCGCTGCCGCAGCTCCTTCTACTGCAGCAAGGAGCACCAGCGCCAGGACTGGAAGAAGCACAAGCTCATCTGCCGCGGCGGGGGCACGGCGGCGGCGGCGGCGGCAGCGGCAGCCGCAGCAGGGGGCGCTGCCGAGCCCCGCGCGGGGCTCCCCCCGCCGCAGCGGGCTCACGGCGCGGGGGGCGGCGGCCGCCCGGGGGGGGCGGCGGCGGCGGCGGCCCCCGGCAGCGAGGCTCCCGGCGAGGCCGCCCCGCTCAGCCACAACCACGTCGGCGGGGCCGCCGCTGCCGCCGGGGGGGAGGCGGAGGCGGCGTCGGCGGTGCCGGGCGGGGAGGCGGTGCTGCTGTACCGGGACAAGTCGAACCTGTACCCGGGCGGCGGGCAGGCGGGGCCCGGCGGGGCCGCGCTGCGCCCCAACGGGCAGACCAAGTCGCTGGTGCCGCAGCGGCTGGCGCTGGAGTACATCGTGCCCTGCATGAACAAGCACGGCATCTGCGTGGTGGACGACTTCCTGGGCAAGGAGCTGGGCGGGCGGGTGGCCCAGGAGGTGCGGGCGCTGCACCACACCGGCCGCTTCACCGACGGGCAGCTGGTGAGCCAGAAGAGCGACTCGTCCAAGGACATCCGCGGCGACAAGATCACCTGGGTGGAGGGCAAGGAGCCGGGCTGCCAGACCATCCGCCTGCTGATGAACAGCATGGACGATCTGATCCGCCACTGCAACGGCAAGCTGGGCAACTACCACATCAACGGCAGGACGAAAGTGAGTGGGGCGCGGGGGGCAGGGGGCCTCCCCCTGAACTGTGGGGTTGGAAAATAACACAAATAACAACACAAATAACACAAACCCGAAAGCAGCAAACCCGCAGAGTCCCGAAAACGCGGCCCAGGCGGTGCTGGAGCTGCGCTGGGTGTTCCCAAGATCTTCGCACGCTTTTCGTGTTATTTCATTTTATTATGTTTTTTTCCTGCCCAAATCATTTTTTTTCTCTCTGTCGCCGTGTCTTGAGGCTTTCACCGAAAGCCAGTCAAGCTCGCCCATTGTGCCGGGCTGATTTGCAATTCTCCCCGAGCCCTTGAAAATGAAATTCACACCCCGGGTAGAAAGGCCCGGCGATGAATATTCATCAGGAGCTTTTCACTTTTTTAAAAAAGGGGACGGGGAAAGGGAGGGGGGGGGAGAGAGAAGCCCTGCACGCTTTGCTGCTGCCCCCGGTGCAGCAGAAGGGAGGCAGTGAGCTGCCCAGCGCCGGGGCCAGCCACAGGCAGGCTGTTGTTGCTGCAGCTGCAGGACCTCAGCTGCTGGGGAGAGCCTGGCAGGGAGGAGAGAAGGAACAGCCCCGGGTTTGTGCTGGGTGCGCTAAATCCCAGCTCCTCCGATACAGAAAGTGGGTGGGAATTTCCTTTTTCTTGTGCTTTTTTTTTTTTTTTTCTTCCTTTTTGAAACGAGGTCTTTGTGTACCTCTGGTTGAACCGGTACTGTGCTAAAGCTCTCAGCAGGGACGTGGTCTGGATTTCCCCCCCACACCCCCGTTAGCTTGGATTTTTTTAAGCCAATCTATCTTGCAGACGGCTCTAAATCTCTTTAAGGCCCCAGCGCTTGAAACTTGCGCTCTAAAAATATCTGTGGCTTTACTGGGTTTCAGTTTTGTGCAGGAAAGAGGAATACAGCTTCTGTTTCCATCTGCAGCGGTATGCTTCTGTAAATGATACGTGCCAGGGCTTTACAAAAGGGCTTTTGGCATTGTAATGCCGGATCACGCGTGTGATTCCTGAGCTGCTGCATCTTGCCTTTCTCAGTGGTGACTGATGCTTTTGCTAATTGTCAAAGAATGTCTGTGGATGGGGATGAATCCCTCCGTACAGACAGCTTGACGTTTTTCTGGGGTGACGGTAAAGTGATGAACGTTGTTTAGCACTGCTTGGCTTTCGGACACTGCTGAAATCCCCGTGTATTTCAGGGATCAGAACAGGTGCAGTCCTTTGCTCAGCGGTACAGAAATGCTTCACTTTGTCTTCTCGTGTTCCCTTGATCTTCTCCCAGCAAAGCCAGAGCTTGTAGCATGCTGCTGGGTTTGTCAGCATCGGTTCATCAAGTCCGCAAGGACAGCAGCAGTGTGGTGGCCTTCACCTTCTCTCCTTCTGCTGTGCCTTTCCCCTGCCCTTGCTGTCACTGCACGTTTAGGCCAAGGGCTGTGGCAGGGGGCAGCAGTCTGTCAGCCCAAACTTCTTCCACGTGTCCCTTCAGAGCTCCTGGCCCTCTGTAGGGGGCTGGAGGAAGAGGAGTAAAAGTGGAGACACCTGTGGGTTACCTGAAGTCATTTTTTGTCTTTGCTTCTCACCTCACTCCTGCTTTTTCTGGATCTGGGTTTGATTGCGTTCCTGCAGGAGCTGCAGTGTACGTGGGTGTTATTCTTAGCAGTACAGAGGAGTACGCCGTGGAGATGCTGTAATAGCCACAACAGGTTACTCTGGACCTTTTCTGTTGGTGCACTTTGCGTGGTGAGCTGCTCGGTTCATTTAGCCAAATACAGCCCATTTCTAAATTTTTATGAATATGTGGGATTTTGCCACTCACAGCAACGTTTTTTTAAAAATGAATGGTCCATGTGTAATCTTTATTCTTACTGGTGTTACTTCAAGTGATAGGACCAAAATGGACAGAAACGTAGCACGCACTGACTAAGCTCTACCTAATAATTTACTACTCCTGCACGTAAATATTGCAATAACCCTGTGGTTCACTGAGCTGGTGCGTGGAGAACTTAGCGTACTGTTTCACTGAGGGCACTAAATAAGCCAGTTGGCAGTGTCACTGGTGAGACTGGTAATTCACGAGCACCCGAACCAGCAGAAATCCAGCCCCTGGGGCCCCCCTGCTGTCTCTGAAGGCAGGGGTTAGGGCAGTAGGGGTTTGGGGGCAGCATGGTGCAAGCCCTCTGCGGTTGGGTGCCTCGTGCAATTGGGGACAGGCATTTTTTTATGTGTAACTTTTTTTTTGTTATTATTTTATTAGAATTCTGTATGTAAAACAAACAAAACCAAAGCAAAACACGCTTGCAGCCTGCTTTTTAAAATACTTTTGTTGTGTTCACTGCAGTGTCTTGGAAAACTAGCTTTGTTTTCGGGCGTTGTGCAAGGGTTGGCATTATGACCTAGGAGTCACAAGAGTGAATCTTCAGCCTTTACCAGATCTAGTTCGAGCTCTGTAAACAAGCATACCCTATCAGAGGGAATGAATCAGAAATGCATCCACGCCACAGTGCGCTGAAATTCCTATCCTCTTTCTGGACTGAGCATTCAAAAGCATTTCTGTTAACTAAATAAACCTGTGAAGAGTTCTGTTCTCCGAGCTTCAGCTGGCAGCTGGGCACTTTCACAGGAATGGATGGATTGTTGGCCAAAGGTTTTAATGACGCTGTTGATCATGGGTTGTTTTTGACTGTGGGGGAAAAACAGCTGTGGATAAAATGCAAGAGATGATACGTAGGTTATAATTGCACCTTTAGCTAAGGATCGGCTTCTGTACCTGTGAGCGTTAGGGCCTTGAACTTGCCATTGCTTATACTGATTCTAGGTATGATGTATATGAAAGGGGAAAAGAAGCAGCTCTTAGTCTCTTAGTCTACACCCTCCACTCTCAGCCTGTAAAAGTGTCTGTGGGGGGAAAAGCTACTTGTTTCAATGACATTTATTTTAGTTTAAACTGATGCACGTTTTCCAGTGCTAGTCTTGAAGGTAGAGGACACCAAGAAAGGTTAAATGTGAGAAATCTGAAATTATACATTTGCAAACATCTTGTTAGGGATTTTCTCTGGACTAACTGGGCTACCCGAAATTGGTCTGCTTCAAGGGATGTGGCTCAGCCCAGACCAGACCATCAGCAGATTATTCTCAGGCTGAAAGGTATCTGCATAGCAATAGGTATGAACTACTTTTGGCATGAGTATACAGTGCAGTCGCAGGTATAACACAATGGCTAACTATTTGCTCATCTCAGAAGGCCTGATATACTACATTCCTTGCTTTTGTTCTGCTATTCTCTTTCTTTCCAGATTGTGTGGCTTTTTTTTTTTCCCCTAGCAGCACATGGCACGGAGCAGCATACATGAGCTGCACTGTCTTTCCCCCACTTCCTGTTATTACTGGTTTTACTTCTTCCATCTTCTCCCAAAATGTTAACTCTCTCTTTCCTTTCTCTTATCAGTTATCGCACTCGTACGTGCGCATAGTTCTGTTTCCTGCCTGTCCTGTCCTAGATAGCCACTGGAGATAGAAATCTGCTCACCAGAGTCAGGGAGTGAACTACTCCTGAATCTCTCCCAGGTGAGAAGGTTTTTCCTCCGTCCCAAGCAGAGGCTGAGGAGGGAGGAAGCTTCATTATTTTATGTTTTGTTTTTTTTTTTGTTATGTGTCTGTCTCCTCTCATGTGAACTCTGCTGATTATGTAAAACTTCAAGCCTTTTGTAAATCAAAAGCTTGCTTCCTTTACTGGTGTTGCAGCAATATAGGGAGATCGTACCCACAGACAGGGACCCAGTGATCACCGTATAAGCAGGCATCTGATCCATCAACTGTCCATGCTTCAGCTCCTCCCAACACCACGTCTCCTAACCCTACCCCATGCCTTTTACTGAGAAGAGAGCACGCAGATGGTTTGACAGTCCCTGGTACATTCCTGGAGGCTTTGTGTCATTCCCACCCCTTTGTAACCCAGCAGAAGAGCTGCAACTCAGAGGGCTCGATTTTAATGCTCTCCTGTCTCTACCCGTAGGCCAGTGGCACCCACTGCTTCTCAGCCACCGGTGGCTTAAAAATTTGCTCTATAGGTTGCATGTGGTGCAAACCTGCACCCGTGCTTTTTCTTGAAATGGTTGAATTACCCAACTGCTTCTCTCTTGTTCTCTCCTCACCTCTGATCTCAGAATAAACTGACCTGGTTATAACTACCTGAACTGCTGCTTGTGATTTCCTGGGTACTAATAAATTTTCAATGTGATGCCGCATACTAGCGTGTCCTGGAGTTTTCTGAAGACCCGGAGTGCTGTGGATTTGGACTGATCTGACTGTGTCCTGTTAAATTAGCTTCTTTCAGAGTTAGTAATGCTCCTTTAGAAAATAATCCTCTAACAGTGTGCGGATTTCTCACATCCAGCAGTTAGCTTTTCTAGAAACCGTAGAGAAGAGGTTCTCTGCTCTGGACACTTGTGTAGCAGCTTTCCTACAGACATGCTGGCTTAATGTTGCCAAGGATGTAGAAATTTAACCGGGAAGAGGTAATCAGCTGGTACAGCTGAAGCTGCCAGCAGCTGGTGAAGCACTGAATAGGCACCAGGAGGCACAGCTCTGAATTTTGCAGATGCTGTTTAAAACAGTGTACAGGAAACCCAAGCAGGACTTCTGGATGTTCTTTCCACTAGATCTTGTTCTGCAGAATATCCCAGTGAGTATCTGTGCAGTAGTAAGGCAACAGATGAAGAGGTGGAGATCGAGGGCTCTGCAACCGTGCTGGTACCAAAAAGTGCTGACAGCATGGAGTGAGGGCAGAGATGGGCATGGGGCTCGGATGCTGCCTGCGTGGGCCCTGGGGAAGCCCAGAGCTGCAGCTGGGCTTCAGCCTGAGGAGCAGCTGTGGAGCAGAGGAGCTTCCCCTCCGTTTGCCTATGGCATGCCTATGGCATTTGTAGAGATCGCTCTGTACCCAGAAATAAATTCAATGCAGGAGCACTACAACTTGCTGATCTAACTGGTTCATCGGGCATGCTTGCCTGGGCTAGAGTTTGTCCCTGAGTTGCAGGAAAGAGCAGCTAGCTCTCAGTCTCATCTCTCAGTATTTGCTTGAATTGCTCGAACCAGATAGAGTTTTACAGATTAAGGATTAAGGATTTTTCCTGGCTTAAGGATTTTTCCTGACGGTGTTTTTGTTGGCAGTGGCATTTTCTTCTAGACGCTTGTGCTCTTCAGCAAAGGATTGTGTGGTGACTCACGGATACTCAGGGCAGCCCACAGATCTTACATTCCTGCTGGGGTAGAGCTCTGAGCTGAGTCCAGTTTCGTTTTCCAGTCATGTACCAGTGTTTTGGGGCCCAACATGAGCAAATGATCAGCAGCAGCCTGTTATTTCTAAATACAAATGGTGTTCTGACTGAGGAGCAGAGTATCCAGAAAAGATGCTTGTTTATGGCTGGTGAAAATTAAAAGATGGGCATTTCTGAGGCTCTGGGAAGTTCCCACACTTCACTTTGGTGATTGTAACTGTGAAGCGTGGCACAAATACAATGTGTCTGAGGGTGGGGAGTGCTACCTGGGACTCCTCTCAGCGTTTCAGTATCGACATGACCTAGGCTGTAGCCCAGGGAATAATTCAGGCTGGTGCTGCAGGAGAAGTAGTCCCGCTTCTTTGCCAGTACAAGTATTTACATGGCCAGCCTGTGAACTGGTTTGGGGAACCGATCCATCTGAAAAAGTGAACTGGCAAAAGAAGTGCTCCTGGTTCAGTGCTCGGATGTTTGTGCTGGCACGGGGGACTGGCAGATGGTGAGACTTTCTTTCAGCGGCAATGCAAATTTATGCCAGCTTAAAGGATTTGCCAAACTACAGCCTTAGTTTAACACTTAGGGACTGATTATCCCAAAATTTGTTTGTGAAGATTTGAATAACAGTTAAGAAATCTTTGCTTGCTATGTATTTTTTTTTTCTTTCTTAAGCTTTCTTCTCTTTGTTCTCCCATGCTCAGCGTGAGGCTGTTTTTGCCAGCAGAGACGTGTTGTTCTGTCCTCCAGCATCTTCCTTGTGACAGTTTTATGCAGCAGCTCTGCGGGCCTACCCCATGGAACCTGCAGAAGGAAACATATTTTCTCCACGTGATCCCCCCCCCATCTCTGCCATACACAAACACACACACACAAGGCTTCCAAGCCAGCCAACCTGCTAGCCGTGCTCCTTGTGCTCAGTGTTTACCCCTCTCCTTTATCTTGGAGTTTTATTAGCACCAAGGAAGGTCCTGCTCCCTATTTCGGGACAGAGCTGGGCTGGCATCCCCTGTGCTGTGAGCACTCTGCTTCCATCAGCAGCTGCCTGGGGCCGTGCAGCTGCAGTTTGATTTCGAGTTGTTGCTGTTTCAGAGCACCTGTAGCCTTGAGGTTTGGGCACATCGGTGCTTTCCGTGCACGGCATTTGTTCCTCTCAGCGGCATCGCTGTTTTCTGACAGTGCTGCTGCTTTGATGTGCCATGCTGCCCGTCCTAGCCACAAGGGGCTCGGTGCAGTTCCACCCCAAAATCAAGCGGGCCGCTCTCCATCTCAGCTCTGCAGCTCGAGAGGAAGAGCTGCCTTCCCTTGCCAGCGGCCTCCGGGGCTGGAATTCTTTGAAAGCTGTGTCCTGCCAAGCCGCGGGGCCGGCCGAGTGCAGCTCTCCTCAAACTTCTTGGTCAGTTGCGTCTGTGACCTTGACTGCGTGTCTGGGAGATGTTTTTCCATTTTCGAGCTCACGCTTAATTTCTGAATAGTTCGCCAGCTGTTTCCTGCAAATAAATCAACAGCATATTATTCTCTTTCGTGGTGGTTACCTGCATTCGTGAGGCTTGTGATTAAACTGCGGTGTTTTTCAGTTAATCTCTGACAGCTTTTGGTTTGATCAGCCTAGTTGCTGCTGGAATTTGCTACTTGTTGCCCTCTACTGAGTGTCAGCATGTATATATGTACGTACTTGTATCTGCCAATGAAGCTACAGTTAACCTTACAGCTCAGAGGAAGGCTTTTCTGCTGCACTAGAAAGGAACTTGTTTGATAAAAGCAAACAGGTAAGCTGTACAGAGCCATCGGCTTCTTGCTCACCCAGAAACTAGATCAATTTTTTTTTTTCCTTAAGCTACATGGAGAGCTCTATTACAAATCAGGTTTTATTTTTTGTTTCAAAACTGTTTTTTGGATTGTCTGAGTGGGTTGGTTAGTAAGTTCTTCAGTGGGATGCTGGTGGGATCCCTTTCTCTTGTACCACTGTATTTTGTTCTTGTACAGTAAGGGAGTGACTGCAGACAATCTAAGGACTGTGAAAATTATTTTTTTGTTGTGTTTTTTGTTTGTTTGTTTGTTTGTTTTGAAATAAACTTATTTTGAATTTATTAATCTAAGTTTTTTAACCACTGGCATGCTTTTTCACACTGCATTAATGAGAGAATGAAAAATCAGAGAACGAAAGCAGTATTTTTAGTGAACAGAGCAGTGGGGTTTGACTTCCCAGCCACTACTAAATGCAGTAGGCATTATTTATGATATCCTTTTTGTCTTTCACACTCATGACTTCTTCCTTCTGAAGGGTATAAAAAATACCAGTGCTGATCTTTGTGGCCTTTTTCAAAAGTCAGTTGGTGCTCTTTAAGTCCTTGTAAACTGTTTCCAGAGATTATTGGTTAGCCATGGCTGATCAAGCACATTTTCAGTGCAGGCTTGTGCCAGAGCTGGTTGGTAAGCTGCAGTCATAAGCGTCAGGTTGAAAGCTAATTCACTCGCTGTTCCAGAACAGCGTCTGTCAAAAATAGAGCAATGCTTTCATGCACGTAACAGCTGCTTGCACTTGAAGACTTTCTTGTTCTTTGGTATTTAACTTGAAATTACTCAAGAGTATTTTTGTTCGTGTATAATGTTATAAATAGGAATTGGGTAGGAATGCGAGTGCCTGCCTGTCTGTATGGTCATTGTGTGTGAATGCAGGGCAGTGATGGATGTGCTGTGTGCACAGCACCCTAACACATACGCAAACGCCATACCTGTCGGGTAATTAATGGGGTCTTACAAAAAAAAAGAAAAGATAATTTTCTACCCAAGGATTAATTTTACACATTAATTTAGTGTTGGGCCAGCTTGGAGCACATAGTTTGACCATGAGGACCTTCTGAACTCTACAGATGACTTAGTATTTTGAGGAGACGGTGCCACGAGGCCCCAGTGCACTGTGTGAACCTGGAACTGCCTTGCCTTGTTGCAGCAAAACCAGGCGTCGTGTTGAAAAGAATACAAAGGTGAATGCACTGAGAGGGTTCAGGAAGCTGGTCTCTGTTTTGGTTGTAATAGGGTGGAGGAATTGGTGATATGATTGTCAGACGACTGTATGAGGTTTTAAGATGCAATGGACCAGCTGAAGGTTTGATATTTTTCTCAATGTTGTTGTGGTTGTTCTTGTTGTTTGTTTGCTTTTCTTCTTATATGAATACATTTAAAATCTCTTTACAGGAAGAGTTTGTATGGTCAATTCACATCATTTTGTTGGTAGCCCTGAAGTCTTGCTGAAGTGTCAGGATGGAGGCTTCTCTGTTGGGCATACTCTTCCTGTAACTTGCCGACCTTTTGGTGTGCTAGGGTCTGTTATCTTTGTGCTTACATCATCCAGAAAGCAGCAGATAGGTATCTAGAATCGTCCTGAAGTTACTGATCAAATTAAACCAAAAAATTATAATAATAGAATAACCTGAGTGGTATGGTAATGTGGACTTTAAATTGCTGTAGATCAAAAATTTGGTCCATACCCAGTTTGAGGCAGAAATCCTCATATATTAAAGTTCTCTGCAGCTGTGCACTGTGGAAAAGACAAAGTGATGTAGCACACGAAAGGACTTCAGAGCAGTTTTTAGTTGACTAATAAGGTACTTTTCCTGTCACTGCTTTCTGTCCTGTTCAGACATCTTCTCAGCAAACTTTTGCCATGGGCTCCAGCCTGTGCGAACAGCTTCTGCCGTGTGTGAGGGGCGCTCGGTCGGCGCTCAGCTGAAGGCGTCAGGCCCTCCTGGTTGCTGCTGGTTGCTGCATTGTTGTTCGAGCAGCTGGCACGCAGCCTTGCCACTGTGAGAAAGGAAACTGTGGCTGGTTGATAAGGGCATCTCAAACTGGTTCAGTTTCAGCAGGCATGTGATATGATACGATGCCCCGTGAAATTGATGTCGGCTAATCGTGCCTCTTTGGGGCTTAACCTTGGCATTGACTCCTTTAGTGAGCATCATCCAGTCAAAAGTACTTTTCTTTGTGATAGTGGAGTCACTTTTTCAGGTCATACAGAGAGAGGCTGAGAGAGTTGGGGTGAAGAGAAGTCTTGGGGGGACCAAATCAGTGTGTATAGGTACCTGAGGTGGCCAATATAGAAGATGGAGCCCGGCTCTTCTCAGTTGCGCCCAGTGACAGGGCAAGAGGAAAAGGGCACACGCTGACATGCAAGAAATTACGGTTGTATACAAGAAACTTATTCAATGGGAGCGTGATCCAACAGAGAGACGGACTCCAGTGAGGTTGTGGAGTCTCCTTCCTTGGAGGCCTTCAAAACCCAGGACGACCTGCCCCAGTGACCCTGCTCCAAGCAGGGGCTGAACCAGGCCACCTCTGCTGGAGTGAAGTGTCCAGGAGCCCGTCTTCCTGCTGTCATTTGCTTCTTAAAGAAACGTTGCTGGATGTCCAAGTAGAGTATCAGTCTGAAATATTCCTGCCTTGGATCCTTTTAGTTATGGAGTTGACCACTTGTACTGTAGCCTCTACTGCTGCTTCTTCGTGGTTTTCTCTGAGTTCATAGCTCTGAGTTTCTCTGAGTTTCGCTGCTTCATAGCCACCGTAAGCAGTCCTCCGCCCTTCCCCCTTGTAACTTCTAGCCAGTTTTTGGCCTCCTGTATTCCTCGCACATGCTGCTGCTGCCCGTGATCCCCTCGAGGCCCAGGGCAGCCAGGATGGAGCCCCTGCCTGGTGAACGGGTGGAGAAGGAGCAGGCGCCGAGAGCGGGGCTGCCCGGCGCGGGTGCAGAGGACGAGGCTGTGCTCAGTTCCTGGGCTCTGCTGGGTGTTCAGCAGTTGCAGACACCCTGCCAGCTGTCCTCCACAAGGACTGCATCGGGGAGATAAGGGCTGCGTGCCTCTCGTGAGGTGCCACTTGACCATCCGTGTCCTATCTCTATCCGTAAATTGGAGCCAGATGGAGTTGTGCTCATCTGAAGGAACTGTTTATATGCAGTCGATGCTAGACCATCCCTGAGCTGTAGGTTGAAGCTACAAAATTTCCTGTGAAGTGGTTAAAAACAGCCGTTGTTAGCGTTCAGATGCTGGCAGTCCCTTCTGCTCAGATCTTACCCCCTCTCGCGGGCTGAGTAATCTTGTTTCAGGTTCTAGTGCCTTCTCGTGTTCTTCCTTATCAGATGTCTCCTTTCCACACAAGTATGTGAGCTCATTGTACCATTAGGCATTTATTGTAATTAATCAGTAATCAGCGTGTAGATAAAGCTTCAAAACACTGACAAAACGATGCTCCTATATATGTCCAGTTTCCAGCAATTCAGGAACTTTCCAAGCCAGAGGTTGCATCTGGACCACTGCTCTTAGTGCGCACAGATGGATGGACATACTTGCTCTAAATTTATGTAATCTTGTTTTAAGAGCCATTTGTACTTTTGGCCTCTGCGACATCCTGTAACAATGAGTCCCACCGTTTGATTAGATGGGGAAGGAACTTCCTTTTGTTTAAAGCCCACAGCCTGATGATTTCCATGTCCTAGAGATTCTTTATTGTGAGAACTCGTTTCCCAGTCGTTTTGTCTTTCATGGCTTTAAGAAGTCTGACACTTGCTTCCATACATTTTTCAGCTGACACTTTTTCCCTCCTAAACTGAAGAATTGTAGGATTCTTTTTAGGATTTCTTCACTTGGGTACTGCTTCGTGCAGTCTGAATGTTGCTATTGCTCTTTTATGCAGCTTTTCTGGTTCTGCTAATCCCCTCTTAAGGTAAGGCAACCAAGATTGCATTATTAATGTACAAATAAAGCATGAATTTGCATAGTAGCATAATAATGTATTCTGTTTTGTGACACTAGTTGCCTCTGCCGCTGTGCTGAGGTTATATTCTGCCCATATTTACTACATTTTTTTCTAAAGTGATAGTATCCAGCTTACAAGATAACACTGTGTATAAGGCTTTTTTTTTTTTTTTTTTTTTTTTTTTTTTTCCCCTTCTGGGGGCATTGACTTGCACTTACTCTTTACTGAATGTTACCTGCCATTTTGTCATCCTGGAGCTTGGTGTCATTCTGTTCTGTGCACCTTTCTGCAGTCGGTGGTAGAAAGGACTCTGCAATGTATTTTCTTTTCTGTATTGCATGTGAACACTGTCAGCCCGCCACTCGCCCCCCTCTTCCCAGGTCATGTGAACAGTACAGACCCCTTAGGGATCCTGGTGGCAGCTGTCATTTTTTTTCACTTAATGGAGGTTAGTTTGCTGTGATGAAATTGCTACTGCAATTTACTGCTTTATTGCTATTTGCCTGTTCCAGTATTTTGGAACGCCTTGGGAGTAAGGGCCATACTTAAAGTGCTTTATAACTAAAATTTTCTAATTTTTGCATTAAAGCTAATGCCTTGAGTAAATCTCCATTATAGCTTGGGGAAAATGACAACTAGTGACTCCCCGAGGCCTCCTAACACTTGGCACCGGCTCAAGAACAACACAGGAGTTCCTAGACTGGAGTCCTGACTTTGTCATTTTCCTCGGAGAAAACAGAAAACAGGAGTGGTAATTTCTCATGAGCCAAAGGCTAGGCCCAAATTGCATTGTAAGTTATGTCGGTATTAACAAGTTAAGATGGTTTTATTGTTATTTTTTACCCATCTAGAGCTATAATTTTATAAGGGAGCCTTGCAAACCCGGGAAATAAATGCACTTCTGCAGGTCAAGAAGTGTAGATGAAGATACCATCAACTGGCTTTATTTTCAGCTTAATCTTATCCCATCTCCACAGGAATGTTGCAGATGTGCTGTTTCTGGGTTTTACTTTTTGCTGTGTCTTTTTCTCTTTCTGAACACACATCCTGCTACTTGGAAGATACACCCACGGCAAGACAATGCTAGAAACACACGGCCCTTCCTCAGCATTAAGGCTTCAGCTCCTCCAGTTCAATTAGTAATAGCTGCATGGTAAAAACGCCAGAGGAAAAAATAGCCTTTGAGGGAGTGAAAAATCCGAAGCACATTTTTTTCTCAGTTTGGGTACAGCTTTCCAGAGGAAGTGATGGAATTCTTCAGGGACTCAGCGGGGAACAGAATTGGCCGGTGATAGGAAGATGCAGTCCCTGGGAGATTTTCCCCCTTGAAAAAATCCGATACTTCCTTCCCCACCCTCCAGTCTCCTCGATTTCCAGGAAAGGGTTATCTTGGCATTGGAACCCTAAATTGAGGTTGTCTTTACAGAGGAAGAAAATCCTTGTTTTCTGGAGCAACTTTTAGCAGTCTTTCTGGTAACTGCGTAGCACTGCTTGCTGGTTCTGGGAACAAAATACAATGCTGCCCTTCCCCGCTGCCATGGCTGCTGCTGGCTCCTGGTCAGCACCCTGGGCTGTGTCATTTTCACATGGCATCCCAAGCTCTGTTTTCCTACTTGAGAATTTAGTTTTAGCCATGCTAACTGGTTTCTAAAAACGATTTTATGTGTTACTGCCTATAGGCCTGAATCCCATTTTGCTTATTTTGCCCTACAAAAGCGACGGCTTCCCTGAAGAATTTGTAATTCAGCGTTAGTTCAGTCTTTACATACAGCAGTTCTGTGTGTACCCAGCCTCCAGCAAGAGCTAATTAATTATTTAGAACATGAAGCAAGTCAGCTTCAGCTACAACTAATGGAAGAGGTTTGTTAGGAACACTGCAGTTATCTGCTGTTACAGCACCTGCCACTTGAATTGATTTTTCTTGTTTCTAGTTAGCTTTCTGCAAGGCCACTCTGTGCGAACATTTTATCTGGGAGACAGGTTATGTGAACAGCCTTCTGCATGCAGGGGGTGGGTATGAGCATGACAGCGACTTGCTGTGTGTGTGGTGCCTTTTTTTCTTTTTCCTTTTTTCATTCGCATTTCTGTATGTTAATAGTAACCTCCAGCATCCAAGATGAGTTGTAGTGCCATTGATTAAGGGGCTGGGGGACACAGCGAAGCAATGACAGCTGAGGCTTTCTGGGGTATCTCAGTGGTTAGTGGCAACTCGATTTCATGGGGTAAGTAGCAGGGCAGTCACAATTAAACCCCGTGCTTTGGAAGTTGCTCCCCTTCGTTATCTCAGCGCATGTTTGGCAAGCGCCGCCGCGTTCCACAAGTTCTTGCCCTGCTCCTCCTTCTCCTCCTCGTCTTTCCCTTCCGTCATGCTCTAGTTTCAAAATTGCTTTTGCTCTTCTTTGGTTGTATACCCTGGATCAAACAAAGACCTGTAGAGGATGCAAAGTGATGTTCTGGGAGCTGTATTACCGTTGTTATAAAAATATGGGGCCATCGCTACATGTTACCAAAGTTAGTAAATGACCTGGCTGTCTGCAGGAGATTTTCCTGAAGTGTTTTCTCCTACTCAGAAACTACTAATCACCAGTGGTGCAAAATAATAGGTGCACGTTTTTAAAGAGCTGTTGCTCGTTTTCAGTAATGATGGAGAAATTTCCTTGTAAAATATGCTCTGTGGCTGAAAGGTTCACTTCTTCCAACCCCGAAATCTGTGTTGGTTGCCTGCTGACTTGGACAGGAAATTTGTTTCTTGTATAGAAATCTGGAGTCCAGTATTCTGCAGAACTGATTGTTGTTTCACTTGTTCCTTAGCTCCTGTGGTACTCAGCATTATTTTCACCCTTCTGGTAATGCTTGTGGCAGTGCTGCTGTTACTTCTGGTAGCTCTTTCTTCATCTTTTTGCTTCATTGTGCACCTTTACAGCAGTAATTTCCACTGCTGTTGCTTAAGATGATGGGGGGTTTGGGATTTATTTCAAGATGTTTCCAGATTTATATTCTTAAATACAGCTTTAGTTTCTTTTCTTGGTTACAACTTAAAGTTGGGAAGAGGCTTTGAAAAATAAAACTTGTGCTTTGCAGATCTAGCGTTTAGGTTGCATAAATACATCTTACAGATCAGTTCTGGTGGGCTGACGTGATACCTCTATCTAGGCTATTACTGCTAGTCCCTGTAATCTTTCCCCAGCAAGTACAGGATATTGTAAAACCATAATTCTCACTTGGTTAACCAAAAAGTTTATTATCACTCGTAGGATTTTTGGAGACATACACGAAAACTTTTCTGCAGAAGCACACATATTGAAAGGATAGAGGTGTGTGTTCTGTCTTGAATCTATAATTTCTGGGTGCAACCTGGAACAATGTTTTTCCCCTTTTTTAGTAAATACAGCGCTTTTAAGGAGCATAAAGTAAGCATTGGCTATGTGCTAACTCAGCCAGGTGTTAGCTTTTCTAACATTTTGTATGGTAATGTGGGGCAGAAAGGGAGAGGGGTTCTGGTTCTGGATTCTTCTGAATGCCTTGAAAAAGGGGAAAAAAATCTGAGGGATAACTTGTTTTAGGGAGGCTTTTTGTTGTTCCTGTCAGGTTTGGGTTTTGTGCACCATAGCTTTACTTCTTACATTGCCATTCATGTAGAGTTTCAGTTCGGCTGCCTTCTTAGCATGAGAGTGGAAAATGCAGTCTGAGTTTGAGGTTAGCACCCTGCTTCTGCCCACGGTGCTTGTGGAGATCCAGTCAGAGCAATGGTGATTGACAGAAACCTTGACAGAATCAGCAGGGGTTTTTTTAGCTGTTGTTTACAGACAGATCTGTGGAGGAGTCTTCTTGCCTTTCAGGGAGGACAAATTACTCTGATGATGATATAAAATATTATTTTCATTATCATTATAGCGGGAAGGAGGAAAGTTGTCTTTTTTTTTTTTTTAATGGATTTTTTTTTTTCCTAGCAGTTTCACAGTGCTATCTATAAATGGACAAAGAACAAGCCAGATGGGTTCCTTCTAATCAATGGATAGTGGGCAATATAACACGTTTTGTTTCTCCCAAGGCACGAGGGTGATGTGTTTTTCCACCACGCTGCTTGTTTGCTCTCTTGGGGCAGAAGTGGTTGTGGTGGCTGGGGAGGTGACTTTCAGGGGGACTGGGAAATCCTGTCCGAGCAGCACCAGTTCCTAAAGTAGGGATGTTATTGTTGCTGTGAACTTAAATTTACTGTAGAGTCAGCTGAATTGGCGTTTAAGGAAATGGTGGGGCTTTTGTATCACCCAGGCCAGGGCAGGCAATTCTCTCAAGTTTTTCTGGCTGCCTGGAGTCGGTGCTTGGTACATTCAGATCTTTCTCGTGCACACGGACACGTACTCGTAAAGCAAATAAATCACATTCCTGAGACAGTCTTGTCCGGGAGTTGCATTGTGCCTGCCTAACTTTCTCGTCGCAGCACACGCTTGCGTGGACTTGGTGGTAGGGCAGCAAGCAAATGCCGTGAATGAACATGAGGCCTGGTGGGCCTGGGGTGGCTTCACGGCATTTGGCTCCATGTCCGAAACTGGCACTGAAAAACAAGTTGCGTGTCTTGGTGTCTGTGGCCGGTGTGTTTCTACCTTTTGTTTTGATTTCTCATGGGGAAATCATCTCTCAGGTAGTCAGGGCTGGGTTTACTACCGCAGAGCGCTTCTTCAAGCTGAAATAATGACTTGTGTGTCAACATCAGAAGTCCTGCTCGTGGCATTTGTATCAGCCTTTAATTCTGTTTGGCCATGGCTATTTCTCAAGACTCTCCACTGGCACTAGTAGGAGTTGAGCACAAATGGGTCTGTATGATGCCTGCTTGTGTTTGAGCTGCATAAGCTGGGTCATCTGGTTAAAACCAAAAAAACCCTAAGTGTTGTTTATACCAGTTGTGAGAGAGGCCCTCTTACACTGTGGTGCTGGGACTGTAAAGAAGAGCTTGGGTAAAGACAGTTTGTGTGTGAAAGCCCATAAAAACCAGTATGGACAGAGTCAGCATTTCTTGGGTTTCAATTGTAGGTGGTTTGAGAGCATGCTACGGGCTGTTTGTTGTTATTTGGCTGTAAACCTCAGTAAGGCTTCTACTGGAGGTTAATATGAATTAAAGCAGCACTTTGTCTATTAGCATTTCACTGCATAGCTATTTTGTTTGTTTGTTTGCTTTTAATAAATAATTTATAAGAATAAGTCAGAACTCTTCAAGGTAGAAGTGAATGCTTTAGGGTACTTTGTCAAGTTGGGATGCTGTGGGTGTTGCTGAATACTGTATGGCTCCTTGCAAGTGTCACTGAAAAAAATTTTTTAAATCATTTTTCATCAACATATATAAAGAAATCTTTCATACAAGCCGAGTTCCTGTTCCATGGTTATTTTTCTCCTTAAAGTGGAAACAAATTGATAGTTTCAAGTAAGACATGAAGTCATCAGTGTGTCTGCTGGTGTCATGTGGTTAGATCTGAAAATCTGGTCTGCACAAAACTCTGCAAGAATATATTTTAAGTGATGTAGCTGAATGAGACAACCTCTTTCTATTTTAGTGCACTATCATAATTGGTTTTAGTGTTGTGTTATTTTTAGTTCATAAAGATGCTGCTTTCCTGCACTTTTTCTGAATGATTAGTGATGAATTAAGTTGACTGGAGTCATGCAAGAGCAGAACGTTCTGCCTCTTCTTGGAAAAAAAAGTGGTTTCAAAAGTTTCTTTTTTTTTTTTTTTTAGATGGTATTATTCTTTTCAAAGCAATTATGATGTTAAATTAAAAGCAGACTCTTAACATTTGTGTTGATTGACTTACTTCTCTGTCAAATTTTTACATAGCGCCAAAACACTGACTCACTAGTCTGCTTCTCTTGGAGAGAATGGGGAGTTATCCATGGAGGCCAGCCAACTGAAGAAACACATTTTACATTTTTCACCAGCTGTTTGAATCTGAACTCTGTTGGTCAACTTATTTAACCATATTGTAAAGAGATTCAGGCTACTACCATTCAGAGTATGCTTTAAACACCTTTCTCAGCTGCAAAGTAGAGTGTTGTGTTTGAGCCTAGGATGTTAAAGAGAACATTCTGCCCTTGGTGACAGCAATTTTCGTCTACCTTCTTTGGGAAGCTTCAATTAGTTTTTCTTTGTCTGTTCTAGGTTGTTGAATTTTAAGTTTGTAGTAGACCAGTATTAAAACTCAAAATGTGTATGTTGAACATCAAGGAAACTACTAGTGTTTTGAAGCACATCAGTAAATAACAACTCAGATGTATTATTTTTTTTAAGGGGATATGGGCATTTTAAGCTTGAAGACATTGTTTATGTTCAGAGTTGCATTAGATAAACATTTTTATTTTATTTTTTAAAATCCTGTTTAAGTCAATGCACAATTATTAGTAGACTTTCTTAATTAGATTTGAACCCAGTTTTATTTTTCCAATAAGGAGTTAGATTAAGCTAATGGAAGCCAGATCTTAATCAAATTGAAGGACTGCAGGGGTATTTGCATTCATTTCACTGATTTGGTTTTAAAGCAACGCCTTTTGGTTAAACTGGCATAACTTGGAGAAAAGGCAACTCTTACCTAACTTGGCTAGCAGCCTGGAAAATGCCAGCATGTTAACTATTAAGGAAGATACCATCTGTATTTTTTCCCCTGAAGCTTGTAAGCTGGCTTGGTGATCTCTTCTCTTTGCATTTGGAGATCTGAGACTAGTAACTTTACGAGCTCAGGTGTGCGAGAGCAGAGAGAACCTTGTTAATGTTTAAATGCTGTTATCTCAGTGAAGGAGTAGACTAGTTGGCGGCTGTAAAACATTACAATTCTTGTCTGGGAGGTAGGAAGCGTATTTTAGGTCTTCCTGTTATTTCTGTCTATAACGTGGGTTTCAGTCGCTTATCGGTTCGCCTTTGGAGATATGTTTCTCTGATTGCCCTGCTTTCCTCAGGGCTCCGTCCAAGTGCTCTCTGTCCAAGCTTCCAAGCACCTTCAAGATCTCCCCCAGGTTAATGGCCCCTGCTTGATTGTTTTAAGGGAGCTTCTCTTTCTAGGTATGCTTTCTTATTATTATTCATTTTATATTTATTTGTTAAAATGGGAGCTCATCCTATGTTCACAGTCGGCTCCTGAATATCAGACTTCAGCAGCATCGGTTCTTCCTGTGCCGTTTGGAAAAAATGCTGAGTTATACAAATTTGTGTGGAAATTTATTCATCAGTTTAAGAGCCAATGAAAGTTTCTTAGAGCCTGTATACAGGCATGAATGAAAGGGATGATGTTTGGAAATCAGCTTTGTGTGATTTGAATTGAATGGTGAAGAGGGGGTACCACTGACCTTCATGAAGCTACCCCAAAGGATGCCTGAGCCTGTTTGCTGAGCAGCATCTTGGTTACATTGAAGGCGTTTGGTGTAAATTCAGAGTAGATGGGGGGTTGAACATGGCCAGTTAAGCAGCATGAACATTTCTAGGATGGGTGAAATGGATGTTTTTGAGTTAACTTGAGGAGAAACTGAGAAGTCTGCGGCTGAAGAGACACACTGCTAACCGGACAAAGCTTTCTCTGAGCTGAGAAATCATATGATTCCTCATGTGTCTTTGTAATATGACTAGAAAGCGAGAAAGAAGTGAAGTGGTAAAATCATTTAGCTGCTGTGCCAAAGTTACTTACAAGCATGCTTCTGTCAGAGCACTTAGAAAGCTTGCAGTGGGCGTTGCACCGAAAGAGGCCTGGGGAAGGGTGAGACAGGTCGGCTTGCCATTACTTTCTGGACTGCCTGGAAGTTCATGGAAAATATAAACCTCCCACATAGCTGTGTGCTTGACTCTATTTATAGAGCAAGAAGCTATTTCAGCTCTTGTTTTCCCTCTCTCCCCACCTATCTGAGTTTGTTTTTCAACTTTGTTCTCCGTTCGGTTTGCCTTCGGTGTGCCAGCTGGAGGGCTGGCAGCTTTTCCAAGCCTGCTTTCCTGATAAAACTGCTGCCGCCGCCGCCTTCTGCAGCCACCCGAGAGCCATCCCTGTGGCCTGGGGTGACCTCTGCTTCTCATCCTTACCCTCAGCTGGTTTTTCCTAGAAGAGCAGCTTGCTCTGCGCTTGCCAGAGTAGCATCCAGGTAGCTGGTGGTTTAGGCAGTGAGAGCTTCAGAGCTGCTGCAGTGGGCGAGTCTCCTGTATTTGTTAGTTTCTAACTCAAACTTAGAGATATCCACAAGTGAGAATGGCAATGTGAACCACCATTATTTAATTTTTAAGCCCATAACAAATAAGGTTGCTTTCTTCTTTCAGGTTCTTCGGCTGGCAGTGATTGGAAGGTGTAGATCTTTACTGAGGGAATCATTGCCAATGTTGGTATTTCTCTCCGGCTTTTCTAGTTTCACAGTTTTGACTTCTGTAAACGCCTGGTGCCCTGGCCTTGCTTGCCAGGAGTACATGCTATACATGGAGTATATCAGCATAAAGTCTTACTCGGATGAAAGTCAGTATTGAAATGCTTGGATTAGCTGTGACCCAAAGAGTTTATTTTGCCACTTTTGACTTCCTCTGTTTTGGGCAGAACTGGTAGGAGTTTCTCTCCAGTTGATATTGCGTTTTTTGAAAGCTTCCGTGTCTGATTGTGAAGAACCTGCAGTAGAAGACACATGAATGCAAGCCAATTTGTACCACACTAGCATGCTAAAACAGTAATCTTGACTGTGCTCACACCAGGTAGTACCAATGCAGTCTTTTTTCTTTCAGTCAGTTGTTATTTTGTACACCTTGTGAAAAATCTCAGACTGACCAGTGCTCAAACTGAAATGTCTTTCTTTGGGACTGCTGTTTGTCCTGGATGAACATGTACTTGAACTAGAGGTGCATTAGATCGACTGCAAAGAGACAAGTCAGATGTTTTATTCTTTACTTTGGTTCTTCATTCCAGTGGTGTTTTGGTTTTTTTCTTCCAATAATCTGTCAAATTACCCACGCCAAGGATTTCCAGCGAAGTCTTTGTGAGAGCGTCTGATAAATTTTGCTAGGAAGTCATCGGTCTTGCAGTTAGACATCTTGTTTTGCTCACTGGGATTTGCAGTTCCTCCAGCAAACAGCAAAAGTGACATCTCCTTGACTGATGCAGCTTTCTTTAATCTCAGCTAAACAATAAAGTTATTTTATATTAATAAATTAATGTGACATAACAGACATCCTCTCTCCATTTTATTGTGGGTTATTTTGTTGTTGTTGTTATTTGTTTGTTTGTTTTCCTGGAAGAGGTTTATGTCGTCATGTAAATGGTATTTTCCTCCTTTTCCTAAGAATTTGATACTGTTCCTTAATAGAAGGAAGGAATAGCAAGTATCTAAACTTGTCAGTGTCCAGCTGTGAGAGGAATGGGAGAGGAGAGAGAAAAAGCTTCATTTTGTTTACCTGCAGCTCTTCCTTCTTTATTTTATGGGTTAGGCTCTCATTCTTCTCTGTGAAGGTGGTTGAGACTGCTTCCCCTTGAACTCAGCCTCACATTTCTTTCATTTTTTCATCACAGCTCTGCTGAATTGATGTGCTGTGCCTGCCAGCTCGGGTGTCTTAGCCGATTGATGCCTCTTCATGTAGTGAACAAAAACTGTATGGACTGTGGGGTTATTCCCTCTGTTACCTTCATTTAATCCCTAATTACAATAAGGGTTGACACAGTAAGGATGAAGATGCTTTGCAAAAAAAAAATAATCTGTGGTTTCAATTAATTCTGCTAGTAACGGCAACTTAGTGTTGCTTGTTTGGGGTAAAAAACCTATAGTTAATTTTCCAGAGCTGAACAGTTGGAAGCAGAACGTGTGTGAATGAGCGATCAGCAGCTGCTTAAGTGTGTGATTAATTTCGTTTGACAGACCCGAGTTGTGCTGATTGCAGAGCAGCTAGGGCGCTTTCATACTTTTTCAATTACTCATGAATTCCAGAGGGTATCTTAGGACAGCGCTCATGTGCTAGGCATGAGTGCTCGGGCAGAGGGAGTGCTGCTGCTGGATTAAAGAAGGTTAACACTGGAAGTGTTTTGCAGAGGGTGAACAAATCCAGTGTGTGACTTAAACACATTCTGCGCTGAAGTTAAGATTGCTGAACGATTAAAAGCTGCAATGCCTGAGAAGCACAAAAGGGGAGACCTTGTCAATTATAAAAATGGAAGTAATGTCTTAAGTTAAATTTGCTAATTATTTTTATGGGAGAACGGATGAGACAGGTAGCTTTGTTTCGGAGAGCTAACAACTTTATTGTTCGTAGTCTGAAATGGTAAGGAATTTTGGACATTCTGGTCTCAGATGCCTGTTTCTTTTGGCTGCCATTAATAAAGTCTTTTTTAAAAAAGGCCACAAAACCAAAATTTTCTCCCTGCCTGACATACATATTTGCACACTTATGTGTATTGTAAAATGGTTTTAAAAAAATATGTCATTATTTACATGGGTAACTTTTCTGTGCTTTCCCACAGAGCAGAAACGTGACTAATCTTGCAGTCCGTGACAGTTTGACACAAGCTCAGTTTGCATCATTCCCCAAAGCAGTGTGTTTCTCATGTCCTGCAAATTGTTAAGCTTGTAGCTTCTCTTATCACAGTTCAACTGGGGAAAGGCAGTTGCCGCGCTAGCCGGAGAACGCCGTGTATATTGTGCTGCGCTGCCTGATGTGCAAATGTGTTTTGCTTTCCAGTTTCTGGCTAAAGGCTGAGTCATTGTTACTGTTATAACAAACACATATAGTTAACTTATCGCGGCAACACTGCTTCTCCGCTCTTGCAGTTCACGATAGCAGAAGTTTCAGGCTCCAAAGTCAAAAACAAATGGTCTTTTTTTTTTTTTTCTTTTTTTTTTCCTTCCAGTGACTGTATTTTAGACTCAAATGGCACGAAACGTTTCTAACACCGACCTTTGTGGCTGATCTTGATGTTAAGCTGACAGCAGCTGACGTAGCCCCAAACTTTCTGACAAGAGCTGCTTCTCCTCTCCCTTCAGCAGGTTTGAGGTTAAAGGATCCTCTTTTGCTTTCCCGGGCAGAGCTCAGCTTTGGGGGTGCAGGTGGGGACTTCCCTTAAGTGAAGAAAACAGTGCCTTGCTTGGAAAGGAGATGAGAAAAACAGGATGCAAATTTATGCTCAACTAACTGCAAAATTAACTTTCTTGAGAAACAGAAGGCAGGCAATCGTGCCCTGTGGAAAAAATATGGTGTCGAGTAGGGTGACCAAGGAACAGTGCTTCCTAAACTTGTAACTGTAGGGTCTTTTAACGCGCGGACAGATATTGAGGTCGCTTACATGCCTGGAGATGTTTTCATATCTGAGTCTAACTCGTGATGTCAGTGAAAGCTGAAGTTGCTGTGGCTGCTTGGCCTCAATCTTTCCCTTGTTCTGAAGGAGAGTTAGCAGCAGCTTCATGTGGGTGCTGAGGAGCAGTGAATGTCAGGGTTTCGTTTTCATGATACTTCACAGCAGAACTTCTAAATTTAAGTTTTCACGTTACTGGGAATGCTGGTACAGGCTTGGATCCAGCAAAGCTCAGGATCTGTGTTCTGCACTGCATACGTGCCATGGGAGCCCGGCACGGGCTCTGCGGTACATGGGCCTTTCTTCAAGAGGTTTGGCTTACAGTGGAAACCAAATATCTTCCTCTTCCAGGCCAGCTTCGCTTTTGTTTTCTTCCCTTTTTCTCCCTAAGAAAGGAAATTACAGAACCCTTATTACATTATTTGGTATCTTTAATTCGCTGTTTTGATTTTTGTGGGTTTATCTTCCTGCGAAACTGATAAGTAGTAGATTTGCCAAATATTAGGTCACATTATTTGATCTATGTAATATGTTTACATAATGGGAGACCTGTAATGATGACTGCACTATGATTACAGTAAAGGGGCTTGGAAGCTGAAATGCCTAATCTCAAAATTACAAGTATATTTCGATTTTATACTTTTGAGTAATTTTTGTGCAAGGCCCAATCAGGGTAGTTATTTCCATTTCATGTGAATAGTTTGGCTTTTTTTTTTTTTTACTGTTATTTATAGCCACTATGCTGTTCTTTAGAAAAAAACATGTTCTCATAGATCCTAGAAGGATTTAGTAAAAAATTGCTTCTTGCCTTACTAGAGTATATCTGGAAATAAAGATTATAGAGGTTTACTGCTATAGCAAAATACATTCTACTTCCATATCATATACAGATATTTTCCTGATTGAAACACAAGTACTTTAAACTATTTCTCAGCTTGCTCAAAGAAGTTTCTTGCAAGTATGAGAAACACTGGAAAGCTTCACTTATTACAATTTTTTAAAAGGGAAAAAAAAAAGTAAAATTATCGGTATAAAGAAGCAAAAAATGCACTGAAACATTTTATTTGAGATGATTTTAATCTGGTGTGTTACATTTTCACAGTTAACATTCTAACGGGAAAATTATTTTTGATATTTTATGTAAGAGTGGTGTGGCTGAATTTGAACATCTGGGGGTCTGACTTCAAATTCTAAGTTAACCAGGCCAAATTTGTACTGTAATGATTGTGCTAAAACTTACTTTTGGCAACAGACATTCATTGAGGTTTGTAGTATATTGGATTGTTGGTAGAAACCCACTTTTTTTGTTTGTTTTTTTTGCGTTTCTCTGAAATTCATGTTATGACTTTTTGCAGAACTTGCATTGTCTCTGTAGACATTTGGGTATTGTGGCAGTGAAATAACATGAAGAATAATACATGAAATAACTTGGCTTGGAAAATTTTGTTCTGATCTCTTTCAAAAGCCTGAAATTATTACTTTTTCCAGGAAATGTATAAAGATGTGCAGATGTGCTGTTCACAACTGGCCATGCTCGTGAAGTGGCAGCTAATCACGCTAATCAGACCATGAGTGAGCAAGATGGCCAGATCTTTACACATGCACATCTGCGTGTCTGAGTCCTAACGAACTAAACCGGGGTCTTTTAATTGGCTTGGATAAGTGCAGCATAGGAAGTTAAATGTACTACTGTACTGAAAACGGTTTGATGTTCTAAGGTTATTGGATATTACTGTTCAGTGTCTATTTTCAGTTTCTCACTTGACTGTAAAATATGTTTTTGTTGTACATGTAGACTTGTTCCAACAAAGGTTCAAAGACCTTCTATGTACAGGACAAAAGGCAAGCCAAAGAACGCACTTGGAGTGATTGAGTAAGAAGGGCTAATTGTGTTGTCTAACAAGTCACCTACAATAAAATTTGACACTACTTTTTGAAGAGGAACTCTTTATATTGGAAACAGGGAAGAAAAAGAAAAGAAAAACATGAAAAGGATAGCTGTGAACTTGAGTCTGGAGAACTAGTACCTCTACCACAAGAAGCGTGTGCTACTAAATTATAAACAAGATGTTTTTCTTCTCCTATATCTCAGTCAAGGGAGGGAAGTCTGAGCAACATGGAGGCAGCCTCACCTTCAATACCTTAACAGTGTTCCTCACAATGTGTTTCACGCCTTTGTTGTAGACATCTGCTCGTGTTCAAAAGCTATTCTTAACTACAAAGAAAACTTCATTAGAAATAGCGGTAAAATATTTTTAATCTAAATTTTGTGTTGCTTATGTATGGATTATGTAGGTGCCAATGCAGATAAATTATAGACTTTTCCACCAACACAGGAAAAGTAATTATCACTTTTGCTTCCTTGACTCTAGGCTATGGTGGCTTGTTATCCAGGCAATGGAACAGGATATGTGCGCCATGTTGATAACCCAAATGGAGATGGAAGATGTGTTACATGTATATATTATCTTAATAAAGACTGGGATGCCAAGGTATGCAACTTCTTCCTATACTTTTTTACATCTACTTGCTAGTGCATCTTTGCTGTAGGTTATTGTTCATGTCCTTCCCAACATCTGTGCTTAGTTCTGTTCGTACATTATGATATTTGTGGATGTCCTTTGCCTTGTTGATTGAGCAGTTAGTGAGGCACTCTATAGATGAGGCATTTATTTTCAAGGTATCAGTATAATCCAAATCAGCATAAGTCTTAATATCATTATGGGTGCGAGGTGTAGAATAGATGAGCATTTATAACAGTTAAGAGTGGCCTAAGAATTTACTGCCATCGGTTTAAAACTCCCCATAGATGTGATGACTAACTTTTTAATAAGGATTATCCTTGCAATCCAGTGGTTTAGATAGATTTGAAGAAGGGATATAATTAACTGGGTGTGTTGATAGCATGAGAGCGTAATGCACAGACAGCTTTGTTTATTCTGTGACTCCCATGCAGTCAGCTGTACAGAAGTTTATTCTCATTGTATATGGAGAAAAAAAGATAAAACAGGTGATATTTCTGTCATGATACTTAAGAAACAGAAAGTGGAAGAGCACTTGAGCAGTCAGTTTTTGTGTAAATCAGGGGCGCCAAATATAGGTAAGTTGCAGCTAGGAGGTTTTCTTTTTTTCCTTATGGGTACAGTCGATTTCTTACAAGAGTTGGATGAGACAACGAGACCACATCCATGCTCACGCAAAACTTGCCGATCAGAAAGCTGAGTGAGAAATGGGTGCACTTGAATCTTTCTGACTGCTCTTTGAAATGTTAAATTCATCCTTCAATTAGGAAATAAATTATTAACCTTCCTTGCTACGACAGCATCTTGACGTGTACTTCCCCTGTACACTTCACAAGTGTACTGGCTGGACAGAACAGCTTAACATGCATGGATTACAATTTCTCTCCTGGAACAATTGGATGCATTTCAAACTCTAGAATTAAAACAGATTGCATTTTCCCAATAACTTTAAAAATTTACTAGCTGGTTATTTAATTTATGAACAAAGGTATGTGATTTCCTGCAAAACCTCTTTTTCATTTAACGATATCAGTACTGTCAGTAGGAAGAAGTTAATGTGACTTAAAAACAACCTGATCTCATGATACTTTCTAGGTGTGTGTAGGTAGCTCCAACAGTTCTTCAAAGCCTGTAAGGGATCTAAATTGGAGCAATACAGGTTTTAGCTTTAAATTGTAGTTCCCTAGTCTTTCCTCGTCTTAGTTAAAGAAATATGACATCAAACTATTGCTTCTGCTGTTAAATGAATCGATCCCATTAATGGGAACAGGTGATACTCGGATGTGAAATACATTTCTGTACTGTATGGGCATATTTTTAGCCACCAGTTTTGTTCATTTATTTTTTGCAGGTAGGTGATACAACTAAAATCCAACCAATCTAAAACCACGCCTTTTATTTAAACATGAATGGAGGTTTAATATTTGCAAGCATTTTGAAATTACTTGTTGAAAAATATGTAAAACTTGCTACATGAAGTGTGTTTACAGAAGAGCCACAGAATCATTATTTCTGTAGCATGTATAAAGATAAAGGTTTTTAGTTCAGCTCAATGCATCAATGCATCAATGTATTTTTAAATATGATATTCAGTACTTTGAAAATACTATTTCATTATATTTAATGCACTGTTTTTAAATACTTAACTTGTAGGTAAGTGGAGGCATCCTCCGGATATTTCCAGAAGGTAAAGCCCAATTTGCAGATATTGAACCCAAATTTGATAGACTGCTATTCTTCTGGTCTGATCGCCGCAACCCTCATGAAGTACAGCCAGCATTTGCTACAAGGTAGGACTCATGGACTCAGATACATTGCATGATGCTTCTTTTATCAAAAGGTGAGGGATTCCTAACAAGAAATGAATTAAACTGTGAATTATGAACCTGATCCTAGGTCTTTCCATCCCAAATTCCAGTTACACTATGGCAAAGGGTTCGGTTTGGTTTTGTTTTCCTGATGGTTGGATAGGCTTCAGCTGTGCTGCTGAGTTGGTACCAATGTCTGATCTTTTATTTTGGAGAGAATATTCTCTCAGCCAGGATGGGTAGGGTGAGGTACATGAATCCTCAGAAATTCCTGAGAGTATACTTCACAGAGCTGGAAGGCACCACTCACAGCCTTAAGCAGGCCCCAACCACAGCCAAAAGGTATTGATTGCATTGTTGCTGTGTAATGGCTTTATACTGTGGTCCCTTCCCATTGTCATTAGCACAGTTCTGTGTTTTGTAAAGATTGACCAGGTGCTTCAGTTTTATGCTTGCTTTCATTGGGAGGAAGGGAGTTGTTAGCCAATAGTTACGTTCACTCTCCCTTTTCTTTGCTCTACAGGTGACTTAGTTTGGGAACTGGGAGAGGGCTGTGGGGTGGTAATGACCATTGATAAACAAAACTCTTCTTTTTCTTTGGAGTATTGCAAGAGTTCGTTCCAGTCTGAGTCACAGATGGAACCTGAAACCTCTTTTGTCCCTGTTTTGGGGAGAGGATGATGCTAAATGTGAATGCATTCACTGCCTGACATTTTAAGCAATGCTACCAGATAGTGTTAATGGGTAAATCATTGGAGTCGTTAATCCAAACTTCCTGTTGCACATGTTGCAACACGTTTTGATGCTCAGAGCATTGAACATTAACTGGGGCTGTGAGATAACACAAGTACCTTTGCAAGAAGTAATTTGAAACTGCAGTCAGCACTCAGAGCCTTTTCCCAAGGCTGCCCCACTCTCCCTTCCCCCTTGCATGCTCTGGGCAGAGTCAGAGGGTGAAATGCCATTTACTAAAGCTCCTTAAAGTCTTTTCTCAATAGCTGGCATTTCATATTTAAATCCTCTGTGGACCGTGGAAAACCAAAGGAGCTGTGTAAGACGGAGATAGTTAATTTTCCCTTATGGCAAATGTCCAAAAAAGCTTTGTGTGACTCACTGATGGACTTGACAAAGTAACGTAAAAGCTGAGGTAAAGCAAAAGTTGCGTAAAGTCGAAGGTCATAAGGCAGAGACTGTATTACAGTTCCTGAGCAAGAACCATAAGGACAACTCACTGGGGGAAAAAAAAAAAAAAAAGAAAACACTGTATACTTAAAGCATCAGTGTCACCTTTTCAATGACTGGTCAGACAATGCCTATGAGTAGGAAAAAAAATAAAAATTGCTTGCTTTATGAAAGCTTTCATCTGTTGTATCTGTTGAACTGCAGAAATCTTGTTTCATTTAGTCTGAATTGTATGTCAAGTGCTTCACAGTAGTATGTCTGCTTTCCTTCCTAGTTCAGGAGTTCTTTTTTCATCCCCTTCCCTAGGTACGCAATAACAGTGTGGTATTTTGATGCAGATGAAAGAGCACGAGCTAAAGTAAAATATCTAACAGGTAATCTCTCGTTAATATCTCTTTTTTTTTCTTTTTTTTTTTTTTCCTGGAATAATAGCACTCCAACCTCATCTCCCTTATGCAAAAAAAGCAGGAGGAAAAAGCAAGACTTAACTCATATAGGCTTTACAGGGAAGGTGATCCAGTGGTTAAGCTGCTAGCCCATGACTTGGGAAATCCAGGTCAACTCCTTGTTCTGCACACACTTCCTGTGGGACCTGAGGCTGCTCAGGCTTTTCTTATGGGGGATACAGCTTCTCCTTACTCGTGTCTCTCTAGTAGGTGTGGAACACAACAAATACACCAGAGATTGTGAGGCACTGCAGAACTGAGAGCCATGTAAATGCTTGTGGTAGGATACAGTGATATGACAAGTGAATGCAACTAGAATCTCTGCACTGGAGAAACAAAAGCCTAAAATTAAAGTCTGGAATCAAAGAATGGAGTGACTTCCTCTATTTCCAATTCCACATATCTAGCATCTGTTTTCCTTTTCTGGCTTCTCCCTCAAGAGGAAGTTGATCTAATTTTCCTGTTCAAATTAGCATTATAAGTAGAAATGGTCTGGGACTTCTGTCATACTTGTAAATGCATCATGATTTTGCATTTGCTGCGATAGTTTAAAAATAAACCACAATCAGGTGTACTGCAGGTGCACATGCACACATGGCCAGTTTCTCGACAGTTTCATCAAATGTTCTGAAAATGATGATTTGGGACACATTAGGCTGGTCGCTTCCAAATCAGATTCCTGTTTGTGGCTTTTTGGTGCCTGAAGTGCTTTGTTAGCAAGTCCCTGGCCCTGAGGCCTGCGTGCATTTGGGGTGGCAGTGGCACTTTGCAGGCCATAGGGAATGCCGGGTGACGCCTACCTGGCCCCACGGGAAGTGTGTTGGCGTTTCTAAGTCAGGCTTTGTGTCACCTGCGTGTGACCCTGCAGCTTTTTGAGCCAGCTGGAGCACGGCCGGAGCTGTTTTGGTCGTCTCCACGTAGCTTCAGCTGCTACTGTTGGAGAAATACAGAGAAATGGCTCGGGGAAGCTGGTATCTGCTGCTCCCCTCCCTCTCCAGTGTCCCCCTGCACTGCAGGCACTTCAGGAAGGAAGGAAGAAATATAAGTTTTTGTACTGGTTTGCTCTGTAACTGATACCTGTTACCATATTTTTGTGATTCCAGTATCATTGGCAATTAAAATTGCATTCTTTACTCTGTGTCCGTAGCAAGAGTTGTACAAGAATCTTTTTATTTTCTACTGATAGGAAAGGATAAAGTCATAAAATAAAAAATTGAAAGCTATTAATTTTCTGGCTTAGTGTCAGTCTTACCAAGGCCATGCATAGTACATATGAATTTTTCATGGATATGGAATATTGTCTGTTAATGTTTTGATAGCTGAACTTTTTTGTGTGTACCTGAAGTTATTAAGGAAAAAATGGACAGAAGAGGTGTATTTTTTCTTTAGCAGCAAGTCAAATGCTACTTTGCCATTTGAAAATCCCTGAGTTTCTTTAAAAGGATAAATACCCAGAAACTCTGGATTAGTGATCCAGAATAATCGACCAAATCCTCAGATTCTCACATGGCTGTTCTTAAATTTCACCTTTGTAATGGTTGAGATAGTGAATTCCGAACTGCACATAAGATGTGACGTATCCAGCTTTCTATTTGGGCAGCCAAATAAATGCCTATTTTCAGAGGTGATGAGTAATCACAGGCCATTGAGCATACAGAGCATATGTACAAAAATTTGTATCTGGATAGATCATGTGTGCTAGATCAACCTTGAAGATAATTTTGTAGAACTAATCTGGAAAGTGGTGTAGCAATTCTGTAGACTGTACTTTGATAAATGCTGAAAAATAATGCTGATTTCCTTTTCATGTTTCTGCAGGTGAAAAAGGTGTGAGGGTTGAACTTAATAAACCTTCTGACTCGGTTGGGAAAGACGTTTTATAAGCCTTTGATTTAGCAACTCCCCTTGCTATTCTCCCTGATAAATCTTGATGCTATCTATTAACTTTTGAATGTGAATAACAAGACAAAGGAAAATCAACAACAAACCAACATTTTAATAAAGAAGCAAACAGTGTTTCAATGTTGCATCAAATAGAAGATTTTTTGACTGCTGAAGCATTGTACTATGTGATTGTGACTCCAGGCCTGTGACTGCTTATGTGAAGAAGATAAGCAATCAGTATGAAACAGCATATGCATCTGGACATAAACAAGTGCCCTACATAGAATTTGTTCATCCTTATATTTTGCCAGACCTGTCATCCAGCTGAATCCAATTCATCTCTCCCTTTTTTTATATGGTAAAAGTTTGAATTTTGGGTAATTTTTGTATGACCAGGTACAGTTTATCAAAATTGAGTCTTAAAGAAAAAAAAAAGAAAAAAAAGAAAAACGGGGAAAAAAAAGAAAAAAAAATTGCAGTATTCTCCAAAATAACATGAATCTATTTTTGTAAAACTGTTCATACTGTTCTCCTCTGCCATGAAAGACCTAATTTAATATAAGGGTTGCCAGTAACTGATAATCACTTTAATTTTCTTTACACCTTAAGTCAGAAAAGGAGCACTTTAATTACCAGCTAAAAACCTGATTGTTTTATATCATATCTCACACTAATCTTAACTTTTAAAAATTGCTGCTGTATTGTTTTTTGACTTATGTCCTCTTGAACCTTATTAACAGAAGCAAATCAGTATCTTGCTATTAGTAACATTCAGTTTGTGGTTTTGTATGTTGAATCCACAGAGGGGAAGTTTCAGTCTCTGTTTTTTTGGTTTTGTTTTGTTGTTGTTGGGTTGGGGTTTTTGGGTTTTGTTTTATTTTTAAGTGACTGGCACTAAGTGAACTTGACACTATCGGTTGCTGTCATTGGCTTTGGGGACCTGGTAAATACCATCAAGTTACAAGAACATACAAGGGCTTTCCTAGGCTATTAGAGGTACCCAGAACCTCCTTATGTACTTGACAGAAAACTTTGAGCTTTCTCCCTTTTCTAAAGAATGCTTGCCATCCCCTTTTCCTTTGTATATAAGTTAATAGAATATCTAAAGTTTGCTTTTTAAAAAATTTCCTTTCCAAATGTTGGTGTCCCGTGCAGTCTTTAAGTTGACACCTTGATCTATTATATAGTATCAAGGAAATGGTTGGCACACTGAAGCTGAAGTGCATCACTGTAGGCTCCTTGTGCAATACACCTTTAGATTTTCACTGTGCTGAAGGATTTCCCCTAAAAGGCACTGGCCTTTGATCAATACTGAGATATATATTTAGTAAGAAAACCTTTACTTTCTTTTACATTGTTTTCATTCTTTTGAAGGAGAAGGGGACATCACAGAATAAAAATGACGTGAGAAACTTTGATACTCTTAATTTTAAGAAATAGATGTTTTGGACACTGTTTTTTTTCTTCTTTTTCCTGAGCTTTAAAAGCTTCAGAAAACAAAAGCAAACCTCTAAAAGACAGCATTCATATTTACAGGAGTTTGGGGGTTCATCAACTTACCCACTGCAGTTTTCTATCTGTCCCTTATTTCCTTACTTAGCCAAAACAATGTGAGTGTACAGAAATATTTCTGTATATATTACAACTTGTGACAATTTTAGCATCTGTATAGTTTGTATTCAATTAGAGACCTTTTCTATGGAAAGCTCAGTAATTTTTTATTAAAAAGATTACTATTGTTCATGTAAAACATGAAAAAGCTAATTGTTTAATAACAAACTGACAGAAAGGGGAAAAATTCAGTATTGGTATATCATTTAGGAGAACCAACAGAAATCCCAGTTTTGTTTTGATTTTGCTTTTCCTTTTCTTTAATAAGTTCTTGCCCTTTACAGTACTCTTCCTCTTTCCTCATTTCTTCCCAGAGAGAGAGAAAAAAAAAAGAAAAAAGAAAAAAAAAAAAAGACAGGATTCCTTTACTGTAAGTGCCTCTGCCAACCTGGCCAAGGAGTGCAAATCTTCGTTACTGTCTTGTCTGCCGTGCATTTAGGCTATCAATGAGACGAGCAAAAAAGTCACCTCTTCTACTTCATCTTCTTTAATACTACTTCAATGGAGGTTTGGTTGGTTTTGATTTAGAAATGTACAGCATAAGCCTTTAAACTCTTTTCAGTCCCTCTGTAATTCAAACTTTTGCAGTTACACAACGTATCAAATTCTAATCACACTGTAGGTTTGTGCTTGCCAGACAGGTTTAAAAAGTGCTTAACTTTTCACTCCATGTAAGTCATTGCAATAGGGTCAACAAATCAGGTCAGCCATTTCTTCAATGTCCTTTAGGAACTGTTCATTTCATGTCGGTTGAATATTCAGTCTTGAGCATCACCAAGCAGGTCCTTGTTTTAAAAATATTTTTTAAACTGTCTTATGATCTGTATGTGTCTAGTCCTGGTTAAAGATAAAGCTTCATAATGCTATTTTTATTCATGATGTTAGCCAGCTGTAAAATATGAGACCTTTATCTATAGCAGGCAAAGAAATTCAGGATTCATTTACAGGTTGCCTATAAAGTTGTGTAATTTGAAAAGCAGTGTTCATTATGAAAGAGCTCTCAAGTTGCTTGTAAAGCTAATCTAATTAAAAAAAAAGATGATGTATAAAGGTTCTTGAAAACAATGTGGTTATTTGTGATCTATGTGACTTTTAAAAACTGCTCCGTAGTAACTAATTTATAACTGCCCCTGAGAAAAGGGGGCAGGTGGATTTTTGTGCTTTACATCAGAGCTGGTTTTACTCTAGAGGAAGGTCTGTTTCTTTTTGAACTGTCCTAATTACGTGGGTGTGGTGATCATTTGTCATGTGATGGACTTTCTCCATCAAAAACAGCATCAGGTTTTGACTGGCTGGAGTAATGACCTGCACAGAGGCAATTCTTGGTTTTCACCACTTTCTGATGTGTGCAAGAGGTACGAAATGAAAGTACCCTTCAGATAGGCTTTAGTAAGGTTTAATCAGGTTTACGTGGCTCCTAGTGAATAGTGAGCCCTCTGAGGATGGCTGGAGAGCAGCAGTGTGCAGAAGGCAGCCCATACAGGATGCCACACCATTTCCCTACAGTTTTCCATTGAGTCTCAAAGGGCTGTCAGATAATCAAGGAAGCATCTGAGTGGAGTGCCATTGCTCCAGCTCCTGTAAAGCACTCCTACGTGCCCTTGTTTGTCTTTGCAGGCCCAGGAAGAGCTGCCTGGATCTCTGGGTGAGTCTGCCAGCTGTAGTGCACCTTTTGGGACGCCAATCGATACCTGCTGGGCTCAGCTCTGCTCTAAGGTGGTGGTTTTTGTCAGAGTGCTAGGCTCATGCCTGAGTGCAGTAGCACTCAGTTGGTCCAGCGTGGATTGAGGCTTTTCCATGCTTCAGTGACATAGCTTAGGTTCTCTTGAAATACTCTCTTCCCCGTCTTTCTCTTATGTTGAACAAGTTACAAGTCTAATAGCACTCACAACCATCCCGTGCAGGCGCGATTTTTAATTACCACATTATTGCGCACAGCGTGCAGGGGGATCAGTTTGCATCGCAAAGTCCAACGCCGCACCAGGGAACGATGAAGTCAGTCTTTTGGCTGTTGCTCTAAAGAAAGCCACTTGCGAATCTGACAGGAAGCTAGCTGACAGCCCGAGCACGGGAGGCAAGTATCGTATGTAAAACATCTGGCTGTGCTGGCCACTCTTAAGGTCAGGAGTGGAAAGACCACATCTCTAAGTCATGCTGATAAGTATAATCAGCCTGGAAAGTACCGCTTTTGTGCCTGCTGAATCCTTTGAAGAAGAGGGGAGATTGCTAAATGACAAAAGCAAACTCAAAATCTGAAAAATCCGGAAGTCTAGCACATGTACTTTGCCTGTAGGCATGCAGATAGCTGCATGGACTTGCAAACGCGTAGTGGGAATTTATGAGTACTCAGCAGCAAAGACTTTGAAGACATTCATGGGACTTGCTGGGATTTGGATCTCATCTGCATCTTTGGGAGGTGGGTACGAATCTGCAGAAACTTTGGGGCTCTGACAATCGGCTTTCATATGAAATAACAATTTAGCCTTTCTTTTTCGTGAATGTGAAGTAAAACTTCAATGCGAATGATTGCTGCAAATGCACTGAAGCCTGTTTGTGCTATTACACTGCTGCAGGAGCTCTGCGAGGTGCCTGCTCAATCAGACCTGTCAGGTGGGAGCAGACAGCAGCTGAGAGAATGGGGTTCGAGGTCCTCTGCCCTACCAGACAAAACCAGTTCCAGAGAATTTGCTCTGTTGGCTTTTGCAACCACTTACTCCGTTCCATCGAGCTTTTCCCCGTAGCTTTGAAGATGACTGAATGTAAGCACATTTATCCATTTCCTAAAAAAAGACAAGAAAGGAAAAAAAAAAAAAAAAAGCCCATAGCTCCCCTCCCCCCCCCCCCCATGGAAGTGGAAGTAAAAAAAGTGGAAGGAGCACATGAGATGCAAATCACCAACCCACTGGGGATAAACTGAAGTCCTTACTTAGCATGACAGGGAGGAAGGAAGAGTTTAATAGAAATAGTAAAGTAGGACAGGAAGAGACTGATGCCTGAGCCCAAAATAAGAGGCACGTGGAGTGGGTGAGAGGAATATGGAACACAACCAAGCACAAATGTTATATTTGGACTGGTAACAGTTTCTGCATTTTTCAGGAAGGATTAATATAACTATCTTGTGAACAACATGGCAATAAATGCTGGAAAAGGTGACCAGGTAGTTTAGTTTATAAGCCAGCATCTTTGTGTGGCTGAAGATTTGAAGGGCACAGCTCTCACCTGGGTGCTGAGGGTTGTAAAATACACAGGTGGGCTGCTCTGGGGCAGAGCCCAAACTGGAAACCCATTTTTGTCTTCAAATTTGGTTGGACACGGGAAACAAAATTTCATCTCAGAATGTGAGATGAAATGAGGTGAGAAAAAATTAAAGAAAAAAAAAAACTCAAAACTAGCATAAATCCTGTGTGTTATAAATATATCTTGTTTGCATTAGTATATGTAAGCAAGCTTTAAAAATAATGAAGTTTTAAAAGTAATAAGGATTACATTGTAGTAGATGTAGATGACATGGTGAAACATAAGGCTAAAAATGTAAGAAAACTAGAATTTTGGACCCTGATTAATTGCTGCTGCAATCTAGAGAAGGTTTTCCATTAAAAAACAAACAAACAAAAACCACTAGTTTTAGAACAAACTAAACACAACCAGCCCCAAACCTGACAAATACAATCTCAACTGTTGGTGACTGCAGTGCCTTGAGTTCCTGGAGCTGAAAGATGTTTCAGAACTGTTTTTGTTTGAGCACTTGGCAGCATCTTCGGACATCAAGGAGTAACCATTTCTCCAAGGAAAATGTGGTTCTGGAAACCACTAACATTTGGTAAAGAGACACATGGCCACGTGTAATAACTGGATCTGTTTTCTGAGATGAGAACCCAGCTGACACTGCTCCTTTCAGCGAAGATGGTGTGCCAACAACAAAACACAAAAAGTTTCAGCTGCCAGCATGGGCATATTTACTTTCCCTTTACTTCCCCTTCCCCAGCCGCAATATAATAATGGGCACACATTCTGCACAGTCACATTCTCCTCAAGAAACTGGCTGCTCTTGGCTTGGACTGGCGCACGCTTCGTTGGGTTAGAAACTGGCTGGATAGCCGGGCCCAGAGAGTTGTGGTAAATGGAGCCAAGTCCAGTTGGAGGCCAGTCACTAGTGGCGTCCCCCAGGGCTCGGTGCTGGGGCCGGTCCTCTTTAACATCTTCATCAATGATCTGGATGAGGGCATTGAGTGCACCCTCAGTAAGTTTGCAGATGACACCAAGCTAGGTGCGTGTGTCGATCTGCTGGAGGGTAGGAAGGCTCTGCAGGAGGATCTGGATAGGCTGCACCGATGGGCTGAGGTCAACTGTATGAAGTTTAACAAGGCCAAGTGCCGGGTCCTGCACCTGGGGCGCAATAACCCCAAGAAGAGCTACAGGCTGGGAGAGGAATGGCTGGAGAGCTGCCAGGCAGAGAAGGACCTGGGAGTGATGGTGGACAGTCGGCTGAATATGAGCCAGCAGTGTGCTCAGGTGGCCAAGAAGGCCAACGGCATCCTGGCTTGTATCAGAAACACTGTGACCAGCAGGGCTAGGGAGGTGATCGTCCCCCTGTACTCGGCTCTGGTGAGGCCGCACCTCGAGTACTGTGTTCAGTTCTGGGCCCCTCGCTACAAGAAGGACATCGAGGTGCTTGAGCGGGTCCAGAGAAGGGCGACGAAGCTGGTGAGGGGCCTGGAGAGCAAGTCCTATGAGGAGCGGCTGAAGGAGCTGGGCTTGTTCAGCCTAGAGAAAAGGAGGCTCAGGGGTGACCTTATCACTCTGTATAAGTATATTAAAGGAGGCTCTAGCGAGATGGGGGTTGGCCTGTTCTCCCATGTGCCTGGTGACAGGACGAGGGGGAATGGGCTAAAGTTGCGCCAGGGGAGTTTTAGGTTAGATGTTAGGAAGAATTTCTTTACTGAAAGGGTTGTTAGACATTGGAACAGGCTGCCCAGGGAGGTGGTTGAGTCACCATCCCTGGAAGTCTTCAAAAGACGTTTAGATGTAGAACTTAGGGATATGGTTTAGTGGGGACTGTTAGTGTTAGGTCAGAGGTTGGACTCGATGATCTTGAGGTCTCTTCCAACCTAGAGATTCTGTGATTCTGTGATTCTGTGATTTTAAAGCACAAGCAAGAACTGTAGTAGTAGCTTAACTCTCTTTGGACCTGAAGTTTTGTTCTATGTAGAACTCTAAAGGGATGTAGGTAACAATTTCTAAACTTCTTACGTTAATTTTTTTTCCTCATGCACTGTGAGAATATATATATTTTTTCTTTTTAAAGCTTTATTTTAAATAGCACGAGTAGGAAGCAACTTTACGTAGCTAAGAGCCACAATTTTGTATGAAATAATCTGCAAGGGAGTGTATTTACAGTAAAAATTAGGCTTCTACAAAACCAAGAGAGCACATAGTGCTCATTTTTTTTTCTGTTTGGCTCTTTTTTTTTTTTCTTTTTTTTTTTTTTTTTGCGTGATAATTTTCACTTATGACTCAGCAAACCTGCCCGCATTAGCTGCTATCTGTAGGGCACGTAGCAGGAATGCAGGAACACGTCGGGAACCTCAGAGCGAGCCGGAGCGAAGCAACAGCGAGCAGCGGGGTCCCCCTAGTGCTGCCACCGGCACGAGTTTGGGCTGGGAGGCTTTTGTTGTTGCAAGCTCTTCTTTAGGTCCTTGTGAGGCTGCTTCACCTTGATGTCACCTGCAGCCTTACATCCACTGCGGCTGGGGATGAAGGAGCAGGGAGCAGAGGAGGCAGTGGTTGCACCTCCAGCACTAACAGGAGGCTTGAAAGTTTGTTCCAGCATCCTTGGGCAAGAGTGCATGGAGAACAGCAGCTCTACCCAGCGTGCCCGGTGCCATTTCTGCCCGTGCACCTGCCTGGGGGGCCCTGCACGCTTTTGGATCCTTGTCTTTGTCCAAGGAGAGCCCTGGTTTCCAGGCGGCGTTGAGTCCCGAAGCATTGTCCCAAGCACTGTCAGCTGACCTGCAGGCGTTTCCACTCTACCCTCATGTGGGCAGTGGATTGAATCATAAAATACTTGGCTGAGGGAAATATTTGAGGTTGCTGGGTGATTCCAGGAGGTCAAGTGGTAGCTAAGCCCTTGAACGAGGAGAACACAAAATGCCTAGAGAAGAGCCCGTGACAAGTCCCAGCCAGGAGCATTGCCTCCGGCTGCTGCTGCTCCCCACGTCCCTGCTGTTGGACACCCAGGAGCCATTTGACATGAAGCTTGGGTAGGGACCGACTCCAGGAGACTGGAAACTGGTGCAGGATCCACAAGCAGAGCGTCTAGCTGCAAATCTGAAAATGACACTTCAACACAGAAACAAGTGCCTGTGCCCACATGTCCCAGCGTGGGCTGGGCTCGACACATCATACAACAACCCAGTGCTGGGGATGCTTGCCCAACAGCAGAGACTTCGGCTCCCTCTGCCCTTTCTGAAGAAGTTAATGCCCATTTCTCTCGGTTTCTGCTCCAGGGTGGGCACAGACTGACCGTGACCCTACAAATGGTTCAGTGCCTGCACTGCTAGCAGTGCAAAGCCTTACTTTTAGTGGGGGAGAGCTCAGCTACAGCAGAGTCCTGAGGGACTTCTGTTGATTCCCTGAGGAAATTCAACATTTCTAGAGCATGTAAAGGAATGAGGAGGAAGTCTGGATTAAGGCCATTGTAGGCATCTTCCTCCAACCTCAGGTGTCCTCGTTGTTTCTGGAGAATGCTGGCATCCAAAATGCCTTGCAAAAAGCTCCAATGCCATTACTTACTACCTGGGACATGTGTCTGCTTTGACAAAACTGCATTTCAAGAAGCAAGTGCCTGCACAAACGTTAGCAGTAAAACCTCTTGGGTGGTGTCCTCTTAACTCTGCGAAATTGCCGGGGAAATGCTGCCAGATAGCTTGAATAGTCTTTTGGGGATTTGCAGGGCCTGAAGGCCCTCCCACTTCCTGCCATCAGATGCTTTTCCTGCCTCCTAAATCTCCTCTAGGTACATTCCAAGTTGGTTACATCTAAGCTTTAATTCACGTCATCTGAAGCACCGATAATCCTGGCTCCCCCTCCACGGCTCACTGAAGAAGCAACAATTAAAAATTTGCCTTTCCAGCCAGGCTGTGAGGAGCAGTGACGCAGCTGCCCACTCCTTTGCCAGGCTTGGCAGGGCACAGCTTCCTTTCACCTTTTTTTCCTGCGTGTCATGCCGTGCCCGGCTCCTCCTGAGGTCTCTGATGCTCAGGCTGGAGTTTTGTCCTTCCTGGATGTGGCCAGGGTGGGGGCGGTGAGGAGAGCTGCCTGTGCTGAACCTTGCAGTCAGAGGAAAAAAGCAGCAAAACAAAAGCAGCAGCTGGAAAAAAGCCGATGGCTGGAGATGGTGTGAGCACTGCTAGGCTGTTCCACTGTGAGGGCAAGATGGATCTCAACTGCATTCAGCTGTGATTTCCGTCCATCCTGAAGTGCTCATGGGGTTGTAAAACAGAATATCAGGACTGTGAAGGTGGGAAGTGGCTACTGGAGAAGGTCTGGTACAGATCCCTACTCCTGAGCAGTCACCCTGACCCAGCTGCTCAGTCAGGGTTTGTCTTCAAGGAGGGAGACTCCAACACCTCTGGGCAAACTCAGAATCAGAATCATTAAGGTTGGAAAAGCCCTACAAGATCACAAGATCCAACCACCCCCCTACAGGGACGATCACCTCCCTGGTCCTGCTGGCTACACCATTCCTGATACAAGGAATGTTCCTCTGCAGGTGTGTTCTCTACACCCCTCACACAGCAGCCCTCACTTGGCCCACTGCCTCCCACGTGGCTGCTGCCCCAAGCCCCTTGGTACCAAAAGGACGGACGCAGGTTCTGTAGGGATGATCTTTATTGAGCTGGGAGAAGTGGTCTGCTACCAACAGAAATTTTCCGGAGTCTCCCAGCCAGCTCTGCTGCACACGCATGCTCCTGCTGTCCTCTGTGGAGCAACAAAGCAGAGCCACGTCCTTTGGGATGCCAGCGGTCCCAGCGGCACCTCAGGGAGGATGGAAAAGGAGACTCCTCCTCAGAGGTCCTCATGAGATGAATGGCGAGTCCCCGCTGGCTGTTGTTCTGGCTGGGCGTGGGCAGCCCACCAGGGGACAGCTGGCATTGTCGGTGGTGCCCACGCAGGGAGGAGGTGTTCAGGGCGATGTTGGCATCCAGTTGTCAGGGGAGATGCCTTCAGCGCAGCGAGAGCCTTCGGAGGGCTGAGGTGTGTCCTGCCTCACCGGCTCGCTGTCAATCTGAAGAGAATTAACTGTCAGGTGGTTGAAAATGCTGTGCCACAATTACTAGCCAGGCACTTCCTTCCACCTGCCCCTTTTCCCAGTGCGATGCCTACCCTCTCACGGGCCTGAAGGTCCTAAGCCCAAGGGCTACCCCAACAGGTCGTGGGCATTCCCTGGCCACTGCCATCCTACAGGGCCGTGGGTGGTGGCCGGGCCACGCGCCCCTTTCCCTGGGTCATGGGCTCCTCCTATGGGGCAACCCCCAGCCACGGGTTCCGAGCTCCTCTCCCCCCTTCTCCTGGAGCATCAGCCTCCCCAAACCCATGGCCAGCAGCACTCACTCGCCGCGCTCCCTTTCCTGTCACCGGTGCACGGGATGCACGCTCTAGATGAATTTGCGGAGGGGACGCACGGGGGCTGTTCTTTTCCCGTGCTTGTTTTGTGCCTTCTTCCTCCAACATGGCAGCCCAAGCTGTTGCAGGCGGAGCTGGTAGAGGTGCTTCAGGCACCTCACCATGATGGCAGCGTTGGCCTCCGTCCGTCCGAGCAAGGCGCCATCATCCAGAGCGTCCTTTCCCCGGCGGTCTGTCCAAAAGGAAGCTGAGGCCCGCCGGCCCGTGCCCTGGAAGCAACAAGAGAAGCGGCACAGTGAAGGGCAGGGACGAGGGCTCACGAGGTGGCGAATTGTCCTGCTGGGCTCGGCTTCCTCCGGAGCTTCCAGCCTCGTAGGACTGCTCCGGGCAGCCGTGGGGGCTCACAACAGCTGGCCCTTTCCTGCACGCGGCGTCTCCAGCACTCACCTGTCTGAGGCGTCTCTTTACTCTTCTCCAGAGGCTGTGGGCAAGCAGCCCCACGCCAAGGAAGCAGATGGTGTCCCAGTGGCTGCACAGCAGCCAGACTCTCCCGCCCAGGGCAAGGTATTCCCAGAAGTGGAGCAGGTCGGAGGGCTGGTGCTCGGTGCCGATGGGATGTAGCTTTGGGCCCTCTGAAGGGTCCACGGAGTTCAGCCTGAGCCGGATCCAGCTGGGGCAGCTGGAAAGCCCGAGGCTGCAGGGCCAGTTGGAGACCTGGTGCTTGGCACCTAGGCTCCGGCTGACCCTGACCCTTTCCCAGCAGTGGTGGCCGCAGAGACCAAGGCCACATGCCTGGAACACAGCCACGGCCAGAGCCGTGACCAGGAGGAGAGCCAGGATGAACTTCATCCTGCTCTCTCCTGGTGAACACAAATTGACACTGGGATGGCTGTCACGCTGAGCAGAGCTCCAGCAGTGACCACCTCTGCTAGCGGCAGTGACCAACAGCACTAGAGGCAGTGACCAACAGCACTAGAGGCAGTCACCAGCAGCACTAGCAGCGGTGCCCAGCCGCAGCCTGCCCTGAGGTCACAGGGCCTGTTGCCGGGAGATGGGCAGGCAACAAAGGCGAGGCTGGGGAGGACGGCAGCTGGGCTTCGAAGCCTGCTGCTGCCACTGCAGTCTGCAGAGGGGGTCTGTCTGACCAGCGGGGCGGTGGGCCTGAGCCCCCCGTGTTTGGGACTGTGCCCTGGATTTCGCAGTGAGAGGGAGCCGTGGCCAGAGCCACATTCAAGCTGGGCAGCCGTGGCACGGTTCTCCTCAAAACCCTCCTGGGGGCAGAGCGGAAGCCCCTATCAAGAGGAAAGACCCAAAATGGCTGTTGGTTTAATAAAATTGTAGAATCATTAAAGTTGGAAAATGTCTCCAAGATGATCTGCTCCAACCACCCCCTACTACCATTGTCACCCACTACATCATGTCCCTAAGCACCACGTCCGACCTTTCCTTAAAACCCCCCAGAGGGTTCGTGACGCCACCACCTCCCTGGGCAACCCGTCCCAGTGCCTGACTGCTCTTTCTGAGCAGAAATGTCTCCTCATTTCCAACCTGAACCTCCCCGGCACAACTTGAGGCCATTCCCTCTGGTCCTGTCACTAGTTATCTGTGAGAAGAGGCCGGTCCCCAGCTCCTCACACCTTCCTTTCAGGCAGTTGCAGAGAGCAATGAGGTCTTCCCTGTGCCTCCTCTTCTCCAGACTAAACAACCCCAGTTCCCTCAGCTGCTCCTCACAGGCCTTGTGCTCCAGGCCCTTCACCAGCTTCGTAGCCCTTCTCTGGACACGCTCCAGGGCCTCGATGTCCTTCTTGTAGTGAGGGGCCCAAAGCTGAACAGAGCACTCGAGGTGCGGCCTCATCAGAGCAGAGCACAGGGGGACGATCACCTCCCTGGTCCCACTGGCTACACCGTTCCTGATACAAGCCAGGATGCCATCTGCCTTCCTGGCCACCTGGGCACACAGCTGTTTTATGTTCAGGTGAGCTTTGACCAGCAGCCCAAGATCCTTTTCTTCTGCACATCTTTCCAGCACAAACACTCATTGCCTCGCAGTTTTTGAAATGACAGGTCTGAGACAAAAAAGAACGTGGATGAAATGATGCAAGCAATAGGGAATAGCTGGGACAGAGACAAGGCGAGATATTCAGGCCAAGCTGCTGCACCTTCTTAGAAACTTAATCTAGTCTTAAACGGGCTGGCAGAATCTAAAAGGGAAGTGAGGGATTAAGGGCATGACCTTCTTCCTTTTTTTTTTTTTTTTTTTTTTTTTTTTTAAAGCTTTTACACACCTACAACACACTACCCTGTCCTGAGCCTGTCACACCCGTTTGGCTCCCAAGCTTAGCCAAGGAGCAGGAGGTAAGCTTTTTCATTTTGTGACCCTCTCTGGCTCCTTACAGCTCAGTCCCGCCTCTCTTGTAGAGCTGGATTGATACCAAATTCTGACAAAAAAAAAAAAAATCACAGCAAGAGGCATGGTGTACATGCAGCACAGAAGGATGCCTTTTGCATTATTCACTGAGCTGCTGAAAAGGAGCTCCTCTTTCATCTTCCAAGTCCCTCTCACAGAGAAGTTGAACGCTCAGAGGAAAGCCACATAGCTGTACACTTTGCTTCTCAGCTCCCGGCTGGCTGCAGACCTCCCTTCCCTTCCTCACCCTGCCTTTCCTTCTCCTCTACCTCAGCTGTGGTGCAGCCTGGGGCCCTGAGCCACCTTCAGCCTGGAGTGCCGGTGTAGGTGGAACAAGAAGGTGCTAATTCCACACTTCCTGCTCTTCCTCTGTACAGGCTGGGAAGGAGAAATAGAGTCCGTAAGTGTAAGGAGTGCCATCTAATGGCCCACCGGAGAATCCCAAGGAGTCCTACACAGCCTGGCTTCTTGGTGTTTTTTAGTATATCGGAGTACACAACATACTGAAGTGCAAGACACTTCCACGGCTGTCTACCTATAATTTACATTTTAACAGCAATTTAATGCAGAGTCTTCGAGTTCATATACAAACAAATTGTTTAATCAATCTTCAGACTTCAAAGCAGCTGTAATAGTTGAGACACAAGTCAGAACTTGAATATTTGAGAGCAAAAAATTAATAAGTGCTGGCTTGCATCCTCTGTGTGGATGGAAAAGTGCAACAGAACCAAGGGGCTTCAGAACACACAAGGAAAAAAATCCACGTAAGAATTTTACTCCAGAGTACATCTTGCTGCTGCGAGAAGAGAAGCTTGAAGTTTGAAAAGCCACTTTGCATTTCTGGGATTATTCACGAATTGCCCAGTTACAACTAAGCCCTCCCTGCCTCTTGTTTTTTTTAGAGCACATCATCACACGGTACAGCAGCAGGTGGCACACGATAGCATAAGCCCTGCTGAAGGTTGTTCTACACAACCACTGAGCTCTCTTGAAAGCATTCCTAGAAGGAGGCTCAGGTACTTAATTCCTATGCAGGGCGAGCAGCAGTACCTCCCCTGAGAATCATAGTTCCACCTAGACATGAATAGCCTGCTCATCAGCTTACTCAGAGGAATTAGGGTTGAACTTGCTGTGAGAACTTCCTATAGCACCTAGATATCCCAAGTGAATACACACAGTGGCTGTCCTATGGGATATAGTACAGAATGGCACATTTTCACTTTTTAAACATGTTATAAAGCAGACTATTCCTGTTACAAACTTCTGGCAAAATGCTCATCTATTAATCTGGAGAAAAATTCTACTTAGGTGGAAACAGGAGCTCCAACTTCCTAGATAATGTTTCCATTAAGAGTAAAAAAAAAAAAAAAAAAAATACTTGAAAATACTTGACCTTCAGGATTTCTTGCTCAATAACCTATTTCAAGGCAACTTTAGAGCACAATTTGTTCAATATTCATTACTCTACCAGTCTGTTTTTATAGGCAGTTTCCAAACTCCTTCAGGACAAAGACAACTGATACACAAAGCAAAATTTCTTCCCTTTGACCCAAATTTACTAGCATATTCTAAAAAGCATGTGTGGTGCTCATTATGATAATGGTGGAATGGAAACTATTCAAGAACTACATCTTATTGAAATAGCATTCACAGTAACATATCCCAAAATGAGGCTATGAACTGTTAGCAACAGCTGAAAAGGCTGGGTGGATATGAAGACTGTTTTCTGACTCAAAATTGATTTATTTTTCTTTTTTAAGATATTTTAGGGCACCTTTAAGACATTTTGTATTTGAAATGGGACTTTCCAATGGGTTAATACTATTTTTCCCCTTTATGGGCTATATTATTCACTGAGTACTACAGATCAATTCCCGCATTTGTTTTCTACTTGCTGTTTAAAAAAAAAAATAGTCATCCAAATACTTCTGAGTAATATTGTCCTTGTGAGTGTGAAGTTTCACTGGAAATATGAATAGACACTGTTGTTTTAAAAAGGATGTATCAAAAATGAACGTGCCAAATCAAGTTTTAGAAGCAGTTTGTGTAAAAATCAGCATTTTCCAATGAAATGCAACACAAGTTAAACTGGACTAAACATACAGTGGAGATGGCAGAGGTCAATCCAAATTAAAAATGGGTATTGGTGAATATACAGGGAAGTATAAAAAGGGAAAGTGTCGATATAGAAAGGATGTATAAAACCAAACAGCTACTGGATAGGCAATTGAGAGCACTGATGGGTAATGTAAGATGGCCAGGATTGTCATGTGAAGACCAGGATTAATGAAAATGTAAAATTAACAATTTATTCAGGATACGCAAGAACAAACTGATTCATATTAAACATCCATAGCATCAAAATTTTAAAATACACCACCATTTCAAAAGAGTAAAGATAATTTACCAAATTCTATTGCACATCAGTTTGTTTATTAGTCTATGAACTACAAGTATTGTATATAAAGATAAAATCTTTATCTAAGGCTAATATAGCCATTTAAAGTTGTAGCAGCAATATCATATGAAACAGCATTTTTTTTTCTAACAAACATAATTATAACCAGTTTTACAAGTAAGGAATCGAGCTGTTAGTTATTTAACCAGTTAAGTACTTTCAGCAGCAAGAAGAACGGTAAACATTTCAGGAAGTTTATACAGAATACACATCTGCTCAGCATTCAGAACTTCACAGCACAATGGCTTTTATTCATCTGCCTGGCCTGATGAATACTAAACACCAAACTGGCTGACTTACTGAATCAGCAAAACAAAGACTGTCAGGTAATGTCGATTCAATGCCATTTTGGTCTGTAAAGCCCTGGAAGCTTAACTGAAAAATGACAAACTGCGAAGCCTGTTATGGCATGGCCAGAAACTGTCTTTACCAGTATTGCTACCAATATTCCTCACTTTCACTTACCAGAGCCAGCCCACGTGGGGCAGTTACTCATGTACATAATACCTGTGTGCTGAGAAGTAGTAAGGTTTCAAAAAGTTTGTGCAAAACATCAGAAAAAAAGTGGACGGAGAACCTAGCTGATCCTTGACCAAAAGATACACGGAAGATTGAAGTTCATTAGCTTGCATTTGACCACTGCAACTTCTAACAGAATAGCCAGCTTTCAAATCCTCTTGGAAACAAAGCCGCGTTATTTATTTAACTGAGCCCTTATAGCCTAGAGCCTCCTCCTAATCTACCAAGTATTCTGTGTTTGATTTCTTAGCATCTTTATTGCCCCTCTGGATTTCCTGTGAGTTTCTCATTCACATCTATCTTCTCTAAAAGGTCACAGGTGAGAAGGAGGTGAAAAACACCACCTGAGAGTTTAACAGTGGCTTAATCAAAATTCTTGCTGTTCTATAACTATCTGGTGTTTAACTATGTTACAGTAAACAATGCTTATCTATTATAAGTGGTTAACTTTAAGAACAGCCAAAAATACATAAAAAATGGTCCTAGGAACAAAGAAACTAGCAGATTTAAAATGTCTTCATTTTAAAAACTGCCTTGAAAACTTGCAGTTCAGCAAGTATACACCTCCTCTTGCAATACCCAGGTTGTGCAATACGAACGTTAGCACAAGCATCCACCTACTAAAATATGAGCATTAGTTTTTGGAGCACAGCTAGCAGCTAGTTTTTTAGTCAGTGCTGATGTGCAGCTCCGCAGAACTTACTCTTCAGCATGCTGATGGTAGTTCAAATTGCAGTTCAGGACAGGCACACAAAGAAACAACTACAGCTAAGCAAACCCTGAGCAAACTAGTTTTCAAGCAGTGTTTTCAGCCTTGGTTTATTTTTTTCAAGGTAGCTGTCCAAGAGGCTTTATGCAAGACAAGAATCAAGGTGTTCATTTATTTTAGGCTCTAAAACCTCAGCCTGGCAAACTGGACAACTGACTGTTTTTTCCCTCCGTTCAGTAGCACTGGAACTTGCAGAGGAGGACACTGTAGATTCAGCTTTGGTTTTCATGGGTGTATTTATGCTTAAAGTAGTATCAGTACTCTCTTTTTTTATGAAATAGTTTTCAAAGGCAGTTTTGTCTTCCTTTTTTGGCCACTGCTGCACTCTATTTTCCAAACCCTTCTTCTCAGATGCTACCTGACCCGTTGTTGTCTGCTCAAAACAAGTCTGTTTTGGTGGCCTGTTATTATAGCCTGGCAAAGCCCTCTTGCCTTTTGCAGAGCCTTGCTTTGATTGCTCTTCCACAACACGAGAAATTTTAACAGGTGATCCGCCAACATTCTTGTACGCTTTTGTATCAGCAACAGAGAGTTTAGGGAAATCACGCTTCGAAGCCAAGTTCACCTTCTTACTGGTATCATCAGTACAGAAAGGAAAAGAGATACCATTACGGGGTGATTTTTCAAATTTTATCTCATTTTTAGGAATTGGTATTGTGCTTCCTGCTGGTCGATGCTGCCAATCAGATTTTTCACTGTTTTTAATGCTGCTGATGAAATTTATGTTTTTTTCTGAGAGTCCACCTTCTCTTCCTCCAAGCCGATAGCCATTTCCACTAAAAGGAACCAGATCTTTCTTAGCATCCACATGTTTCTTGTCTGCAAAAAAGAAAAGCTAGTAACTTTTTCATATACAAACCACGAGCTTAGAATTTTGTGCTTCACGTGAAACGTTCGCTGCTTGAAAACAGTGCAGCAAAATAAATCTTCTGCAAACACTTGAGAAAGAGCCTAGAAATACACATATAAAATAGGCTCTGTTCTTTGCTATGTAATAGTAACATAAAGCTCACTTAAGGGTGGACCTGTATGTATTCAAGGAACTTAGGACAGAAACAGTTTGGAAAAGAAAAGAATATTTCAAATACCTTTGTTAGTTGACTTGGAATTTGGAGGTTCTGCTGGCTCGTTTTTTTCCTTGGATTTCTTAGAGAAGTTCTCTGGCTCCTTCACTTTTATGAATGTACCTCCACACTTCTCTTGATGCTCTGCCCACCAGAAGTCTCGTGCAGAGGGTGCTCTATTCATTGAACGTTTCACATACCCAAAATAAGGTTTTCTGTTTTGACAGGGGCCATTGCATCGCCACCAGTGCTGGCGGTACAAATCTACCTCATCATGAAAATTGTGATAGATCTAGGTTTAGAAAAACAAAAAGGAGCACCAGTCACACAAAAGTTTCTAATTTTATCAGTCATTATCTCTACAAACCTCACATATACACACACAAGCATTCCATTATTTCATAATACAGATCAAGGATAAAGTACTTCTGCACGTCAGTAATGTGTCCAGAAGGAAAAAGAGTTTATCTGCTAATGGAATAGACACAGTAGAAAGTCCTTCTCCAAGTGCCTTCTTTGCAAAATAAACATGATTTATTCTCCTAGGGGACCTGAACACTGACAAGTTCTCTGTGATTTGAAAAGCCCTTGCATTGTATCACTGAAGTTTACTGCCCCACTCTGAAAAAAAATTATTCTACCCACTACTGTGAGAAACAACTTTTCCCTGCTCCCCACATCTTGGTTTTACATTTTAATCCCCAAGATATATTACTGCCATGATTTTCACATCGCTGGTTAAAACAGCAGAACCTGGCTGGATCTTTAGATAATAAACAGTTTTAAAAACGACAAGATATGTAGAAATATGTCCTGGCTATCGAGCTTGAACTGCAATAAAACCACTTTAAAAGCATGCCTAGTATTACAACCTAAACAACATATTGTTTAGAATGGATTGTAAACAATACTAGCATTGCACTCTCGCTCCAGCTATTATCTGAATTGATCTTACCAGGGACACAAATTTTAAGTATCATCCACTCATCAGCCTCTACTGATATAAATCCCAACTAAAGCAGATTGCTCTTCCACAAATATTGTCCTGAGTGTGGAGCTACTCTGTCTCTGAACTCGTAAGTTGTTTGAAGGTTAAAACAAACTTTAAAGGGAAATTTGTACAAAGGGCACGTATGGTAATTACATGACTCAAAACTCACTGCATCTTCCTCAACTTGTTCTCTCCATCACGCAACAACAAACAACAAAATAACCATGAAATTTTCAGACTTGAATGCAAATTTGTCATGGTGTCAACCGCAGAGTGTGAAGGAAAAACAACTAGATTACTCAAACCACATCCGGAATATCGAAAAATTTGTTACCAAATTCAGAAAAAAAGACTGTATTATATCAAGTGGGTTAGGCTTACTGTGACATTGGCTCCAGTCAAGCGATTAATGCGACGCATGTGTTTGCAGAACTCCGGCCCATGAGATTCACGGTCTCTGTCATTATTAGTTACAAAAAGCAGGGCGTGGATCATTTCATGTAACAGCGTCTGAAACGATGAAAATTATTAGTTGTTAACTGAAAAGCATTACATATAGCTTCAGAATTAAGCTGAAGTATTTTACTCTTTTATGTTTGTATCGGTACTGATCTAATTTTCACGCATTTGTGTGTTAAGTTTGGGTCATAAAAACACAGTACGTAATATGATGGGCAGAACAACTCAATTTCCATACAATACTTAATAAAAGACATTCCAAAAAGGAGAAGTAATCCTCAAGACCCAGTTAGATCCTTGAAGGGGTCATCCCCTCCACAACCAAAGAAAGAGATACTTGTAAAAAGGTTGAAATTCTATTTAATTTGGCAAATCTAAACGTCAAGCCAACTCAAATGAGCAGTCTGACAGATGCATAACAAGCAGTACAAAATTATACTTACAGTCATATTCTATATCTTTGCTTTCTGCTACTGGCCTAAAAGATTAAGCTACAGCCATTTTCTTACTCACGCTTTCAGACCATTCTGTTTCCAATATTAGAGAATAATTTAGGAGCAAAGAAACGCGTGTTTTTTTTCCCACCAGTTAAAAAAAGTGACTTTAGATTCCTACTCGGAACTGCTCATTTAGGAGCACGCAACTAAAGTGACGTTGCCCACACAAGCAACACAAACACAGCAATAGTCACCACTGTTCTACGATCTGTAAGTCTTCGTATATAAAAATTACATTACAAAATATAAAATGTGGGGGTGACGTGCACTACGTTCTATGTGCATATTCATGAGCAATTTTCAAATACCTCAACAAGATCCTTTCTTGGTCTTAGCTTAAGGAGTGGCTCACTTAAACGAATAGAACACATTCCACCTTTTCCTTCGTATCTGCACACTCCAGCACACCTGAAAGAGACACAGAAACAAGATATTGAAAGCTATGTGCTTTTCTATGATTTCTTTATTAATAAGGATTTTCTACGTGAAGTAAGTTGAGAACTGGGAGTTAAAATGATGGCCTTTTCCAACATATGCTAAGTAACTTTGAATATGAAACACACTTTTGGTAGTTACTCAAAGAACTCGACGTCATTAAGCAAGGAATAAGAGCTCACAAGTTGTTCTTAATAAACTGTGATGAAACTACCAAGACAAAGTATAATTTATTAGATCTCTCGCAAACCCTTAATTAAAAGCTGGCAATCCTGAAACACATACATATACGCACAAAGAATACTCCAAGCTAACATGCTGAGGAAGTAGAGCACTGCTTTCATTAAAACTCCAGGTGGAGAGAAACATCTGAAGCAGGGGTTGTGGATTTGAACTCGGGCTGCCGCGATTTCACCCTCCCTCTCCTTTTGACTCTCCCTGAACCTTTGCGTGGTGGATTGATCGCTCAGAAACCATTTCAAATTTTGGCGTCGGCACCGGTTTACGCTTCTAGCAGCCCAACACCCCAATTTAAGGAGCAGAGGTGGCAGCACTCCGGCACCCTGCGCCGCACACCTGCTGCCCGCACCCGGGACCCCCCAAACCCTGCGGCAGGGACCGAGGGGTGCCCGGCACGGCCCCTGCCAGCAGGACACGGGTCTGCCCGCGGCTCCCACCCCCTCCCCGGCCGTACAGCGTCATGCGGGGGCTCCACGCCACCTCCACGGCGGCCAGGCGCCCCCAGAAGAGCGCCTCGTTCAGCTGCACGAACAGGCCGCGCACGTCGGGGCTGGGGTCCAGCAGCTCCCACGCCTCATCCACCACCGACAGCGGCCGCAGCGGCTCGGGCACGGCCGGGGGCTGGGCGGAGGCCACCCCCTCCCCGTCCTCAGCCTCCCACAGCTCCTGCAGCTGCAGCGCCAGCGCCAGGTCCCCGTCCTCCCCCTCCGCCACAGCCGCCGCCATCTTGGCGGCTCCCCCGCCCGCTGTGGCGCAGGCGGCGTGCGTGCGCAAAGAGCGTGCGCAAACAGCGTCCGCAGCGCTGCGCGCGTAGGCGGGGCTACGTAGGGGCTAGGGGCGGCCGCGGCGCTGCGCTGCGCAGGTGGCGTACGCGGCGCTGGTTGCGCAGGCGCAGCGGCGGAGGGGAGCGGAGGGGAGCGGGGCCATGGCGCTGGGGGAAGGCGGCGGCGGGGGGGGGGGCAGCCGGCTGAGGCGGCAGCTGGAGTCGGGCGGCTTCGTGGCGGGCGAGTACGTGAAGCAACTGTCGCAGCAGTCGGACGGCGACCGGGACCTGCAGGAGCACCGGCAGCGCATCCAGGCGCTGAGCGAGGAGACGGCGCAGAGCCTGAAGCGCAACGTCTACCAGAACTACCGGCAGTTCATCGAGACGGCGCGGGAGATCAGCTACCTGGAGAGCGAGATGTACCAGCTCAGCCACATCCTCACCGAGCAGAAGGGCATCATGGAGGCCGTCACGCAGGCCCTGCTCCTCCAGGCAGACCGCGACGACCCCGCCCTGGCGCCCTCCGACCCGTTCCTGCCGCTGTCGGGCAAGGAGGCGGCGGGGGGCGGCGAGGAGGGGCGGCAGCGGACGCTCACCACCCTCCTGGAGAAGGTGGAGGGCTGCCGCGACCTGCTGCCCGAGAGCCCCGGCAAGTTCCTGGTGTACAACGGCGAGCTGCTGGAGTACGACGCCGACCACATGGCGCAGATCCAGCGGGTGCACGCCTTCCTGATGAACGACTGCTTGCTGGTGGCCACCGCCCTGCCCAACCGCCGCGGCGCCTACCGCTACGATGCCCTCTACCCGCTGGACGGGCTGGCGGTGGTCAACGTCAAGGACAACCCGCCCATGAAGGACATGTTCAAGCTGCTCATGTTCCCCGAGAGCCGCATCTTCCAGGCCGAGAACGCCAAGATCAAGAAGGAGTGGCTGGAGGTGCTGGAGGAGACCAAGCGCAACCGGGCCCTCAGCGAGAAGCGGCGGTTGGAGCAGGAGGCCATGCCCCGGCCCGCCCCGACGCCCCCCGAATCCACCAACCCCTTCGAGGAGGAGGATGAGGAAGAGGAGGAAGAGCCCTCTGCCGAGGAAGAGGCGGTCGACCTCTCGCTCGAGTGGATCCAGGAGCTGCCGGAGGACCTGGACGTCTGCATCGCTCAGCGGGACTTCGAGGGAGCGGTGGACCTGCTAGATAAACTCAACGAGTACCTGGCGGACAAGCCCGTGAGCCAGCCCGTGAAGGAGCTTCGGGCCAAGGTGGACGAGCGTGTCCGGCAGCTGACGGACGTGCTGGTGTTCGAGCTGTCCCCAGACCGCTCGCTGCGAGGAGGGCCGCGGGCCACCCGCCGAGCCGTGTCCCAGCTCATCCGCTTGGGCCAGTCCACCAAGGCGTGCGAGCTCTTCCTGAAGAACCGGGCGGCTGCGGTGCACACGGCCATCCGGCAGCTGCGCATCGAGGGCGCCACGCTGCTCTACATCCACAAACTCTGCCACGTCTTCTTCACCAGCCTTCTGGAGACGGCGAGGGAGTTCGAGACAGACTTCGCCGGCAACAACGGCTGCTACTCTGCCTTCGTTGTGTGGGCCCGCTCCTCCATGAGGATGTTCGTAGATGCCTTCAGTAAGCAGGTGTTTGACAGCAAAGAGAGCTTGTCGACTGCAGCGGAGTGTGTGAAGGTAGGTGTGACCACAGAGGGTGGTGTGACGAGCTGGCCTGAACGCAAGCTATAAGGTTTGCAAGCCTTCGTTTCTAACCCTAGAAATTGTTGACAGAGCGTTGCTGGAGAGGTTTCCTGCATTGAATAGTCCGTAGGTGTGTGGGGTTGGTTTGTGCCTTTTTCAGTTTATCAGAAGAAAATGTTACGATGAGAATGCACAGCAAGAAAAACGCTGCCCTTATCAGAAACACAGAATGTGTTCTTTCCTAATTTGCCTTTGACCAGTAGGAGATCTTAAAATTTGTAAAAACACATCTGAATGATGAATATTTTGAAGGCTTTTTGTTTGTTTTCCAAGCCTGCTCTGGACTATGCTTCCTTAATCTTATTGTGGGACCAGCTCTCTCAGGTTATGGTATCTTTACTTATAGTAGCTACTGATGGGGGAGGGAAGGAGTTGTAAAGTAATTGTCCAGAGTATTTTTGACATGCATGGCTTGTCTTTCATTTATTGATTTCTTTATTAATAAGGATTTTCTTAAGGCACAAGAAGCAAATGAAAGATGACAAATGCTTCCCTGTTTTCTGAGAACAATAAAAAAGAAGTAAACATTTAGAGTGTAAAGGGGTCATGCAAACTACTAACGCTTTGCTTTTCATTAATACCCAAGGTCGCCAAAGAGCACTGCAAGCAGCTCAGCGAGATTGGACTGGATCTCACCTTCATCATTCACGCCCTCCTGGTAAAGGATATCAAAGGTGCTTTACAGAGCTACAAGGATATCATCATCGAGGCCACGAAGCACCGCAACTCTGAGGAGATGTGGAGAAGGATGAACCTCATGACCCCGGAGGCTCTGGGGAAGCTCAGAGAGGAGATGAGGAGCTGCGGGGTGGGGAATTTCGACCAGTACACTGGTGATGACTGCTGGGTCAACCTTAGCTATACTGTGGTGGCTTTCACTAAGCAGACTATGGCCTTCTTGGAGGAAGCGTTAAAGCTTTACTTTCCAGAGCTACACATGGTTCTTTTGGAGAGTCTTGTGGAAATCATCCTCGTGGCTGTGCAGCACGTTGATTACAGTTTACGGTGTGAACAGGACCCTGAGAAGAAAGCATTCATTAGGCAGAATGCGTCCTTCCTTTATGAAACTGTCCTTCCTGTTGTGGAAAAAAGATTTGAGGAAGGAGTTGGAAAGCCAGCCAAGCAGCTCCAGGATTTGAGAAATGCTTCAAGGTTGATGCGTGTGAACCCAGAAAGTACCACCTCTGTGGTGTGAAGCGAACTAACTGTTCTTATTAACAGGGTGTGAAGGCACTTACTGAAAATGTTGTACAGTGAATAGATGAACTAAATGGTTTTTTGAGTCCCTGAGAAATGAAGAAGGCTAGCTGCAACTTCACAGAGGCGGCAAAATTACAGTCAAAGCCTTCAAGGGCTCAACACTTCTTTTGGGAGGGTGTGTGGGAGTGAGAGGTAGCACTGGGGTTGCTTGGACTGCATATCCTGTAAGAATGGTTGGTGTAGTGTTTGTGACTTGGGAAATACTATGGTGTACAATTTTTGGCCAAATGTTTGTGAAAGTCTTAAATGTATGTAAACTGTGCAGCAGGAAAAGATCACTTCTCGTCACATTGTCTGAGTTCTTTTTTTAATGCAGTGTTCTGGTGGAAGGGGAAGTGCTTAAACACTCCCAGGGTGTGGTATTTGGTAAGGCACATCCACCATCTAGATGTGACTCAGCACTACAGATAACGTGGATTTGCACATTGTGATTCCTTTGGTAGCAATGCAGACTCCAGTTCTCCCACATGCAAAACCTCTTCATTCATTCCAGAGACAGATCTAAATTAAAAATCTCATTTGGATAGATTTTTGTGTTTGGGTGAAGGGTTTTTTTCCTCTAATAAGCTTGCCTGTCAACTTAAATTACAGCTCTTTGAAAACAAACCCACTGTTGTCAGAAACATATGACCCATGCAGAGAACAAATGAGGATAGTTGTTTTCATTTCCCCTTTGTGTTCCCCTTGTTTTTCTTGTTTTTTTTTCATGGACCTCCTTGGTCCTCCCAGCTCCATGTGTTGAGGTAGGCACTCTTGCTCAAGGTGCTGTCATAAATGAATTTATGGGCCATTACCTGCTGATAGAAACCACAGCAAAGAGGTATAAACACTCTTGATATGCTCAAAGCAGGGAGAGGATCATAAGGTATTGCTCCGTTTGGAAGAAACAGGATTCTAGTTTTGCTGTACAGAAGCAGCAGAGGATTAAAAAAAAAGGGGGTAAAAAAACCTGGGTTTAGGACTTTCTGTAAATCACATCATCTTCAAAATACACACCCTAACTCTCCTGAAAATATTCCTGTTTCCTGTAATACAGCAATAACCAAGAACAATCCTTTTTACAGAAAACACAAGGACTATATCTGGCTGAGAGCTCAAGTGTAGGTGGAGGAAGTTTATGCGAATGCTTTCTTGTTGGGATTGAGTGGTGATGCCTGTCTTGTTCAGTATGTTGCAAATTATGAAATAAAATAAGCCAAGTCTTACGTAAAGCCTGCCTTTAGGAAGCTGTCAGCATCACCTTCTAAACTGCATAAACTTCTTCCCTTTTAATGCAGACCTTAACTGCAAGAAAATCACAGCAGTTTAACGTTATATTAGACTCAATAAGCGATCTTAACTGGAATAATTGAGTACCCTATTCCTCTTGTTTTCAAATGAACACTTTTGCAATTTGTATCATGATAATGAATGCCTCATGACTGTGTGAGCAAACAAAAGAAACCACTAGTAAAACATTCTGCCTCCGTTACTGCTTATACTGGAGGTGTGTCATTTCGCCATGTCTTCACACTTCTGGTTTAATGCAGCATTTGCTTTGGTGACTAGTTTTAATTCTCTTGATCTTTGGATGCCTTTTGAGCTGTCAGATTTTGCGAAGTGTCTGCTTGCTTGCTCTACAGAGTTTTGAGTATTTTGATAGAAAATCAGAAAACAGCGTTTTTTAAAGTGTATCTCACTGCTCTGAGCTAAAACTGTTTGAAAACCACTGTAATAACTATAGTTTTGATTTAAAGTACAGGGCTGGGGAGAGCTAGCACTCGTGTGAATGTGAGCTTCAAGAGAGCACCAAACAGGTGGTTTTTTTCTGATACCAGAACCTAGTGAATTGTATTAAAGTAATACATTTTCCATCAACTGCTTCAAATAGGCAAAGGTAGCAATCTGGATTCACTTAATTTGAGAAATATTTTCACGTGGATTTTGAGTGAGAGCTCTGCATGATGATGGGCATTTTGGAAGACAGGGAGAAGGGAGGGCATTAATCTATTTAAGGCATGCAGGTCTTCCTGATCTTGTATCTGCTGTTATCCATGGGGCAGTAGGCTTATGTGGATGTTGGCTTTAATGGATCAGGGGATCTGACCTTTCACTTTAGTGATCAAATGTCATTTTCACGTGCCTGTTAGAAATCCACACGTTTGAATTGTGTAAGCTGCTGTAAGGAGCACTGATAATTTTTAACTTGCAAATCTATTCAAGTCATGTGGAAAGAAAAACAATGACTTAAGGAAAATGGTGTGTAAATTACATTAGCCCCACTCTGTGTGTTAATTCAGTTTACAGATAAAGCCAACACATGCTGAAAGTCATTGTTTAATAAATGCGTTTCAGATTTGCAGACAATAATTTGGAATGGCACTTTTATTTTCCTGAGCTGCTCGCTTGTGGAGGTAGTGTGGCTCAAATTGGGATTTGCAGTAACTACTGAACAATACAATAGCAGTTCTGTTGATTTGGGGAAGAGCTAGCTGTAATTTTGCTAGTTACTGCTTCTTTTGAGAGAATTGCATATAAAATCTGGTTTCCTTTAGCTGCTGTGACAAAATTGTGATGTGTAATATGATTTATTCCTTTTTTAATTCAGATGAATTTATGTATTAGAATTTAATGCAATAACTTTTCTGAACAGTGAGGACCATATATTAAAACCTTTTGGACATACAACACCGGTGGTGTATTTCCGTTATTACGACATCATCGTCAGAAGGAGAATGTTGATGGCCTTTTTCAAAGTCCAAGTCCATTAATAAATCTCCAGTGATGTTGAAGAGCTTCAGGTCAGTTAATATCTGTGAGGTGGATACATGAGGCAGCAAGGTGCTAAAAAGCCAAGAGATGCTAGTTTCACCGTCAGTTATGTTCTTACAAAGCCAGCACATAGTATAATAAAGTAAAATTTAAAAATAATGTTTCTCAAAATAGTATCTGATTAAAATTTGAGAAGGGGCTGCAGTCTGTTTTGATCTGGGCTCAATATATGAGGCCTTACCAACAACAGGACAGCATAATGTCATAAAGTTTATTACCTTCCAGAGCCGACTTTGCCCTTAGATACATTCATACTTAACTGAATGTTCAATGTGCAGTGTGCCCCATCCTCTCGCTAGGTGGAGTTTTGTCAGTTGAATCCTCAGCAAGCCGGGGCAGGTATGGGCATTAAATCTGTACTGCCTTGCAGCTTGCTTGGGGACGTTTTTGTAGTACCATTGGGAATGAAGGTGCTGCAACAAATGATTTGAATTTTAGCGTCAACATGTCACAACTCCTTGCTTGGTACTGCTTTTCTTATGTGCTTTCTGGTCTTTGTACCATCAGTCTCATAATTCTTCATGTTTTCTCTTCCTGCAGTGTTTCTCCACCATCAGTAGGCATCCTGCGGAGGATCTTGGTTTCTCATCTGTCTACTTTTTTTAGAAGTGTGTACCAGGATGTGACTACTGCTCTGCCTCAGACTTTCTGCTAGACTGCAACCCCCTGCAGGGGTGTGGAAAGTTGCTTGTTCTAGCTTCAGCTGTCTCATGGTTGATAATTCTTTGCAGCTAAGTGAATGGTGTTCATTTTAGTGACTTCTCATCACCAAGCCTGCACAGCCTTTTGTCATTTTACTATAATATTGGACTGAAATTCCTAATGAGAGCTTAACCAGTCTCGTTCATAATGCAGCTTTGTACTCTTAACACAGTCATGCAGGACCCTAACACCAATCTTCATAACTTACACACTCCTTAAACTTCTCTTGCACAACTCGTATTTTAACTGGACTACCTTTTACTTAAAAATATTAGTAGTTCTGCAAGCTCATTCTATGAAGGAAGTCAAATCCAGCATGTAGCCTATCTGTCAAAAAGTTTTGTGAGCATAGCCTGCAGAAAAATCCTTTTCCTCGGAGGTTCAAGTGTGATGGTGTATGTTCAGTGCTTATAAACTCCGAAAGCCATTGGAGAGAAACACCACAAACTGTGGGAAGATTGTTTCCCAATCACGTGTAGTATAATGTTTTTATGAAAATAGATTTACGCACTTTATAACTACAATGGGCACTAACTAGTGTAATAGATCAGTTTTTGCCTGAGCCACCTCAGTCACAGAGTAATTACTTCCTGAGTATTTAGGAAACTTTGCTAAAGCAACTTTAATGACCTCAGTGTGCCCCATAATACAGACCTGGACTTCAGGGTTACAGGCTCTTCTCTGCTGCAGATGTCCTTGGTCTGACACAGCAGAGACCAAGTACTAGCAACTCCCGTTCCCAGAGGTTTACATGACTGACAGGACAGCTTTAGGGCAATTTTAGATCACCCTTCTGTGACCCCGTGTTGTTTATGCTCTCTCCCTCCCCATGCTGTAGCTGGATCATGGTTGCATTTCTTTCGATGGGCTGAGCATCCCACTTCTCACCCAAGCAGATTACATGGGAGGATGGAGAGAGCCTGCTTCCCGAATTACTTGAAGGAGCTGTGATAGCACACAATTACCAGTGGGTGTCCCACAAGAGCTCTGCACTGGCGAGCTCTACCTCTGAAGGGAAAACAGACACCTCACCATAAACGCAAGCAGGTAGGATTGCGTTCAGCTTGCTCTCACAGGCCAGGACAAGAGCTAAAAGCGCATATGAAAGCTGAGATATGAATCCCTTTATGTTATGGCAGGAGCTGGATTCTGAGATTAGATTACCCAAAAGATAATTTGGCCCTGCATCTCTTTCGAACCTTGCTCGAAGGTGCTGATACGTTGCATGTGATTATTGGACCTACTGTGTTAGGAAACTGGACCAGGGAGGCAAGAGGGCAAGTTAATTTCACTGGTGTTAGGGAAGTCCTTGAAGGTGCTTCAATTAATGATAATATCAAGTCAATAAAAAATTAAATAAATCACACAGCTGTTACCCAGATGAGTCAAAATCAAAGTTCTCCTGAAGGTGAAAGCAAGCTGGCCAAATCCTTTGCTATATATAAGGTGTGCAGATCTAAACACCTGCACACTTGTGCAAAAGTGAGATCTGAACTTCAGATGGCCCCCAGTCTGACTGGGGGCTGAGAGAAAACCTCGCCACAGACTCTTCCAAACTTCGGTTCTCTGGTCTTGGAGTAATTCCTCCCCTTTCTAAAATCACAGTTCATACACAGCGCTCTGTGCCAGTCAGATTTGTTAAGACCAAGTCTGTTTAATTACAGCTTCAAAGTCCTGCTGCAGTCCGGGGACTCCTGTTACGTCCACTTGCAGCTCTCCGGGCCCAGTTTTCACAAGAGGAAGGGGCCCAGCACCCTACCACAGCTCCTGCAGGAGAGGGCTGTCAGATGGGTACTTGAAGCTCTGCAGGGCATCCTTCCTTCCTTCCTCAGGATTCAGGGAATTTTCCTCTCAAAATGTGTCTCTGATAAGAAGGTCCCATTCTCCTCTTTATTCTTTTTTCCACTAACAATTGGCAGGATTGTTTGTTTTCCCTCCCTACCACCTAACCTCTGTAGAGGCGAGAGATTGGTTTCGTGGAGGAGGCAGGCCTAATGGCATGTTAAATTGTGATCTGTGCATTAGCCTTCCATAATTCAGGCCATACACCTCCCTGCCTGCACTCACTGATGTCAGTGTATGTGGGGAGAAGGGCTAGGGGCTTACAAAGATCTGTCTGTCATCTTTGTCCCCTCAGCAAGGTGCTTAAGCACATGCTTAAAGACCCATATTATGTTCCCCTGAGTCTGACAGGCCCACTCCTACACTCAGAGTTAATTAGATGTTAAAATGCTTTTCTTGCCTGGAATATCAGCATATTTATGTTGAATTTCACAAAACCAACTGGCGAAGAAGTGATAATGGGGCAATACTGGGGCAACAGCAGCACACACTAGCAAACAAAGTGTGCATTTCTGTGACACCCCCCCTGCAGCGTGACAATCTGTGGTGCCAAACAAAGCCCTTCTCCAGCAGGACCAGTACTGCCCATAAATCACCAGCACTGCGGCTTCCCAGGAGGCAGCAAGGAGAGGGCTCTGTGTGCTCAAATACCCTTGTTTTGCCCTTCGTTCTTCCCCTGCTGGCTTCCCCGCAGAGCAGCAGGCCTCCAAGCCCAACAGCTCGGATCCCAAGTGCTGTCCCCCCTTCCCGAAGCGGGTCTCTGCTCTCCCCACGGGGCCAGTCCCCATCTTGTTTGCATGGACCCGCGCAGGGTGTGCAGCGGGCAGCAGGCCTCCCCGCTGCCTGCGTCCTCACACAAAATAGCCCCTTTCCCGCTGTGCCTGCAATCAGTGGCCATTTTTTGTTTTGCCCTGAAGTTTATTACCATTTAAATAGCCTCCCAGCCTCCTGGGGGGTTTCTGCCTCTTCTGCTTCACAGCCCGGGAAATTAATTCCAGTAGGATCTTGGCCCTGCAGGAAAACTGTTCTGGTTTAACCAAACCAGCTTAGGAAATGCTTTAGTTAAACACACGCAAAACCTTTTGTCAGCCTTTAGTTCTGACTTTTTGCAGACTTGACTTGGGGTATAATACGCTTAGACAGGGAAGTGTTTATTCACAATCAAAATTACAGCACCAAACTCTGCTGTCTGGGGCAATGTTTTCTGACTACTGTGGGCAAATTCCAGATTTACCTCAGTGTGTGATTTTAGGCCTTGAAGATGCAAGGGCCAGACTGCAAACGCCTTTAATCAGGAAGCAATTAATTGCACAAATTTCCTCCTTGCAGCCTGTGTAGCACTCATCCAGGTAATACTCCCTGGGAGGCAATGGCTCATGCCTGCACACTACTTTTATTACTGTATATCTCTGCTAATTAGTTCCGGTCGGATGGGAGGCCAGATTGCTACAGGGGGTTCAGATAAAAGGTACAACTAGTTAAGAGAATCTAAAGATAGCTTTAAGAAGAAGAAGAAGGAAAAAAAAAAAAAAAAAAAAAAAGAAATAAAAAAAAAAAACAGCTTTGTTTTCCTACTTAACTCTTTTTTATAGTATTATATCTGACGAAAGCTCCCAGCACAGCTCATACTTTTGCTGGAAGTCAGGACAGGGTTTGTGAAGGTTGTTCCCATGTGTCAGTGTCGATCATGCTCAACTTCTTTTCCAGAGCACCCTGGTGCTTGCCCAAAACCGATCCCGAGTAGGAAACACCTTATTTGTCTCTTTTGCAATTGATCTTCCATGCAAATTGATCCCAGTCCTGGCTCTCCCTCAAAAAAAAGATGCTCAGCTTCGATATGAGCGTGGTGCATATGCACCAGTAAAGGGATGGCTGGAGGAGGTGGAGCCCCTCGCTGACAGTCCCTGGGACAGCACGTATGCCATGTCCCACCAAACGTGATGGAGGGGATTTGGTTGCCCTTCTGCCCTGCACTCGGGTCAGGGACACTTCCAGCCCTGCTAGCACTGACGCCAACCTTGCTCACTGTTTCAAACGCAAGCCCCACATCCTTCCTGTCCTGCATGCTGGCTATAAACAGCAAACTCACTCGTTATGCTATTATTATAATTTACTAGCAGAAACCTTCCTCTCTGTACGCCAAACACACAGCTCTTCATGCCTGACTATTATAATTGTATTTCCAATGTTATAAATAACACATTAGCCTGGTTTATGTGTTCATGCAAGTCAAGCTATAAACTGGCAGATGAGGGAAATTAACTGTCTCCAGAATTCACATTCCTGTCACTTATTCAATTATTTGATCAACATAATTGCTCAGAGCAAGAGCTAATTGGAAAATGACATGCATTTACCCTCTGTAGAGGAGGAGAGGCTTATCGGGTATTTTACTGCAGGCAGTTTCATTACTTCCAATATTCTGGAAGAAACAAGGTTTATAATAGAGCCAGGCCCAAGCACACAAAGCTTGTTTGCTAGCCAGACACTTTCTCATCCTTAAAATAGGCCCAGTATTTTGTGGTGCAAGGGTTTGAACACGTCTATACTTCAAGTACCTTGGCACATAGGTGTGGGAGCTATAAGCCAAGTTTGCCTCCAGGATCCTACAGCACTAGATGTGTCCCTGCTTCTGTACTTCTGTATTCATGCTGGTGCTGCACCTATACGTGCCTGGTTCTGTCCAAGGCCAGATCCCATTCCTGAGAGCTGATACGGATGGGAGAGTATTGGTCAGCTGAAGTAAAAGAGTCTGCCAATTGTAGGAATGGCATACGGTGATTATTTGTTGTTGTTACTGTAGTGGAAAGGACTGTAATTCCCCACCTTGTCAGCTCAAATCCTGCATCAAGACCACAGATTGAAACAGTGTTACCTTTGGAATGATGTTTTTATTCCTCACTACACATGCACAGACACTTTACTATTAAATGAAATGCAATCTAAGAAGCTGGTGCCAGAGCACAGGGTGGGGATGGAAGGGACCAGGAGTCAGGAGACTCAAACCCTAAATCAGTCCCTGTTTCCATTATTAGCTCTAGCATTGTTTGGGGTTGGAACATTTGATTTGTTTAAGCAACAGACGAGCAAGCACTTTTCCAGGCTGAGCAGAGGGGGAGGAAGCCCATCTATCAATGCCAACAGTTTGCAACCTATTGTCTGCAGGCCCTGAGGGGACCTCCGGGTTATCTGTAGGGGAAAGGGAGCTAAGAAAATCAACCCTGTTGTCAGTTGCCTTAAATTCATGACAGATGGTCTGCACGTCCAGTGGAAAATATCAGGCAAATTAAAACTGGATAAAAACTAAAGATCTGTGGAACAATATATATATATTTGTCAGTTTGATGCCTGAACAGTCTGCCAGCGCAGGCAGGACTGCAGGGGCAGCTTCCCCACCTCTGCCCTGCCCTGGGATGGGCACTGCCATGCTTTCCTCCTGCTCTTTGCTAGCAGTTCAAGCGCCAGTTTTTGGGTACATGAAGAGCCCTCAGAAGTGGTTCACAGAGTGACATGAAGGCTTTGAGACACGCTGTCCTGGATCTCATCCCCTGAGCATCAGCTGTGCTGCTAGCACTGCATAAGTGGCACAGAACAGTCCTGGGAAACAAGCTGTACTGCATGCAGTGTCCTAGAGCTTGGTGCTGCCTATATTTGATGAAAACTAATTAACTACGTGAGTAATTTTTTAGTTCATCTGAGAGGAGATAAAGAAATGCATGCAGCACAGCCTGTTTGTACTTACAGCAGGACATTTCTGATAATAGTGGAAAAGCGGTGTTCCTTTTTATTATTATTATTATATTGAAAGAGAATGCGAAAGTAGAAAATAAGAGCCTAAAAAAGGCCACCATGGGTAGCTAGGGCGTGTGCAGTGCCTGTGCAAGTGTCCCACCGGTCCCTGGGGAAAGGAAAGCTGGAGCCATCGAACTACCTGTAAGCACAGGTTTGTTGTGCTGCTCTACGCGGATGCTCTGCGGTTTTGAAAATTCCTGCTCACAGCTCAGGTTCACACACAGCCACGGTGAGCTAAAAATGAGGCTGATGCCAGGGTTTTGTATCCTGCGAGTGACTCTGGCTAGCGGACAAATAGCCCCTGAATGTGCTACTGTGACCTCCAAGCTGTGACTAATGGGATAAATCAGTAACCTGATGGCACCGCAGGACATCTTGCATAGAAAATGCAGGGCCCTTTGCCGCCAACACCAGGCACAAAGGGAAAAAATAAAGAAAGAAAAACCGCAACGATCCTTCAGGATCTTGTAAAATCGGGGGTGGGCACCCTGCTACGGCTAGAGCAGGTAGAAGGGGGGGAGTCCCCACGGCTGCGGGACCCCGGCCCCGAAGCACCGCGGCGGCACCGACAGCAGGGGGCGGCCGCCGCCGCCGCAACCCGCATCCTGCAGCCCCGCAGCCCCACATCCCTGCATCCTGCATCCCGACATCCCGGCATCGCGACACCCCTGCATCCTGCACCCTGCAGCCCCCCAGCCTGGAAGAATTGTGTGCATCCCTACGGCTCAGCATCCCTACGGCTCAGCATCCCAGCAGCTTGCAGCCCAAATTTATCCACGTCCCAGCCCAGGGCATGGGGCAGGCGCTGCTGGCACAGTGCTGCTGCTGCTCAGGGGTCCGGGTTTTATGGTGGTGTCTGCCCTGACAGGCAAGGACAACTCTGTGACCACCGAGGTGGTTGGAGTTATACTGGGGCTTCTTGCCTGAGGCCCTGTTATAAACCGTACTGGCAGAGGTGTTATTTCCTTGCTGGGAGCTGGAAAAATCTTTCTAGTGTGGGCTTGGTGCAGCCTGAGGAGACAGCTCTACAAATGTGCATGATGCAGCAGGAGTTACTGGTGTGCTCCCGGTCCCATCGCTGCACAGGGCTGAGACAGGGTGGGTCAACAGCAGCTGCCTCTGCACCTTTTTGGTGCTGCAGCCTGGTACTTCACTGTGAGCTTTGTCCCTGTCAGGAACTGTCCCTCCCTATGCATGGTAACAGATTTTTCTGCAGGATTTTAGCACTAGAAATGACCACGGGAAAGCTGGTGCTTTTGTTACAGCGGGACATTCTTCTTGCCGACTGTGAATTGACTTGATTGCATTTCCGCAACCGGAAAATTCAATAAACACAGGCAGAAAAAAATGTTTGTCCCTCCAGTTTTTGGCCTGTTGCTATCCACTTTCTTGTCCTGCTGAGCCTCGTGCTGGCAACTGCTTGCAGGAGGCCGGTGGGGTGCTCGGTCTGACAGATCCCCTCCTGCCTGGCTCACAGCAGAGCCTTGCTGCACACCTGAAGCCATGGCACAGGTGTGCTGCTCCACTGCAAATATATTCCCAGTGCTCCTGTGGACTGCCTTAGCTGGAACTTCATCCGTTTTTCTACTCAGGCACAACTCTCTGCTTATTATTTGCTGTGGACAGTAGGTACTTGAAATGGAAAAAAAAAATCAAGTCACAAAACGGAACAGAAAATCAAACCATGGAAAATATTTGCAGGCAAATAACAAAAATGCAGTTTGAGTCAATTGAAACATTTCATTTCAATAATTTCAAGCTTTTGTTGTTGTTGTTGTTCACTTGAAAGTAAAATTATTTAAATGATAGAAGGCATTTGAATAAAGCAAACACTATTATATATGCCAACAACATAAAAACATGATGCTTTGACATTCATAATTTTTTCTTCATTGCTTTGAGAAATTTAGCAGGCATGTTTTCTTCTGCAACTCTCACAAGAAAAACAATAGTTTTAAGGAATCAGTAATCCTCAATTAAAAAAAATATTTTGCTGAGAATGCTTATCCAGAAAAAGCTGGAAGCACTTAGCATTTAAAGTCTATCAGGAAGCTTTTAGTTCCAGATCGTGTTATACTTCCACTGGCATGACAGAGGTGCTTACAAATTAAGTTCAAAGATGCAGCAGTGGTGGAACTAAACGCATATTTCCTGATGCCTGTGCCTATCAGCACAGGGGTGTTTAGACTGATATTTCCAAATACAAGCTTAATTCTTTCTCATACCAAAGGGAGCAATCAAAACCCCAGTGATTCCCAAAGAGAAATCAGAGCCAGTATACTGGAGGCTTTCTCCCATCTCACTTCTGCCTGTGTTGTGTGCGGAAGAAAGATGCTTGTTGTGGATACAGCCCAGTCCCTGCCCTCCTTCAGTGAGTCAGAGTCAGCTTCTTAGGTTTTACAGATCTTAAGTCAGAATGGAAGGATGGTCTTGTGGCTTAGTATGAGGACTGTGAGTCAGAAGAGTTTATTTATAGGGAAAAAAAATTGCTCCTTCCATTTATTAGTAGATCTCTCTTACCGTCCTAAACAAGTTGCCACTAGAAAATTTAAGTTGTCAGCATTTTAAAGCTGGAGAGGGCAAGAAAAACAACCAAACAAAAAGAAGTCCAACTGACATTTGATCATTTCTGCAGCAACATTACATTCATAACCAGTTGTACGATATAAAAAAATAAAACACCAAGGTAAATACCAGCAAAATCCTGATTTGGGTTTCAGGCCAACCCAACTCCTGCTGATTTAACGGGGAATGTTGATTAAAGACCTCAAGCTGTGACCCACAACAATTCAGCCAGGTTACTCCTGCCACTTAGGAAGGCTTGAGTTAAATTGGAAAGTGGGATACAGCCCCAGTGAGTTTATCAGCTCTGAGCAGTATGTTTGTAGGCAGATAACCTGCAAGTACCTCCCTGCTTAGCCTCAGACTCATACAGGGGATTCAATAGGTCATGTGTGTGCTGGTGGGAGATATTAAAGTCATTCAGCAAAAAATGAAAAAAAAAACACAACCCAGCGTTGGAACAATTCTTTGGAAATCAGTCATTCATTACATGCAGTTAATGATCAGTTCGAGGGTTAACAGCCAAACATGAAGTTAAGGATGATTAAAGCTTAAAACAAATTAACTGTTGGGTGACTGCAGCCGAGACAATATTCTGTTAATTTTTGATGGTTTTTCTGGATAGCCTCCCATGGAGGCTGAAGAGGGATATTTTAACTTGTCAAGGCAATAGCACCATAGCAACAAATCCTCAAGAAGCCTGTCAATTTGGTGCACAAAATCTGTTTTGCATAACACAGCTTTGATCTTTAAGTGTATTTAGCACTGCCTTTTTTTTTTTCTTTTTTTTTTTTAATGAGTGTGGTGAAGAGGTAAAATAGGTTCCTTGTACAAGTAGGAAAACTCATTACTGTCCTTTAATTTTTGAAGGACAAGCTAGGAAGAAGCATACCTCTTTTAATGTGGAGGTCCGGTCAGGGGAAATAGGCCTTGAGCATGAGGTCATTTACCCTTGGGTTAACAGTGAAGCAAGCCGCATGAGGGTTTGCAGAATCCAGCCCTTATTTTATTAAAACAAAACAAAACATATTTTTATTTGTTCATTTTCAATTCCTGTTTCCCCAGGTGGGTTCCCAGGAGGACACCTTGTCCTCTTGTTTTCAAGCTGTGCTTCAGGGGCACGCTGGTGATTTTCATGGGGAGAAGTAGTCAGGGAAGTGGCTGGAGAAAATGCAGGTCACGCAGGCACACCTACTTCCATGCAAACAAATACCACAGTGAGGGAGCAGGAGTACTGAAATGTGTTGTAGGCTCATCCAGTTTCCTTTCTGGTGTCTCCAAAAATTGCCATGGTGCCATTGCACTTGATGGGCCTTGGATTGTTTTCCAAAAGTGTAGTTGGAAGAGAAACTGTCAGGAAACACCAGCACATCTGCACTGCCTAGAAATACAAGCAGCTGTACCTAACCATCCCTGACAGCCCCATGCCTCTCACCTTGGTGGAGATGCCATGGCCCCAGTAGGAAACTGCAAAGTGCAGCTGTCCTTCCCACTAGGCAGTTTCTCCTGACATCTGTATTGAGCCTCCCTTGCTGCAATTTAAGCTCATTATTTCTTGCCTTATTTGCCTCCATATGCTGTGGAGAATGGATTATCTTCCTTCTCTTCAGCTTGCCAAATCCAAATTGTATTCAGCCCCCTGTTGCTCACACAGCCCCCGGGAGGGGCAACCCATCCTTCCTTCCTTCCCTGTGCTGCCTGAAAGTGAGTCACTGACAGCCAGTCTGCCCCGAGCAGCCCAGAACATCACCCTCCACATCTGTCCTTCCCTGCTGCATATCTTTTATTCAGTGCTGTCTTTCCGTCCTTAACCACTTGCTGGAGTTGTTTCTAGCTTTGAGTCCTTCTCAAGCTCTCAGCCCTATCCCTTAGACCTATCTCATGGGATCGGCCAAAGCACATTCCTCTTTGCATTGCACCCACTTTGCTCTTTTGCTTCCCTTCAGACTGCTGGGGGTGCAGGCTTCACAAAAGCCAGCTCCCAGAGCTGCAGACTTCCACCATGCACATGTAAACATGCACCAGCTCCACATTAACTGGGAAATAAGATAACCCAAAGCACGAAAGGAAAAAGAGCTCTGTGAATAGTCAGTACCTGGAGCTAAACAGAGATATTTTATCCTTCATGTTTTTGTGGGGATTTGGTTTGTAGAGTTGTTTTCTTTTTTCTTTCTTTCTTCTTCTTTTCTTTTTTGTTAATAGTTGCTCTGGACATTTTTGTTTTATCAGATGGAGAATGACACTTAAGACCTAACTAATTTGTCCCTCTTGTCAATGGCTCTTTGTTTTCTTTTAGTTTTCTTTTCCTTATTTTTTTCCCCAAACCTATAATCATTTCTTTGTTCCCTCTGGCAAGCTGGCTACTAGGATCATTATATTCTTGCAAGGCAGCCTGCCTTAGACCTGGTCACCCCATTATTTGTGGCAGCAGCAGCAGCCAGGCTGGCAGCAAGGCACACAGCCTGGGCTATCCGCATGAGGCCCTGCAGAGAAAACAGCCATGCTCTGCAAATTCAACCCCCAAAAAGCAGCAGGAAGATGCCAAGGACAGGCTGGGCAGGCTGGGGGGAGCAAGGAGATGACCCTGGTCAGGAAAAGGAGGCGGCAGCCAGAGCTCAGCAGCTCTGCGTGGAACAATTTCACAGGGGGTGGCAAGGGAGGCCTGCGTGGCTGCGAGGCCCCAGTGGCAGAGATGTGCTAATTAACAACGCAGAGCAGCCCTGCCTGTGCTGCTAAATGTCTGGCATGGTCCCTGGGGGAGTTTGTCCCAGAGCAAAGCAGTGCTCATGAAGCCAGCACCTGGGCACGTTTTGGGAGCTGGGGTGGCACAGGATGGTTCACAGTGGTTTGGGTGCAGCTCCTGCTCTGTGGGGACGAGAGCTCGTCCCTGTGGGGGTGGCAGGTCATATGGAGGGATTCGGGGGCAGAAAACCTTCCCTGGGCTGTCTGGCATGATGATCAGCCTTTTAGCTGCTGGTTCATCATCCGCCTCTGCTCTTGTATCATGCTCATCACCATGGGGTCAGGGACAGTGAGTACGGAACATCTGCGTTCATACATTGAGGCTTGAGCCAAGAGTTTCATGTGAAAATGCACCCTTTTATCTACAACCCTATTTTGAGATTTTCATAAGCAATACCATTATTTTGCTAACTGAAAAGTCACAATGGGACCTTTTTCCAGAGCTCCTTAGCATTGCCCAGGGCAAGCTCCTAGGCACGTTTGGAAGAGCCCCCTGCGCACCTCGGGTGTGGGTTTGCCGCTGCCTTGCCCCAAGCAGCGCAGCTGCAGAGAGCTGGTGGCTGGATTAGGGCTGAGCCCACCCTGGGCTATAACCCAGGGGTAAGGGCTGGGCCATATGGATGCAGGCTGTAAGCCTTCAGCTGCGTTTACACCAGCCTTTTGTTCTCCCCGTCTCACCTCTGGCTGACACCTGCACGCCTCCTACGTGGAGGCAATATCCGCGCCTTGCAGCCAGGGCCCACTGCGCACACAGGGTGGGGAGGCAAAATTGGATCCCACCGAGGAGGTGAAACCTGCTTGTGGCCTTTCCCTAATTGCTGTTATCCTTGCTGAGTCTTCTCCTTGCTCGGCACCGCCTCTGGTAGCAAAGATGTTTTTCAGCCATTATCAAAACAGTTTAAAAGCAGAAAGGAAACTTGGCAAAATGAAAATTACTGACAACAACAACAACAAAAAATCCTCCCAAGAAATCTGGGCCTCATCCACTCTTCTGTTAATTAGCCTTAATGAAAACAGTAAAGCCAGAAAGCAAAGCAAAAGTCAATGGAGGTAATTGGGACAGGCTGCTGGAAAAGCAGGAGCTCTGGGAAATGGGGAGATGGCTGCAGCATCACCTTGCAGACAGCCCCAGATTCCTGGGTTCTGCCTCTCCCCGAGTCCTATTTCACACCAGATCAGACCAGGTGGGGTAATTATCGCAGCTGTGTTTTGTGCTGTTTAATAGGTTGCTCTTCCTCAGCTGCTTTTGGGACGTGGCAGTCCTGGCAGGGAGTGTTCCTGCAGGCACGATGGGGTTAAACTCACCCAAGGAAGCAAACAGCCTTGTGGAAGAACTTGCTCAGTGCTTCTGCCTGTTCATTTTCATTGAAAAATTTCTGAGGACAACAGTAGCATTTTATAAATCACAAGTCCAGATAAAAAGGCTTTGGGACTTCTTCCTCCTCCTCTCTACTAAATACTTTGCTGCCTCTTTTGCGTTGCCATTCCTATTGACGTAAGCTAAAGATAAGAAACGTTTGCCCATGGTGCCTCGCTCAGCTTTCCATGTGTGGCTTCTGTGCTGATTTGCCCTGTGTCTCTGCTGAGGTTTCAACCCACTTTCAACCCAAAGCATCGGGGTCCTTGCCTGGCTTATCATACCGACACAGCTGGCAACCTATTAATCTCCCACTCCCAGTGCCTTCACTGCAGTGGGAAAACTCCAGTGTGTTAGCGGTTTGCATTTATAGCTAACAGAATCGGGCACTCAGAGCTCCCCTCCTTCACTCTTAGAGCAGGGGAGCTGCAGCCTTTCTGTCCCTCTTGCTCTGATACTCTCTTTCAAAGGCATGGAGAGCCTTAAAGCTGAAGGAGAAGTGGCCTTGCATTGTAGTGGCCTACTGGTAGCACCGTCCTGGCAACCCTTTTGAAGCCCAGCTGAATGCTGAGGCATGGGGAGGTCTGTTGGCTCTGCACAGACTGAATCCTGCCTGCCCTTTACTTTCCTGTCTTAGTTTTGCCATGCAGCACAGAGGAGCCGTGGCTCTCTTCTCCTCTGCTCAGCTGTGGAAGCTGTCCCGCAGTGCACCTCTGGGCTGTAAGTAGGGCAGCGATCAGGGAAGCACAGTCTGCTCACTTTCAATAAAACTGACGCTTGTGCTGGATTGTTCCGAGTCTTTTAATCCCCACCAACAAGATCCTAGCAACTGCTTTCGGGAAAGATCATTAAAAGTGGAAAGGGAGAGGTTTTTCAGCAGTTGGCATGGGATTCGTCCAAGTCTGACACTGAGAGGAAGCAGCCAGCTCCAAAGGAGATAGCACAAGGAGCAACCATTGTTTTTCAGACTTAGTAAAGTCTGAAAAATTAAAGTAGAAAAAGTAAAGTAGAAGGAACCAACTAAAAATGCCTGGGCCAAATCACCCGTGCAGGCATGGCCACACGGCCCTGCTGGCTGGGGCAAGCTTCATGTGGGAGGGTGGGCGCAGAGGTGAGAGCAGGAGCATCCCTCAGAGCGCAGGGGTCTCTGTGCCCCCTCACCTCCCAGCACTGGTGGCAGAGGTCAAGCCAGCTAGGAAGCTGGTGTCACCCCCTGTGAGATGTGGGCACCCGCAAGGACGTGTATGGCCCACCCAAATTTGCCCTCAGAGGTACCCCATGGTGGTGAGGAGGGGAAGAGCTCTCCAGGGGGCACTGATCTCTGTTCACACTGGCTGGTGACTATTTCAGCCTCACCCAGGCATATTTTATAAGCACCCTAAGATGGCAGTCAGCATTATATTATTATTATTAGGGAACAGGAGCATGGTGGGCTAGGAGCTGTTTTGGGAGTCCACATAGGGAACTAGTAAGGTTGTGGCAGCTAAAAAAAAAATGCTAGTAAAGGGCTTCACATACAGACCCATGGGCAGTGTGGCAAAAAGCATCTGTGCTGCAGATACAGTGCCTGCTTTCAGTGCTAGCTGCTCTGCCACAGCTTCTCAGGGATGTGTGTCCAACCTGGGTGTCATTTCCCCCTCAGCTCTCTCCTCTGCCACTCTCGCCATCCCCAGCGATGTGCAGCACACTGCCAAAGTATGCTTTCTTCTCTGCTTCTCTCATCTGAGCTGTCTGGCTTGGTGCTGGGATTTACCTCCCTCTCTCCAGATTGTCTGCAACCTGGGGCTCCCGGGGCAGAAATAGCACGGCGTGTTATAAGTCCTCATGAGTCAAAGCAAAGCAAAATGTCACAGGGCAGTCAGAAGCAAGGCAGGCTCAGTTCCTGCATTCAGATGTGTGGCAAAAGTGAAATCTTACGTTATTTTCTTACCAGGACATTTCTCTGCCACTGCCAAGATCTTACCCAGCCTGTCCCCATCAGTGCCCAGATGCCCAGGGGCCACTGCTCTGTCCCTGCTCAGCCCATGGCCAGCATGCCCAGAGGGGTGTGGGACAGCCCTGGGGTGACGAGGGGCTTCAGGACAAGCAAACTAAAGGGTGACCATCACACCACATACAGGACATGGAGCACCTTCTCTCAGCAGTGGTCCGAGATGGGCTGGAAAGGACGTCAAAAGTGAGATAAAGGGATCACCTCCCACGGCGATGCCCCTGCAGAGGCACTGCAGATAGGAGGCTAGGGTTAATTTGTTTTCTGAATTAATTAGGAATTTGGGAGGCTCGAAGCAATTGTGCTTTGTTTTGTTTTGTATTATTTTGTTTTCAGGTTTATCTCAACAAGCCTTTTTGCCTTTGAGCTTGCGTTAGCGTCTCCTCAGTCAGAGTTTAGCTTGAGGGGTGGGGAGAGATTATTGTGTTAATAATGTCTGCTGCTTACTGATCCCTTTCCCCAGGTAGTGAAAACTTGCCTGAGATCGATATCTTGGGTGATGAAAATGTTCTTTAAAAAAGCCCTGGCAAAAAAAATAATAATAATAAAAAAAAATATATATATATTTACAGTTTTTAATTACAAATGAAATACATAATGAAAACAGTAACATCTTGTACTTCCCTAGCCCTATTCGCTCCTAGTTTTCAAAAGGCAGCCTCAAAAGCACTTCTCTGGAGTCAGAGCAGGTCAGACCCGTCCTTTATACAAGCTCCTTTTTCTTTCCCAGCTGGTTGCCCTCTCTTTGCTCCCTCGTGCTTCCCCTTTCTCTCCTTCCCATCTCCCCAGCCACCGGCCAAGTCAGCAACGTCACCACGATCCCACTCTTTGGAAAAAGAAGGGGTGCGTTGCAGATGGCTTTTTTCCAGGTTGCTCCTCTCACAAAGAACAGGATCTCGGTGACGGCCCCGCCGAGCAGGCTGTACCCTTCCCTTGCACAAGCAGCAGTGCATCACGTCATGCTCGGAGCGCGCCGCCTCACTCCCGCGCCTCTCTCCGTGTCAGGCTTTTCAAGTTTCTACAGAAAAAAAAAAGAAAAAAAAAAAGCAAGCTTTCATTCTACAAGGCCAGCACCCAGTTTGTATTTTATGTATCGCAGGGAAAATGATAAGCCGGGATATAACAATGACCTACTTCACGTCTTGATAACATAATTTCCTCTGTCTGTCATTTTTCTCGAAGAATAATATTTGACTAACACGAGCACGGAAGATAGGGCAGGAGCTTTTCTGTGAACTGATAATGGACCAGATTCAGCCCCGAGACAGACAGCGGCCCCCCTGTTGACCTACGTGGAGCTAAGCCTGTTTATCCCGCGGCTCAGAGCTCGGAAAACAACCGCGTTAAAACCTGCGAGATGTGCGCGTGCGATAGGGCCGTGGCCGAAGGCTTCGGCGACAGCGGCTATCGGCGGCAGCATCCCTTCGGGACCAGCCCTCAGCCCACCGCCAGCACCGGGGTCTGCTCCGACCCGCTGCACCCCCCTGCCAAACAATGGGTTAGATCATCCTCGTGCACAAAAGCCTTCTGTGCTCCGTAGGGCACATTACGGTATGGCACAACCATGCAGCTCCGAGCCCGCTCCCGCCCCCCGGCCCCGAAACAAAGCGGACAGTTGTAGTCATCTCCCACCTACGGGAGTCCTCCTCGTCTTCGCGCATCTTTGCGCTGAACGAGGGCTCGTTGCAGGGCTGATGCAGGGTGGGGACGTGCTGCTTGCTGCTGCAGGTAAGGGGTGGTAAGGTAAGGGAGGCTCAGCCAGCCTCGTGCCCGCAGCTGGGGTGTGTTTGATGCCAGTGTTGGAGGTGGCAGCGCGTCTGCTCACCACCGGCTGGCACATCAGGCAGGACGGACAGAAACCTGTCGTGGCTTCAGCGTGCCCGGACACACTGGTGGCTGAAGCTGGGATATTTGCTGTATGCCGGCTTCCAGCACCAGTGCATTAGGAAGGCACATGGAACATCGCCTTTGTTAGCCTGGCCTCGCCTCGTGCAGCACCGTGCCCAAGCCGACGCTCAGACCCACAAAAACCAAACCGGACTGAGCGGGGCCCCCGGGCTGCAAACGGGGGCTCAGCCCAGCCCCGCGACCACCACCATGCCCTGCCCGCTCGGTGCTGCCAGCAGCACACCCCAGCCGGGGCGTTACGGGGACACGGTGCCCGCAGCACCCGCGGCCCCTCCCGCCACACGTGCCCCGCGCAGCCCCCGCCCCTCGACCCCCTCCCCACGGCAAGAGGAGCTGGGCGGAGCCTCCCCACCGCGCCCCCCGCGCCTTAACCAATAGCAGCGCGCGGCGGGCGCGGGCTGACCAATGAGCGCGCGGCGGCGGCGAGCCGGGCAGGTTGCGCGGCAGCGCCCCCTAGGGCTCCGCGCAGCGCCGCGCTGTGCCGCGCCGGGCGGTGCCGGTGGCGGCGGCCCCTCCCCGCCCCGGCCATGTCACGCGGCGCCGCGGGGCCGCCGGCCGCGACTCGGTAGCGCGGGGCGAGGCGGGCGCAGCGCAGCCGGGCTCGCTGCTCCCTCCCTGCTCCGGGGCTGGCTTCGCGGCGGCAGCGCCGCTCCTGCCGCCCCGCCGGGGCTGCGCACCGCCTGCCCGTCGCCGCCTCGTCCTTCTCTTCGTCCTCGTCCTCGTCCCGCCGCTCCCCCGGTGGCGGGGCCGGGCCGGCCGCCCCCCGGATGCCGCCGCAGCAGGAGGGCGATGCGGGCTACATCGGCAAGCCGGTGGCACAAGCAGGCTGCGAGGTGCCGCCGGTGCCCCCCCGCAGGGTGCGCAGCGGCCGGGCGGCGGCGGCGCTGGGGGCGGCGCTGGGCGGCCGCTGCCGGGGGGCGGCGGGGAGCGGGGCCGGCGGCGGGGCCGGGGGCGGCGGCGGCGGAGCCGGGGCCGGGGGCGGCAGCGAGCCGAGGCGCAGCATCAAGTGCGTGCTGGTGGGGGACGGCGCCGTGGGCAAGACCAGCCTGGTGGTGAGCTACACCACCAACGGGTACCCCACCGAGTACATCCCCACCGCCTTCGACAACTTCTCCGGTAAGGACATGGGGCGCCGGGGGGGGTTTGGGAGCCGGGAGGAAAGTTGGAGCCTGCCCCGGGGTTGTGTCCCTGCCAACCTGTGAGGCTTCGCTGCTTCTTCTGCCCCGCAGCCGCTCCGTTTTGGGGGTTGGGGGCGTCCCGAGGACAGATAAGGGGGTAAGGAGCTCAGTCCCGGGCAGCGGGGTCCTTCCCCTCTCTTATTTTTTTTCTTTATTAATGGAAAATTGGACTCACCACGGAGTTGGACTCACCACGCTTTCCCCTCTCCTCTCTCCCCCAAGCTGTTGTGTCTGTGGACGGCAAGCCGGTGAGACTGCAGCTCTGCGACACGGCCGGCCAGGTCAGTGCAGCCGCCTCCTCGGGGCAGGTGGCAGCGGGAGGGGACGGCCGGGGAGTCCTGCCAGGGGCTTGGTGGCTTTGAGCACCCCGTGAAGCCGCTGCCCTTCTCCCTCGTTCCCTGCCCGCTGCTTTGCCTGGGGTCTGCTGCGGGGTGGGGGACACGAGTGCTGCGACTCCGCACCGGGACGGGGCACGGCTGCTGCTCTGCTTTGCCTGGCAGGAGAGCTGAAAGCTCTGGGGTTTCAGGGCTGTCAGCCTCTGAATAGGCTGAAAACCTCAAGGTTTTCTCCTCGAGAGGTTGTCACTGGGTTTGTTGTTAGCCAAATAGCTACGGATTTTAAAACGAAGGTGTTTGGGACAAAGCGTTCACCGCTGTAGGTGTGCGCAGACGGACACTGCACTTTTAAAGGGACAGAAGCTTAAGGGAGAAAAAAATCCTATTTGGTGTTATCTGTACAGACTTCACATTTTCCGTTTCCCCCCCGTAAGACGTGCTGCTGCCCCTAACCTGACTAACTCCTGCGGGGCTGAGGGTGGCTAGTGCCTCTCAGCTCCTAGTTTGCCTGCTAGGAGAACCCATTTCTTGTATTTCTGCACCCCGCTGGCTCGTAACACCCTAAGCCGTGTGCAGCACAGCTTGGGAGGGGCTGAGCCTGGACAGCTAAAAATGTTTTGCTACCGATCTCGCATTTGAAGGTGATGGGAGCTGGGTTCATGAACAGCTTTGTGGGTCCGGGTCTGTGCCTTCACCGAAACCCCATGGAGAAATCTCGGTGGCCTTAATGTACAATCCTATTTATATGGGTTTTAACTGGGTGCCCCGCTTAGAAAAGGAGCCTGAAGGGCTGCACAGCCCTAGCAGCGCTGTGGGACTGTTTGATCTGCCCTGCACACCGCAGTTAAAAGCCTGCGAGCAGCCTTCTGCAGGTGATGATACGAAGTGAGATAACAGAAGCGAGCAATGACGTGGTGGCTGGGTGTGCTCACCGCGGGAATGAGGCAGCTGAAGGCACGGTGGTGGCAGGGTGACAGCCCCTGGGAGGGCAGTGCCCAGGGCAGGGCAGCCCCTGGTGGCAGGAGGGAGCGGCAGGGCTGGTGGCCTCTTGCCTTTGCTGCCCTAAGCGGTTGAGGTGTTTGCTCTGTCCCAGAGTAGCCGGAACAGGGGAGTTGCCCCCTTAGAAATGGGGTTACTACAGCAATCGAAGTTGTCTTGAATAAAACGTACCTGGCTGGCTGCTTTGCAAGACCGTGCTCCAGTGAGATTGGTGCTGAAATCTGCACCTGAAAAATTGTAGATATTTCGGTGTCAGCAGCCTAAAAAGGTGTAGAGTCCCTGCAGTTTGTGCACTACCATCGAAACCGTAGGAGTGCACTTGGAATATAAAGGGTATTATTTCATCTGGGTTAGAAGCCCTTAAGATCTGGGTTTGGCTTTCCAGCCTATTGAATCGAGCCTCGTTGAGGTTTCTCATGTTGTGAGGAGAGGCAATTCCGTGGCGAGGTGCCTTTCCGCAAATGGTCCTGTCCTTCAGTGCTGCAGCTCACTAAACGCCGAGTTTCTCTCAAGCCAAATGGTGACAGCCTGGTTTCCTGTGAGGCTTAATCTGGGAATCAAGAGAGCTAATGAAGCTTGCTTTCTTGACTCGTGTTTTATAAATTGCTGTCTCTCCGAGAGTTACTGCTGGAAGAAATTCATTCGAGTGGAACGAGACTTCTGAGGCTTCCAGTGGGCTTTAAACTGCATATCCTGGGCCTTCAGAGGCTGTAGAGCAAAATTTCACATCTTGAAAATTAACATGTGATTCACAATTCAGCAGTAAAACGCCGGTACCAGAGAGATGTTTTCAGCTGTGTTTGTTCTTTGCGCTTTAAATTCAGAGCTTTTGAGAACACGGTCCATTTTAATTAAAATGTCACCGCCACTGAGGCAAATCCTACCTGTTCAGGCTGCTAGTGTTACCCTGCTTTTATCCTGCTGTCAGCATAAAGGCAGGCTGCGTGGAGTTAACCCTTGCTTGTTGCTGCATTCTTTGCTAGCTGCTGCCTGTGGCAGAGTCCTTTGTTACCTTTAGGCTTCCTTGTGGCTACCTCCTGAAGCTGAAAAAGGGCTTTGCTTTGCTGGAGTTTGCTCTGAAAGGAGGAGGGAAGGAGGGGAAAAAAAAAAAAAAGAACAGGTAGCACTGGGAGGCCTGTTTGCAGTTTGTTTGATGTGGCATGGTTGGGAGGGAAAGGTAAAGCTCTTATTCCATGCCATTGGCATGTTAAGCCTGCGCATTGTGATTCCCTATTGCTGCCATCAGATTTAAATCCCTGGGCACAAAGGCAGGGAAATTATTCCCATCTCCTGGAGGATGTTGTTAAGTAGGCACCGCGTTTAAAAATGTTTCCGGCTAGGAAATCTCAGCCAGGTGGGGAAACCAGCACCTTCCTTCCATGTGCCTGATAGCGGCAGGGTGTCCACACGCTGGCAGCAGTGCAGAGCCAGACCTCAGGCTTAGCACACATGGCTGCTGCTACTGATGCACCTTGTCCTGTGGCCTGGGTGCTAAGGTCTCTTAGGCTGCAGGAGGTGAGCCTCAGCTCCTCCAAGCATCAGCAGCAGGCTTGATGCTTCTCAGGGTATCCTCCAGCGCTGTTTCTGCCGGGTGCTAACACGATGTTGTTCTGTGCAGGATGAATTCGACAAGCTCAGGCCCCTGTGCTATACCAACACGGACATCTTCCTGCTGTGCTTCAGCGTCGTCAGCCCCTCGTCCTTCCAGAACGTGAGTGAGAAGTGGGTTCCCGAAATCCGGTGCCACTGCCCCAAGGCGCCCATCATCCTGGTGGGGACGCAGTCGGACCTGCGGGAGGACGTCAAAGTTCTCATCGAGCTGGACAAGTGCAAAGAGAAGCCCGTCTCGGAGGAGGCTGCGAAGCTCTGTGCCGAGGAAATAAAAGCCGCGTCCTACATCGAGTGCTCGGCTTTGACTCAGAAAAACCTCAAGGAGGTCTTTGATGCGGCCATCGTGGCTGGGATTCAGTACTCGGATACCCAGCAGCAACCAAAGAAATCCAAGTGTAGGACTCCAGACAAAATGAAAAACCTCTCCAAATCCTGGTGGAAAAAATACTGCTGTTTTGTATAGGAATCACGAGGACCCGAGTGCTGCTCTGAGGACATCAAATAGAGGCTATATTAGCTCAACTCTCATTCTGTGTCATCCCGGGTGTATAGTGTAGATCTGTATGTATGTGTATATGTTGCTACTGGGTATCTCGGTTGCCCTTGCGAGGGCAGCAGAAGGATTTGTAGTTAAATGATCGCTATGAACCAGGTCCGGCGTCGAGTTTCATGACTAAATAATCTTTCATTACGGAAGAAGCACACACCGTGTGTCTGTGAGGCTGGAAGGATTTGCCCGAAGGATCTGACTCGTGTCACCATCTGTACGTTACGGGGAGGAGCGAACCGGAGCCCTCTGCTGCAAGGGCTGTGCAGCAGAAATGTGTGAGTGACTGTGGAAGCGTGGAGCCCAGACGGTCGAAGGGAAAAATAACACTGTGCCTCCTAATGGATGTTTTCTAGCTTTAAAAACCCACTCCTCTCTTCTCCGTGTCTTCCCAAACCAACGCTCTTAGGGATCGCTTTAAAAAGGGTATGCAAGAGGTGTCATCTACACGCAAATGCCACGGCTGGAAAGGTCACGAATACACCTTCAGCGTGCTGCGAGGGAACCCGATACGTTACGGCACTGACATCTCATTTGTCACCTCCTGACTCGAAAGTCGTTCCTGTCCTTGTCCCCCTCTCCTTCCCAGGAAGTCAGGCGGGAGCATTACCGAGCCTCAGCCACCGCTCCGGGTAGTAGCGGGCTCCTGTATTTCTGCAGACATGGTGGCAGTTCATCTGTTTCAGCTGAAAGGAATGTAAATGCTGTTGTGTTGTGCTTTCATTTTTATTTTATTTTAAAGAGAAATAACAAATACCCGTGCAGCACCACCGCCAACTGCGTCTGTTTTCAAGTCTACAGCCAAGAATTTCCTAGTGCCCCTCCTTACCTTTAAGGCTGATAAACAAATAACAGATCAGGCAAATCGAGATGATAACAAACTGGAATCTAGAAACTGAGGCTGCTGTGTCCTCTTCACCATGCTGCTTTCAACCCAGTTAATGTTTCCCTTCTAAAGGCAACAGTTGCTTGTGGTTGAATCTTGTCCAAGCTCACCCTGGGGAAATTGGCTGAGGCCACCCTGGAAATTTAGCTGATAACGTTTTCCCACATCGGTCCAACAAGTTAAAGTGAAACTTGCCTAAAATGTAGCTGGGTGATCAACGTAATGGAGAACTGAGTATGATCTGCCCTCTTACTAGATCCGATTCCTACTAGACTAAGCCTAATTCCAGCTCCTGTGGGTTTGAGAGACTGGAGGAGTAACGTGACTCTCTGCAAGAATTGGTATTTTAACTTATTCTGCAGAGGACATTTAGTCTGTGCTGTCTGTCTGTCTTTTTATGGCCCTGGCTACTTTTTTTTTTCTTTCCTAGGTATTTCAAGATCAGATTATATTCTAGTTTTTTTTTTTTTTTCCTTTGGCCGTAGCCTTAAAGTGACCTTTTCATAGTCTTAAACTAAACTGCAGTTGCAGAAAGCTGGAACCTTTTTTCATTGTAAATGAATCAATGCCCGATATAAAGAGGAGCTGTGGAAGCCATCTGAATTGATAAAACTGACCACAGTTTACCTCCTGGCCCATTAAATAAAATGACACTATGTAAATGGATTCTGGGGTGTATTGGCATAAACTCCACAGACAGTATTTTTTTCCTGCACTACAGCAAAACGAGCGCAGAATGGATAACGTTCCATGGCTGAAAACTTGAAAATGGAATGGAAATCTTTACATAGGGCCTGATTCAATAAAAACGTGTTGGCTTCTGCACTGGAACAGCCTGCAAAAGCAGTTTCCATAGCACAGAAGCTGGATGCATTTAACTTTGTTGCATCTGGTTCGTAATGGTTTAATGTTTACTGGTCATGAAGTTAACATCTGAGCCTTTATATTTCTTATTCTAATGCATTGACAGGATTTCAGATACACAGTCATACCGTCATCCTGGAGAAAAATGCAAAGCCAGACTTCTCTTGGGTGCTTTACTTCTCTGTAAAATGGTCTCAGTTGATCAAAAATGTGGGGTTTGGAAGGAGACAGGCTAAAATCTGAACAACTCCCATTTGCAAAAATAACACAATCTCTTCTGCAAGGTCATACTGCTTTGTATCATGCCGTACTGGAAGCAGTAGGTTATATTTTATAAGCAGCCTGTTTCATAGTCTGGAGTAGCATTACTTTTAAATGTAGCCAGCTGTGACTGTTTCTGAAAATGTGATGTATATACAACTTGTTATAGCCCTTTACTAGGTGTATGTAAACTGAGGTCTAATAACTTTATGAATACTGCTCTACACGGGGCTACACAGGGTCTAGGTTTTAGAAATATTCCTTTTAAAATTGCCTGTGTTTTACAAGCGCGAGTGAGGGGGAGATGTCTCTATGTAGTCTATAATCTGATGTGCCTTATAAAAAAAAAAAAATCTGTCTTCTGTTTTCTACATGTAGGCTATATTCTGAAAGAAATATTTCATGTGAGAGTGATATAAATGAGGTATTTGGAAATAAATGCTCATCTGTGTATGCGTCTGCCTCTGGTGCCCACTGCGATGAGGCTGGGAGGGTGCGGGCGGGTTCCTTGCTCCTGGACCCCAAAACTTGGGGTGCGGAGCAGGAGGAGCAGCGTGATGTTTCCCACTCACATTGCTCCATGCACACCCTGGGGAGCTGGAGGGGGCATTTTGGAAGAGCCTGTTCCCTCTTCTTGGCACCAAGTATCCTCTCTGCCCCTATCCCACCAAGCAGCCGGGGCCCACCCCTGCCACATCCCCATGCCAAACCACCTTTGCAACCTGTGCCACATTGCTCTTCTGCTACGTGGGCTGCTGTCCTACCTGTCCCTGTGTCTGGACGAGGCTAAGCCAGCTCAGCTCATCCTTGCCGCCAGGGTAACGTTGTACATGTGCAGGCTGCTGTGATCAAAAGGCTGCTTTGGCTGCCTGGCTTGAGCTACTGGGTGAGGTGGCAGCTGTGGCTGATAAGAGCGCACTGAAGTAAGCCTGCTGTATGAGAGCTTTTCCAGAAATACCGAAATCACTGCCACTTTCTGATGGATGGAAGCTCCCAAGAGAGGATTTCGTGTTCTTCCTTATCAAATCAAAGTGCTGTAGAAAAAAAAAATGATTTGTTCTTGTATGGAAAAATAAATGGCACCTTTATCATTTTTTCCCATGTATTTTGTGGATTGGACATCTCTAAGGTATGACTGGGGGTTGCCTAGCTGGGACAGTGACAAATGGGTATTCAGACTCAGCTGGGGGAGAGGATCTCCAAAGAAATCTGACCGTGCTCTTACTTTGCTTTCTATTTTCTTCCTAGACACCAGTTACTGACCACAGAGAAGGGGGGATTGATGCTAGGCATATGCGTTATGCCTAAATGTTGGACCTTAAGCATGCAAGTGCCCCTACAACTGAGCCCTGGGAGGCAACCCATGTGCTTTCATCGGCTCCTGCCTTTAGTGTTGGTTGCCCTTTTATACAGCAGGGTGGGGAGAGCAAGGAAAACAGTTATTTAGGAGAGAGTAAGACATTACAAAGCTCGGAAGAACTGGCAAAGGGACTCCTGGGCAATGTGGAGTGAGAGAAACTGCTTTTACCTACTTCAGGCATAAGGAGATCAAAAAACCAATTAGACAAAACCCACGAGGAAGCGAACAGCCCCGGTGAGGACTGTTAGGTACAAAAATACAGCCTTTCTTTAGGAAGTCCCAAAGCTGGGGATAGCTGGAAGCTGGGAGGAAATATCACTGCACACTACAGGGAAAAATCACTCCGCGTTTGCTCAGTTCCTCCAGTCTTTCCCCAAGCATCTGTGCGGGTTAGGGACAGGATATGGGATGAGGTGGACTTTTGGCATCATCCAGCACTGTCGTCCTAATGTATTTAATGTTTTCACATTTGCTCTCGCAGGATGGGTTTTCAGCCAAGAGCAGGGCCCCGGGACCCAACAGGACCTTCTGAAGATTAAGCTCCCACCATTGCTGGCAGCTAGAGGGAAGATGTAATGTGGTTAGGGTTGGTCATTACCCATGTAGTACAGCCCTCTATGGTATAAACCGGGGAGCAAACACTTGTGTAATTCAATGAATTTTACCATCTGAGGCAGAGTATTCTTCAGGGCTGCTGATTTATTTCCCCACTCTGTTTTAACAGGAAGAATAAATCAGTGAGGTGTATGAAAAATGAAAGGCGTAAAGTTCCAGCTTGGCCGCTATGCTTTGGCCTTTACAAAGGCCAAATGGCTTTTTAAAATCCGTCTCTTTGGGATGGTAGTTTTAGTACCAGTGGCCTAGTGGGGTTGGTACAGATGGTGGTGTGGGGTAGAGCAGCATGCCCAGACAGCTGCCAGTTTTCCTTTTGCTGTGGGATGTCCCCAGGGTGCTGTGGGTCCTCTGGGGCCACCTCACCTGTGTCCCTGATGCCAGCCCCTGCAGCAGTGCTACTCATTAACAATGACAGGAAAAGAAACAATTTCTGGTAGAAATGGGATTTTTATGGTTTGTGTTTCCCTGTTCAAGTTGCTGATGGAGTGAGAGCTACCTACTTGGAGATCTGCGTTACCTGGTTTTTGATGGTTCAGCAGCGGGACCAGCACCACGAGCCAGCTGCACTGCTTTCCTTGCAGCCTTTTGGTGGATGAGCTCTGACCAGGATTTGTCTGAAGGCAGTGCTTGAACAATAGCTCCCCACTCATCCTCCCCTTCCACGGCTGCCTCTCCCCCTGCATTCCCCTCTCCATAGGCAATCTTCTCGTTTATTTTCAATTCAAAACGGCACTTTGCCCAAAGCCTGGTACTCAGCATTTTTATGCTCCCTGTATCACATTCTTGCATCTTTTGAGCTATGTCGTGGCCTTTCCACATTTTAATTATAAGCTCAGCAGGCTTCAAGCTTTGCTATTCCTCCGAGCTAAGAAAAAAAAATACTCCTTTTCCTTTCTCCTCATTTTCATAATCTACAAGAATCAAAGTGGATGAATTTGGGGAAAAAATAATGGAAAAATGGGCAGAATATTGCAGAGCAAAGCCTGAAGATTGGACAGTGATAGCAAGGGGGTAAAGTCTCTGCTGGTGCTCGCTGCAGTTGCCCAAAGGGGCGATAAGACGGCACCGCGTGCCTGCACGCACAGCGGCTGCTGACATCTCGGGGTGAGGGCCCTGCATCTGCTCTGCTGCAGGCAGGGCCCTGGCCATCTTCAAAGGGCTTTGAAGTATCCCCTGACAATCTCCTCTGGAAGATAAGAGATTACAGAGGGAGGAAGGAGTTCCTGAAAACAGCTCCAGCAGCACGTATGTTTATCTAGTCTGGGTAATGCAGAAGGAGGCCAAAACCTGGGCTGGTGACACCCGAGAAGGTAGACAGGGATTCAAGCAGAAAATGCAAAGTAATGGGAAAAACTATTTTCTTTTTTTTTTCTTTTTCTTTTTCTTTTTCTTTTTCTTTTTCTTTTTCTTTTTCTTTTTTCTTTTTCTTTTTCTTTTTCTTTTTCTTTTTCTTTTTCTTTTTCTTTTTCTTTTTCTTTTTCTTTTTCTTTTTCTTTTCCTTTTCCTTTTCCTTTTCCTTTTCCTTTTCCTTTTCCTTTTAAATAGATTATTTTTCAAGTATCTGATTCTATCCAGCAGCTGTAGGAGGGATGTTAGTGAGTACATCCCTACCTAGTCCTTTCAGTATCTGCTTTTGAATCTGTTACTATGTTTTTGTCTAATTCCTTGCTGACACTGCAGCCAACCAGAACAGCCAGTCCCAGAGGTTCAAAATCCACTGCATAAAGCAATACTTTATTTTCCTTGTTTTAAATTGTGCTCCTATTCATTTCTATATGACCCCTAGATATATTGTGGCACTGTAGGTTATGGAGAATAGCAGTTTATAGAAAAATAGGTGGCTAGGTGACCAGGAAAGTGACAGGGAGACTTGATCAGCTGCCTTCTCTGTTTTGTAAACCACAGTTTTGTTTGCATTTTCCCTCCTTGGCTGAAAAGCCCCAGCCTTTTCCAGTCTCTCCTGTTAGGCAGTCCCTCTATCCCCTCCTCCATTTCAGTTGCCATCCCTTAGGGTCCCCCCTAACTCCATTATCCCCTTCGTAAGGGATGCAGAGCAGAACCATGGGACCTGTGTTTTGTTTTTCAGCGATCTTCATGGTCATGCCCAGCAATTTGTGGGTGTTGTTTCAACAGGCTTTGTTGTGGAATCTTGTCAAAAGCTTTCTGGAAACCCAGCTGTATTATTTCCCCGGGACCCTCATTGCCCACGAGCTTGCCTTCACCCCTTCCAACAGCAGCACATTTCCAGTAGGATTTCCCTTCAGAGAAGCCAGGCTGGTAGTTTCCCAAGAGACAATATTGTTTGTGTGGTCAATAATCTCACTCTTACTGTAGCATTTACCTTCCAAATGAATATATGAGGAATTGTCCGTGTTGTAAGCAGTATATAGCTCTGGGAAGGAGGAACTGCTCAGGGATCCCTCTGATTTAAACTTGTCTATGATGAACCTGTGATCTTTGCAAGGATGAAAGTGAAGTGACTGCTTTCTGCATCTCCCCCTTCATCTAGAGGACAAGGACAGTGAAAATCTCCTATCACACCAGGGTACTATAAAGGCTCCGGTATGCCAGGTCAAGATTTCCAGATGTGAAATAAGTTTTTGGCCACTTTGGTGGATAGATAACAAGGGATTCTTCAACAGGTTTTCTTATCACGTACCCAGCGGAAAGCAGGTATTCTCATAATTATTCTAAGTCTGATTGCACAGATCTTCAGTCACATTTGAAACATTTGACCTTAGAAGGGCAAAAATACTTGAGCTGCCTGAAGTGGAAGACAGAGCAGCAGTGGGAAATGCTATTCTACTGCCAAAGCGCTTTGAGAAATGGTTCTCCATGTCCTGCTTTAAAGCATAGCCTCTGATTTTGACTTGTTAGACCAAGATTTTGTGTGGAATATATTGTTTGCCCAGTTAGAATGGAAACATAGTGAATTTTGTCAAAATGATGTGGAATGTGTTCCTATAATAAATGTGGATGTGAAAAAAATGTGGATGTGTGCAAATCTAGCACTTGTAATAGAGTTGAAGAGAGCAAATTTGGCCAAGTAATTTATATAGTATTTTATAATGTTTATATAAAATTATATACAAATATTTAATTACTATATAATATTTATATAATTATATATAACATTTATATAATATTATGAAATATTAAAATATTATTTACATAACATTTTATAATATTTATAATATTCCTAGTGTTCTGGGAGGTTGTGATCCCAGGCTTTCAACAATATATGTCTGTTAACTGCTTGTTTTAGGCAGAGGGGACACTCAATATGCTGTTACTCCAGGCTAGGAAGAAATGGAGTATAATATTATTATTACTGCTACTTTTAGCAGGAAAAGTGCAAAAGAAGAAAGCAGTTGGACTCTAACCTCATTTTTACTTAGGCAAAACTCCCCCTTGTCACATCAGGGGCTTACCATAAGAATGCGAGGTGCAATCTGTAGAGATTATCAGGCATTTTATGCTCCTGAATCCAAAGAAGCAACTTTTACATTTAGTGCTTCTGGGAGCAGCAGCAGCAAAATAATGACGAGAGATGGACGGGAGGCATTTGGCAAGCCTGATGACAGAAGGATGCCTTGATAAGCATTGTTATTTTTTGGGATCCAGTCCAGATTTTTGGAGCTCTTCATCTGAAGGGTTAGTTAAAACAGTCACTAAAGCCCTTTAAAGTGCAACAGATCAGCCCTAATTAGGACCAGGTTGCTCTGACTGGAGGCCGCTTTTGCTGGTAAAACTTTTTGGTGTGAACCAGGCCTGTCAGACCAGGAAGCAGCCATGGATCCTCATTGATCTGTGACAGTTCAAAGCAAATCGACATATCATGGCAGCTTTCTTATGGGTCCCCTGCATCCCTTTAGTGTACAGTCGAGAGTCTTAACGTTTATGAGGCTTGAAATCTGACCTACGCTTTGGACCCAGAAGGCCATGGAGGAGAGAGGGACGCAGCAAAAGGAACAGCAGTGGTGGTGGGCAGGGGCAGGGCTGCAACCCAGCTGTGTCCCGCAGTTCTTTGCAGTGTTGAGTGTTGTCATTTCTGAAATGAACAGGATGAAAAGGTGTTTGGGATTCAGGAATGCTAGATCCTAGAGTCCTGGTTGAACACAAGTCCCCATGTGCTTTGCAGTGAAATCTAAGGACTTCATCAGAGGGGTGTTTCCATACTGGGGACAGCAGTCGTTGGGCAGGTTCCCATTCATTTTCCCCTGACACTTTGTATTTCTCACCCAGACGCTTCTGTTTCTGATTAATTAGCAATCGGGGTGGCAAAAAGATAGCGCAATCTAGTGTTTACAAATAGCTTTGTCTCGGTGGGTGGACCAGAGTGGAGGTTCTCAGGACACTTGACCCATAAAATCTCCATAGTGGAGGGACTTGGGATTGTTGGATTTTTTTCCCCCTTCTCCTTTTCTCATGCTGGTTGGCAGTGTTATTCCCAAGAGTGGTGTTTTGGACTGATAATTTCTCCTGGTGCTGCCATCAGGCTGGAATTTTTGCTTCAAAGAATATTCCATTGATTTGCCCAGGTCTTGGCAGACAACACACGTCACCTTTCAAAAGTGAACACTCGAAGGGGTGAGTGGGAAAATGTGTAATAAATGAAATAGCAGCATTGATGGTGCTCATTTGGAAAAGCAGATAATCTCCTTTGTTTGTGCTACCACATGTTAACGAGTGAAGCATCTGTGACGATTTCTCAATAAAGCTGGTGCTGGATTTGTCTCCATTGCCTAGAAAATCCCCTTTAATCTTGTGAAATGCTATCTCTGTAATAAGAAGTATATCATGGTTTGAATCACCTTGCTCATTCCCCCTCTATTGTCTCGATCACATGTGGTGCCAGTTTACAAATATTTAGCCAGATTAAGGCATTAGGCTGGTGTGAGGGGGAGAAGTATCATGTAATGGGAAGAGAAAGAGAAGAGACAGAATTTATTATCTAAATGTGCTTCCAGACAACTTTTACTTGGCACTTGCTCTATTTCTTTTATTTCTCTTCCAGTAAGATTTGCACCCAGGCAGTTCAAGCCTTTTCCCTCCACCTTTTATAGCTGTTGATAAAAAATAGATGTTGTTTGGTCCTTTTGGGCTGCGCTTGAAGGGGGGATTGCTCTGGCTGAGCAGATTAGGAAGGCCTTAGTTGTGTGTGCTTTTCTAAGCAGGCAGATGGACCTGCTTATTTGAAGAGCCTGGGAGTTTGAGTGAAATGGAGGAGGAGAGAGGTGGGATTTTCTCCTTGCAGTCTGGTTCTTCGGCCTGCAGACTCGGGTCCCAAATCTGCTCCCAGTTATGCTGTGTAACTCTAAAGTAACTTGATTTACAACAGCCCGCTCTGGATTTAACTCCACGTAATTGATGGCAGAGTCTGCTCCTTATTATTCATTCTGCACCTAAACAGTTTAAAGGGTCAGGGAAAATATCTGAGGAATAGAGCTCTCTTTGATCTCTGCTTTAATATTTCTGCTACATTTTACATACACAAAGAGCTATCGTGGCCTTTCACTAAGAATTGTTCAGTCTGGAGAGGCACAAGAAGTGTTCTTCATGATGGTAAGGAAGCTTCTGGGATGTGTGAATTGCTAAGAAGAGATGAGTTAAGACTAAAGATGGCTTTCTATCTCTGTTATTCCCAATAACAAGGCTATGATTGGGTAGAGGGAAATAAAATAATTAATCACCACATGCCCTCTTTAGAAATTTTTCTTTTGAAATTATTGTCTTACTTTGTTGCATAAAATGGCATTATATACACCATTGTCCTTGTTACACACAGTGTGTTGGTTGCTCCCAAGAATTCACATTCTTCTATGTAGACCATACACATGTGCTACCTATTATTTATCCCAAAAAATAGAAGTTAAAAAATATAGAAAAAAAAGATGGGCATTTCAGTTCAGTGTTCTCACATGCTGGCGTTTTTAACAGCAGTGCTAATATTTAATTTCATCACTGTTCCAGTATGTAACAGGAAGTGTCAAGAGAGTTTCAGAGAGGTGAGACACTTATCTGCAACATCTGCTCTGGATACTCACCGGAGCCCAGTTAACGGGAACAAGTTGTTTGACGCTATCTGAGCATAACTCTTCTTTGTGTTGCAACTCACCTGTAGCAAAACAAACGGAAGGAAACTTGAGAGATGCTTTTCAACACTGCTTATTACGAGCAGCAATGCACTGTGGTGGCTTCCATAGCATGCAGAGAGCTTGGGTTTTCATTTGGAGACCCATCCTCTCCAAATCAAATCATCAGCCTTGCAGCTCAAGGTCAGGACTAGCCCACAGGGCCATTTCTGTTGGTTTACAGGCATACAAGCAGATCTCTAAGGCAGCCAAACGGTGCTGACTGCCATGTGTGTTTTGGGGGGTCAAAGAGAAATGAAGACCTCTGTTAGAGCTATTGGCATTTGTTAAGTCAGGTGCAGGTTGTGCGAATTAATTTCCAATGCTTCGGGGCCTCAACCCTTGAACAGCGAGGTGGAAATGAACACAAAGTGGGAGGGAAGACATAAGCACACCAAATCTACTACAGGGAGAAAAAGCCTTAGGTAGTGGAAGAGATAGTCCTGGGTTTCAGAAATGTCTTATTTTAACTTATTTTAACTCTCTACCCCCGGTTAGAGGAAAATCATTTCCATTACATGCTATCTGTGAAGGACCTATCTGCAAAATGATAGTGTATAGAAAAGCACATCACACAGGCATACATTCTCAGCAAATTCCTTGTATTAAGATACTGATCAGAGACTGTCATTATAGGCTGTTTCATACTTTCAGCTGAATACATAAAGGGAATGAAGAGCACTCCAGATATCTATTGACATTTTTATCCAGCAGCATAAGAAGCACTGCCCCATAAAAATTCAGTAGATTTGCTGTCTGTGTGCAAATTTCATCTGCTTTTTGCATATTGCTTCCATGACTTGCTGATGTTCAAGCTGACACTGTGGAAAATTGGCTGTTTTCATTTCACACAGGGAATTAATTATACTTTTGCCATTCTGACTTGCAGAACTCATGCCAGAAAAATTTCACATGAGATTAGGGGACTGAGCAAGCCTATGAAACGCCAAATAGCAACAGCCCCAAGCCCCACACCATATTGAGGGACAGGCAATAAAAAGCCAATTAATGTCCCCGGGAAGGTTTATACATTTTGGATTACATCCAAGTGCATACATGATAATGACTTAAAAATCACATTCATCCACAGCCTGTGCCAGATTTTTAACTGGAAGTCCATTAATTATTCCATAGGAAGATAGGATGGGTAGAACATCCCCATGGACAGACCCATGGGCTTCAGTGGCAGCAGCCCTGCCAAGTGAGTGAGATGCCTGCAACCCTTCTGTCCACTTATGTCCTGGATGCTCCTCCAAAAAGATCTCCTGGATGTTCCTGGCATCCCATGCACTGGTGGTATTCCTGTTACCACTGCATCTCCTGTGTCTCTTCTTCTTGCTGCAATTAGGTGAAGGTGGACACTGCCCTGGCCACCACAAGAGGGTTACTTGTCCATGCAGTTTTACAGGGAAGCCCTGACCTTTCCCGGGGTGTCTGGGTGGCCAGGAGGCTGTCACAGTCCTGTTTCAGTGATGCAACACCCCACGCCTCTGTGTCCTTCAAGGCACCACTTTGGGTTTGGGCTCAGGAAGGCAAGTTGCATCTGGATGAGGTGAGGAAAGAAGCAATGGGACCCAATTGTGTCCCCATAGTGGCTTTGTATAAGGCAGGGCTGTGGGACACTGGTGTTCCCCAGCTTGGTCCAGCTTCGAGGCATGTAGCTGAGGACAGACAATGCTCCCAAAGTCTTACTGCTTGGGGCACACCAGTCTCCTGGAGAGCAGTGGCACTGCGAGTGTGAAGACTTTACAGCACTTTTCTCTCTGTAGCTGTGTAACTGTGTGATGGTTCAGACCCTGCATCACCTTAACAGTGTTCATAGCCCTTATAGAGCCAAGTACTCAAACAATAAACAGACATCCCCAGGCACTTTGGCCTCTGTTTTACTGAACAAGGAGAAAACAGAAAAAGCTGAAGTCTCCATTGGCAAGCATGGGCAAATGCACAAAAGAGAGTGGCCTGTGTAGAAAAATCTGTCCTGGACCTTGAGGCAGAAGTGGCCAGCACTGATTTAAAGCCGCTGTCTATGAAAAACAAGGGGACGATGGCTCCATTGCTCGGCACACAGCAGGGAGCAAGGGAACAGATATCAGGCTCGAGCAGGCCTTGCTTTGTGTCAGCAATAACCACAGGGTCACAGGAGGATTCAGTTATTAAAGAAAATAAATTTGGGTAAGTTGGGCAGTTATTCTCCAGTGGGCTGTTTGAGGCTGATTGATTGGACCACAACTGGTACCAGGAACACGAGGGCTCTCTGACCAACTGCTGCTTTTACAGCCGTATTTCTCCTTCTCTCTCCTCTCCACTTTGTTTTCTTTAATAGATGAGGAGACTAAAATGCAGGTGAACTCTGTGAACTGCAAACAATGGGAGCTCAAAGCTTCCTGAATCGAGACATTCAGGGGCAGCACAGTATGTACTTTGTGCTGGGGGGGCGTTAGTTCCTCTGGAGGAAAGTCACTTGTTTGGAGACTTAGAGGTTGTGCAAAAGAGAACAAAGCACTTGAATTTGAAAGGAAAGGAGAAAGAGAGAAAGAGAGAAAGAGAGAAAGAGACAAAGAGACAAAGGGAGAAAAAGAGAGAGAGAGAGAGAGAGAGAGAGAGAGAGAAAGAAAGAAAGAAAGAAAGAAAGAAAGAAAGAAAGAAAGAAAGAAAGAAAGAAAGAAAGAAAGAAAGAAAGAAAGAAAGAAAGAAAGAAAGAAAGAAAGAAAGAAAGAAAAAGAAAGAAAGAAAGAAAGAAAGAAAGAAAGAAAGAAAGAAAGAAAGAAAGAAAGAAAGAAAGAAAGAAAGAAAGAAAGAAAGAAAGAAAGAAAGAAAGAAAGAAAGAAAGAAAGAAAGAAAGAAAGAAAAGGAAGAAAGAAAGAAAAGGAAGATAAAAGAGAGAAAAAGAGACAGGGAAAGAGGGGGGGGAGAGAGGGGAAGGGACAAGACAAAAGTGAAGATCTCTAGAACAAGTATGCACATGTTCCCTGGGCTTCTCAGTGTGAATACAAGGGCAAAAGTCATGCCAGTGGTAAGCTGGGAAACAGGGAAGTGGTGCCTTTCTGTACCTAGACCACAGGTATATAATCTAGAAAAGAGACTCAGTAGTGTGTCTAAGTGGGGAGGTGCACCGTGCTGCCCATGCAATAGGCAGCTTGGAAAGCCTGGGGAGACAGAGAGATTCAGCAACACCGTTCTGCATTAGAGCAAAAAGGAATAAAATGAAACAAGGTGCTTAGCAATTTGTGCTCTACCTACCTGGCCAAGAGAGCAAGGGGGATGCAAAACAAATGAGAAAAAAATGCAAATAGGGGGGAGGAACACCCATGAGCCTGGCCTAAGGCACAGGTGAACAGCAGTCTAGTATAAAGAGGAGCTCAGATGATGTCCTGGCGCCTGGCACTCTGTATGTACAAAATGTCAATGAGGAGAAGGAAGTTTTTTCTATCCATTGTTCCCCTGACTTAGAAAGGACATTTTAATGGGGCTGGAGATTGCCTGGAGTCTGTGGAAACGTGGGGAAAGGCACAGTCACTTCTGTTTCCCCAGGGCAAGGGGGGATTTCTTCTCCAGGAAGAGCCACGGGGTCTGCTCTGCCCAGGCATGGGACTGCAGAAAGCATCGATCCCTGTGGCTCTGGTCCCTTAACAGTAACCAGCCATAGTTGGTGAAAACCTATTTTACTATTGCACCCCCCCAGAAAGCATTTCACAGAAAACAGATATATGTTCACATTACCTTGGGTATTACCACGGGATGGGACTTTTTGGTGATGCACAGAGAGATCTGATTCATGCAAGACAAAGGGCTAGTCTCCAGTAAAAAAAGAAAAGGGAGGCAATCTGTTGTGTGTTTAGTGGATAACATTTATTGCCTTCTACGGGAGTGGCGTGAGATGAACATCCAGCTTCCAGTAGAAACCCACTAGTGAGGTGGAGGAGAAAAATCCTCAGCCACACAGCAGGTGTGGCAGACAACAGTCACTGCAAAGCCACTTTCATTCAATCACTTGTGATTGAACGAAAGACAAAAACGGAAAGTGGGAGAATGATGATTCATTTTAGGCAAAGTGGAGGAAACACTGGTAAAATCTAGTGGTGCGTGTCACCTAGGAAAGAGTTAATTCCTCTAAGACTACTCTCTGCACAGAAGCTGGGAATACTGACATCCCCCTCGGGCTATGATCACCACTGAGATTTTTTCCTGATGATGTAACACTTGTAACGTGACATCTTGCATACATTTCCTGGTTGGGGTAGTTATCTGCAGAACCTGAATGATATCCCCGTGCTTTTACTCTGGCAGTTTCCATGGAACTCCCTTGATTTATTTGCTTTTTAATAAACTCAGCTATTTGTTGTGCAGCACTGTGGCCCAGATTATCTGTTTTCAGCTATGGCAGCTCAGACCATTGTGATACGGGATATACACTCAGGTATGATGGGAGGGAATTATTCCAGCTACCCCAAAAGCAGCAACTGCCTTCCTGTTGGTAACAGGACGGGGAACTCAGGACTTCCCTGGCTAGGCGAGTTAGTGGGAATTTTACCAGCAGTGGTTATGGGATGGCATCTCACAGTCCTTCGATGGGACCAGAAGAGGAGTATGTCAGCTGCAGCTGAGGCTAAAATGTTCATACAATGACCACTGAGCCACCAGTGCACAGATGCAACAGGACCTACTGAAAAAAAATGGCAGGAACCACTTGTGTGTCTGAACAAGGAAGAGCAAAGAGAGGTATGTGAGTGGGAGGGGGTGTGCAGCTTTAGGGAACAGACTGCCAGAGACCTGGGGAGATTACAAAACGAAGACTGGAGTGTTTTGTTTTGTTTCTTTTTCCAAACCTGCTCAAGAAAGTCGTGATGAAAAATTAAAGGAAAATTATCCAGGAGCATAAAGATGCCAAACTAGGGCTTTTCCATGTGCTTCTGTAGGGTTGGAATCCCCTGAGAAAATACAGACAATATGTGAGAGGGAACGCAGTTGTCTAAAAATGGTGCTTTTTGAGCACTTTGGGAGTCTTTGCTTGGTGTCCAGGTGACCTGTCAGAAGGGCATTTATCTCCTGTACATACATGTATATACCTACCAGTCTGTGTGAATGTCTAAAATAAGGTAGTTCAAAAAGCAGCAAGCAACTGAATCCTTCAATACATGTCAGAGGTTGAGCTGCTTTTCTAGATTAGATTTATGGAGGAAAGCAGTCATTTTGTGATTGCTCTGGGCTATTGGGCTATCCTATCTACCATAGGATAAGATGAATTGTTTCCTGTAAATGCCTGTTTATCTCTGTAAACTGAGCCCAGGGTGTCTGGCTCACATGTAGATGTCACTCACATGTAAAGACATTTCAGATGAATCCACTGCAAAGTCTGGGAAGAGACTGCAGGCAAATTTCCCAAGAGCACCCAAGTCCCATTTTACAAAGAGCTTAGTGAATAGGTTCTTAAATTTCAGGTAAACCACTGCAAATGGGAAATACTTCCTTTAAGTTAATTAGAGGCTCACGGAGTTCTTCATCTCCCTCTTGCTTTTGGGGAGCGAAGTGTTGGTAATTGAGTTATGAGGGTGGCACTGCCAGCAGCACCAGCACTGCTGAGCACTGAGCCTGTCTGCTGGGCATCTGCCATGTAGCTCCAAGAGGTGTTTAGACAGTGAAGAGCTAAGCATTCCCCCAAATTTCTGAAAGTAAGCCTAACAGCATGAGTGCTGCGCGTAGGGCAGGGGAGTGGGATGCTGCACTGCCTGCGGGCTGGCTGAGGGTGCGTTTGGAGTCTGTGTGTGGAGCTGGATGTTACAGAAAGGAGGCAGCTGAAATGGAAAAAAATATAGTGGAGCACAGCCAAAGTGCTACAGGGGATGGAGGAAACATAACTACGCAGGAAGTTTGGTAATGCTAGACCTGTCCTCTCGAGGGAAGAGGAGGTGAAGAGATGGGGCTGTTACAGCGCACAGAATACTTTGCACTTCTCTTGTACCTTCCAGTGGAGCTGATGCAAATATTTGGATCCTCACATCCCTGTAGGCTGTTGCTTATTTCCACTTTCTACGGAGCTGAGACTGATGTAAGTGAGCACACACAAAGCAAGACAGTACCAATATTGGGAACTGAGCCTATGGCTTCCCAGCCCTCAGCCCTCTATGTGGCTTGCAGGTTGTGCCATGTACACTGGAAGACTGAGGCGTTCAGACTCCCTGCATAGTATCATGCACAGCAAGATAAATATAACTGAAGACAGACATATGGGTCAAAAATATATATATATATCTTAAATCATTTCTTGTCCAGGGCAGCAAGAAGATTCCAAAGGTGATCAGCAATTTGGAGGACATGTGCACCAGTCTTTGTGGTCATACTGTGAAAGCATTCCTTTGATCAGAAATCTCTGTTTGACGTGATTGAAACATGGCAAAGGCCTCCCTCACTGCTGATTAAACTAGACAGTCATTCTGAGCCACCCATCCTTATTTTCCTTGCAAAATTCCATAGATTTTGATTTTTTCTATTTCCTCAACCATCCTGTCTGTGTCTTAGTTCTGTTTGTAAGACAGCAAGATCAATACTGCCTGCCTGTGACAAAATGAGGTGGTAGGGTGGAAAAAAAACCACTTGGTTTTGGTGTATTCATGCCTTTAGTTCAAGATACTGAGGTAGAAAATGCTCAGAGTATGAAGCCTTGTAGTTGTTACTGGGACCGAGCCCTTCAAGAAGAGGAGCATCTTTGGGCTGGGACTGAGGGTTCACAGGACAATTCAGTCTGGAAGGGAACTCAGGAGGCTTTAGACATATTCCTGCTCAAAGCAGGGCTAGCTTTGAGGTCAGGCCAGCTTGCTCAGGGCTTGATCCAGTTGGGGCTCGAACACCTCTTGGAATGGAGACAGCACAGCCACTGCTTGTCTGAGTTGACTGGCGAATGTGGAGGCAGAGAGACAGCAGACATGGCTCCATTTCAGAAAGGCATTAATGACCTGTGTGGCTGAGAAATTTCCCCTAGACCAACTGCCATGCCTAGTAAAGCCAGCTGGTCCCTATTTTCACTGCAAGGCCTGTGGTGCAGCACAGAGCAAGGCCTCAAGGCCTGCAAGGTATTCCCAGTGGTTGCTACAGGCTGCCCTAACCTCATGCTGTAACTGCTGGACCTTGGTTTTATTAGCCTGATATTAGATCCTGGATATGCTGGATGTATTAGATCAAAAGTAAGGCAAGTATGCCTACAACACAAATTAGTGTGGTGACTGCAGTGCAGACATGCCCTTAGAAAGAAAGAAAGTAGGTAAATATTTAGAGAAGATATGCCCCTGGCTTCTGAGAGAAAATAAATGGTACGTGGTGGTGTATGATGAAAGCAATGAAATCAGATATTCTTCTTGGCTTCTTCTCTGCTTGGATTTCTTTTTTTTTTTTCTTTCTTCTTCCTAAGCAAAAGCCCAAATATTAAGGATTTATTCTGCAGGAGACTGACATTCTCTACTTAAAGCCCTGCAGGCTTAGAAAAGTTCAAACCCAGACATTTGTCAAGTGAAGCATTACGATCAGTTTGAAACTCCGCTTAAATGCTGTCTGCGATATCCTGTTAGCGAAGCTCCTCCAAATCCCATTTGCACATCAGAGCTGCACACTGCCTTACAGATCATTATGGTTACTTACAGTGCCTGCTGACAATGCCCCTTGCTTTAACTGAGAGCATCTATTTCCTCGGATGCTTTTCCACAGGATCAGGGGAAGGAAAAGGAAGGGTGGCAGTGGCACCACTTTGGGCCATAAAACCACCGTGCAGAGAAGCAGGAGCACAGCACCAGCCTCTGAGTGCCCACCCCAGCCAGCCCCTGCCTTCTCCACTGTGCTGGCTCACTCTCCCTTTCTGTGACCTAAAATTGGCATTAGACACAGGTTTGAACCTATGATCTCTGTGTCCGAACAGCCCCAGGCTTTTGAACAGTGGGGCTCCGGGTAGGTGGAAACCAGCCTTTGCAGTTTGCTTCCTGCTCTCTAAAACAAGCAGGGATGAGGCTGTCTTGTGCATTTCCAGTGCAAGCAGGATGAGCGGTCTGCAGGCGAGTCAGCAGGCAAAGTTTATTCCCACAATCTTGCAGTGTGTGGTTTTGCACAAGCAAACACCTGGCAGCAGGGGACTCAGCCAAACACGTGCAGCCCCATACACGCGGAGGAGCTTTTCCCACCCCAAACACAGCTCCACGGGGGATGTGAGGAGGACAACCCCGGGCCTGGGAGTCACGGTGAGGAGTGATGGGGTGTTTACACTGTAGCACAGCTAGCACAGCAAGGATCCTGGCTTTATGAGCAACATGGGGCCGGGAGTGCTTGTGATTGCAGAGAGCCTGTCAGGGCAGGGGTTGTCACTGACCTCCCTCCTGTGATATTCAGATTGACAGCTTTCAGCCCACCCCAGTTAAGGATGGAGTACGCCTCAGCAGGCATTTAACAGCCTTTAAATTTGGTTGGTTTAGCTTTGGTTTAGCTTTTTTTTTTTTTTTTTTCTTCTGTTGTTCTTTTTTGAGGAGGGAAAGTAAAAGGGAGGAAAGTGTTTAAAGTGTTTAAACTTATGTTTAATCTTGTCTTTGTGGCTTTTGAGCCTTTTGCTCCGTTTTGTCCTTGCACCAAAAAGGCACTGGCCTGGCCCCTCGTGGTGCCCAAGTTCACAGCTGGCATTTCCCTTGTAGCAAACCCACTGCTGTGAGCACAGAGCTCCCTAAATCTTTGTACAAGCTTGCCTTGGTCCCAAAGTCAAAGCAACAACATTTTCATAGCTACAACAACATTGAAATGAAGGCAGAGTTTGGTCTAAAGGTTCAAATTCCTAGCCCAGGTGATCTGACCTACCAATTCTCCTGTATAGCTCAATGTTTAAGCAACACCAGTCCCTTAGATCATACCCTTATGATCTTGAACTCCAAGCTTCTTCCACATCACATCTAGCTTTGTCTCCCTTCTGGATAGATGCTTGGAGAGGAACCAGGGGACTGTCAGAGGGACCAGGGCAGGAAATGGTTTCATGAGCCAAAGGGAAATTGGAGAAGGTTAAAAATTAGCTGTCTGAATTCTCTGCTGATATCAGTTGGCCTAACATAATGGAGCCGCATTAATTTATTCTAGGAAACCATCTGACACCACTTCTCATACCGGACGATGCTGACAGAATAGCAGCCCGTCTGGGAGCAGCGGGGAGGGTGTCTGTGTCCTGCTCAGCACTGACCCGCTGGTGCAGGTTGTTGGATACACGTTTGTTGCCACACAAGCACCACGGCATCAGACAGCGAGCTTGGCGTATGTGAAAAATATTAAGTCTGGATGTAGAACAGATTTTGGAGGAGGTAAGTCGCAGCAAGTTTTCTCTAGTCTCCTCTGAATCTGGCCCGGTGTTACTGAATAGCTTAATGCTCTGTAGATTTACAGTGTTTAGTGAAAACAGTTTGTATGAAACCTGAACAGCTGAAATAGAGTCTGAGAATATCTCCAGCTTGCAGAGCTGTCATTAAACATTAACAGCGAGCAGCTGGGTCTCCTATGGATAACACAGGCTTGCACTCCTGTCACTGCTCATGGGAGCGAGCTTCATAAGGAAAAGGGAGAAAATACACCCTGGCATGTACATCCCAAGCCATGAGTTAGAGGAACAGAGGAACAATGGGTTTAAGCTGAGATGATCTGTCTTTGCCTCTGAGGCTGAAATAGGAGGAAGTTGTCCTGAAGATGACATGCTGTCATGAACAAGGATGGAGCTGCCTCAACACAGCCGTTCACACAGTTTTACTTAGGTGTTCCCAGTGTTTTCCATTCAGCTCAGCACTGCAGCATCGTTAGGTGAAGCAGAGAGGGGCCCAGGGCTGACATCAGGCAGCAGGAAGCGCAATAAAAGAGGGGTTTCGCTGATGACACTTGTGATGGGAGCCACATGGTGTCCCTGTGCTGTGCCAGCTGCTCCAAGCAGGTGCGAGCTGGTGCAGATGACTGATTGTGGCCGGCACCTCCCAGGGCTGCCGTTCACGAAGGCAGACCACCACTCGCAGCAACTAACATTGCCTGGCCTGTTTAAAGAAACTCCAGCCCTTGCTTAGACCAAAAATTGTGTGGTTTTTAGTGCTGCATTTAAGAGCACTCTGCTCCCTTGAGAGTACTGCAGGAATATTTTGTAGCACAAAATATGAGGGTGATAAGATGGCTCAGAAGCAGGTGTCCTGAGGCAAGTGGGGGTTTTATCCCCTTGCTCTGTAGACCCCCATTGCTGTGGCACAGAGGGGTGATGCCATTTGCTCATAGTCACCCAGGACCAGCAGTGGCTCTCCTGCAACCTTCCCCACGTGGCACTGCATAAGCGCAGGGTGCAGGCTACGGCCGGGATTTCATCCACATCTGGTTACAGTGGGGACCGTGCCCCAGGCCTCAGAGGAGGACAGAGCTGCAGATCATCTAGATGTCTTCTGATTATCCCCTGTTCAACATCTCTCCTATCTGAGGTGGAGCCCAATGGTCCAGTGAAGACTGACGAATGAGTGTTTATGTGAGGCTCAGCCACAAGGAAGTGACCCCTGGGTTTGGATTAACAGATCCATTTAACCTGAATTCTCCTTTCTTATTGGGATCTGTTAAATGCTTGCATCACATCTTTGTTCATTAAAAGTGTAAATGAGTTGCCTATGTACATGCAGGAGTCAGTTGGGGTAGCAACACCCAACTCAATGGAGTCAAAATGAGCAAAGCTCAGGATACATCAGCTCTGAACCAACCCCATCCTGCATATCTACACAGGAATTTGGCAGTGCTGTTTCCAAAACGCACCCCTTTCAGTGGTGATTTTCAAAGGTGGTGCCCAGGGAAGATGGCTAATTCCAGCTAAAGTTAATGGGAGACATGGAGCTAAGCATCGCCACCCCCACAACCTGGCACTACTCTAAAAATGTGTCCCCAAACTTTTTTTTTTTTTTAATTTAAATTTACTGGAAGTTTCTTGGAATGTGAAACACATTCTTTGTGGATTAATGCCGTTTCATGGGTAACGGGTGGTGTGCTTCCAACCAGCAGTGGTTGGCATTGGAGCATACAGGAGAAGACAGTGCAGTAACACTCAGGAAGTCTCCAAAACACAACACAAGAGCACTTGGGCTGATGAAATAATAATTGGGAGCTGTATTCAGTGGGGCATTTAAGTGCCTGCCTGACTCTGCCCGGGAACAGCTCCACTCACTTTAGCAGCATTAATCACGAGACTACAAGTGAATACTTTAAAACATCCTGCAGAATCGTGGGCCTAAGCAAACAAACCACAGACTTTTTATTTATTTTTTAATGTACTTGTTTCAGCCCTGTTCAGGGCCCTTACGTTGCTTGCTGGAGACTCTTGCAAGAGCTTGTTTTACTGGCAAAGCTGAAGTGCATTTCAAAATCCTGCGCAAGGAGTCATGGAAAATAGATTTTAAATACCCGTCCTTGGGCAGTCATGCCAAGAGAGTTGGTGCTGGTAGGGGAAGGACCCAATGTCAGGTGATTTATTCACCTATACAACGTGCCTTGGATTTCATGTATTTGCAATCCAATATTTCATGGGATAAATATCCAAACTGAGGTCTGTTTTAGATACCTGATATGTACTAGATGCTCAAATAACGAATAAATCTGAAGAATTCACAGTATTCTCCAGGCTATTCCACCCACAGGGAAAAAGAAGTGAAATGGTCCCCTGCCTTGTGAGCCATTCACTCTATTCCAGTAATAATACTTCAGTTTTCCAACTGCATCTTCCATTTCAAAGCAACTTTTCAAATGCTAATTAACTCTGACCATAGCCTTCCCAGAAAGGGAAATATTATCCCATACTACACAGGTGAGGAAGACAAAGACGTAAAGAAGTAACCCAAAATCTCATAGGAATCAGAGGCAGACAGAGCTGGGACTAGAACAGAGCTCTTTTTTTTTTTTTTTTTTTCAGTGTCTGGTCTTGTGCTTTAACTATGTGCATAATCTGTGTCTAGACCCTGCTTCTTTGTCCGAGCAGGGTCCTGCGGGGGCTACCAGCCTTTGTGTGAGGATGAGGAGCAGGGGAACCTCCACAGCACCAGCTTCCCCCTGAGGTTTTCCTGTGGGTGAGTAATGGAGGCTGCAGCAGGTCAGGCTTCCTTCCCAGGCTGGGCAGTTTCCAAGCACCCCCGAAGAGCATCCCTTGAAGACAGGAGCAGTGAGAGCTGGCCAACTGTAAAAAAAGAGAGTCTTTAACCTCAGACTGGGCACTTGGTGCTGGAAATGGTTCACATCCCCCTTCTTTCCCATCCTTCTCCCCACAGTATGGCCTCACTCACAGAAAGGGTGAGTGTATGTGTGAAGTCTGTTCACCATCACAAGGTGAGAGCCAGTGGCTTGCCTGCTTGTCTGTGGTGAAAAGGGTTCGTGGGGACTGAAAATGCAGTCCCATCCTGACAAATCAAATCCAAATTGTCCTGCTGGTATAATATAAACCTATTCCCTGTTTGGAATAAGCTGTATCAATGGCAGCATGTAGTTGCCTGCATAGCTAGACTGACACTGTGAACAATGCTGTTCAGCGAGGCGATGTATTTATCTCGAGTTCCCGTAATATTTTTCTCAAGTTCCCATAACTGATGTAGCTTTACTGACCTACCCCTGAATTACAGTGCTAGCACTGCCCATGTTGCAGTGTAGGTTATGTTTTCCCATTTCTTTGCCCAGCAGGTTGTGAGACACTTGAGACGTGGTTAAAAATGTCAAAAAGTTTTTCACTGAGGTTATTATGGAAGGCATTTAGCTGGTGCCACTTAAATCCCCAGCGATGGGCTTCCACCAAACCCAAGCTGGCCCTCAGCACAGCACGAGCTCACCCAGGGGAACGGTCCAAGAGGATGCTCCTAGGAGAGACAGTCCCTGCTTCATGGATGAGTGAACCCAAGCCCCAAAAGATTAAGGGGTCTGATCCCCTCTAGCCACCTCCAGAGTGGTGGTCACTTGGTTGTGATTAATGATGCAGGTGGAATGAGCTAACAGGGATTATACAAGGGGAAAGAGCCTCTACCCACCACATTAAGGCAAAGGAAGCTCTGCCAGGAGCTGGGTTGCTGGCGGTGGACATCTGCCTGCTTACAGCCCTAGACTTCAGGGCTGAAATGCTCCCATGATTAAGGATACGGTTCTGGGAAAAGGAGCCAACAGGGTAAGATCATTAGGAGGAGGACCTGCACCAAGGTGGTGATGTGAGAGGCTCATGCAGGAGCATCGCTGGGATGGAGTCACCAGCACTGTGAGGGGATGGAGCCCTCCTGTAGCCAGCTGCCCCTCTCGGCAGCTCTTGCTTCTTCTTTGTTGCAGGACATGTTGGGAAATGGATGAGGTGTGTATGTGTGAATAAGCCACCAGGCCTGACGGTCTTGCCCCAGAAGGTAAAGTAAATCCAACATATCTCCCAGAGCAAGGTTGCTCTTCGTGGTGGGCCATGGATGACACAAGCAGGCCTAAACATGGAGAAATTAGAGGAGGGAAGTCTGTGTGTGCATCTGCTTTAACTCTCATTCATGCGAGAGAACGAGACGCTGCAAAAAAAAAAAAAAAAAAAAAAAAAAAAAAAAAAAAGAATGATAACGTGTGTATGTGTTTCATTTTCCTGTAATTCATGCTTTACATAGCTAAGTAAATGACAGTGAGTTTATAGGAGAGCGCAAAGATGAAAATCTGTGCTCATCACAAACCAAGACAGAGCGAGCGAATCCACCAGACCCACCCACAAAATGAGGATCTTCCTGAATTTTTCCCCTCGACATTTGCACAGTGTTTGTTCTCACTGGATAACTCCAGAACTATTTGGCAGGTGGGTCCTGAAATGTTTATGGCCGTGCTCGTGACTCCACATCTGCAAAACGCTGTCTGGGCCGGAGCCTGGGGGGACAACTGCAGTGATCTTTCCTGGCCGCTCCTCTGCAGGCCTCTCCGCAGATTTTGGCACCTCCAGTTTTTACATGAAAAAGCAGATGGGAGAGAGCACTTCTGAGACAGCCTAACACCTTCTTAACCCAGAGATATTTCCAGCACAAATCTGCTACGAGGCCTCCAAACCCTCCCCAGGCAGCAGAGGCAGGAAGGAGGTCCAGGGGCAGCGGGACCCCTCTTCCCTGCAGATCGCAGTGGATGGAGCCGACGTGGAGATTCACCGAGCAGGGAGGATGAGCCAAATCCTTTACGCCAAAGTACCAAGTTGTCTCGAACCAATAACACTTTCACCAGTGCAGAAACAGACAGACGAGTCCGTGTGGCTGGCCTGAACAACAGTGACGAGCATGTCAGGGAAAGCAATCATGGGACAGCGCTGGGTTTGGGGCTGAATGTGTGCCTCTGCCCTCACATGGCTTTGTCTCGGTGCCAGTGGGAGAAGGGTGACCTGGGGCTGTGGGGAAGGGCTTCTGGGGTGGAGGAGATGGGGTGCTGCTTGGCCCGTGTCCCTCAAGGCTGGCACCATCCACTGATGGTCCCCCCAGAGCTCTGTGTGCCACCACTCCCCATGCCTCTGCCATGCAAAAAACGATGGTCTTGTGCCTGCTGCTGTTACCTCATACACTAAATGCTTAAGCAGCCCTTAATAGAAAGGCGAGGTTGTTTTTAAACTTCACGTGTCTCCGCAGTCTGCAGCGCAGTGCCTCTCCTCCCCATCTTCAGGCTTTCCCTGTGCTGCCAGCAGCACCATCCCAGCACGACTGCTGCTTCCTGCTCCCATTGCTGACAGTAATTAATGGCTGCTAAAGGAAGATTGGGCCTGCCTTTTCCATCCATTCCCCCGCCCAGCACTCCCTCCAGCTCTGCATTACTCCGCTGGAGCTGCACTGATTTATTAGTGCTGAGGCAGACCTGTAGTCATAACAGGCTGGGGAATACTTTCTGTACAGGCTCAAGATTAAGACAGGGGTTCGGACCTTACTCAGAGAAGGGATTGCAGTGTAAATAAGTGCAACCCTGGTAGATTTATCTAACGAGCCCAGGTAGCAGTGGCTGGAGAGGTGACAGGGGTTTCCAGGCAGAGACCAGCCCTTAGGGCCACTGCTGCTGGAGCTGCAAGCTGCTCTCTGTGTGTGCTCTGTGCTACCCTCCCTTCTCTTCGTTCCTCATCCACCAAACCCCAAACTGTCACTTTAGGAGGGAGAAAATAGAAATGTACCATTTCACAGGGGCATTTTCTGCCCTGTAGAAGAGCACATTCATCTGCCCCTATGATCCCATGGATGCATCCATGTCATGAACAGCTCTGGGCAAACCGGTGACACTGCCAAAGAAGCAAGGTGCCATCCAGGAGGGGTGGCCCATGCTTTGCTGCCCTGGGTTCTTGCTGCTAACTGCCTTCAAAAAACACCACCCTGTGCCTGGTTACGTCATATCAGAGTGCAATGCCTTTAAATCATTAATCTGCCTCACTTCTGGACCTGTGCCAGGAAAACTGATGAAGGCCAGGCCGAGTTCAAATCAAACCAGAGGACATTGTGGTTACATTTATGGTTTTCCAGAGGATCTCTCACCTGCAGCCACAAATCTGCCTTTATTTGGCTTGAGCGAGATCCAAAATTACCTCAGAGGTCAGCAGTGCATGTCTTACGGATTAGTGAAAACTACTGAGTAACCTGATGTAATGCATTATTATTATTATTCCGAGAAAAAAGGGCGGCTGTAGTCTGTTGTTTTGTAATAAAAGCCTAACATGGATTTTTTCCCTTTTGCAAAAATAAATAAATAAATACATACATACATACATAAAAGGGATAAGTCCTGCACCCTACATTTTGCTGAATGCTGCTGCTCTTGCTACAAGTAGAGGTTGGACTCGATGATCTTAAGGTCTCTTCCAACCTAGAAATTCTGTGATTCCGTGATTCTGTGATTTTGGGCCATGCTGCAAATCTGCTTTGCAAATGCTCCTTCAAGAATCTTGCCAGCATCTCCCCAAGGTGGGTTGGGGCTCTGAAGTCAGCCCCTGAGGGAGTCCTGTTGGGGAGTGAAACCATTGTGGGAGGCTGTGGAGACCCAGCCTCCCTTGGTGGAAGGAAACTGGGTGACACGGGCAGCCTGGGGCAGCTGTTTACTCTGTCTGCTCCTGGCCAAAGTCCCTCAGACACAGTGGTAAAAGCACCGCCAGCTTTCCCCAGCTCAAGAGTAAGTCACCTTTGCCCTACTTGTGTGTCTGTCAAATTGGGGTAAAAATGCTTCTCTGCTGCCCAGAGGCTGGGGGAGGTTGTGTCCCTTGTTCCCATGTGTGAGAAGGGTGTGGAAAAGGGAAAGGGAAATAAATATTTGCCCAGGATCAGATACAGATAAATCCAGGAATCCATCTGTGCCGTTGTCCCCTCCTTTTCCCAGCACTCCCTTCCTCCAAAGAGGGAAACTCCAGCCTCTATTTGGTTAAATCATTTACGTGTATTAACGAACAATTAGGGAGGGAAGAGGGGGGCACCAGCCCAGAAAACCTTCCACAAAAGAGCTGCCCTCAGTTGGGCTTGTCTGATTTAGGAGAGGAGGGGAGCAACCTGACTGTGATAGATGAGGACTCTGCCATGACCCTGAGCATCTGTAAAATCAAGTCTGGGTGGGAGATTTAAGACAAAGGGCCAGACATGGTGTTGATTTAAACGATTGTAGTTTCTCTGCAGTCACTGGGCGATGAGAGCCCTATCGGGAAGCAGAAGGGCAGGACTGGAGCAGCCCTGCACTCTTGGCAGGGTTGTGGCTGTGTTGGAAGAGTTGAGGGCTCTGCTCTTGGTTATTTAATTCATGCAGCTCAGCGTTGCGATGGTCCCCAGGGCCCAGCCACTATTGAAAGCTTTCAGCTTTTCACATGAGCTGTATTGAATGTGACAAGGTACACATGAGTCATATGCTGCTCTCTAAGTAATCCACATAAGTGCAGCATCACAGTCAGGGCAGTAAAAACCCCAAACCTTTCCTTTCCACCTCAGCACAAACCACCCCATATTCCAGCTTTGCTTTTGGACTATGTTCTGTGAGCTGTGCAAGAGGTCTCTCCACTCATCCTCTGCACATCCTGGAAGTCTCTCCATGCACAGAAAGCTTTAAGAGGAGAGCAAGGAGTGAGCAAGTTGGCATGCTCCCCTGGCACAGACTGGCAGAGGAGCCTAAAGCCCAGAAGGCACTTCCCTGTTCTACGATCATTTGAGCTGAGTAAACAGATCCTCTGCAAACTCAAGCTTTGGTTGCTAATTCTGTCTGAAGTTCATCAGAGATGGAGAGGTGGGGGTGTAGAGCATGGAATAAAATAAATTGGCTTTGTGTTGAAGCAGAGAAATCTAGACCAAACAAATGCAAATTTGGGGAGAAACTTTGTACCTTGGAATTATTTCTTTAAAAACACTTATTTTCCCCTCAAAAACAAAAGCAGTAAAGAAGTAAAGAAAATGAACCCTGAAATCCCTAAGTCCTTTCTGCTCTGAGCAGCACCACTTAGCACTTTGTGGACTTTCCTGTGCAGCTTTGCTAACTCCTACCTTGGAGGGTGCATCTCCCTCACCCTGCTGGCCACGCTGCTTTTGATGAAGCCCAGAATACAGTTGGCTTTCTGGGCTGCACGCACACACTGCCAGCTCATGCAGGGCTTTTCATCAACCAGTACCCCCTGCTCCTTCACAGGGCTGCTCTCTATCCACTCATTGCCCAGCCTGGATGGGTGTTCGGGATTGCCCTGACACCCATACAGGACCTTGCACTGGACCTTGTTGAACTTCATGAGGTTTGCACAGATCCTCATCTCAAGCCTGTCAAGCTTTTCATTTCAAACAATGGCCTCTTCCAACTAGAGGAAAATTATAGTTTGAAAAATGATTAGAAAATTAGAAAAAATATCTGAAATTAGAAAAAATGATCTGCCCCTTTCCCACATGCTGGAGTCAACTCACTTGCACTCTCCTTGTCACAGCACCCTTGGGCCATTCAGCCGCTCTTTGGGGCAGGACTGTAAGGTCACTGGGAACACGGTGCCCTCTGCAAGTCAGGTGGGAATGGCTACTGAGACCGCCAGCCTGTCTGAAGCCTGCTCAGTTGTGTCCTTTGACGTGGCAAATGCCACAGCAGATCAGAGCTTACTCAAATCCCAGCGGGTGTTTGAAGTTAAATCTCCAGAGGTTCAAATATTAGCCTACTCCACCACCTGTCCATCAAACATTAACTCACTCCACCAAGAGCACACTTACCAGTCCCTCAGCTCGCTGCTTCCTGTGCCGGTAATTTTTTCCTGGGATGAATGCAATGCACTGCACCCTGGATGCTGCTGTTGCTGCAGAAGGAGATAAGCTCCAGCCCAATTAGGGCAGGACATTAAGTACAATTGATTCAGGGCTGGGGATTTATATCTGACTGGGGACTGAGAGTCAAGTTAAAGAAGAATAGTTTCAGTGCGTCTGTGAGTTAATTTCTACATTAATTTTGCCTTCGTTTTGGTAATGAAAGCTGGATTGCCAATGCGGTGCATTTAAAAAACCATGAATCATGCTCCTAAACAATCACAAGGCCAGCTTAAAAATCGTACAGTGAGGTATTCGGTGTCCTTTTAATTGGCTTTCTGGTCGTGGAGATATTTGGAGTTTGTGTTTTCCACGCTTCTTATTTTGCAGGGTGAGTTAGGTCTGTGCTGCTGCTTTTGGGAGTGGGGAGAGTTGTGGTTAAGGAGCTTCACTCTCTCCCAAAACTTGGCTGGTGTCTGAAGGGTTACACAAGCAGGAACTTTTCCCTTAGTCTCCCAAGATACACAGCTTTTGTGGTATTTCTTTTGAGAGGTGGGAAGCACTGAGGCTGCAGGAAGGTGTGCAGCTCTTGTTCTAACACTGGTTCTTTGTCTGCTGTCTGAACGAGATTATTTCTGTGTGTATTATCAAGACCGTGCATTATATTCATATAATGTTATTTTTAGTCTTTATATATCATGTACTCCAAACTCATTAATGATTAACTGAGAGGATGTGTTCCTGGCCCTACTTCTCAGCTGCAATAGGAGGCTTAATTGAAGTGCTTTGAAAAGCTGGAATGAAAAATACTGCCAAGTGCAATGTATTACAATTATTACATAGTTAGGAGACAAGAGATGACCATACAGTTAATCTGATGAATGAGCGAGGACTTCATTTGCTGTTTCCTCAATCATAAACATTCCCAATGAACAGAGATTGCAGTCTGAGCACCTGTTTAATACCACGCACTTTGACGTAAACGCATAAAGCTGTGCTGCTGTTCACACTTGTCATCTGGCTGTAGGAATCCTGCTTTTGCCAGCCTTCAGCCACCTTGTACAAAGATTTAGCACCCACAACTTCCATTTTCTGGGAGATTAAACCTCGCTCCCAATGTTATCAGGCTGTAATATTTGAAATGGCTTTGCACAAGGACCTCACAACGCAGCTCTGGCTGAGGCAATCAAGGCAAAGTTGTCTATCTGCCAACCAGGGGGAATATTTTCCTTTCTCAGGCAAATTGCTCGGTGATATTTTTAGCAGCAAATGCACTGTCTGATGCTTTTAGCATTCAGCTTCCAGGGCTGCAGGACACATCACCGCAGCCCCTGATAGGAAAAGTGACAGACGTGTATAGGGTGCCTGCCAAGTGTGAGGTCCCCACTCTGGTGGCTGGCCGGGAGCCGACAAGGAGCCCGGCATTGCCAGAAGCACCAGCCCCCATGTGTGTTTTACAGGATGAGCTGTTAGTTCCCTTGCTGCTAACAGCATAATCATGAAACTAGTGTCAGCCACCGCTAATGACAGAACGAACCTTTCCATCCCCAAAGCAAACACAGGAGTGGGTCGGGCTCCTCGCAAGGCTGGGTTGCCACAGCCGCCGGTGACAGTGAAGGTATAAAACCCATCCCCACGCCACAGAGTCTCTGGGCTAACAGCATGACTTCAGGTACAGTGATGGGACATGCAATAGTGGGCTGGAATGGCTCTTTGGTGGGAGCTTACAGGAGCCTTTCTCTGCCCCTCCCTATATCCCTGTCTCCCCTCCTATAAATGACTGTGGAGAGAAGGGGACTTCTTTTCTAAGGAAGTGTTTATGGGTGGTGGTGATGTCTTGCGCTCAGCCGTCAGGCAGCCTGCAGCTTCCCTCCCAGCAGGAACAAGCTCATCGCAGGAGGTGACAGCACGTGTGAACAAGATTTTGAATACATTTCAAATAGATCATGACATTTCTTGCACCTTTAACACAGCAGGTGGCTGGAAAGCAGGTGCTGATAGACCAGGTGACAAGATACCGACACCTGAATTACTCCTCGCAGTGTTTCTAGTGCATTACAGCAACTCACTCGACTCTCACAGCCCAGGAGGGACTATTACGATGCTCTGGCCAGTCCATCTGCATAGCACAGACCAGCAGTTTCACTTCAGGTTTTACTTGACCAGCTTGAGCAACGTGTGGCTGAATTTGAGCGACGATTTAGAAGAATCTGCTCTTGAATTAAAGGCTCCAAATTGACAGCAACTTCCCCCTACCCTTCTGTAAGCACTTTCAGCAGTCACTTATCCTGGCTGTTAAAAACCTCTACTTTGCTTCTTGTTTGTACTTAGTTATTCAGCTTGCAGCTTCTGGCTCACAACACCCTGCCCCATTCCCTCTAACCTGGGACCCTGCAGCCCCAGGGAATCGGGGCTGCTCCGGGTGTGAGTTGGTGCAGCTCGGGTCTCCTGCAGGAAAATAAAGCTGTTTAAATAACGTGACCAACTCAATAAAGATTTCTGTGATCCTCAGCAAATATTTCTGAGCTGAGGCAGCAGATTGCTTCTTACTGCTACACACAGACATACGTACATAAATGTATATACATGAGATGTAGTCTTTCTGCCACTCCTTTAAGAGATTTAAAAATCCTTTCCCCAGGGTGTGCGTGGATGCTGTCATATTTCTAATACGTTGTAAATCTGCATTTCCTATTGATCTTATCTCCTTTGCACTCCTGCAGCAGGCTCTGTTTCACATCGTAGCCCCAGGGCCTCCATCCTCATTAGAAAGCCTCTCCCGGGAGACCCGGGATGCACCAGCTGATCGCAGATCCAGCAGTAACAGCCGGCAAACAAACTCCCCGAGCTCCTGAAATAAAAGCAAGGAGCGGTACGTGAAACACATGGTACCTCATAGCCAGCCTCCTAAAATGCTGGTCCCATTTTTTGGCAGCCACGACAGTCCTCAGCACTCCCACACACCCTGTGAGCACTGACACTGCTGAAGAAAACTGCACTCGTCTCTTACTGAGAAAAACAGATTTTGGGATTCATTGGTCAGATGTCTCCTTGTAGAGCTGTGCTGACCCCAGACGCTGTTAAAGCACTCGGTTAATGCAGGCGATACCCAAGGATGGGCAATAGCTGTGGACAGGCTGGGGCTCAGCAGCTTTCTTTGACATGCCACCTCCTGAAAATGTGGTGGAAAACAGCTCCCAGTATGGCTTTCCCATCCACAAGTCTTAAATGTGCTTTGTAGTGAAGTATTGAAGCCCGTGCTGACATCAGAGTGGTTCCCCCTTCATTTGCTCTTCTTGCAGTCTCGGTAAGCTTTTTAGTCCTGTGTTTGTGCAGTGCCTAACACAGCAGGACCCTGGCTGAAAGCTGGGAATCCTCTGTGTCCAATAAAAATAATAAATAAAATTTTCATTTTCTATCAGGAACAAGAAAGCACCAAACTTGTATCCTCTTTAACACATAACATATGTGAAAATCAGTTACTGAAGCAGAAAAAGCTTTCCTCTTTTTTTCTGTGGGCCTTCCTAGGCACAGTTGCTGCCCACCCCTCTTCTCCCAGCAGGCAGGGAAACCTCAAAGAAACAGGTGTTTCTCGTGCCAGAGACAAGTCCCCGTTCAGTGCTTGTAGTGAGCTTGAAACACGCCGCTGATCTTCAGCGGGGTCTCCACTCAGCTGTGCAAACAGGGATTGATTTGAGGATTAATTCCAAATTCACATGAAGTCTTGTGGCTCTATGTTAAAAAGAAAGACAAATCAGGAAAAAAAAAAAAAAATAGCAGGGTTTATGTTCAGTTTGGACAGCCTGCAAGCTTCCCCACAATCTAGGGATGGACCAACTTCAAAATTATACTTCCCTAGCATCTTTTATTTGCAGATTTCATGGCTCTTTACTAAAGGGAGGATTGGCAAAATATTGCAGCCTCCGTGGGCTAGAGATGGCAGAAAGACACTCAGCTGGCGTAAAGGATTTCCTAAGGTCATAGAGACTGTACTGGCTGCAGCCAGGATCTGAACTGACTTCCAGCATTAGCAGATCTGTTTAGGAGTGAAGCCATCCGTCCCCCAGAACCCATGAAAACAGGGTTGTCAAGACCCTTTTTAGAGAGGCTATTTCATATTTCCTGGTGTCTGTCTGTCTATCCAGCCCCACAAGGGGAGCTGGAAAGGCAAAGCACAGGCACAACTGCAAAAAAAAACAAACACAGAGGAGGATTCAAAACTGTTCCCAGAGGTGAGTTCCCCACTTCCTCTCAAAGATCAGGGCTCAATCAAAGATTAAGCCCAAAGCAGGCAGAATAAGATGTTGTTTGGGTTGTGCCATGTGGGCAGAAGAGCCTTGTAGCTTCACTCAGTCCCTGGGGCTGCCGGGCAGGTTTATCCCCATCAGCAGCTTCCCAAAGGGGGAAAAATAGTGGGTGAGTTTTTTCATGTTCAGCTCCAGCCAGCAAAGAGCTTGAATTAAGCCATGAAGGGCTGTGCCCCCCACACACAAGCTTTTCCTTTGGTGTTTTCTCGTTGCAGGACAGCAAGGGCTGCGAGCAGCACTGCAGGGAGTAAGTGGCTGGAAGGCTAACGGTGCGACCTGCTGATATCTCCATTTCTGCTACAAACAATTAAGCAATAAATGATTCTGGTGGATGCGTGGAGGCACACAGATCATTATGCAAATCAGGTCACTGCGCTACCAGCGGGCTCCCGTGCTGCCTGAAATAGCAGCGGTAGGATATTAATGCAAATGTCACCTTTCTCCTCTGTTACTTCTTGCCTCCCATCTCACCCGTCCTGAGGCTCCCCAGAGGTCAGAGCCATGGCTTCTTACAGACCTGGGAGCACAAACGGATTTTAGCAAAGCTCCAGTTGCCTTCCATGGACATGCTAACACATCCAGTGCTGGTGACTTGGTGGCCTGACGTGCTGGCTGTGGTGGCAAAGCCACCCAAAGAAGCTCTTGGCTCCTTTGCCAAGAAGTGTGCATGGGGGCAAGCTGTGAACTGGTACACTGACATGATACAGACTAGAAAATATATATCTTGCTTTTTGGGAGCTGGAGGACAGAGCTACTTGGAAGCAATGAGATGAGGGCTCTGGTAGAAATCTGGGGCTTTACAAATGATTTACTTTTACCATTAAAAAGGCAGAAGGAAAGGGTGATATTGAAAATATTGAAATACTTTATTTTACAAATCATTTTGTCCTTCCTGCTCTCTTCAAAAGGGGCCCTTTTGCCCCATGTCTCTAAAATCAGAGAGAGACAAGAAGCAGAAGCTGCCTGCCCACATCTCCGTCACCGATTGTCCTTAGCAGACAAAAGCCATTGTTTGCTGCCACTGGTGATCGCTCCAGCAGCAGCAGCACCCCAGAGCCAGCCCGGAGCTCAGAGCCTTTTTTGTACACACAGCATGGCACAAACAATCGCACGGTCACTTCCCGTAGATGAACACAATATGAAGAGGGAAATGCTCTTTCTGGCTGCAGCCACCCTAGAGATAGAGGGCAGAGAGGGAGCAACCACTACCCATTGCTGTGTCATGTAACCCCAAGGAAACACACTGCATTAGGTGAAAAAGGACACAGCTCCCGTGACTGCACAGTGGTCAACCTGACCCTAGATCTTCAGATAAAACCTCTGAGTCCAACGCACAGTTCAGTAGGGTCTACTGCTAAGTTCCTGTCCCTGGTGCAAAACCGAACAGAGTTGAACCTGTCCAGATTTTGCAAAAGTAAAGCAAGTGTTCTTGACCAGTGATGCCAAGAGCAGAGCTCTGGGCACCAGGCTAGTAGGAGAAATTAATGCAAATAAAATCACCTATAAAGATGTGCCACATGCCAAGGGACACTGCTAAGAAAGTGATTTGTGTCATCTGATGGTTTCTTTGGACACCCACAGCACAGCTCCAAGATGCACAATGAAACCTGATCAATCTGTGCAGATTTGTTTCAATTTGTCTTGGAGTTTTGGGGATTTAGTCAAATGCAGGGCTCAGGAGGCAGTGAGGCATGTGGTCTGAAACACAGCCAGGGGGGCTGTGTGTCTCTGCAAACCAAAGGTCCTGCTGTTCAACATCTCTGGGTATAAATGATGTTCACAGCCATAAATAAATCTTCTGCTTTAGCCTCTGATTGTACTTTCCTTTGCACCAGGGCAAATCCAGAGCCACCAAACCCACTCACAATTACAGTCAGAATAAAATAGAGAGAAAGGGGCACGTCTTTGTTTTCCTTCTGTACTTAGCAAGGGAGAATTCAATATTTTCTTCCTATGCAGAAAGTACAGAGGAAGGGATCTTTATCTATAGATTGCAAGTTGCATTGATTCTTGCTTGTCCCTTTGGGACTTGCAGTGCAGTGACTTTTTAAGATGTCAGTATTGTGGTGTAGTTGGGCAGTTCCCTTCATCACCTGGCCACGATGCAGAGCTGCTGAGTGGCCATCACTGCCCAAAATCTTCAGCTTGCTTAGATTGCTCCAGGATTTTGACAGAGGAGAGAAACTCAAGAGGAAAACATGCAGGTATCAGAGGCCAAGCAGCAATAAAGTCATTTCAGAATTTCCTTTGCCTTCTCTTACTAATTTGCTTCACCCCCAGAAAGAGGGAGTACAGTCCTCAGGCTCTGTACACTCTGCAATGTGAAACCACAATGGATTCCTTCCGAGGGCTGTGTTTCAACATCATTTGTTCTGGGAAGTGCCTCCCAGGCCCCTTGCTTCTCAGTCCCACCACATTTTCTGGTTCCACCTGCTGGGCGTGCAATGGGCACAGCCCCCCCCGGGGCCACATCCCCATGCCCGTGGTGGCAGGGGGCTAGTGCAGGCATTGTCCCCTTCCATGTGTGTCAGCAGCTGCATTCCTGTGCAGCTCTCCATCCTCCTGGGCCGTGGCTAATCATCGCCACTTCATTAGTGGCAGCCGGGGCTTCACTCCACGGGGAGGTGTGAGCTGCACGTCCTTCGGAGACTGCGAGCTTCGCGCCTCCACATGCTTCTTGTCTCTTGCCAGCCACAGTAAAACAAGGGGCTTGAAGTTGCTCCAAGGTTTGGATTCCTAGCGCTGCAGCCTGCTGTGTTCATGGCCATCTGCCGAAACGTAAGGAGCTGACTGGGGACATGGTGCTGCATGCCCCAGCCACCCGGAGAAGCCGGGAATTCCTCAAGATCCAGCTCATACCAGGGCACGTGTCAGCCAAATGCCTGTTGTTATCTCATGTGGACTGAGATGGAGCCCAAGCCAAGGAGGGTACCTCTGATCACAGAGGAATGCAGGCTGGGACTGTGGAAAAAACAAATAATAAAAAATTATACAGCGTGTGTAAAATGCATTAATATTATACATATATAAACATTATACATGTGCATTTTATGAATATTTATTTTTATTCATTCATTTATTTTAATTCCTTAGTTCTCCAGAAGAGCCAGCTTATGTCCTAGAAGAAGTGAGCGTTCGGCACAGGCAGGAAATCAAACTGATTTTGAGGCACCACAAGTTGGCCACATAACAGAGGCTTCCCAGGAACTAATAAAAAACCCCACTGTGCTGATAGGCTAAAAAGCTTTTGATGGAGAAAAATTGGAGCAAATAATGCGGTGTGAAGCTTGTTACTATCTTAGTCATTATGAGTTTATTTCACTTCCAGCTCAACAAGAGCAGCTCCCTGGTTTTACTAAAACTTCTCCCAGGGGTTATGGCGCTGGTGAGACCATGCCTCAGACACCCTACACCACCTGTGACCAGCCCCAGGTCTGCTTTTCCACCATCCTGCCTCGCTATCCCCAGGTGCCATGCAGCTGGACCACCGGCTGACTGCAGTGCAGAGGCATGGCTTTTCAACAGCATATCCCCATGCAGATGACTCAACATTTTATTTTCCATTCAGTTTTCAAACGACCCAGCAGGTCTGAGATGAACCCTGCTGGCAGGGGCCTTCCCCCATCACAGGTTTAGACTGGCTTGAAGGTACAGTCCTAACACCAGCTGTTTCCTAGGCCTCTGAGGCATCAACAGGTTTTGGTGGGAAAGAAGATATTTTTGTTAGCTGTTCAGTTGCTGGGCTCTCTAACACTTCATTCAGCTCTTGTTAGCATTTGCCATCTGGGTCCGGTGCCTCACAGTACTTAATTTATTAATTTGTTTCAGCACCTCTTCTTTCAACACCTCTGGTTCTCGCCGTGCCTTATTTTTATTACCTGAATGTGGTAAGTACCTCCAGAACCCTCTGTGGAAAAGGCTTGGGTTTAAAGGGATCAAACAGCTATTCTGCCATAAGATTACCACTCTGTTTAATTGCTCTACTTCCTAGTGACCCAGTGGACAAATTTATTTTCACATGTATTTCAAGGAATAGGTGCGTTTGTACTTTACTATGACCTACATATTTGCTCTTCCAATTAGCCTTCCTAATTTACTTCGTAGATTTTAATGATTCAAGATCACTTTTTTTTAACAAAATTAAGAATAGATAGTTTCTACCCTAAAAATATGACATATGCATCAACCTCACTCCAAAAGGAAAAGCAGAAATGTGGGCAGAGATCAGGCTCCCAAGATTTGATGGATGACATATAAATCATCTCAAGAGAGAATGATAGAAAAAAAAGGTTTCCATAGTCTTTTTCTTTCCAAGCTGTGGGAACTTGATGATAAAATAAAAGCTGCCTTAACCACCATACCCTTTGTACCTCCCCAAGCAATAAATCTTCCTCACCTAGTGACTCTTGAGGCCATCCACTCATCCCCTGCATCCCCCATCCTCCTGAAACTACTGGTACCCAAGGCCTGGGCACCCTGTGCCAGCTGGGTGTTGATGCTAATGTTCATTTCTGGCAAATTACTACATGCATATGTGTATATGTATACACATAAATACATATATATACATATACGTATACATACATATGTATGTTAAACCCAATCATCATAAAACTGGGTGATTATTCCTGTGGAGTCACTTTCCAAGAACCCGGGGTCAAAACAAAACCAGCTGTCAACCCTCAGTGTATTCCAAATTAATAACACGACAAGAGAAGGGCCTCTAAAGGTTTTTTAATGTGTTTATATCCAGACTTGATAAACATAGTCAAGAGAGAGAAGATGGAAGAGGCAGGAAGCTTAGCAGGGTTACTTTTCCGTGAAAAACAACTTGTGAAAACATCTGCACAGCCCGCAACTTCCCAGATGTTCTCTTTAACAGAGCACTTAACTTGTTTATATTTTGCCTAACACTGGAATCGGGGCAGATTATTTTTGTTGCGGGGTCTTTGCAGCGTTTTGTAGGTGGTCTTGTAAAAGAAAGCAGATATTTAACCCCACCACCGCCTCCTTCTCCTTTGCCCTCGTTGTTTACACAGCGGAGCTTGGTACCAGTTACCTCCGATAGCGCGTGCACGGGGGGCCCGCGGGCCACACTCCCTTATCGCTCCACATTTCCACCACCACAACTCCCTTGGCTCTGCTGCATGGGCTGGAGGCTTGCTGCCAGACCATCCCCATAAAGCCAGGGACAACCAGGACGTAAAACCTCTCCTCACGCTCCTGTGGCTTGTGGCACGGTGCAGCTCCAGGGGCTCTCAGATGGGGCTGTGCTCCTGCTTCCCCACTTGAGCATGCTTGGGCTTGGCTAAGTCATGAATTGACTTCATTTTGGATGGAAGATTCCTGAAGGAAAACCAAGGGGCTGAAGGTGATTATACAAGCTGTTTTTTATGTTTTACTTCTAGTTCTGACTGGAGCTGATGCTCCTTGCATCCTGCCCTGAAGGGCTATTTCCACAGCAGCAATACATTCATGAGAAGCTGTTACAGTGTGGCCCAAAGCGATGGGCAAAGAGAGGTTGAAGATGTCTCCTGGGGAAAATTTGCACAGCTGTAGATGGGAGCTAGGTACATTGCCCCCAGAAAGGTCAAACAGGATTTACCATAGGTGTCTTACTGGCATTAGTGCCTTAGAAAATCTTTTTGAACACGCCTCTGTGATTGACAGACATAGCTAGGTCACAGAGCCTGAGGACTTGGGAAGTCCTGTATTAGTTTAATCCATTTCTTTTTATTTATTTATTTATTTTTAATTCAAAATGAATTCACTCTTACTGCACTCGGCAGATTTAAATGAAAGATGCTGCAGAAATACTCTATGCTTTTCAGTAATGTTATTTGCAAGCGGGGCTGACAACATCCCATCCCTCTGACAAAGCACAGACAGTTATAAAAAGCAGCAGTTTCCCCAGAGCCCCTCTGGAGTTAAATGTCTGAATGAATGCTGTGGTACAAGCTGACAATAGCCTACATGGCTATGATCAAGATTAACATACTGTCTAATGTACTCTTTAGTTGCACTTTAAACTAAAATTTTACATTGAAAAGTGTGAAGACAGCTTTTTATACTGGCGTGCACACTGTTAGTGAAGTCTATTCCCTTTCTGGGTTGGCTTTTCAGACCAGTTTTCTTTGATTTGTTGGTCGTTGGTTTGTTCTTCCCTTTTATAGGCACTCCATTTGGTTTCCCCATGTGTGGGAAAAACATTGACTTTCTGCGCAAGAAGCCGATCTGCAGGGACTGGTGACTAAGGCGCCATATGGTGCTGGCGAAACATCTGCGAATCTCTTACGCTGCAGTTCTGCTCTGCGGGCCCAGGATGCCTCTCACACACGTGCTGAAGAGAAATGAATATGACACGAGCGCTTTGCAGTAACCTTGATGGATGAATGAAAATGAATTTGCTAGGGACTGTAAAAAAAATCAAAATGCTACATTGTGCTGAAACAATTTCCCTAATGGAACGGCATTGCCCCTATTACACTTCATTTCCTGTCAAATTGCAGTATCTATTTTCTATTGCCGTCGTGTAGCTCTGAAAATAAATCTGGTGGTGAACGCTGATGTCTCATCTTACAACTTGTAGAAAGGTTAATTAAACGGTGCATGGTGTTGGCACTTGCTCACTGCTGCTTGAACCCAGGGATGACAGATTACCATAGGCGTGCTAGCAGCTTCCTCCTTCACCCTCACGCAGCCCACACACTGCATAGCAGTGCTGGGGGATGGATCCTGAGGATCTTCCCACTCAGCAATAACATTATTCACACGCACCCAAACTTTCTGGGAAAAAGAGTTCAAGTGTGAGTGTGTGTTTCAACTAAGGTGACATTTTTGTGGCCTTGCAGAAAAAAAGTAGCTTCTGACTTATCATGAGGCTCATATTAGCCTGCTGATGTGTGACCTTCTTCTGGACTTGTCAAAAAGACCCCTTATTTGCGACAGTCCCGGTGGTCTGTGGCAGTAGTGGTGGGGTTAGGCACTCTCCTCTTGATTTTGCAGTGATCCTGCCTATGTAGCAGGGCATAGGCTTTCCTAGAAGAACTCTGCAGTGATTCTTCACTTTCCTCAAAAATCCAGATGCTGTGAACTAGGAACCCCATTTATGAACTGACAAAGGAAGGAATATCCCCTTCCCTGTTGCTGGACTATGAAGAGGCTGGTGACCAACAGCTGAATGCTGTACTAGAAATGTGCAATGCAAAACAAGGCAGCTTCAGAAAGAAAATCTGAAAGAAAATGTATTTATTTCTTAGCCAAAAGGTGAGTACAACCATAACCTTTTGCTGTTAGGACAGAAGAAAAAGTCATTGCCACTACTTAGGACCCTAGCGGAGTGCCTGGAGGCCTTGCTGAGCCTCCTGTGCTTGTGGCTTCCTCATGCCTTCTTTATTGCAGTGCTCAGCCCTGTTACACAGGGAATTGCTATGGAAATGTCTTGGGATTGTTCAGGAGATTTCCTCCCACGGGGAGGAGGCTGAGCCTCGTGTCAGGGATGCTGACAGCCCAGGGTGCAGCTGTGCCAGCGCCCTGCTCGCCTTTTCTGGAGGGGGGATGCACAGCGTGTTTACCTTGAGTTAATCATGAGCACATTTAGAGAAGGTTTCCATCACGGAAGACTAAGGAGACTGATAAAACCAAGGTCTGGTTCCTCCTGGACTGTAACACAAATGTTTCCTTTGGCTCTCTGTTTTATTGGCTCCATTCACGGTGGTCTCTAAGGAGCCCATCAGAGGCCTCTGTGCTCATTGCATTTAGAGTGAGCATGGTTTCTACAGACAATTGCCTGCAGCTTGCAAAAGCAGATTTGCCAAACCACACATAATAAATCAAAACACAATTTCCAAGCGCTAGAATGGGCAAAAGCTACATTTTATTACAATGCACTCCTTCCAGGAGAAATTCTTGGCCTTGTTTTTTCAGGAACACTTAACGAGAGGGAGGAAAGCAGGTGGGCAGTACAGAAACTAGATGGCACAGCGAGGTGGCTCGCTGACTTTCTCTGGATATTCTCAAAGCAAACATTTTACAGCTGTCAGAATTACAGTCCTGAGGAGCTGCCCCTTGTTCCCACGCACTAGGAACTCCCACAAGCAGCCAAGTGAGTGCAATTGCTATTCTCCATCACCCTTCAGAAGTCAACTTCCTTCAGAAACAATGGTCTTTCTAGACACAAACAACCCACCAAAAGAGCTGGAGATAAGGATGTACAATGTTTTCGTAAGGCTATGATAAAGTTTTTCTACCTCCTAGATAATCTCTGTTTCATCGGCTCTCTCCGTTCTCTTTTTCATCTGACATCTGAAAACAACTCAAGTTTCTCTCTCTAGCTTGTTTCCATCAGAGGTGGCAACAAGACACTAACTGCTAACTTCTGCCTGTCACCACCCATGGCTCCTTTGTAGGGTTGGTATTTCCAATAGGTGATGCAAGGGTATGACATCCTGCAGCATTTATTTTTAACTACTATCTTGTATGGCATCTTTCTGACAGTCCTACAGTCATTTATGTTTTTATTTTATTTTATTTTATTTTATTTTATTTTATTTTATTTTATTTTATTTTATTTTATTTTATTTTATTTTATTTTATTTTATTTGTGTCTCACAGTTATCCTTCACCAGTGAGCAGGGCTTTTAGAAGTCCAGGTGGCACCTCCAGTTACGAGCCATAAAGTACATCCCTGGCATCTGATTTGTAGAAGAATGCATGTGAACCAGGAGGTGCACTGAACTGTTTCTTAAAGTGGGCCTATCTGGTTCCCATCTTTCATTAAATAAACAGTAATGGGCTGAGAAAGGCTGCCCTCTCCCCCACCTAGGGGCAATGCTTGCAATGCAGACCTGCGTTTTTTTTGTCCAAGGATCCTTAGTTAAACCCATGTCACCTCTGCCTATCGCAGGCATCTCTTTGACTGGGATCCCTGGGAACTGTGATCATCTGAATTTTGCATCTTGCTTTGCCCAGTCCCAAACACTGCTGCAATATCACCCCTCTTTCATATGAGAGGCCCACACACAAATATCAAAGTGAATTACTCGCGTGGGGGAGGAATATTTCTCCCTAATTTTCCAAAGTGGTTTTCAGGGGTTCTCACAGACACATACCCTCACTGTGGGAATGAAGTGTACAGTGAACTCCCTTAACATTAGAGATTTAACTTCTTTAGCTGAAGCTCAATTAATTATTGTGGAATCTGTGCAAATTACATATCAAATACCTTGCTCATACTCGTTAATTCTCTGTACTTGCTAAGACATTCGTTATTCCTGCAGATGATGAATGTCCTGCCAGGGTTATGCTAATACACTTAGCATCTGCGAATGGGTCCATAAAAAGGGGCAGGTTCCCATTCAGCAAGGTGGGAGACAGAAGGATGCTTTCCGAGTCATAGTGCCTGCATCCTTCCCTGTAGCACACCTTCAGGCATATTCCTCCCATGCTATTCTCCAGGGCTTTGGTGTGACTAATTGCAAATGGCAGGGGAGATGGGTTTTCTGCTGTCTCTTTTCTGCAATACCTTCTGTAAGTGGGAGTGTTGGAGCATATCCCTCTAAAAGTGCCTGCTTTTGTTCAAAATTTACCACCAAGTCCGGAAAAAGCAAGTTTTCACACAGCTGTGAGAGGCACCAAAGTTAACTTGGGTTATGATCTCTGTCTCAGAGGAGAGCCAGCGTGCAAGAGAAAGCACAGAGGCAGCTGCAGCCGTGCTGGTGGGAGCTGGGTGAGCCCAGGCGGTGGGTGAGCCACCGCTCCCCTGCCCTTCCCTCTCCTTCCACCCCAGGGGCAGAAAGGGGGTTTCCAGATGAGAGCCCTTCAAACAGCCCCACTGGGAAATCTGTTTGTCTCCCAGCAAATTTCAAGGCTTATTGTGCTTTCTTTCCCTTCCTCTCCCTCTGCCTTTTCCCCACCACCAGAGTACCCAACATCTTCCACATAAAGTAATTAACAATAATGAGGTCCCTGGTGGACTTCATAGGCTGACTGCAATTTCTTCCTTTCCCAAGCCAAATTCTGCCTGGGACAGGGTGAGCTGCCTGTCTGTAGGAACAGCCAGACCTGGTGATGCTGCCCCATCTTCCAGTCCCTTCCTGGTACTCTTGAGACCTGGGACTGGGGGAGAAGTTCATCTGTCGTCCTATAATAGTTTCTTTTAATTAACAGCCAGCTGGGCAGAAAATGGGTTGGCCAGGCAGAGGAAGGCAGGGCACCACCATCGTCTCGTGTTCGTGCACCCCGCAGCACCGAGCGGCCCTGCGGCCAGCCCCCTCCCCGTGGCTAATTGCTAGCATCTGTGGGGACGAGTGCCTCGCCCGCCTGCGAAACCCAGGGCGGGGATGTCTCCGCTTTAGGTTTTCAATAAGAAACCACTCGTTCTGGATCAGATTATGCACTTCCTCGAGCAGTAAGAACATACAGATGTCGCAGGGCCAGACAGCCCTGCCGCTCGCCAGGGCTGGAGGAAATTACCTGCTTCTCTCAGCTATTTATTGAAGGGGATGGGGCACAGTGTTTCCACTCCCTCCTTGTGTTCATGTGTACAGAATTTGTGGATATAAGAAGCTTTACCCACTCGCACCAGGTTTCTGCTCTAAAACACAGACATTTTCCAAGCTGAAAGCAGGTGTGACCCCCTTAGCTATTAAACCAGAAGCTCTCACTCGTACTGCTGTGTTTTTCAGCATCCTTACGGCACTCACATCTGGAGGTGGCAATGAACCTTACCACACCAGGTTATTCTGTGGCCCTTCACCTGCACCTCCTGAAGCACTTCCTTCATCCTTGCTCTAAGGTCAAGAGGGAAATCCAGCTTAGATTTCCTCTCCCTTCATCTCTATCACACTGGAATATCCTCTGTTGCCCTGCCAGTTATCACTTTCCTTGCTCCAGAAGCCTGCAGAGCTGTGCAGGGAGGGCTGGCTGCAAGGCAGCGTGTGGCACACCGATGGACACAGACCAGACATCCCAGAGGACAGCACCATTTGCAGAGCGTTGCATTTCCCTTTGTTCCAGGAAGGAATGAAAGGGAGAAAAAAAAAAAAAAAGGAAAAAAAAAGAAAAAAAAAAAAAAAAAAAAAAAAAAAAGAAGCAACCCACGGTTCTTCTGACTGACGCACATGCACACACACACAAAAAAAATTTAGTTTGATTGAAACATTTTGTATCATTTTGGGCTTTTCAGTTAATAGCATGTTTCAGTCGAGATAATCATCCTTAAAAAGCAGTCACATTAAAAGGCTGTTCCTGAGAAATCAAAACACTTAACGCTGTGACAATATTGAAACATCCCACTTCCCTGCTTTCAATCTTCTTCACTGTTCCTGTTTTTCACAAAACACAGAGAATTTTGCTCCAAAGGGAGCCCTGCTCCAAAAGGCCCAGCCACAGTCATCACAGCTTGATTTGACCACATGCTGACAAAACGAAGGGACAGATTTAAAGTCTCATGTGATGTGATGGCCTGGATAGCTGGGCCAGCTTCAAAATCTGCTCCATCTCCACTCCTTCCATCTATCAGAGCCTTTCTGTCTTGTTGGTTGCTGTTGTCTGTATCTGTGCTTCTACCCATAGCTTTATCCTCTGAAATTTAAGGCTTGCCAGTCAGTCCTCAGCCTTTCATCAGAAGGCAAAAACTAGAGCTAATTATGTCACCTTACTACCTTTGGAAATTTCTCAGCCTGAGCTTTACATGATTGTGCAAGCTAAATTCAGGATCATAACAAGAGATTAGGAGCTGGTTTGGGATGCCAGGCCATTGCTGCTGGGTGTAAAGGGGCTCTCCTCCTCTGCGTGCTGCTCAACATCCATATCCGCTACAAAGCAGAGAGTTGGAAGTGGCTTCTTTGGTCGTCTTTGATGATGGGAGCCAGAGAAATATAGGTGTATGTGTGAGCATGGCAAGGGCATGAAAAAAAGTGGAAAACGTTCTGACAAATACCTAGGGCAGAAACCTAAGCCACGCATATAACTAACTCTCCCCTCTCCTAAGGAGGTTGTGGCACTGGATGAAAGGGATGTGTGTAAGATGGTGGAGCCCACTGGATCCTTTGTAAAGCTCCCTGCAAATACTGTTGTATCAAACCCCCGAAGTCCGGATTCCCTTCAGGTGGCTGAGTGCATGCTGTTTGTGCCAGATTCCCTCGACTCCGAAGTGCTGGAGAACAACAGGACCGTCAGTGGGTCTTTACATGCCTTCTGTGCAAAGAGCTGTGGGGCTCTGGGCCTCCGTCCAGGAGGATATTCTGGACTACCCCAAGCACAGAAATATTGCAATGCTGCAAAAACTGTGGGAAAGAGAGTCTTGTCAGACTTTAATCTTCCCGCAACATGTGGCTGATGTGTTCGCTGCTGCTCAGGCCTTTCCCTCTGAAAGGATAACTTTATCACAGAGGTCTTTTCCTCATTAAAAAAAAAAAAAAAAAAAAAAAAAAAAAAAAAAAAAAATCAAACCAAACTGACCAAGACCATAGTTTATTTTGTTTCATGCTATGGGTTTATTTTAAATGTATTAGATTTCCTTTTAAAAAAAATGCAATAACTGATAACGAGTGCATATGGATCTTTTCAGTTTAATGCTTTGTTTACACTGAACACTGGTTTGCCTGCGAAGTGTGTGTTTTAAATTACTCTGCTTTATTTTAAACCAAATATTAACTTCTTTGTGTGTGAGAGAGAGAGAGAAGGGAGAGGATAGGGAGCCAGCTGACAGGGACCACGTTTTGTGCTGTGCTGCTGCAGGGCGTTTCGTCCCCTCTGGCTGCCCTTTGGACGGGGTCCTGGATGCAGAGCCATGTTGCAGGAAGCCTGTGCCACAAAACACAAAAAAAGGGGGGCAGAGAAGTGATGCCAGGGGGGCAGAGGGAGCAGGGGCAGTGCTCCAGGCTCAGCACAGGAAGGCAGAGGTTGTTGGGCCCTCTTGGCCTGGGAGGCAAGGCCAAATTTCTCCTGCAGGTATAGAAACATGAGGGCCCAGCTGGGGCCCCTGAGGAGTTGGCTCCTGTCGCACCGAGGAGCTGTTCCTGGGTTTCCCCTTAAGCCCGTGACAGTAATACAAAGCCTCAAAATGGCTTTCCAGCTTGCCTTCAAAGTTTTTGGCTCAAGCTGATTCGACTTCAAAGGCAGGCAAATCCACAAAATTTCTAAATCTCCTCAGCCTATTTCTAAACACAGACCCGACATGTTACAGAGGGCTTCCTGCCTGCTAGACACATACCCAGAGCACGAAGCGAGCACTAATATCACAAACCGAATCCGCTGGAATAGCTCCAGACTGCCTAGAAAACATGACCCAGACTTGAATTAAATCCCTTAAAACCAGCAATAACACTTCTCACAAGCACAAATCATGTGATTTTTAGTGACTTCCAAAACGAGTCTCAGCTCCAGGCTTGAGCTGCTCTTACACGTTGTTCCCAGCCTGCAGCCTAAACTTCTCTGGATGTCACGGACTGAGTTCATCGCTGAGAAAATGTTCTTCCACTGCTTGGCTGCAGATTCAGACGTATAAAATGTAAATCACCTAACTGTGGAAACTGTCATGGAGATAAGTGATTTCTGAAGTGATGGATGGGAGCTGGATAGAGCCCGTGTGTGCAGGTTTGGGCAAACCTTGATATAAAACACCTCCCTTTTTTTCCTAACAGTCACTATCCTCAGCCCGAGTCCCGTTCTTCTTTTTGTCATGTCCGTGCCCATGGAACTCAGTGTCACTGTACTCTTCATTATCGTCATAACATCCAGCCCCGACGGCGGGCCCATTGTGCCGCATGCAGCACAAAAAGGTTGCCTCTTCCCTGGGGAGCCTGGTTATTCAAACATGAGACAAGAGGCAGCAGACGGCCAGAGACAGGTGGACACGAGCAAACACTGCCTCGTGCTCTCCCCACACCAGACCCGCCGTCTTCCAGCCTGCAGTCAGGCAGGTCCCACAGTGTTCCCTGTCCCAAGCCACCCTGCCAGGAGGGATGGGTGTCTGCAGGAGCTGAGCTCTGCTGGGTCACCTGCCAAAACGGCAGTGATACTTCGTAGGGAAACAGGGAAAAACGGGCTGCAAGGTCTGGGCAGAAGAGAGGCTTCATTTGTAAGGGAGGGTGACTACAGGTGCAGAGGAGCCGCACGCTTGTGACTTAAGAACCAGTATCCATTATTATTTATGATTAAATGTCCATCTGTCAAATTAAAATGCCTTCTTTTGAAGTTGCACATCGCAGAAGAATAAGAGCAAAGCCACAGACATCCCTGTACAATGTTTTTTTTGTCCATCACTCTCTGAAGCCTATTGAAGCAGAAAACACATTTGAATTACAAAGGACGCAGTGTCTTTGTTTCTCCTCAGACCTGAACAACCTTCTTTTATAATGATGGTCAAGTAAAAACCCCGGTCCAAATTAATCTGTGCTGCGACTCCTGTTACTTCAGAGGAGCTGCAGCCAGAATAAAGGCACCCCACTAATCTCTTCCTTGTGCACTCAGCCTGTTGCAAGTCGGCTAACTACAGAGGACACCCTGGCAAAGAGCCTCCAGGGACCCGTTTCTTCTGGTCCTCCTTGGAGTGTAAGTGGGGACAGGCATGAATCAGCGGCATTAAATTAGCAGAAAACTCGAGTTGAGAGGAGCAAAATCATGCAGTTTCTGCACATTGAACCCACCTCCAGGATATTGATCTGGCCGTCAGGGCATGCTTATGTGCTGTCCTAGTACTCAAAAATCAAAGAAATGTGACAGCTCCAGCCCACCCATCTCTTAAAGAAAAAGTTTTAAATGGATCAGATGTTTTCCAAACCTCTGCGTGACCCCTCCAAAGGCCTAGGTCCATCCACATTAGTGATTTTGTAACACTGCTTTGGTTTTCTCACTTTTGCATTCATTCTCTAAGGCCAAGTAGCCTTGATAAAGCTGCTCTGCCCTGCTCTTGTTCTGCCGACTGGGATCTTGCCGCTTTTCCATTAAGAAGCACTCTTCCCTCCCCTGCTGCCTGCTGCACAGAGCTCGGTGAAAAGGCCTCCCTGCACGGGGAGCACAAAGGTACAAGCATCTGCATTGATGCCACCGAGTGAGCGAGCAATTAAAGTGCTCCTCGGCAGAAAAGAGCCTCTGCAGACAGTGCCTTACTGGGGACCTGGTTCCTGACAGCAGCAGCTGACGCACAATGCTCCCATTCAGCCTCTGGCAGGTCCTCGGCGCTCACAGGACGTGCCGGCCTTCGGCTTAACTCGGTGTGTAATGGAGAAATCACACGGAGGCTTTGCTCCCTGCACTGCTCTGGGAGAGCCTCAGCAGCCTGTGCCATCCTTCACCCCAAGGCTTTAAGGCGGCTGTTTCACTAGCCAAGGAGACCAAGGTGCTCCTGGCTGTGCCCACCTGGGTTTTGGACACCTCTGAGGATGGAGATTGCCCATCCTCCCTGAGTACTTGCTCCCAAGCTTGGTCACATGCATGGTGAAGAATTCTTTCCAAATATCTACTGTCCCATAGAGCAATTTAGGTCATGATGACTAATGTTATGACAGAAAGGGCATCTTTTCCTTGATGTGCATGCACTTGTATTTGCAGCAATATCAGTTTAATGGCTGTGCCTACAGAAGGGAAAGTGCGGCTGTGGATATGTGGTACAGAGCCACCTGAAAAATGCCAAAAGTGGCAGTGTGGGGGAAAAAGCCATTCTCTAAAAGCTCTTAAAAGTCCCTGTAGCTCAAGATTGGTTCAGTAAATTTGAAACTTCATCAGTGAACGAGGCTTAGTTTATGGTTTTAGATAGAAATCAAATAAAACAGCGGAATTCTGGCTGAAGAACATGTTGGGGATTAATAGCTTGTAGAATTTTAAAATAGCTATATCATTTTAATTAGTTTGGGATTTCTTTGGTGGTCCTGCATGGTGAAAGCTGCCAGGAACTGCTGCAAGCAGCAGGACATTTGAATATCTCTTTTGCAGAGGATTACATGGGATCCAGTTGTGCCCAAGAGGTTCCTTCATACCCGCCAGCTGAATGAGAGCAAGCAGCTCTCTGCCATCCCACCCATAGCCTCCTCTCCAACAGCACTGCAGGTCTTTTTTTTTTTTTCTTTTTCTTTTTTTTCTGCTGAGCCTAATTGCCAAGGTGCTGTAGAGTGGCCCAGGTCACCCTGGCTCTCTGCACCGCCCCGCTGCACACTTCATGTGCAAATGTCAGGTTCGAGCCGATCGCAGGCACAGTCCCTGCATGGGGGGGAAAGCAAGCAAGCAGGGGCAGAGCAGGCAGGGAACAATACGGCTGCATATGGGACAGGTCAGCGGCCTGCCATATGCTGGCTTCCCCAGAGCTCGGCTGCTTAATCCTCACTTTTAATATCGTTATCAGTGCTAGCTGCTCTCCCCCTCTGCAGAAAGGTGGTGGACAAGCTGCCATTCGATGCCTTCTGATTTTTTAAGTCTAAGAGCACTTTCTCTTTGTTGTACTCTTTATTAAGATCAAGGACAGATTAATGGTTAACCTTAAACAAAGGTTAGTTCCCCGATGGTTCCACAGATGAGTACTCGTCCAGCCTGGAAAAAGCATGAAATTCATCTTTTCTTAGCAAAAGGCTTCGGTCGTGAAGTTTAGTATGGGGCATTCACTCTGTGAAGCAGCGGGGCTGTGGGGAATGAGCACAGAAAGGGCTTTGTTCATGCTTCCTTGGCTTGATTTATATGATGAAGGCGTTCTCGCTCTGCATAATATTTCATCTCTGCGCGAGGCTGTGGTACTGATGGAGCATGAAATTCCCCAGGGAGCAGGAATGAGTTCTCCGCTCTGCTCATCCCACATCCTGGTGCCCCCCGTAAGCTGGCTAAGCCCACAGGAGTGCTCCCACAGCCTGGCAGGTCCTCACGCTTCGTTCAGCGGGACACAGTCCATGCTGTATCTTTCCGATTACAAATGAGCAGTGGGGCTAAATTTCCCCCTCCCTGGGAGCTGGCTGTGTTTGCAGTAGGATTTCAGGGCACCTATGCAAAGAGGGGCACTGAGGGTTCCATCCTGATCCCAAAACCACTGGGACAGTGCTTGCTCAGAGTGGGGGCAACCTTCCACCAGGAGCAAAGCTGCATCTCTTCAGACCTTCGGTTCTGAAGACCATTTGGGGAATACGGCTGAGGTTACCGGTTCATATACCCCCGCCAAAGATGCTTATGCTGGTGGGTCTGAAAAACACTTTGTCAGGTTAGATTGCTCCTTGGGGAGGCATAACAAAAAAGGCAGAAAAACTGTCAGCCTTTTTCTGGAAGTGAGACTCCAACAGAGAGTGCTTCGGTGGGTTAATTAGTAGGTGATGGCTGGGAATCTGATGAGCTGCTGCTTAAAATTACAGCCTGCCTCTCTGCCTGTGGGACAGCTGAGCAATGCTTTGCACAAACATGAGTGCATTTGGGTGTCTTAAATTATCAAATGGATTTTATATTAGAGAATGGGGCTCTGCTACAGCCCTGGACACATATTTCAGTTCAGACAGGAGCGAACCACCCATATAACCACAGATCCTCCCAACCTTAGATACAGCCTGCGTACAGATACGGCAGATGTCAAAACCTAAGGCACTCAGACTTGACCAGGCAGAGAGATTTCAACTGCCTTGAATAGGTTTTGAGCTGAAATTTTACTTTTTGTCCATCTCTAATCCTTAGAAATCCTTAATATATTTTTTTCTTTCTTTTCTTTTTCTTTTTTTTTCCTTCCCTGAATGTGATGAATTGATGTCACTGGCTAATGGAGCAGAGAACCTGGGAAGGGGTATCCCCAGCATTACATATGTGGATGCCTAACATCATGCTGTGCCTGATAATGAAATTACATAAGCAAAGCTCAAATGGTTTGTGGTAGCATCAGATGCCCTGGGACGACCTGACTCATCCAATTCTTATTTTTTTTTTCTATAGATTTTGTTAGACTGAAGATTTAGCAACCAAAATTCTGATTAAAGACCTCTGTCGTTCCCTGTCCCTTTTGCTTATTTGCCATCTATATCACAGAATTTGCTGCCCATGTCTGTCAGAAGAAGGTGCTCCCCATCAGACAGAACTTTCCCAATAGGTATGAGATGACAGAAAACAGTGAAATATTCATTATGCCATCGTTAGAGTAACCACAAGGTTCTTGTCACATGCCCACAGCTATGATGCACTCAGATTGCTACAACACTGCTGTTTGATATCTTCAGGAATCAGGGACACTGGTACTGGCACAGAGGTGAATTGTCCCTTCCTGGGCAAAATGCTACCAGGAGTGATGGGTGCTGCATGGGGTTGGTGGCTGTTTCTCTGGCACTTTCCTTCTGAGGCACAGACCTCATGTGCTTGATTAAAGTCCTGCAACGGAGTCTCATAAATCACACTCCACCTCCTTCTCAGCTATCCAAGCATGCAAAATCAGTGCCTGTGTGCTCCGGTGGCAAGGTCTGCCAGAGATGCCACGAGGAGAGGAAGATTACTGCTTGTCATGAAAGCACCCATTACACTGTGAGTGCTGGTGGGTGGGCGGATGTTGCTGTAGGAACCCTCCTATCAGTGTCTTAAGCTCCTATGATAAAAATCTCAGGTTTACCTAGGGATTAACACTGGGGGGTTGTTAAGCAGTCAGGGCTGTGTCATACATATTCCGGCGCTTATCTTCTGTATATGAAAGCTGTCATTAAAGGACTATGGAAAGTGAGTATGGCACACAGCAGTCACAGCACTGGCCTTTAAACATCTGACTGAAAGCTTACATGCCTGCTTATTCAGATCCTTATTTATTTATTATAAAAAAAAAAAAAAAGAGAGAGAGAGAGAGAGAGATCCAGGTGGGTAAGTGACTGAAGAATAATATGGAGAGATAATAGAGAGAATAATATCTATGGAGAGAAGGGTTGCTGGGAGGTATTGCCACCCAGCCAGGATTATTCAAGTCCTTCTACAGGGAGGACCAGAAACACTTTTGCCCTTTCTAAAGATGAAATCTGCAAGCCATCAGTTGCTTTAAAACTTTAAAACCATTTGTTTCCATGCTAGAGGAAGGTCAAGATGCTCTGAGGAATGGCTTGCACCATTTGCACTGTTGCACCCCCTCCACTTTTCAGCACCCACCGTCTGCTGGCACGTCCAACACAAACTCCCCACCACTGTTACTAGTCCCCACTAGCCCCAGTCCCTCTCTCCTTGTCATTTGGGCTCTGTTTTGCACAGCAGCCCACTTGCTTGGCACTGCCAGCCTCCCCCAGGGGCTGGTTGCCAGCTCTGCAACCCCTCACCCCATAGGTGTGGGATGGAGTCTGATGGGTCTGCAGGACCCCCTGCAGACCTCCATTCACATCCTGCTGATGGGGCGGCTCCTGGTCACCTTGCCAAGCCCTCTCACTGCTTTTGCCTTCTCCCATTCCTTTTACCTGCCCTCATCTGTCCATCCCTAGGAGTCTGCTGGCAGGAAACCCAAAGTGCCTTTAGTCACCAGTTGGAGAATGCATCGTGGAAACCACCAGAAAAGTATTGGCTACAGTGATGGGTGATCCTCCAGCTAGCCAGAATCTTCCTTAGCCTGGCAAATCACTCTGTCCTTTGCCACCCACAAGTCAGGCCAAGTCCTGCTTTGCTAAGGGTGACCTGGACTCAATCACAGAGCTTCACCAGGGAAGAAAGCCCCCAGCCCCTGCCCCTGGTGAACCAGCTGCCTCATCAGCCGCTCGTCAAAGCAATTCCCTCTTTTCACTCAAAGAGGAGATGAAAGGGACTGAGACCACTTAAAAGCCAAACAACCCCATCAGCGTAGCACATGGTAAAACCCAAACCTGGTGGCTGCTGCTGGGGAAACCAAGGGCCCTGTGCTGTGGGGTGCTGAGTGCCCCTTTTTATCCCCAACAAACTCAGCTGGCACACTTGCTGGAAAAACTCATCTGGGAAGTGTCTGGAGAAGTTTTTCAGCTGGTTTTGCTAAATTCTAGCCTCAAACAATGTGAGCTGTAAAGCAAAAAGATGCCTTTAGCCTTGGAAATTGCATCTGTCCTGAAATAGGCAGAGGTCTCTTGTTTTATAACCAGCAATCTCATTTTCTTAATAAATGAAGATTGTCAATTATCCCCCTACCCACCCACTTTTTAGTTCCCAGGGGTCAGACTTTGCTTTTGCTAGCACAATTGGCTAGACTAGAGCAAAGCTCTTGCTGTTCCTCTTGACTACAGGAAGAGTTTGGAGTTTGGTCTCCTTTTGCATGTCCACATTTACTGATCTGAGTAATGGCAGGTTCAATTTCCAGGAAAAAAAAAAAAATAAAAAAAATCAATGAATCTGTGCTTTTGCATCCAATGCCCAGGGTCAGGCACTTTACCTCAAGCCTTGCTTGCACGAGAAGACTGCTGAAGCCTTGTTGGTCTGTGCTGCTCTGTGGGCTGGGAAATGGGTACACATTAGTCTCAGGTCTTCTGGTTCTCCCAGCAGTGTGGTGGCTTTGCAGAGATGCATAGCATGCCACAGAGTCATGCAGGGCTCCTCGAGTGATGAAGTCCTGGTTCCCTGGTGAATTCTGGAGAAATGTTTATAGCAGCACATGTTAAAGTTAAATGTCTATTAACATTCCCACTAAAATCTCTGCTCTTTGGGGGAAAACCCACTACATTCAGTCATTTAAATTATTTCTCTGTAGAAAGGTGCGGGGTAGGACAAACATATATGTTTGTAATTACTGACTTCTTTATTGTGAAGGAAAATGCTTTGGCTTTTTTTTTTTTTTTTTTTTTTTTTTACAAAAGAAGCCAGCATATTAAAAGCTCTGAATGATGGTTTTTAATGTTTGCTTTAAATTCTTTTACAAGTTGCATTTTTGGAAAGCATTTCCCTGCCTTGAAAACTAGTAATTTTCTGTATTTAAAAAAACAACCACAATGAATATTCACAAATAACCAGAAAAGTAAGGCTTTATCAGGTTTCTCTCAATCAGAGCAATAGGTAGCTGCAGAAGTATTGGGAAGAGGAGTGAAATGAAGAGATGTGTTTTTCTTTTCCTCTTGTCAGCTCTGAGTTATTAAAGTTAAAGGATGTTCATGCTCTAGTGCTTGTGCCTTTCTTACTGTTAACACTGCATTTTAGTCTTTTGGGCTCCAGTTCCCCCAGCACCAAAGCAGATGCTTAATATAACAGGCCAGTAATTCCCATGACTTTTCATTGAATTCTCCCCAGCTTTTCAGCATCCTTCCTGATTTGTGGACCCCAGGAAGAGACACAGCACTCCTGTGATTTCCCTCTCTCGGTTTCCCTGTCTGTTTCTCAGGGCAGTGTTCACCTCCTCTGAAACCTCTTGATCATCTGCAGGCTTTGACAGGGGCTTTTCTTCCAGCTCATTCATAGAAGTATGAAATCAGCCCCCTGCCACTCTTTGCAAGGATGCTTGCCAGAAATGCACTGCTCGATATTGCTGTGCACGCTTACACTTCCCCATCTTCCATTTCATTTCAGGACCTCTCATTTAGTCTGCTTCCAAGTCCATCAGTAACTGTCACACTGATTTTCTTCACTGCTCACATTTCTTAACCAAAATGTTGTACAGCATCAAAGGGGAAGCTATCCTGGTGCCAAAGTACACAGCAGTAAACACTAGTCACACCAGAAATCCCACAGGAAAAAAAAAAAAAAAAAAAAAAAAAAAAAGGAGAGAGAGAGAGAGAAAAAGAGATTAGTTTAGCAAAACTTCTTTAATTTGTTTTGTAAAAATCATAGGAAATGTTGGCTGGAGGCCAACCTCCTGAAGAAGGGCTTCATCAAGGCCAGGTCAGTTAAGCATGGCTTTGTCAGCCGCAGCTTGAAGACCTCCAAGGACAGGGATTCAGCAGCTGCTTCGGGGTCCTCTGCTGTTACCTGTCCCAGGAGCAGTCAATGAGCAGCGCTGTCCTGTGATCTCTGGCCTGCTGCAACTAAGAAAATCAGCATCAGACTTTGAGCACTGTAAGCAGGGCAGAGGGGAAGGTTTTCAGCCACGATGGGATTCAGTGGCCATAAGAGCTCATCAGAGTGACAGAGCATGGCATTTTGGAGCAACAGCCTTGTTCTCTCTTGAGCCATGTCAAGCAGAGCAAAGGATTTGAAATCATGACTTGCAGCTATGAGTGTGCAGCACCACATTATATGTACCTGAAGAAGGGGCAGTTGTAGTGGGCTCAGTGTGTTACCTGCCCATTATTCCTTTCCTCCTGGAAACAAATTGGATCTGTATCACTTTTGTTGACTTTGAAATACTGAGTGGTTTGTGTCCAATGGAGCTGAGCACTTAACATTAGGGGGTTCCACTTGGCTTGCTGCCCAGCCTGATGAATCCCTAGGGAAGGTCCTTAAAGGCTACCCGAAAGAAAACAACTTTAATGACATAGCAAATAAGTACACCCACACCAGGAGGAAATGGCACTGCTCTTGGAGGGGTGACATCCATAAGGAGTTTACCAGCTGGATTATTTCCAGGGGTGACCTCGTCAAGCTTCTACCGATTTCTGGTGGTTTAAAAATGCTTGAAGTGCTGAATGTTTTCTTTTAATTTCTCTCCTCCCATTTCAAGGATGTGGTGACTATGATGTGAAAGGTAAAACAAAGGTAAGCAAGAAAGGAGGAAAGGAAAGACGGAAAGGAGAAAGAGACTACATAAAAAGCAATAGCAGGAGCTTTTCATGTCAAGATTAACTTCAAAAAAGGCCCAAGCTGCAGGAAAGTGCACAAACTGGCAGCCTGTGCTAGGCACTAAACACCTCCCCTTTACAACGTGTTCTTACCCAGAGACAAACTTTCCCCAAGTTTTGGAAAGTTAAATGTGGCACTTTTATTTACATTACTTTCATATCTTCAGCTGAGAAATGAAGCAGAAGAACCACAAACACCACAGTAATGTAGAAGCCTAGTTACCTAGATTTTGGATCTAAGTTGTGGGGATTTAGATGCCAGAGTCACTTCTGAAAGTGGGATAAAGGGCCTCAGGTAGAGCACTTCTGCACATCTTCCCCTGGAAATGGGGTGCTGGAGGGACACAGCCATCCAGTCGCACTGCCTGTTGGAAGCCCAGGCACCCTCACTTTAAAGCACAGATAAAATCTAAATAGCCTCAAAGAGGCATTCTGTACAACCACTTCAGCTGTACACCAATTCCTGCAAACATATAAAAATACCCTGGAGGACATTTTTGCATCATGCTTTGACTTTATTAGATAGCAGCTGCTCCTTTTTATTATTTATAGGGACAAGCTCTATTCTCAAGTATTGTGGGTTGGTTTCGCCTCTTTATAGCTCTGCCAAATGCTTCCCATTCCAGGAGCCCGATCTGAGGTATTTATCAGTGTGCCAACACTTCACCTTGCGGGCTGAAAGTTTACATTCCTGGGGGTTGCCCCGGACTGAATTTTTGGTGAAGCAGGTTAGCCATATCTGAGGAGACTGGAGACTAATGGCTGTGTTGACAAAATCAGATGGCATCTTCTTGTAGAAGTCCAAGTGCTCTTGTGGTTTCAAGCAAGGACATGAAAGCACTCAAAAAATGAGGAAGCAAAATAGTACTGTCTGCAAAATTTTTGGCTGAAGTGACTTGTTTAACATCTCCGAGGTGCTGAGTGGGAAGGACTCAGTTTTCCTGGGCCACACTTAGCCACTCAGCACCACAGCCCAAGATCTCTTCCCTAGATTTCCTCCTGCCTCAGTCTTCGCTTAACATGATAAGCAACATGGGAAAACCAAAAATCAAAAAAATAAAACAAAAACAAAAATAAAAACAAACAACAACAACAACAATGAAACACTGGCAAAGGCTAAAAGAGGTGAGGGTGTCTTCTCTGCATTTTGTTCAGAGGAAAGCCAAGGTAAGTCCTTCCTCTTCCCTAGCCTTCACTCTTGTCCTCACCATTCGCACAGCCATGCCAGGAAATGATCTGCGCTAGAAGTAAGTGTTAGCTCCCATACTTGTCTTTTCAACCTTAACATCATGTACGGGTATAACTATAATCTGTATAGTAATCCTGTGAGGGCCCCACTCTAAGCACCACTTAGACATATTGAGAAAGGCAGGTCAAAGAGATCAGAGCGTACACAGGGAACACAGACAGAAAATGTGAAGTGTGGGACTCATGTGGCAGACCAAAGGGCTCATCTGCTCGCACCTACTCACTGAGGACTAGGATCTCTGTTTCTCTTGAGTTCAGGCTCTCGCTTAGACCTGCCTCATGTCTGGCAATTAATTCAGCTGAAGCCAACAGGGGTGGCACTGGAGAGTGGCTGCAGGCAGAGCCTGGCTTATAGTCAGGATCAGATCGAAATGACACAAGGATTGTTTCATCAGTTTGGAAAAATAACCACTGTTTCAAATCCTTCAGCAAATGAGGCCATCGCTTGGAATTCACCATAAATGAATAGTCTGGGCTACAGTATTATTTTTAGTGTGTGTTTGAATATTAGGATTTTTGACATTTACTTGGACTTGGGAGTGGATTCAGCCGCTTGCAGCCACGAGAAGACCCAGACATACTCTGAGAACTTTGTTTCCTGTATCAGGCACCACCGTGAAACCCTGAGATCTGACACAGTTTCTAGATGATGTGAGACATTTAGTACATAATAACCTAAATTTGATGTGAAATCCTTGTAAGTACACTTTGTAGATTGGCTATTACCCCCCCAGGGTCTTGCACAGCCACCACAGTGCCCCTGGGAGTTTTCTCTCAGACTTGACAGGGACCCTGCAGTGCCTGCAGTACCCCAGGCCAGCATTTTTTAACAAAACAGCCCCTGCCAGTGGTTGTCTCCACAATGGGTTTGTTGCTTTGCTCATCGCTGCTTCCTGCAGAGCTTTGAGGAAATCTGAGTGTGGTGCCCCTGTTGTTGTTACCGGCTTTTCGAAGCTAAGTGTGGTCGCTCCAGCTTGTTAGCACAAGCTTCTTCCATCCTGGTTTTCTTAAAAAAAAAAAAAAAAAAAAAAAAAAAAAAAAAAAAGAAGCACATACTGGCATGGTTGTTTTGAGAAAGAACATGGAGAACATGAGCACACTGCAGGCAGATCTGACAAAGCAGGTAGGTGGGGTGAGATGAAAGCCTGCTGGCCACAGTGACCACAGCAGCATCTTTCCCTGAAGCACAGAGCAGAGCACACTTTGATTTGGGCCAGAAACAAAGTCAGCAAATCACCGTTCCAGATCGTTGCCCTGCTGAGGACAAAGGCCTTGAAGTGAAGAGGTCTTGAAATGAGAGTCTGGGACACCAGGTACTGTACCTGCTATTGTGTTAAGAAAAACAGAGTAGCAGGAGGCCACACCTTCAGCTCAAGCAGCTCAGCTCATCCCTGGGCACCAAAGGAGCACAGGTGGCCTTCCGAGGGTGCATCTTGCCACAGTCTGAGGTCACTCTGTGAGGGCTCTTTCCATCAGGTGTAGGCAGTGGTGATTCACTCCCACCAGACCTCCTTCCACTCGGCTGCCTCCTTCCCCTGCTCACAGGCTCTTACAGCCATTACAGAGTGCCGCTGTCTCCCTGGATGTAAGTCAGGAGGTGCTTGAGTGAACCAACAACCATCTCAGATTGACCAGAGATGGTCCTCTGGGGGCAGTGGTTTTGCAAGTAACGCTATCTGTTAAGCACTCAGCTCCAGCTCAGTAATACGTGGTACACGCTGACATGCACATGTACAAGAAACAGCTTTATTGATGGAGACAGTGATGTTCAGGACATGCAGCCTTGTTTTCTTCTTATTCCCAGTTGATGTCTGGTTCTTTTTGTTTGTTAGTTTATCTGATTTTTTGTTTTTCACTTATTTTTTTCCTGGGCAGCAGCTAACAATTCATCTGCAGATTATTGGTTATCCCTGCTACTGCATGGCTGTGTCAAAAGGCTGCCCTATGTCTGGTGTGAATTTTGAATTTACAGCCACCTTCATTGGAAAGCAAAATGGTGTTTTACAGCAAAGGGATCTTAAGAATATGAAAACTGATGTGCTTTTTCAGGTTGGACATACCCAGCCCAGCATGCCATTTCTGCAGTCGCAGGTACCTAGAAAAATAAAAGAAGCAAGACAAAGGACAAAGAATCTTCCCTTCAGTCTGAATTTCTGGTTCCAGACTTGGATCCACAGAACAAAAGAAAGTCTGGGTTGGGTCCCTGCCATGAGGATCATCTGGTCTATTGAGAGGGCCCAAATGAGGTTACCCGGTGCCCCGTCAAATCCAGTCATGAATATTTGCAGCAAAGGAGAGCCCAATTCTTCATGCCACCCCTTCTGGGCAACCTTCCAGCCTGTTGAGGGCTCTCTCCATATGTTGACTCTTTCTTCTGGCCATCTGTGTTGTCCCCTTTAACCACTGTTAATGGGGCAGTCTTTCCTGAATTGATCTGACCTCTGTTTGTGAACCCACTTAAATGTTTGGCTTTTGGCTTCTTCTGGCACTGGAGCACCATTTAAACAAAGTGTTGCACACAAAAAATGCCCGGTCCTTTCATTGGAAGCCCTAATCCCTGTCCTGTGAGAAGCAGTGAATAGTTGGAGAAGAATTCCCACGTGCCAAGCTTTAAAAACAATTCTGATGCCAGTGTATAATCCAGTATAAAGATGTATCAATTCACAGCAAATTACAGACCAGAGTTTGAACATCTCCATAACTCAGCCAGCCATCTCTGCGGACATGAGGTCTGAAAGGAGACCTCTGTGTGCTCACTCATGAAGCTCACACTCAATCCATTTGAGATTTCATGTTTGCTGCCAGAGTTCTGGTTTACAAGCAGTTAGAGGAGTGCAAACTGATGCAAAGAAAAGCAAAGAGGATTAGGAGGGATGAGGAAAGGGGGCTATGTATTCCAAACCCAGCATGTCCTTGCATAAGAAACATCCTCAACCCTACAGTCTCTTCAATGCACAGAGTAGAGAAAGCTGATCCCACTGGTTTTATAAGGAAGCAGATGAGATTATAAAAGCTAGGATCCTATTTCTAGCAGTGCCTCCCTGTTTGGCTGCTGGGGTTTGGTTTTGATTTTAATCATGCTTTTCCAGAGGTTGCTTAATGACAGGGGAGTAGCAGGGGGACACGGAGTAAAACCAAACTGAAGAATTCACAAAGAGCCTATTGAATTATCAACTCTTGGCTGGCTTTACCAAACCAGCGGCACTTGCTCACTAATTCTTTCATCTGCTTTTCCTCCTTGACCTGTGCACCCTCCAGGAAATCATCAGATGGCTTATTAAAGACCGCATTTCTATCAGATGAGGGGACCCCTGTCTTCTTCCTCCTCCCCAGCAAGTAAGAAAAAGTTTTTCCACAGGAATATCATGGGTAGGATCCTGCTTCCACTGTCTGAAAAGGGTCGCAGTGCTGCTTCCTCCAGGTAAAAGCAAGCGTGCAAAATTAGTGTCTTTGAAGGCCACACAGCTGAGTGCTGCACCTTTCCTTCTCACCACCTCCACCTTAGCTGGCTATCTCTGTCACCTCCATCCAGGCCCACGATCACCTTATTAACTCAGCCCTGAGCTCAGGCTGCATATGAGGAGCACAGGTGAGAAACTCCTTGTTAATTTTTCTTTCTTCTAAACAACAGCTTCCTCTCCCTTTGGACAGCAGTATCTTTACCCATGTGAACACAGTGGCTGGTGCAGCCCTTTCCATCTCACCCTGTCAGCAGCTCTCTGCTGTGGAGAGCTTTGCCCTCAGGCTCTCAGTAATCAGCCTCCCACCGGGCTTCAGACACATGCTGCAGCAGAAAGGGCAACCGCTAAACCCTGGCTCACATCCCACGTATTCCCATGTGCTACCTAGCTCTAGCTTAGAATGTAAAAGCCAGTTTCTGTTCATACAGATTCACTAAAAATGACATTTTTTTGCAGGTACCAGCTCTGTGGTGTTGTAGACAGCTGCAGCCCCATATACGGTACAAAAGCTCTGGAGAAAATCGCTGGTCTTATTAGCTTAGCTTCCTCGCCTAAGCTGCTCAGAGCTCTCTAAGCACAGAAGACCCACATGGATCAATACTTATCCTCACTTAGGTCTTATTTATTCTCCACACAGTACAGACCTTCTGAATGCTGAGCTCCAAACCCAGTCAGGCTGTGCCCAGAGCCACTGAAACAATTGGTGGCAGAAATAAAACAGTTCCAAGTGCCACTGCTCCCTGATCCAAGCACTACACATACCGTTTCTCTTAAAAAAAAATAATAAATAAATAACTTTTCTGGGTTGGGAGGAGCAGGAGGAAAAGTGTTAACAGTACTTACAGGGGGGTTGCAAGAGGATGCAATTGCTCTGGTGGTCTCTGTTTTTTAGGAAGTAACCTTTTTTTATTCATTTCCTATTCTTTCCCTGCACTCATGCCAACAGAGATCTCCAGCCCATCCATGCTGCTTTTTTTGTCTTTTTGTGCAATCATCTCCCTGACATATGTTTCTGGAGCTGCTGGCAGAACCCCTCACCACCTCCTGACATCAGATCCTTCTCCGTTGCAATAATTCCTGAGCTTTTTCCAGCGCCCAGTGCATTTGGGATTTGTTAGCAATGCTCTGCACTACAGTGCAGGGCAACCCCAATAGAAACTTAGCTTTGAAGAGAAAGGGTGAAAACAGGTCTGCAGAAGCTGATGTGAGTTTTCCACTGAAGCCAATAGGATAAAGACTTCATCCTAATTCTCTCCTCATAGGCATGTATATGGCATCTTCTGTCACTGTACTATTGGGGCACCCAGGGGACTTGCAATTTCAGAGATCCACAAATATACCCGGAGCTTCATAGCTGCTAAACAACCGTGCTATAAACAGCTCCAAAGCCAGACGCGAGATTCATAGGGTTTCATCTGGACGAGAGCCGCGGGTCATCCCGCGCGACCCCCCGCACGTCGCAGGCTATTGGGTTTCCAGCAGCTACCCCAGCGCTGCAGAGCTCCATTACCCGCCTCGGTGCAACAGCCGGGCTGGGGGCTTCGGAGGGATTCCCCAGCTCCTCAGCCCTCCAGGCTCTTTCTTCCCAGTGCAAGAGGAGTTCATTACCAGCACGGCACAGATGGGCTCCAGATGAGCGAGCGTAACGGGGCGATTGGGAGGGGGAACGATGACAGTCCTGAGCGTGCCCTGCATCTGCTCCAAGGAGAGAGGATGGGGAGGGAAAAATTAAATGAGCTGTGCGGGGAAGTGGGGAGCCTCACCAGCAGGGCAGGGGACTGCTGCTGGAAGGAACGATTTGCCCAGGGAAAGTGTGGAGGCTCCATTGCCTGAGTGTGCTGGGAGGAAATTAGATGAGACGTATAGGCAAATAAATCCGGAGGGCTGCTGCCTGATGGCAAAGCGGCTGGGTGTAGATGTAGGTGGCCCCTTTTTGCTCACAGGTTGCTTTGAGCTTTGCTGCTACTGTGGCTGAGCAGGTGAACATCTGTCCTCCACCTGACACCATAAAACCACAACCGTCAGGAGCAGGACACGCTGCACTGCGACGAAGAGGCAAAGTTTGTGTGTTGTGAAGTCTGAAGGCTTTCATTTGCGTCTCTCCATCCCATTAAGAAGCCATAGGGCAGGCATTAAGAACAGACTCACCCCAACCAAACTTTACACGAGTGCCTGGAAAGACAACTGGCTTCTATTCTCAGATGTATATGGGATGAATTATACTCTCTGTTATTCTTAATAACTGCGTGGACTTCTCACTTAAGGGGATGGCTCTGACATAACTTTTGGTGGATTTGCATTTAGCTCTAGCAACTTTCACTGCTCTGCTGTGTAACTGTGGGCAAGGCACATTGCTTCATCATGCTCCAGCTTTTTCAGCCCTTAAATGGCAGCGACAATGTTCCTCTCCGTGCAGAGCTCTGAGCACCACAGGGAAAAAGCAATCCATTATTATAACCAAAGGACACTAATGCAGAGTAGCACTGCATGTTTCGGCTCTCCTCTTCTCTGGCTGATTATTAGACATTAGTCGGGAGCTTCTCTACAAGAGATATGACATCTCTTTAAGGTGTAAGCAATTAAGAAACCAGGATCTGATGATGATTACGACAGTGCTAGCCAGTTCAGGGCTGACTTGCCTTCAACGGGAAGCAGTAAGTAAATGTGGGTGATAATAAAAGAGGTTGTGTGAGCTCTCTAGTGATACTCATAATATGATGAGCATGGCTCCACCACAGTGTTATTATCATGTAATATTCATATTGCTATGGTGCCAAAGAGTCTCGACCTAGCTAGGTCTTTTTGTGCCAGGCTCTGTATCAACATGCTGCAAGTGGCCATCGCTTCCCCAGACAGCAGCCCTGTGCAATCGGTGATCATCGGAAATGAACATGCAAAATGGGGGGAGAGGATGCCACAAGTAGAGAGCGTGCAGTTCCGTGCATGCCCCACAAAGAAACAGGGCTGAGGCTGAGGCTAGGGAAATCATGTCAGTGCTGGACAAGAGCTGGTGGTAGCTTCTGAGCTGCAAGGACTTAGCTCAGACTGTTGGATCACTGAGGACCAAAGCACAAAATGGAAAATAAAATTCCCTCACTGCTTCCAATTAGCAAGGAGCTTCAGCTGATTTCCTGAAAACAGTCTTATTTAGTTAAAAGCATAAATCCATGTGCATGAAGCAATCTTGGCTCTGGCGAGATGCCATCTAGCGAGGACTGCTTCTCCAGCTCCCCAGGGCTTGCTAGACACTGGTGGGCACCATCTGCCCCGTTCCCACCCATGAAACTTGGGTACGGTTTGTTCACTGGCAGCTTTCTGCCCACCAGAAACACCCACGATCAACCTCGTTTCACACCCATAAAATGCTGAGGACACTTTCTGGGTCATAGAAACCCCATGGGACTTGGGACGCAGCTGGTGGCAGGTACTGCCTCATCCACGGGGTCTCAGCAACCCCTACAAGCTACAAGCCAGGCTGATTTCCTTATTGGAGACTCATTCCCCTGCATGAACAAAAGGGATATAGTCACAAACAAATATGGAGAAGATGTCACAGAAGGCAAGAGACCCCCGAGGAGACCCTGGCATGGCAGCCCATGGGCTCCTGGGCTCCCTCTCCCCAGGGAGGGCTCCTAGCTGAGCCCCGCGCCGAGCCGTCCCTCTTCCCCTGTGGTTTTCGGGCAGATGCCAAAAGCTGAGGCAAAAGCTCATAACATGCCAATTATCCTGGCCTCAAAACCACAAATGATTGTATACAGCTGTTGGCAAATGAAACCTTGTTCCAAACATTTAATACCTAATTGAATAAACTTGCGGAGCCCGGCTCTGTGTTTGCCTGCTCCCCTGCCCTCGTGTCATCTCTCCAGTCCACTTACAGATCCTGTGTGTTCCTGTGGGAGGGCAAGGAGGCTTTTCTTATGGTTTTTGTTAATTCATAAAGGGGGAAAAAAAAAAAAAAAAAAAAAAAGCCTGCTGCGGCATAAGTTTCAGATCTATCAATTTTCTGTCAGAGCACTAAGAGGGTTAATTATAAAGCCCATTTCCTCTGTTTTCACTGCACCAGATTCGTGCTAATGGACAAATAAACTGATTCATAGCGGCTTTTGGTTCTCCAGTAAAGATGCAACAAGCGCTTCATTTAGATGTGGTGAATGGTAATTATGTTTGATGGGAAAAGTGGGCAATTTTTCCTTTCTTTGTCAAATGCCTTGGATAAATTGTTTTTGTGACCTTATCTAGAACACAAAGGTCTAGTCACCACTTAAGATTATAAGGCAATTCATGAAATATGCTCCTGGATCAGACAAAGAGACCAAAAGTGACTTTGCCAACAACAACTTACACCGCAGAGAAGGTCAAAAAAGGTTAGCATTGTCTTTTTTAGAATAACAATAGCCTAAATTAAATGTACCATGTTTAATTTAAAAAATCCAGAGATTATATGGTTTACTTCTAAAGAAACAGTACCATTCTGAAACATGTGTAATGTTTCAAAGGTTATGAGAAACAGATGCCACGATCCCATCCTTTGTGAATGACATCTGAAGCTATATGTAATTTTCTCCAAATTGCCTTTTAACATGTGATTGCCTCAAAACTAACACACCGAGCTGCTCTGTGCAATATGCAAATAGGAAGTCTACTGCTGCAATCAACATCTCCTGGGGAGGAGATCAAATATTTCTGATCCAGCAAATCGTTTTGACCCGTCAGGCATGCATCATGCTGCAAGGAGTTGTTGATCTCTTACTCAAAACCTGTGCAAAGTGAACTGGTTTGGTCTCTTTCCGTGCTTTGGTTGCTAGCTTTACTAAAAATGATTTTAAAGGATTTTCTGGCTTAGGGAAGAAAAAGGAGTTGTGTTAAAACTCCCAAAGGGAATTTACTTTTTCAGTGTTAGCCTGATCTCTCTGGTCCAGAGATTCAGTATTCTGACAAAAAGTAGTTGAGATTATAACCCAAATAATAGATCCCAGGAGAAACTTCCACTCTTTAGCAAAGACATCAAGAGGAAAAAAAGAAAAAGGTCTGTATTTTATCACCATCTAAACTCACTTTCTGCTTCTTGAGTGGAATTGCTGCCTAACAGACAGCTCTGTTAACACTCTATATAACTCTCTATTGGAAAGACATTAAAGACTTTGTACACAGCATAAAAGTGTGCAATTCAAATAGCGATGCTGATTCTTGGTTTAATTGAAAAGGATTCATTATCCACAAAAAAAAAAAAAAAAAAAAAAAAAAAAAGCTGGGGAAAGCAAGCAAACAAGCAGAAGTTCAGCTCTGGTTCCTTCACACACAGGACTCTGCAGTGTCCTGGAGCTTTGGGGCTTGCCCTGGTGTAGCGAGGGGCAGGACTGCATGCTGGTGGGCTTCTGCTCTAACTCCAAAGCAATGCAAGGAATTTGTCCGAAGACCCTCTCAGCAAGGCTTGCAAAGCCTTGATGTCAAGTATCAGACCCCCGGACCCACCAAATTTCTTTGCAGACTGTGGCCCATTTGTTCCCCAGCCCTGCTCGCGTGGGCAGCAGCGCCATGGGTCTCCCCTGGGGGTGCAGCCCCATGGTGGCTCCCCACCTCGGGGTGCACGGCGTCTTGAAGGGGGTCTTTGTCTGCACGGGCGGGAAGCTGGGGCTGTACAAAAGCCCCTTAGATGCTCAGCTCTGGATGGAGACGAGCCAGGAGCGGCAATGCCCTCAGCCCACCACCCCTGGGGTGGTTGACGCTGCTAAGCCCAGGTGCTGGGCAAGGAGGAGGTAGGTCCATGGGGCCATGGCTGGGTGTCTGCTGCGACAGGAACAAGAGGAGCCTGAGCACCTGCAGGAGACAAGATGGGCCTGAGCATCCCCTGGAAGTAGGGGATATCCTGGATATTTTGGGAATGAAAAGGCAATAATTCTTGAGCTTTTCTACCAAGCAGGCACATAAACGAGTGGTTTTTAACACCCAAGATACACCACCAATTTTAGTGACTCTGCTCCCGTGTTGAAGAAATACAGGTTTTCAAGCACGTAGCCAGAATTAAGGGTTTAGCCTAGCACAATATAAAAGGAAAGGGGCAATGCAGAGCAATATTGCCTTGCTAACTGCACAGGCAAGACAAGCAGGTCGCAGAAAGAGAAACAGGAACCATTCACGAAGTGCTCTTCATCATGAAAAACCCTTGCGATAAGAGAGAGGGAAAAATGGGTGATAGGGGCAAAAACAGAGGAGGGACGTGCAGAACAGGAGCTGAGAGGAAGCAACCTCTCACAACCATGGAAGCGGTGAGTGAAAAGAAGATGGGATGAATTTGAAAGGGAAAGTTGGAGAAACATTCTGCAGTCATCCCTCTGGGGGTTACTGTCAGTGATGTGGGTTTTTATAAACCTGTGCTAGTATAACTCTTTTTTCCCTCTGTTTATTCCCCCTTTTAAGATCTACAAAATGTTTGCATTTCCCTCTACCCCCCTTCCCTTACATCCCTCCCTTTGCCATGGCTGTTCAAATCTAATTACCAGAGGTTCACTATATTCATTAGCTTCATTCCCTTGAAACCCTGGGCTGCATGTCATCTGGATCTGATTATGTATGGTGCATTTCATTTTCCCAGCTATTCCCCTACCTGCTTTTAATCAGCATGAGATTTTTCATTTAAATGTCATTAGACTTTTGAATAAATACGTAAAGAACATTACAAATAAATATAAAAGCTCCATGTAAGTCAGGCACAAGGAAAAGCTGTGCCTGAGACCACCCATCGCAGTGTCCTTCTCAGAGGAGGTTATACCAGATATGCCCAAAGGTGCTTGTACAGGACTTTTACTAGTCCCTTGAACAGTCCTCTGGGGTTGTATATGAGGCACACATGAAGCCCTACACTCAGCGACACGTTTGTGCCTTTCATTTCTACGCAGGTCCAGTAACATTTCCACAAGGGATTTTCCTCATGCCTTGCAAGGTGGTTAACAAGCCGTGCTCACCTGACGGCATCTGTCAGCTCGTGGCCTTCAGCACCTTTCCACGCAAGTGAGGATTTATTATGCATGCAGAGGGAATCTAATTAACAGAAATAATTGAGCTATAGTCTTTGTAGTGAAGTTCAGTGTTGTTACATGCCTAATTCCCCTTCCATGACTTGTTCGGCTCTGCTTACCTCAGTAAGGTTAAGCATTAGCCCTGTTCTCTATAGAGTGAAGGCTTCATGGTAGGAGCCTAATGGACCAGAAATACAAATAAAATACATATAACCTTTGGAACATGTTCAAAAGAGAAGGATTCAGCATCTCTGAGAGAGTTTCCATCAGACACGGGTTTTACGAAGTCTTTGTGGTTGTACTTCCTGACCCTTTAAAGAAGCAGTTGATAGTTTCAGCCTGCTTTTATTCTTGTAGAATTTTCTCCTTCACCTATTTCTTCCAATAATTTGGTTTCTTCAGTATCTGTAAAGCCTAGTCTTATTTTCATCAACCTTTTCTAATATCTTTTTTTTTTTCTCTGCTCCTCCTTTTTTCTGCAGATTGCCTGACATCTTCATTTGCTCTTCTGAACAATTTCAATATACAGTTCCTTTGCTCTTAGACCCCAGGTTGAAGCTAGTATCTTTTAGCTTAATTTAGACTTCTGCTCTGATTCACCCTGAATTTGACTTTTCCTCTCTTCTCTGCATAGGGTACCTCTCCTTCCTACAGTCCACAGGGAGAAAATCACTCTGTACTGCAGTCATCAACAGAGCTGAGAGAAGGTATATATGTGAGTGAGCATTTAAGCAAGCTTGCCTGGTTATTATATTGACGCACACAGCATCACGCTTGGCAATTCCCTAGAAAGATGCTGTGTACCAGACAGAGCTCGTAGCTCCCTCCTTTCCCATGTGGCACTGAGGCTATGCCTATATTTAGAAGTAGATCTAAGTTTAGAGCTCATTTAGGACTCTCTGTCTGTAAATATTCATTCAATCTAGAATAGCTTTGGTTTTCTATTTATTATCTATCCTTTATATATCATAAGATGACATTTGTGATGGCCTATCTGAATTAAAAAAATGCTTTGGCTTAGGGTTTAGGAACATCCCAACCAGCAGATGAGATGTCAAGGTAATTAAAGTCCCCATGAGCACAGTATCCTGTGCTCATGAGCTCCTGCATAAATGGTTCAGGAATGCTGCCTTCTTCCTCTTTTTGAGATCAGTAACAGATGCCCTCAGCAGTGATCCTTTCAATTTGCATGTCATGACTCCTTACCCAAAGCATCTGTGTGCTGACCTCCTCACAGTCAAATTCTGTCTCTGTTGGCAGCTGTATTTCACAGGTAGGATGCTTTGTTGAGAAATGCATAGCCATTAGCAATGGATTTTTATGGATGTACAGATTCCTCAGGAAAAGGAGGGTGGAAATCAAGTCTATGGCATGGTTTTACCTAAGTCTGGATCCTGGCTTTCTGATAGAAATTTCAGACTCAGTTCTGAATCCAGAGCCAAACTTGAGTGACCCACGTGTATCATCAGTGCTTAACATCAAAGCAGAAAGATAATGACTGTCCTGACCCTACCATGACCCAAAGGAGGAACAGCGGTGTCAACAGTCACTGGCTGTCCAGGCCTGCTGTTAATCTCCATTACACTGGCATAAATTGGAACAAGCCCATGGAGTCAGTGAAAGCCAGGTCCACAACATTTAGAGAAATATCTTTGATTTTGCTACATGTAAATGCGTGATGAGATAATCCAGCCCACTATTTTTAGAGGGTTAAGTGATACAGGACAATGCGGTGTCCTTTGGGTTAAGTTCCCTGTGTCTGGGCTACCTCCTCACCCCACCACACTGGTAAGGATGAGACCGAGGCTTTCAAGGAGAAAAGGAAGCTACAAAATGAAAGCTCTCACCTCCGCAGAAATGCATGTGATGATGAGGAAGCCAAAAAAGGCTGCTTTACTGTGCTGTGGGTTGGTATAACAAGGTAGAAGGGGAGTTACTGACTGCAAGTAGAGAAATATAAAGGTCTTTACATAACTCTGAGGAGTCACCGTGGGCATCAGAGCTGGCAATGAGTAGGGATCCAGGTTCCTTGGACTGTCACCTCTAGTTGCAGGTGCTCATAGATTCAGGATGAGTTAGCAAAGCGCCTATTGTAGAAGAAAAGCAGCAAAAAGCTTTTCAAGGAAAGCTGAAACTGAAGCAAAAGCCTCTTCCTTGTAATGAGAAGCTATAATTCAAAGCAAGGTTTCTGAGGCACAGATATGTGCATTTTACACGCTGCAGTAAAGAGGAAAATGGGAGCACAAAAGAATGCTTTTCCTTGCTTTAATGAAGCTAATGGCCCTTTTCTCTCCATGGAGCACTGGAGGATGTGACCATTAACTTTTTATTTGCAATTTGTATGCACCTTGCTGCACTTGCTGTTTTTATAGTAGCAACCTCAGTGCAATATCTGGGATGGGAGGGAAAGCGGCACATAGAGAAAGGGTCCCCAAGGTGAGTGGTGATGAATTGCCTGGCCTATCTGCCAAGCTACCCCCTGCCATGGTTGGGTAGCTTCAGCCCAGAATGAGCACTGGTAATGGCAGATTTTATTTGGGAAGTGAGCAGGCAGGCCCTTTTAGAAGTGGCCCAAGGCTTATCTCAGTGGTAGAGCAGGGAGCCCCCCTCTTATTTAGACTGCTTCTTTTAGAGAAGCTGTAGCAGATGGCATGTGGGGGAAGGAAAACAACATGTAAGGGAAAAGGAGGCAGCGTATCCTGTTGAACATGAAGCCTTCCTCCAAGGAAGGAAAACTATAAAAGCAGGAAAAATATATGACATTTCCAGGTGTGCAAAAAACATTGTTTTGGATAATATAAGCCAGGTCTTGCAATGAATGAAACAACTGTATTTTCAAGGTACCCCTGTATATACATATGTGTGTGTGTGGGATGTGTATATGTGTGTGTGTGGGATGGGAGAGGGGGTCAAACAAAAGTGTGACTGTCTCCTCAGGCACTGGCAGGTTTTCTTTTCTTTTCGTTGGTGGTAAATCTCAACACAAAGGCCACACTTCTGAGTGATCCAGTTTTAGAAGTCAGCAACAGCTGTGGGATAGCTTAATTGAGGACTGGGGGTCGTGCAACCAGAAGAGCTCCCTGTTGTTTTTGGAAGAAAGGAAAATCTCTTCCAAGTTGTGGTATGAGAAGGCTATGTGTAGTCCAGACCTGACTGGGGAACTCCAGCCCTTATTAAACCCAGCCGTGGGGGGCTTGCCATTTGCCTTGATGTCTCTTGTTAGTAGGGTTGTTGATGACGGTAATAGCTGGAAAATCAATTACAGCCAATATAGCGGCAGGGAAACACAGAGAAAAGGCACTGAATGCAGTGCTGAAAGCAGCCCTTGGGTTCAGAGTGCCTCTCTAGCCATGGGGCAGGAGGGATGAACCCAGGGGTGAAACCCTGGGGTGGAAAGTGGGAGACCTGAGTCCTGCCAGGTGTGCTGCAGGTTCCCAGTGGAGGTTTCCTTCTGTGTGACCCCAGGCAGGTCACACCTGCCTGCCTGGCAGGGCTTGTCCTCTGGGTGCTAGGGGATACCCTGAGACTCTTAGTAAAGGAAACACTGAAGTTTGGGCCCAAACTTTGGCTGACTTTTCCCAACAGCCAAAGTAAAAAAAATCAAATGTAAAGAAGATCCAGCTGATCCCAGGTAAATCATTTTTCTTTGGTGGATCAATAGAAGCTAAAAAAATATTTTGCTTGAACAAAATATTTCCTGTCGGGGCTCTGTCCATAAACAAAGACACCCCATGCCCTCTTTTGAACCAAGAGCCTGACCTACTGGCAGGGCAAGGACTCAATGCAGCTTGATCATGGACATCTGGAAGCATGATAGAGAAGGGAAAAGAGTGAATTTTCCCTGGGTCTTAGGGCCCTCCACAGAAACGCCTGACATCATTTCATCATTTTCCGCTGGTGTTCCCTTGCAGTGTCTTAAGCATCTCCTTGTCTGAGCTAGAGCTATTTATGGTGTGGCAGCAGGCAGGGAGGAGAATATAGCCTGGGCTGCAGATTCCCTGGCAGTCGTCACTAAACAAATGCACTGTGGCTCTTGTTTGGACACTGTGGCCATACACAAAAAAATAAAATAAAATAAAATAAAATAAAATAAAATAAAATAAAATAAAATAAAATAAAATAAAATAAAATAAAATAAAATAAAATAAAATAAAATAAAATATTGTGTACAATATATCTTGACTCTTTCCTCCCTAAAATAGCCTCATCAATTTTAATGCTATATGAATAAATAATAACGAGACACTTAAGGTGTTAATGGAGCATTAATTATTGCTGAGGTTTCTGTGGAAGGGCATGTGACATCCACAGTAATACTGAATGATATTCTTTATGACTAGCATAATTATAGAGAATATTAAATGAGGCAAAAAGTGATGGGGCTCTTAGCAGTAGTTTTTTTAGCAATTGTTCATACAGAACCTGATTTCCTATACTGTATTTACCCAAATTGGCTAGAAAAATCACATGAGGCATGTAAAGCACAATGAATCACTCCAGTTTACATCTCCAGTTTGAGAAACTGCTTCCTCATTGCCCACAGGAGAATAATAAGCGTGGCCGTTTGGGTCTGGTTTAAACCTGAGACTGTGGCAATACGTGTCAGAAAAACAGAGTGCTGTTTTCTATTCCTGCTCTGAAAGGTGTTATTTTTTTCTTATCAGGAGTAGCAGCAAATGTGATTTTATGAGTCAAAGTGAGGAGGGGAACTTAAACTCACCCATTTGCACACTGTTGGGGGGTCAGAGTTTCACAGCCAGGGAGGGCTCTGTAAAAGCAGATGATGTGTTTTGGACCTTTGTATTTGTGTAGAAGAAGCTGTGGAAATGCCCATTGTAGGGTTGCAACTTTGGAGCTTTTGCTTGTACCTAGGTGGGAGGCTGGGGGAAGACGGGCTCCTGAGGCCACGTCGAGGTCCTGGGGTGTCTTCCAGAGTGTGCCCTATTGTACAGTCCCTCAGCCCCACACTGGGTTTAATTATCCGAGGCAAAGAGTTGACCTGGGAGCATGAAAGCAGAATAAAGAGGCTTACCGCTACCTGTGAGAAAATACCCTCACTTGTGAACTTTGAATTTACTTGAAACTGAAACTTGAGCCTGGATTTCAGCATCAGGATTGACTGCTGAGTGTTCCCGGCGAATACCCTTTGATGAGCTGCTGGGCAGAGCTGGCTGGCTGTTCTGCATGGCTGAGCTCCCGGCTCACACGGCATTGCCTCAGTGCGTGACTGACTGCCTCAGAAACTGGCCTCCCTCTGCCCAGAGTGACTTGAGCTAACTTGCCAACACGGTTTAACTTTTGGATTAAACAAGTTCGAGATGTGCCTGAAATGTTCCCGCACGTAGAAATCCCTCTGTGAAAGGGCATGTGAAAGGTGAGCGAGATGTGGGGGAAATCTGTGTTCCATTCAGACTTTCTTCTCTAATTAGAAATGTGAGTTGGTAGCTGTGTCCCTTTATTCTATTTCTATAGGCTCTTTTGAACCCCTATTGTATCTGAGAGCCTGAAAATTTCCTCAACAGACGAATTCAGCTTGCTCTGCTGACATGCACTTAATTATGTTTCAGTTAACTCATTTTCCTGGATGATGCTCAACTGCTGTCTGTAAATGAAATTGCTGTCTAGCTAATCAAAAGTTCCTGAGCGTGATCTCTTCTATGTGTGCACGCACAAGCTGTTCTGGCACTCTGGTTGTAACCCTGGCTGGAGCTCAGGAGGATGGATGTGTGTGGGTGAGATGTAAGGAGGACAAAAGTAAATGAACTCTGAACCTTCCGAAACTCCAAAATCTTTCTGCAATTAAACTAATTAAGTGTCTATGCCTGGTAGCATTTGATTAGAAATGGCTGGCCTGTGGCAGCTAAATGAATGGGCTGTTAAGAGAGACAGAGACATTTGCACAAGATGCCATCAGCAAATATGTTCTCTCCTCATAGTCATGTCCTTCCTGCAGCTGCCCATTTGGGTCAAAGCAGGCCCAAATGAGTGCATGCATGTCACAAAAATGTCCCCCCCTTTTTTTTTCTGTTTAGATCTGTTTTTTTCTGATTAGATCTGTTCAGCTTTTTTTTAGGATGATAAGTGTTCTGAATGAGCTTTCACATTCGCTATATTTTAGGTAGGTTTTTCGTATCACAGCTGCCTCTTCTCCAGCAGCCCACAGAACCAAGCTCTTCCCAAGTGAGGCCACAGCAGGACCCATCCCAAACTTAATTAACTCTGAACTCATGTGAAAAGAAAGTTTAGAATTAATCTAACTGTGAGAAATGAATATCAACTGGCCATGGAAATACAGGACCAGATTTTGGCTTGGATTATCTTGATTGGTAGCTACGGAGTTACATTCAGGATAAACTCACTTCGGGTGTAACAACATGTGTGCAATTCTCCCTTGGACAAGGTGACCTGAATGCAGCCTCCTGCTGGGCAGTTCTAGGATGCCTCAGGTGACGTTTTGGAGCACTCTGTCCAGTCCTCCAGAAGTGTAATAACCCCTCAGGGAATGTGCTCCTGCTATTATGAAATGGATTTCATGAATAAAGCTAAGGCCAGCACTGTGAGACATGCATGCCAGGAACATCTGAGGTGAGGTGCCTGAGAGGCAAACAGCTTACATGAAGAATGGCTAATAAAAATAAACTCACTTGCATTCAGAATTCCAAAGTTATTTCACAATATCCCATATATTCCCCTTCATTTTCTTGTCTGGGACTTGTACAAAGCAGACATAGAAATCTTCTGTTTCAGGAAGCTTGAGTCTTTGTTTTTAATGATCAGATTTAATGGATGAACTTAAGTAGACACCTAATTCTTCCTAAAACTCACTGGAACCTGGGTGTTTAGCTCAGATTCCTTCATATTCTTTTTTATTAACTTATCTATACCTCAACTAACAGAAAGGGCATATTTCTGGGTTGATTTTTTTTTTTTTTTGCTTTCTTTTTTTTTTTCTTTCTCCAGCTCTCAGATGCTTTACCTTCCTAGTCAAGTCTAGCATGAAAGGTCAGTTCCATCTAAAGGTAATCTTAAATGGCTAGGCATCCAAAATGAAGTGGAAAAAGTGAATTTCTCAAGCATAAAAATAATAATAATAATAATAAAATCTCTATTTTGAAGAAGAGGGAAAAGAACGTTGTTAACTAATGAAGGGCCGGATTTCTTGAAATCCAAGAAGAGTTTCCTTCCCTGTTGTATGTGTCAGAGTGAATGATGGGTTAGGTTGTTAGAGATCTCTGGAAATCGAGAGCACATCCTGGCTCATTTGCAGTAAGCTGGTGATATACCGAGTAAAGGCTTGCTGCACTGGTCATGCATGAAAAACATAATTACTGGCAGAAATAGTGCATGGAAGGTGCACGTGGAGAAAGGTTATAAACAGTTGTTCCATCTCTACTCTACAATACTGCTAGCAGTGTTTTACAGTTTGCTCAGATATTTTATAGCACTTCTTTGGGATCTTATATCTGGAGAGCTTTTCCACAAAAGCATTACTAAAAACACAGATCTTCCCCCTATCAAGATCCTATCTGTAAGTACTAGTATCTTGGTAGTGCCAATTTAGGCTTGCTAGCCAACATGTTCAGTTTGCCACCACCCATAAATTACCTTCTGGTTTAGATATAGTTTTGTGCTAAGACCTTATAGTGTTCCAGAGATTCTTTCTTTTGCCTCTGAATTTAGGACTTCAGTCCTGTCACCTGCACAGGCCAGTGTCACTGCTTTCAGTATCCTAGATCAGAGCCTACTATGGTGACCTGATGTAATTAAAACTCTGCTGTTGGAACGTACAGGACACTCTAAAGCTCTAGAGGTGCTTTCTTACATTGTAAGGAAATATCAATGAATCACAGAACAATTTAGGTCAGAAAAGACCTCTAGGATCATCAAGTCCAATCATTCACCTAGCACTGCCAAAACTCGCACTACACCATGTTCCTAAGCTCCACATCCACACGTCTTTTGAATACCTTCAGGGATGGTGACTCAACCACTTCCTCGAGCAGCCTGTTCCAATACTTCACAAAAACTTCAGTGAATAAATTTTTCCTGACATCCAACCTAAGCCTCTCCTGGTGCAACTCGAGGCCATTTCTTCTTGTCCTATCGCTTGTTGCCTGGGAGAAGAGACGAGCCCCCATCCCACCACAACGTCCTTTGAGGTAGTTGTAGAGAGTGTAGAGAGCGGTAAGGTCTCCTCTAAGTCTCCTTTCCTCCAAGTTAAACCACCCCAGCTCCTTCAGCTGCTCCTCATAAGACTTGTTCTCTAGACCTTTCACCAGCTTCATTGCCCTTCTTTGAACATGTTCCAGCAGCTTGATGTCCTTCTTGTAGTGAGGGGCTGAACACAATATTCAAGTTGCAGCCTTGCCAGAGCCAAGTACAGAGGGACAATCACTTCCCTGGTCCTTCTGGCCACACTATTTTCGATACCAGCCAGGATGCCGTTGGCCTTCTTGGCTGCCTGAGCACACGGCTGGCTCATATTCAGCTGGGTATTGACCAATATGCCTGTGTCCCTTTCCACCAGGCAGCTTTCCAGCTACTCTTCCACCACTCAGCCTCCACACTGAGCACATCACCTTGTCATAGGAGAGAAGTTCGTCAAGCAGGACCTGCCTTTGATAAACCCATGCTGACTGGGCCTGGTCGCCTGCTTGTCCTAAAGAGGCTGCATGGTGGCACTCAAGATGATCTGCTTTATAACCCTCCCTGGCATTGAGGTCAGACTCACTCACTGATAGGGGAGCCCAGGGGACTGGGTACCCAGAGAACAACTGGTCCTACTGGTAAAGACTGAGGCAAAGAAGGCATTAAGCACCTCCAGCAGGTCAGTTTCTGGCCAATGTACATGAATACTAATTTTAATGTTTTGTGTTTTCTTTGTCCAGTTTTGTGGCTACATTCCTAAATGTGCTGTTAGTATCTTCTAAGGCAGTCTTTTAGAAAGAGGCTGCATAGGCTCTTCTCATGCTGGAAGCTCAACTCTTAGGTATGCTCCTTGGACATTGGTTTCTTTTGCCAAGGGTATCTAACTCCACCTTGTTTCACCTCTCCCTCGCTGAATCCCAACAAACTCTCAAGGGTCCGGCATGGAGCTCATGCATGGAGCATGGTTACAAGGGGAGGTATTACTCTATTCTTACTGCCGGCAGGGGAAATGAGCAGATCTGGATGAACTCCTGGCATCGTGTTGAAATCTGAGGCAAATATCCCACTGATCTCAGCAGAGACCAGTCAATTTTGCTTTCAAGATTTTAACATACCATTGACATAGCAGTTCCAAATACAGAGCTTTTTTTTAAGAAAAGAATAATGGTGTTGAGATATAAATAGAAACAACATACAAAATAAACTATGCATAAGCCACTGTGTACAATGAAATACAGCAGGATGGCTTTTTCAGTAAATGAATGCATTAGCTCATGCTCTGCAGCATCTGTGCAAGCAAAGTCCTGCTGTATGTAAATTGAATGCCTAACAACTTGTGTGGCTAGTCAAATAAACCATATGCATGCTTACCTTGTGAATCTGTAATTAATTCATGCTCCTGGGTAAAACTGAGTCCTTCATGAAACTCAGCACCTGTACAATTCTCTGTCCTGAAAAAATCCTAACAGTGGAATAATTCAAGCATCTGAAATTCTATACGTAATTAATATTAAATGAAATCTAACATACAAGTTGTAGTCAAGAAATTAACTAGTAATTAACACTCATTGACTGGCATCTGAAGACTGAAAGGAGGCAAATGTGACTGTAATCACATGTAAAAGGGATGGGGACTGGAAAAGGAGAGGAACTTAGGAAATGACAAGTCTGACATCTGTGCCTGGCAAATTAGCTCAGGCTGTGAAACGGGATAGAGTTAGTGGGCACCTGGATGAAAACAGGTGAGTGGTGAAGAGTCAACCCGGCTTCTGTGAGGGGATTTCTGCCTAACAAACCTCAAGGGATGCTTTGGTGAGGTGAGCTAATGTGTGATGCTGGGGCACAGTCTCCTTGGTTTTCCAGTGGTCTTTTATGAAGATATCCATAAGTGAGAAATCCCCTGGCTCACCCCTGTGCAGCTCTGGGTACCTCTCTGCAAACAGCTTAGAAGAAAGGCAACAAGCATAGCTTCTTACAAGGAATGATGGAGCTGGATAGGACCACTAAGCTTGGAAAAAAAAGATAAAGAGGATATAACAGAGATTGAGAAAGTTGAGAGTGTCCTGCGGAAGATGGCTAGGAATCAACATCTCACTGTTTCTTCTGCTGCAAGTCCCGGGGCCATGCACCACTGTGGAATGACAAGACAAAGGCAACATAGCTGATCACATCTCTTTGTTACTGCTAATTCACATGCAAATATATTGGCTGTCAGTGGTACAAGAGGACTCTGACACGTTTAACCCATCTGGGTTAAAATGCAGCTGGAGGGGCTGCTTTGGGCTTGCCTGCAGCAGTGGGCAGCAGCCTGGCAGGGTTGCTGGGGGCCCTCCTTCCTAAATCCGTCCTGCCTGCAGGACAGAGATGGCAGTGCTTTGTAGGAAAACCCTGCTGAAATGACAGCCCGGTGGCAAACAGAAGGCCAGTCTCACGAGTGAGCTGCTCAGACACCATTAGCTCCTGTCAGAATGATGCCAAGAGAGAAAAATGGAAGGAAGGAATGTAATTTTCCACACCAACTGAACAATCTCCAACAACTTTTAAAACGCTTTAATCATTTAATTACTTCAGTCTTTCACCGCAGAGCAGAATTAACAATGGTCTGCGTGGCAAAGCTGTATTTTCTCTCTTCACAATTTTGAATTTCACAAGTGGAAAATAACTCCAAGTCTTCTCAGTGTTCAAAGCTAAACAGGTGCTTTCACTCTAGGCAATCATACTCTGAAATAACGGGTATGCCATCCGCGGTGGATGAATTGTAATGGAGTTTTCCTGCTATTGAGGGCAGACAGCCATACAGGTTTTGGCACCTTGCCTGTGTAACCTAGTTAAGCAGAAATGAGAGGGGACACCCCAGCGGGGGGGGGTCTGATGGTCTGTTTGTTGTGGTGACTGCTGAGCTTGCACATGATCCTGGAATGCCAACCCTCCTATTTCAAACAGGAGTATGTCTGATGAATGGAGGGCTATGTTTTGCAGGCCCTCATGCAGCATCCATGAAGAGCAAAGGTCGAAGTCTGGAAGCAGCAGAGCTCAAGGTGGCTTGTGAGCATCCCCTCTCTGCTGAATTTTGGAGGGGCATCAGCTCTCTGCCTCTCTTGCCACTGCTGTAGCCTGGTGACTGCTGTCCTCTGAAGGCTGCTCGTGCCAGAACTGACGCTTATAGGTGTTTGAAGGCTTCATTTTTTTTTTTTTTTTCCCATGCATAAATCTTGTCAGCTTCAACCTAATTGCATCCTTTTCCGACAGACTGTCTCAGGAGCAATGCAAATGAGCTTTGAAATGTGGAGATCTGGTTTATATTTGTCGGCTAATTGCCTGAGTGGCACAGACATCTAGAGCTGGCACCTGCCTCCTTGCGTTAAGATCCGCCTTTGATTTCAGACCTGATGCCACTTGTAGAAGAAGATTTCCTGATGGAGAGTGAGGATGCGATGTTCTCCTCAGACAGTGATCTGCCCTTGGCGACAGTGACCTAAATTCCTCAGGCTGGGTCCCTTACACACTCACTGCCAGCACAGAGACTGTGACCTGATGCAAGGCAATATGGATTCATTCTTCTCTGGGTGATCTGGCCCAGCCTTTCCCCAGAGAAGCCCCAGCCTTCACGTCTGTCTGTCTCTGCCCATGTCGCATGGCCACATTCATCCACAGTGCGTGCACGTGCTGGCTCACGGCTCCCTGAGATGTAGTCCTGGGGTGCTTACAGGCATGAACAGGGGAGAGAGAAGAAGCACCTTCCCTTGTAGGTTGTCTTACATGGCATGCAGATGCTGGAAATACCAAGTTCTTTAGTCCTTTTTTACTTCTTTAGTCTAAGAAATCCCCTGACAGTTAAACATTATGTCCCGAAATTCAGCCTATATTTCTCTTGCACTTCATTTCATTCTTTTGTCCAAATTTCTTCATTTAAATCCATGTCAGCTTTACCCAAACATCATGCAGAACACAGATGAAGCTAGTCAAGTAGAGCTGGCTCATTCCAAATGTCTGAAATCAGCCCTATTTTCTTTCCCACACACTTCTGTCTCTTTTTCTCTCTTTCTCTCTCTCTCTCTTTTTTAAACAAGAAGATGGCAATTACGTAAACAGCAACACATGTATTATAACGTTTCTGAGAAACTCTGCTGAAGACCATCACAATTAACATCAGCCTACTGGGCTGTGTGAGATCTCTGGCTTTCCTTCAGATAAGCCTTCCTGCTCTTGCTGCCTCTCTGCCAGGGTCTCCTACAGCAGCAGCTCATGTTAACCATCTGGATACCCTGCAAAATGCAGTGCTATGAGCAATGCATGCTTACAGCTCCATGGCAGCCCTAGCCCTGCCTGACATTTGCTAGCTTATCCTGATCCAGCACAAAGTAAAGACATGCTAAAAAGGTTTAATGGCTTCTGCTGACACAAATCTCGTGGTATCCCCATGCTGCATAACAGGTAGATTAGAAATGCGCAGACAAATGTATGTCTGTGCTATCGTAGGAATCTGGGGTGGGTGGCTTCAAGGCTGGAAGCATCTGACAGCATAGGTCTGCATAGCATAAACACACTGAGCAGTTCTCTGACTCTCTGGTTAACTTACGCAAACATTAAAAAAAATGCAAAGATGTACTGATTCAGTGTGGCTCTGGGGCCGTGTTCCTGGTGGTTCATCATCTTTCCCATGGAGGCAACAGACAAGGGCTGACAGGACAGAGCAGAAAGGGACAGCAGTCAAATGTGCGTATGTAGGTAAGGTCAAGAGCTTAGATCTCCATGCAGCCTGAAGGAGGGATAAAAACGGCTTCTTGTGTCTTTCTCTAGGAGCTGGGACCATCAAGCAGGAACCACAGCAGTCTGTACAAGGAGAGGACACTAGGAATGAGGGGCTTTCATAAAGAAGTTGCTTTTCTTGTTGGTGTCAAAGAGCTTCATGAAGGAAAAAAAGATCCATTGAGGGCTATTAAAGGCAAAAATAATTCTTACCTGGGGAAAACAAACCATAAAGGCTCTAGGGTGAGGGGAGAGTATATGGCAGAGAAGTATCACCACATTTGTCTTGTTCTTGTACTCTACCTGGACTCCTGTGGTGGGTCACTGAAGTCCTTACCTTGTGTTACAGGTATGGAAAGATACCCACTGGGAAGGGACCCAAGGTCTGCTGAGACAGAACCCAGTACACAGCCCCCGAAACCACCCACGGCTGGATTCAGAGCTGCTTGGGTCAGCCAGTGGCGGGGAACAGCTTGCACTTCCATGTGGAAGAACCAAGGAGCATTGCGGACCTCTGCGCCGCAGCCTGGGTTAAACCAGCCACTGGCAGGGGCATCTCGCCTCTCCCAGCACTGGGACGATATCTCTGCTGGTCTGTCTAATCCCTCGGTCTGCTTATCTCTACTGAGACAAACTTGTCCCAGCTGTATCTCCACCAGGGTGAGCTGAACAACACCCGGATGAATTTGGGTCTTGCAGATTTTCACATTGTTGCCTTTGGCAGTACTGCACTATGCAAACAAGACCAAGATTCGGTGTTGTCAGTTCTTCATATGTTTGTTTCCTTTTGACGATAAATATGTATTCCAGAGGTCTTTATTTTTCCTTTATCAAGAGGACAAAGTAATATTTTTGCATAGACTGTAATTAACATCTTTATTAATCTGGAACAGGTTTATTTGTTATTATTTTTAATCAACCTTCTGATTCTGCATTTCTACTGCTTTTTAATAAACCAATACATAGTGCCCCAGGGTATTTTCCATAGAATATATAACCAGATGAGTTATTTTGCTTCAGGCTGTTAACCTGAGCTGACTACTAAATCCCTGGAAAAGGTTTATATACTTTAGCCCTTTAATGATGTCAAAAATTTGCACAGAATGTCTTTCTCATATTCCCCCAATCACTTTTCCCGTAGCACAAGGTTGATCAGCTTCTCTTGATACGGAAATATTTTTTAAACATTGTCTCATATAAATTTAAATCCAGTAATGCTGTGGACTCTATTTCTGGTGTCCAAATTGAAACATTCAGGGTCTCATTTCCATTGAAACTGATCATTTGCTGTTATCAATATTGAGTTAAGTTAATATTGGGCTAAGCAGAACCACTAGCCAACATAAATCTATCAAAAGGGGTCCCTAGAATTATAATTCACCTGAAAATTCAGGTTCCCTTGTTGCAAATAATCTCATTTCCAAGTGACCTGATCCACACTTTTTTTTTCTTTTTCCTTTTTTTTTTTTTTCCTTTTTTCTCCAGGAGTAGATTTTCTGTAGGGTGTGTGAGCTCCCCAAAGCCAACTTTCCATGTGCCTGTGTCAGGAGCTGACAGCCCCTGGGATCACTCCCTAGAGCAGTTAAGGACACCAGCAATGGAGATGGGTGTTGTGGCACCCAACAGGGTGTTTCTGGTGAGGCCAGTAGTCCTGTGCAGTCACAGCCATGCCCTGGGTGGCCAGACCCAGCCCTCATACCCTGGGGTACACAGTCCAGTTTTGAGGTGTTTCTCCAGGCTTCATCCTCCAGTTGCTCCAGCTGAGGCAGCGAGGACTTCTGCTGCATACCTGGGATCAGTTCCCAGGAAACTACCCACGTAAATTCACGTTTGTCTTCCTTGTAACATGAAGCAACACCTACTCCCTTGCAGTTCCTGCTACATTGCTGTATTGTGCTAGTTACTCCGGGACATTCAAAAAACATCCAAGTGTGCCTATGACTCTAATAATCTTCATGTCAGTTTTATTTGTTGCACACAAGAGAGGCTATAATAAACATAAAACAAAGACATGAGGAAATCTTCATTACAGAGTGTTTGTACTAGTATCTTGTACTAATAAACACAGTTGTCTATTTGGAAAGATGCCTTCAATCTGTTGATTTATTAGATATTAGTGGTGCCGCAAACGCCGGCTCCTCTGCTTTTGTAAAGCAAGCAACGGAAAGAAGGCTGCCTCACAGGAGAGCTATGTAATGTTGGCTTCTTTCTTTTTGTAAACACTGTTTTATGCCAGTCAAGTGGGAGATTATTCTGAGAAATCAGGAGAGCTCATTGTCTCAGCCTTTCTGTTTGCTCCTGCCAGGCCCAGCCCCGGTCCTGTTTGAACTGATGGGAATCTCCTCGCTGACTTCAGTAGCACCAGGGCATGGCCAAAAGCCTTCGGGCGATTAGATGTGATGGGTTATGGCAGCTTGTGACCTCCAGGTCACTCTGAACAAAACCTGTCCATAAATCTGGGCTTGCTGCAGCAATGCCCAGGCAGGTTCCAGGAGAGGTCCCCAGCCTGCGCCCATCCTGCAGGGCAGGGGAAGTGCAGCAAGGCAAACCCACCCAGCTGCAGTCGTGTTCCCTGTGTGATAATGTTCAGACCCAATGGCTCGCTCACCCACATGTGAAAAATCTGAGTGTTTTCAATTTTACTGATTGTTTTTTAAGCCTAATCAGATTTCTCTCTTGAAATGAGATAATGAGGCAGCTCTGGCAGCTGCTGCCTGCCTACATGATCATCAGGGTGTGAGAAACAGGGCCAGGCTGCCAGCAGAGAGCCCGTCCCCTTCTCCAAGCTGCTTGAAGAGCCCTTTCGTCAGAGAGGCCAGAGACCTTGCTTCAGTTACAGCACTGATGAGCTCCTTCTCTTCCTCACAGCTCTTGGGTGGCTTCCTTGGACTGCTCTCTATCTACTTCTATCCCTCTCTGCTTCAGAGGATGGGAGAACATCTATGTACGCTGGTGTTATGGGGTGTACGAAACAGCATGCCAGGAAATGCAATTGGGCACCGAGCACAGAAGCTGCCTAAGGTGGTAGCTTATATCAGGAAGGACCATATATTTTTGCTATCTCTTGTAATTCTACTATAAGTCTGAAGAAAACTGCTGTTTTTTTCCATAAGACCTAGCCATGGGTTTTACATCACCACCTTATTGTGTTCATAGTCATAGCTCATTGTTTGAGAAGTAAAGATACAAGCATTTCTTGAAATCTCGGAAGTCACCTGATAAGGAAGAAATGTGATAAAGATGAATGCATGAACAAACATAGGGACAAGTATATGTTTGGGAAATCCCTACTAGGCCTCACCAAAGTAACTTGTTCTCCTTAGTGGAAAATATGTTAATTTATGTTGGTATGTGGGAACTGAAGTGCTCCCTGAGACAGACCTCAGCTCAGCTGCTGTGATCCCATCAGTTGCTGAAACAAAACTCAACTTGTTTCCCTGGCTCTGTGTGACTACAAAACAATATCAGAAAATATTGCAACCTACAAGAATGAGCTTTTAAACTAGTTTTTCATCCTACAGAGGATTTGGGGTCTGGGTGACGTTTGCAGCTGATAATGTTAGGTGTAAAGGGTTGTCTTTTTGCCCCTCGTGATGGTGGCCACGATGTCAATGGCCTGTGACAGCTTCCCTGCTGAGCCTGCGTGGTGAGCAGTGATGCTGCTGATGGGGTGCCCAGCTGATCACAGAGTGCCTCGTTTCTAGCACTGAGCCATTTCAAGTCAGAAGTAAGCATTATTATTTCCTGTCTCTTTTTCTATTATCCAGATCTGGAAAATATTATTTGCACCTGAAATCAAAGAGATTTAACTTAGTGGGCTGGCCAGGTGGGATTGTCATTAGCCACAGCGTGCATGTGGAAGAGCAGACCACAGTTGGAGCCCCTGGCCATATCCTGAAAAAAAAAAATAATAATTTATTCATTGTCCTAAACTTCTATCCAAAAAACTAAAGACAGAGAATGGGCCAGATGTCTCCCAGGGTAATGATGCCCAATCTCTTTTTTTTTTTGTCTGAAGCTTGTATAATGATTTTTCTGGTGCCAACATGCCTAACTGTACCAAAATGATATCCCTTTATTCCACCACACAGGGAAAAGATCCCCTTTGCAGTGCCCAGACCCCACAGGTGAGCCTGTTCTGAGCCCAGGGGAGAATGACATTTCCATTCATTCCTTCTCCACTGCAGCACCTGTTCCTGCAGTAATAGAGCTCTTTGTAATCCTTTGCTTCAATTGTATTTTTACAGCTGGATTTCATTATGTTTAATTCTTCTCTCCTTGATGAATATTAATTGATGCTAGCTCTCCTTTCACAATCCCTAATGCCCAATGGCAGATAATAAATCATGACCTTCCTAAGGGTTTTTTCATATTCATTTTTTTTTATTATTTATTTTTTCTACAGTGAGGAAATTTACAGGAAAATTTCAAGAACAGCTTCAAACACTTTATTTATTTATTTTTTAAAGTGTGATTGCTTTGGGCTCAGAAAGAGAATGAAAGGATCCTATAAAGCACCCATACTGCAGCAGAGCCAGACTGCAAAGATTGGGACCTCCCGTTGCAGATACAGTGTGAAGACCCCGGGAAAGACAGCATCAACCCAGAAGACTGCACAGCTCAGACTAGTGCAGCAGGTGGAAAAGGGCTGCAAGGAGGTAAAATGTGTGCTGGGTTCATGTGCTCAGTGGCAGCACCAGGGATAGATGCAGGTGGAGCTGAAGGAGATGGTGTGAACCTGGGATGCCAGAACATAGCTGATGTTTTGGAGTCGATCCAGTTGAACCTTTATCAGCTCCTGAGCTCCCCAATGGGACGTGATGTAGGTACATGCCAATTCCTGGGCCTGTAACCCAGAATTGCTCCATCCAAGGCCTTTCTTGTGCCAATACCACAAGTGACTTTGGTAGTTTAACTTCATTTCAGCCTGAAGGACTTCTGAGATAGGAAGCATGGAGTGGTGGGTGGGGGTGTTTAAAGGCATGTTTAAATATAGCTTTTCATACCTGGGCAATCCCAGAAAGCCATATAGCAGGTGATAACCTCAGATGCCAAACATTCTACTTGGCTTATTAAAGCACCCAGCGCATCAGAGCACTGCGCTTTTTCCTGCCCTCCCTGACAGTTAATCTGCAGGCACATCAGGGCAGGGAGGAGCACAGCCCCAGCCAGGGCCATTTCTCTAAGCTGTGGTTATTGCCTAGCCAGTGCCCGGGTACTCCTGGTGCTGCTGGAAGAAGAGCAGAGGATACCTTAATGGATATTTGACACAGTCCCTTCATTTAGGAGGAGTGCACACATGAGCTTTCCCCCTGGGTGCTGTCAGGAACAGACCAAAGCTCCCAGTTCACACTCTAGGCCTTCTAACCTTTTCCCCTGAACAACACCCACCAGGACAAAGTGTCCCTTGCCACCTTGGGCCTCCAGATGCTTTCACATGAATGCTGTAAGAACTTTACACAGGTCAAAGACATGCATGATGTGACCTATCCCAAACTCATGCACAGTGTATGAGGCAATGCAGCCCAAAGGAGACACTCATCCAAGGCTCTGGGCTGGGTGACAAGATGCCTAGGTTTGATTTTCAAGCCTGTCATTTCATGGCAGGCAACTTCTGGCAAGCCACATTAGCATCTTTCTTGCTGTGCTACTGATGAAAGAATTAAACAATGGTACCACATTTTGTAGGGATCTGCCAATAAGAGAAAGCATTGTGTAAGAGTTCAGCCTTGTCAGTGAATAAAGAATTCAACATAATTCATTTAAGTGCAGACACTTAGGCATTCAGGTATATATATGTATTTTTTTAAAGTTGATTATAGTCAGGGTTGTGAAGTGCACATCCCTAGAGAGATACACATCCCTGTCTGTGTATCACTAATAACTGATGTGCTATAAGGTAATCACATTAAATATTCATCAAGTAAGAGTAAGGTTTTAAAAAGTCAGGCTACAAGATAGGAGAAGTTATTTCAAATAAACCACCCAAGTACATCTGTTTCCTTCCAAATGTTATCTTAAACTTTAGTGCTGGATTCCTTGGCAGAGGAATTAAACTTCAGGCGGACTTTGAACACTCAGGTATTATTTTCTTTTTGTTTGCTGAGCATGACCTTTTCTTATGGCAGTTTCAAGGAGTTTGAAGAGCTAGATTTTCCTCTGTAATACCAAAATAACTCCGTCGATTGCCACAAGGTGAACTCAACCTTATTCGTTACATGACCTGCTTACATGGATGCAGAGGGCTGCCCAAGTGGTCAGTCCGTCACTGCCAGTAACATGGCTGTGGACACAGTCTTCCTGCTCCTGCAATTCACAGTCGTGCAAACAGCTGGAAGAAGTTGAAACCAACTAAAATACAGTATTGTTACTATGTGTACTAATTATCTTGATTTAATTTCATTGAGTAAGTTTTTAAAGGAGTTTTTAAGACTACAAGCGTCATCAAGGACTCTGGGTACTTCCAGAAAAAACAAAGACTACATGTAGAAAGTTATATTTTAAAGCAGTTTCAAATATTGTTTGTTTACCCAACCAGCATTCAAACATGATATATTTTTTCCTGTCTCTCCCTCTCTCCCTCCCAAAAGCCAGGATCAAATGCTAGAGACAAAACTGAGAAGGAATAGAAAGAATACTCAGGCAAACTCATCTGAAATATTTCTGTTCTGTTCCTAGGAAGCAGGAAAATCTGAGAAGAAAATCTGGGAAGATTTTTGTTTAATGAGTTGCTGGCAGATATGCTTTTGTCCAGCAATTAGTGTATCTCTAGTTCAAATGTAGGGAGAAGACAAGTTGAACATCTTTAGGATCTTATGACAGTATATGATAGGCCCAGGTCTGTGGATCTGACCAACAAAGTCTGTCGGAACAGGAAAGCATCAGGCTATGTGAAAGACCCTTCTACCCAAGAGGAAGGGAGCACATAACTTCATAGCCCATAATGAGACTTGAAAAACAGTGTAAACCCCTATCTCCTTCTGGCAAATGGAAAATGTGGCTCCGATTTTGAACTCATACAATTTCACTTTAATGCTGGGGACTCTGTGCTGTATCTCAGGACCCACAGAATTAACCCACAAGCTGGGCTTGTTTCTTCTCCCAAGCACAAAGAGGAAACAAAAGCCTCTGGTGTGGGTTTGGGATGAGCCTGATGGGGCAGGAGCAGAGGCAGGGGCACAGGGTAGGACATGGAGCAGGACAGGAGATGAGAGCTTGCTGGTGGGGCTTCAGGCTGATGTTCTGGCTGGAGAGCAGCTTTCTCTAGCCCTGGATGGAAGGTGGATCTTGATGCTAATGGTTTATAGGACTAGAACAACAGATGCAAGAAGCTACTACCACTGACCAAATGTATGTGATCACTTTCTGGGGTCATGCAGCCCCGGGGGTCTCCCCTAAACTTCCTGGCATTGAGCAGATCCTTGAGGCAGGCTCTGTCACTTGGCCCGGAGCTTGCCCAGGAGCTAGTGCTAGGAAGACCTCACTGGGAGGAGGCCTAAACGTGCTGAGGGCACACACTGAGCATGCTGCTGTACAGACTGCTGCTGGTTGTACTAGGGATAGCCCTTCCCTTCCTCCAAAAGCTTATCTCAGCCCTACTTGCACGTTTTACCATAGCTGTCCTCCAGAGCCATGCTTTTGGCCCAACTACAAGTCAGGGGTTTGGATGTGAGCGCTGGCAGTGATGTGTGCTACACCCCTCCTGGTCCCCTCTGCGTGAGTGAATGGGGGAACTCGCCCCAGGGTTCCCTTCCTACCCTTGTCTGCCTGCTGTAAGGAGGTGAATTGCCATCCCTTTTTTAGTCTCTTTTGAATTAAGGGGTGCATAGACCGAAGCAGGACACCTCCCTTTTTCATTGTCTTCTTGCAAATCTGATATCAGTGGCAAGCTACTGCTGGCTCAAACATAAATAGGATTTGGTCCATTATAAATAGGAGTGGTGTCAGTTTTAGAAACAGTCAGAAATGCTTCCTTCCACACTTTGCCAAGCTTTGTCTCCTATTTTTAAGCTATTTTTCCATTCCAGTCACTGTTTTATCTTCTCTTTAATGTCTTTGTACAAAAGCCATTAATCTCCTGTATGGAAAACTGTCAAATGCTTCTGGAAAATCAAAATATTCTGCTACCCACTAAATTGCCCTTATCTGTCATGGCAGTGGTATCTTCAAAGAATTCCAGAAGAGTAGTTAAGCATGACACGACCCTCCTGTGCCGATTTCCTCTAATCAAGCCAGGGCTTGGTCACTGCTCTCCTACCACATCCCTTGAAACAGCTCCCAGGACTTTTCCCCAGAACAGATGTCCAACTCACTGGCCGTATTGCTTCCCAGATTGTCTCATTAGTCTATTTTATTTTATTTTCTGAAACAATAGTCATCCTTGCCAATTCCCAGTTCTTGCATAGCATTTCCCCCTTCTTGGACCTTTTACAAATTTTACTGCTTCCCTGATTCCTGTGCACACTCCCTCATATAACATGGGGTGTCTGATATGGGATCATGGTGAATTTCTGCCACTTATTAAGTGCTGGAGGCACTTCTGGACAGAGCTGTCTTTTTTACACCTGGTTTTCTGATCTCAGACCTGAGCAGGCTTTTTTCCAGTACAGCTTAAGCCCTGTACTTTCCTGACATAAGTTATCTATTCTCTTAATTGTTTCATGAAATAGCTAATGACTGTTTGCTTTTTTTAGAAGACAATACGTCCAGGGAAACTAAAGCCAACTTAAACCAGCTTTCCTGAACATCATTTCCACGCTCCCACCTCCAACCAGAGGGTTGTCTGGGGGACGGGGAGCGGTAATTGCCAGCCCATCCCTAAGCTGCTGCACATAAGAAATTCTACACCAGCCAGGGACACTTCTGTAGATAGCTCTGTCTTGCTGCAAGAGGCCAGGCTGGTTACTGGATGCCCAAGGCCAGACTGTGTTCAATGCTCCATCTCAGAAAGTCCATCAGGGTGTACTGAGAGGGGAAAGGCATCAGTGGAGAACACTAACACCATTTGCCCTCATTAAAAGTAGGGTTGCTCCAGATGATTAGCTCCAGGCTCCAAATATTGTTCAGCACTGACACGAGTCAGGTGTGATCTTCCCCTCCCACACATGCATATTGCTAACATCTGTTAGTGTTCTTCTGGTTCAGTTTCTCAACCCAGGAAGCGCTAACCTTGACACACATATTTAATTTCAAGTGCAGCAAGATTGTTGATGGTAAAGCACTTACCGAGCCTGGCTGGATGAATACATAAGTTAATAGCTTTCTGTTGGACTCATGTATATGCATTATGTTAATGACAGCTTTACAGGAATTCCTGTAGGGAAAGAGTGCACAGTCCATACGCATATCCCTTCTCCACTGGAGTCTGCAAATTCATGTATTAATTGATTAACAGCAGCCAGGAGAATTGAACAACAAGAACATCAAGCCAGTTTTGGAAGTGCTGGCCTGCATATAAAGTGCTCGATGTATCTCTGTCTGCAGTGGACCCAGTCTTGACCTTACTGAAAGTAATGGTAGTTTTGTGCTTATTTCATCAGGAACAAATGGAGGCCCAAGAGTTGTACCTCAACAACAGGAAAACTAAAGAATGTGAATACCGCAATCCCTGTGCTTCCTAATTGGACGTATAGACATCTACATCAAGAGCTGCTTGGTCAAAGCCCGTTCAGAAGTATGAAGCTAATATTTACAGTGATAGTCAAAAAGCAACAACAACAACAACAACAAACACACTGAAGAAACAACACATGAGCTAAAAGCAAGATAGCAACTTCCCTCTTTTTAAACTAGTCTGTACCCTCCCGATATTCTCAGCAGACTGCTTTTCAGCACAGAAATCACTTCTTGACACTTAAGCATACAGATCTGTTAGCAGTTTTAAATCTATTTTAGTATGGGAACATTTGCAGAATATGTATATATATATATATATAAATATATGTATACCTATGTACACATATGTGCACAAATACAAGCACATATAAAACCTTTTCCAAATGCCTGTAATAAACAAATTGCTCTATGTCCACCTCATTAACTTTCCAGCTCATTAAAAGTCTGGAAACTGGTGCAAAGGCTTCAGTCCAACAGATGGGGTCAGGAGGAGGGAAAAGTAAGTGATGCCTCATGCTGCTCGTGGTGGGGCAGGCGGAGCAGGAGTCTTCAGTGGGGTTGTTTTCACAGGAGTGAGCTCTCAGCCCATCCTCAGCGCTGCCTTCTCCCAGGGGATTTGTGTGGTGCAATTTTCCTGGTTAAAATGAGTCAGCTGCAGGTGAGGACACTGCAGCTATGTCCATAGAGGCCCTGGGCTGGCCCAGGCTTGCCGTCTCAGAGGGTCACAGATAGGGAGCAAGCAGACGAGCTCACGAGCCTCCTGACACTCCCTCACTGCCTTTTTTTTTGTAACACCAGTGCCCTGATAGAGCTCCCACAGCACTTCTGCAATCCCTGAGGGCTATTTTACACAGGGGGAGTCCCCTTCTGGCTTGTCAGGGTGAATGAGATCCATTTTAGCCACCAAAACACAAGGACAAGGCCTCGCATGTCGGTGAAGCTGTTGTGGTGACTTCCATGGAGCTATAGGTCATCTGCCCTGGCATTAGAGAGGGCGCCTTCGTATGCTTGAAGCAAGGAAGTTCATCATTCCTCCTCACCAGTACGCATCTATTTGAGAGCCATCAACTGCAGAAGAAGCCTCTCCTGCCTTGCTCAGTGTGCCTTCAGTGGCCCGTTGGTGGGGAATTAAAATTATGGTGTTGAAAGGTTTCTAACTGAGTCAACCTCTGGCTCCTCTGCTGATCAACCCACTTTCAGGTTCTCCCAGCACTTCACAAACAGGGATTGTCTTCTAGAAGAAAGGTTGTGTGTATAAAGATTGTGTTGTAAATCATCTTTTTCATTACATGTCTGGTAAGTATGAGTAAATCTCAGGCAGAAATATTCTGAAAAAAATAAATAATAAATTAAAGCACCCTGTAGACTATTACTGGGCTGTTCAGGGCTTGTGATTGGGGTTTTTAATGAGATACTGTCTTTGTTTCATCTCTTCATTCTCAGACAAGAGCTGTACCAGGCAGAAGACTTAAAGTATTTCCTGAAATAAAGTATATTCTGAGGTTGGTGAGTTGTTAGTGAAGGCATAAGCCAACTCTTTCTTAAATGCATAAATCCATCTAAGTGGTCTAGACATTTCCCCAGCTTTTTGATTATTTCATTTACTCCTTGCTTACAAACTTTGCAGTTAGCGCCGGGTAGGTTTAGTTTGGCAAAGGTCTTTCAACAGATGGTTTTCAGTAAACTGTGAGCGTGGGACTGGCAGGATCACACAGTGGTTAAACACTGGACTATCATTGAGGTGGGCAGGGAACAAGGTTGCTCTGCTGCCGAATTCCTCTTTGGCCTGGTTAAATCACTTACAGCCTGTCTACACTTGCAATTTTGTGTGGACTAAGACCTCAGCCTGTCTTAGTTTTTTAAGATTTAAGATTTAACATGCAGTTGTGTTCTTGAAGGACCTCATCTGTGACCATACCCGTGGCAGACAAAGAGCATGTGTCCAGAGCGAGCTAAGCAGGCAGCCAGAAAGCCCTCTGGCTGCCAAAAAGGAGAGACACAGACGAAGTACATCAGGAACACTTCTGAGTTCCTCTGCTTCTTCAGCTCTGTTGGCCAATAAATGGGATAATGAGCCCTTTTTCTCCCATTCTTTGTATGTCTTGTCTGTACACACTGCAAGTTCTTCTGGGTACGGACCTGTCTTGCAAGGGGGCTTTGATTTCACACAGGAGCTGGAATACAGATCATAACAGAAAGAGCTGGCAGAAACTCTTCACCTGAAAAGGTTTTTTTCATGGCTGCTGACCCTTCCTGTATGACAGCTGATTATGTTCTTTTCACTCTTAGCCTGTATGAAAGAAACACATGTTCCTTTCTTTTTCTTTTCCTTTTTTTTTTTTTTTTCCTTTTAACTCCAAAGATATGTTGGTCCCCAGGGTCTGTGGACTGGTAGGCAATTTCCAGAAGCTACTGTTTTGTTTTGATGCTGCTTTCCATTTTGTCGAAGGAAAGACTACGCATTACTTACTGCTGGCTGCTGTTAGACCTCCTCAGTGACAGGGCAGCTACTCTCTTTGTACAGATAGCAGTGCATTGGATTTCCAGCTCTGCCTGCTCCACCTCCAGAAGAGGACATGCTGGTGCAAGCTGCTGGAGGTCTCACAAGAGGGCATTGGCAGCAGAAAGGTGACCAGTGTGCTCCCTGAGCTTACCACACCAGACCCTTCAAGCACATTTCCAGCTCTTGAAAGGCTCAGCTGGATTTCTTTTCAGCTACCACTTTTCCACTACCATTTCACTTGATTCATGTTTTCTCAAGAATTAACACAGCCGTGCTAGAAACCTCTCCCCTTTCACAGTGGCTGAGAGCTAAGTAGCTGCAAACCAGTTCATTCATTAGCCTTGGCTGAGCTACCAGTTCATTAGCTGCCCAGTGAACTGCAGGCTTTTTTGGGTATACATGGAGAACATGTGTGTGCAGTTCCCATTAGTGATAATGGGGGTTGCATGTGCCTGCAGGATGGAGAACAAAACAGCTTGTCCTCCCAGGACTAATCGTGCAGCAGCAGAGACCAACAAGCATCTTGCCCGTCCTGTCAACAGTGGCAGGATCCAGCCTTGTGCAGGGCGAAACCATCATTTCTCACAATGAACACTGTGGGAGCCTGGCTGAGCACCAGCTGCCGACACCCAGCATCAGGGCAGGAAAGGTGGGTACTGCCTGTGTTGGGAAGGGCACGGGGACAGGTCCCACCAAGCTCAGGTGCACTCAGACAGGCTTGTTTCACCCTGTCTCTGAACTGCCTGGTTTGTTTAGGTGGAGCAGAGGAGGAGAAGGAGGTTCCTCTGCCAAAGAATCCAAAAAGGAGAGAAAAAAAGGAAAGGAAACCTGAAATGCTAATTAATAGAGCAGTTTCCAAGTTCTGCTGTAAGGAGATATCCCGTGACAGGGAATACACACACTTACCACCACTTCCTCTATCTTGGAAGATGACGGGAAGGACAAAGCCATTTTGCTTTGAGGATGAGCTAAGTTAAGCTCTTGAAATGAAACAAAGGCAATTTGTAGAGCTCTGATAAAAATCCCTGCGTATGGTGTAGAAACTTTCCACTGCAGACCAGTGGCTTTGTTATAATCTTATCGCCTGCCACTGACTTATCCAAACAGCTGCCTCCTACCCACTTATCTCTGTAGAGGGGTGGGGAAAATCACAGTATATAACAAAGAGCTGCGGACCACACAGGCACGCACTCAGAAAGTCCTATATGTGCAGGATTCTGAATTTCCAGGGGCATTTTCCAGTCTCCGATTAAGAAATGCAGGATTTATCCTCAGCTTGTTCCTGCTCCTGCTGCTGATACCAGGTATGGCATAGCCACGTGTTTACTCTCCACTAATATTTTGCCCAAGCAAATAAATAGCTCTTTACCCAGCTGCTGATAGCACAACTCCAGCTTTCTGGGAATTTGTTCCATGTTAAACCCTTCCTAGTGTAAGCTCCTTATGGAATGGCGCTCCTAGACCAGTTAATGGAGAAGTTACTTGAATGTTGAAAGCACATCTCCTAACCATGCTGCTGTGCAGAAACACGTCCCAGCAGGGGGATGAAAGAAGCATCCAGTGAGTTACCCACTTCAGCCTTGCTTGGAGTAAGTGATGATATCTCACACTGGGAGAGTCTCCTAGCTCAAAGTGAGGATGGGGTATGGCAGGCAGGAAGCCTATTCTATATCACTTAGTTTTACAGGTTTACAGGTTGCCCAGAGGGGGAGTTGTGGAGTCCCCAACCTTGGAGATATTCAAAAGCCATCTGGACGTGGTCCTGGGCAACCTGCTCTAAGTGGCCTTGCTTGAGCAGAGGGTTGGACTGGATGGGCTCCAGAGGCTCTTTCTAACCTTAAGCATTTTGTTTACCTGCAGGGCCCTTGCAGAATTTCCTGGGTGACAGAACAGATCAATCTCTACTCCAGCAACTCCCCAGTGCTTCAATGGCTTGAAGATTCTTCAGTGTAGTACATAGTCCATTCAAGTTGGCTTTGTGGCTGTGGGTCATGCAAGAGTGTCATACACAGTTATGGCAAGCTGGGACCCAGAGAAAGCGGGATTGGGTGCCAGCAGCAGTGATAGTGTGCCACTGGCAGTCCCCTTTAAGTGCCACCACTGAGCCCACTCTGACTCTGGGGCACTCTGCAACTTGCATCTTCCTTGGCTCAACAAGAACAGTTTTCCTAATATCTAATAAAAACTTCCTTAATCTATAGCTTTTTCTTCAGGCCTTCTTGGTCCTCTGCCTCCTGCCACAAAGAACCGGCGTAACCTGTCCACTTCATGTAGTGACGGTGTCTTTTTTTCCCCCAAATATTATTTACCAAGCCCAAGTCCAATACTTTGTCTTCTTTCCCAAGCTTTACTCCTGGGGTTCCTCTGGCAAACAGACTTGAATCCACTACCTTAACACACAAAGTAAATCAGTTCCCATAATTGAGACCTCATATTTTAAAGCCACAAATCAGTTTCCAAACTCAGCATAGGTCTCTAATGCAGCATGATTTCTCCTGGTCCCTCAGGGCCTACACACACGTGAGGTAGAGGTCAGAAGGGGGCCCAAAGGACCCACTCGTTGAAGGGAAGACTGTCAGGAATGCACATTTGGTCCAGAACACCCTGGTGCACCCCGAAATGCTGCTCTCAGTCCTGGGGGTCCAGTCCTATAAATAGCCTAGACGAGGTCTATCTGTGTCTCTGGAAACAGAAGTTGGCCCAGAGTGTTGGCTTTGTTGGGACAGCTGTACATATCTAAGAGGTTTTCAGCTCATTATTCCCTTAAACTTCCAAACTGAATTTTGCTCAGGCCAAAGGAAATTCACTGCTCTGGATTTGAGCATTGCATTACTCTTTCCTGAGCAAGGCACTTCACAGTCCTCCTTTTTTTATCCCTTTCCTCTAAATCATCACAATCTATTTGTCAATAAAGAGAACAACGGAGCTTTTGGGTACTTTTCCACGCAGTTCAGTCATTTGCATGAGCACAGTTTGCTTTATGAGAGACACCAACTTCTGCAAGGGGCTGCTTAAACTTCAGACTTTACTGTGTGTCTGTGCTGTTCAAAATGACTCAAGTCCCACACTTTTGTTTTTGTTAATTTGGGAGCAGCTCCAGGTCCAGTTTAATCCAAAGGCAAAAGCAACCCTAATCTCAAAGAGGACACTGAGCTGAAGAGCTGCAGCAGTCTCTTAGTACACAATATGTCTATTTTCCATATAAAGTGCAACAGATAAGGTACAACTTCTGATAATCTGTACTGTGAATGGGTGAAAAGACCAAGCTCAGAGGTGTCAGAGACTCTTTTAGTCATCTGGAAATATAAATGCCTGATCTCGAGCTCTTTCTGAAAGAGTCATGGCTATTTTATTGTTTTCCTAAAAGGTGGTCTCTACAGCCATGTGAGTGCTCGAAGAGCTCTGCTCTCTTACTCCTGTGTGTTGGGAATAAAAACTAGCAAAATGAAACCTGAGGGTTCAAATGGTAAAGGACAAATAGAATGGACCTTCAGCTTTGTTATCCTGAAATCTCCTGGTTATTGGCCCTGACCCACTTGCAGTAAGCACCACTGTGATGGCTTATTCAAAGTCTGGACTTAGACAAATCCTCTGCAGAAGTCTGGTGTCCAGAAGGGTGCAGCAGCAGAGTGCAACCCCCTTCAGCCAGAAAGGTGACTGCAAACCTTACCTGGAAGGGCTTTCTGCCTTGATTTCTGCACTCATGTTCAAGGGAGGTATAGAGAGGAATTTCCGGCTGTCTGAAGATGAAGATGCTGTTTGAAATCTTTTGCAAACATTGGACTAAAATGTTTGTAAGAAACATCTGCACCTATAAACTGAGTTTAAAAAAAAAAATTGGAATGTTCAAACAGATCAGCAGAATTTAATAGGTTTTAAGTTAAGAAGTTTGATATCACTGAAAATATGCAAAATCTGATGAGAAATAAGGATCCTCCCAGCAGGTGCTTTAGCCATGCTAGACAGCTCTGTGAAGTGTAAGCAGACCTTGACAGTGCCATGCAAGAGGCAGTTCTCAAAAACAACTTTTTTCCCTTACTGAGAAGTAGGACTATTCTAAAGGTCAGCCTTGCTCTATGTAAATGTTCTCAATCCAACACCCTTTTTCTTAACCAAACCCAGTGTTTTCCTGATTGCCGCCTTTTTAGCAAAGCTCCACAAAGAGTTTGCCGTGAAACACAAATCCTTCTGAAGCCCGCCTGGTTTCAGATTTCCTTATGAGCTCGAAACTCAACCCAGGTTCGTCCAAAAGTTCAATAAGGGTTCGTGAACTTTCCTAGCCAAACTGGATTGATTTATGATTTTGTGTCACAACTACACAAACCACGTGGCTTCGGCACACAGCAAAACTCGGTGAGCCTGAGCACCGAGCCAAGCAAATCAGAGCAGCGGCCGCTCCCCTTCCACCCTCTCCTTTTCCCATAAAGGGCGGATGCTGACTGTACATCCCCAGTGGCTTTCTGGGCCGCCATCTAATAAAAGAATCGATACTTAAAAAGCTTCAAGGCGTCTAGTTATGCTGACCTGTCAGAAAAATGGTCCAATCTCATACGGACTTGTCCAAAATTAAAAAAAGAACAAAGCGAAAAACAGATGCTCACTCTCAAGCATCTTAATTCTCATTCTGTTGACCAAATAAGTGGGCTGATCTCCACACAAAGCCATGCATACAGCAGTTCCTAGCTTTCATCAGAACCATTGCTGAGATAAACAAGTACGAAGAGGGAAATGCCTCACCCTGGTGCTCCTTGAACAGCCTTGTCCCTCCATTGAGGGCAGTGCTCCTGCATGGTAGCGGCTGGCACCCTTCCTGCCTACCAGCCCTGGGTGCCTGATCCAGGCAAAAATTGTTTTTGCAAGGTCACAGCGAGCGTAGAGCACCTTGCCCTCCTTTGGATGCTCTGTGATGTGTTCTCACTGTACTGAGAGCCCCCTGTCCTGTTACACAGCACCAAGTCACACGCAGCAGTGACATGATGGCATCCCAGGCATCATCAGCCTCATTGCTATGTACCCAGCGTGCTGGCAAACACTTAGGGTCAAGCAATTTGGGCTTCCTTGTAGTGGTTAGCTCATGCCCTGCCCCAGAGTCATCAGGCCGATGCTGTCCTTGCAGTGCTGTGGGCTGTGTGGGCTGCAGCCACTTGTCATGTTGCTGTCAGCTGCTACAGCCTCATGTGGGGTGGGTCAAAGCCAAGACAAACACGTGTCATGAGCTCATTATGTCTTAGCTCACGCTGTAGCTGGTGAGATATCTCCAGCTCAGCCGCTGCCTTGGGGGCCTTGAAAGCAGTTCAGCTGGGCTTTCCAGTGTGGATTTTGGATTCTTTTGCTGTCTTCCATGAAAAAGAAAAATTAAAAATAAAAATAAAAAATATATATTGATTCAAAGGAAAATGTTGACTTGAATCATGCTGAGGTCAGGGTATGATAAAAGCTTTATGTGCAGAGCTCTGTTTATCTGCAAACCCCAAAACTTTTACGCAAGACCCCAGGGAATGAAATAAGAGAGGATTTCCAGCACTGGTACACTGAAAAATGCAGCCTGCTCTCCCACATGTGAAAGGCCTGAGCTTTTCAATGTGTCAGGGGGCTCCAGGGCACCCTCCTGACCACTCGCTCTGCCCAGGACCCTGGCACCCCACCTGCCAGGGCTGGTGGGAAGCCTGCATGGAAGCTCTGAGCTGGTTTCTCATGCAGGGTGTTGAGAGAAGAAAGCCCAATGGGAACCACAGGCATCGCTGGCGTCATGGAGTAGCCACAGAGCCCAGTGAAACCAGCAGTAAAATGTCTGAAGGCTTTGGGACCTGCAGTCACAGCCTGGGCTTAAGGAAATGAGAATGAGCAGGAGGTTACTCTATGTATGTGCATGCCACTGCCTTGTGTGCAATGTGTTTGCTGGCCTCCCCACAGCACCTTTGCCTTCCCAGGAAGAACCACTGTAGATTTCGGCACCATCTGAAGGGCTGCCTGGTCACATCAGAAGACGGAGCAGCTCCTTCTTGCTCACCAGTGCTTCTGACCATGGGAGGAGGAGGCAGAGCAGGGAGAGACAGGCTCCTCATGACTGCTCAGCAAGCGAGCAGAGGAAACAGCCACCTGGGCTCCTGGGCCAAAGCCTTTCCTTCCACAGAGTGCCCTGAATCTCTTCTCACACGTTAGATTAAGGCTAGAAAGGAATTTAAGTCTGTCACTAGCCCAGTTCTGGTTTATCCCCTGTGTTTCCTCTCCTCTGATGGTACCACAAAGCAGCATCTGCCACGCTGCCAAAGGTGGAGGAGAGTGGGCTCCAGCGTGCACAAACACAGGGAGCGGTGTCTTTGGCAGCTGGTGGAGCAGCCGTCTCGGGTTTCCTTTCATTTTAATGGTTCACATACCTCTCCCAACGTCTGTGTCTGATTTTCAGGGCACGACCTTGATTTTACATCAAACATTCCCTATGTCTCTCCTCATCCCACTGCTGTCTGGCTAGATTACCGATGCTAAAGCTGATCTTTCTATTAAAATGTTTGGGTTTTATTATTTTTCTAACCCAAAGCCCATCTAAGATGCAAAGACTTGCTCATCCTTTCCTCAAGGGCTCCTGCGCTTTGATCCCCCCTTCTCACCACTGCTGACAGATAGATGTGCAGTGTTGCATCTGCAGGGGTTGCAGCTGAAGGCAGATGCCGTCTGCTGTGTGCTTACCAGTACCATAGGTAGCTGCTGTGACCCTCCTCTTCCTGCTCATAAATCAGCTCGTGAACAGCCAGCATCTGGACTACTTCCTATGGCATCGGTAGCCATTGCAAAACGAATGCTGCTGTTAGAGAAGTCCCGCTGACAGCACAGGTATGTCCTTGCCCATGGGCACCTCAGGACTTCTTGCAAACAGGAGAAAAGAACTGCCTGACTGTGCACAAGCCAGTGGTTTTGCAGCTGAACATTTGGTGCCTGACAAGGATGAGGATAAGACAATTGGGACACAGAGGGTAAATGTGGGCTGTTCTCTTTCTAACATGGTTTTCAGTCTCATCCTAGAAAGCCAGGTCCTTCCACACTGCAATGCCTAGCACCACAGCATCATTCAGAAGTCATTAGCACTGTGCTACTTTTTCAGTTTTCCAGTTTGAAAAATAACCACCCCAAGCACGGCCCATAGAAATACTGGAAAACAATGCTGCCTCAGGTCTCTGCCTGCCCTCCTAACCCTCAAGCCACCTTCCCCCTCATAGTTCCCATCTGGGGCTTTACAAACTAAGCCTATCTCTGCTCCTGTGTGGCTCTAATCAGGCCCTGGACCAGGGAGGGTTGTGCCCAGATGTCTCCTGCAACAACATCCCCTTCTCCCCTGCCATGCTTTGGGCTTCCCTGTGCCTCTGCACAGCAGTGACGTATGCACGTGAGCTGTGAAATGCCCCACAACCTCCTAGGGTGACAGGGAAACCTTCCTCTGGTTTATCTACCCACTGAGCACTTTCAGGGTGGGAGATGTAAGTAAGGAAGAGACTCACAGAGCTAAGCTTGGACTGTTTACACATCATCTTTACCAGTGTACCTATATGAGCACTGCTTGAAGAAGTCCCCACCAACAAAGCCCCATCGTGAACTCCCGGTGCTGTAGCCCACAGGGTGACCTCGGTGAAGTTCAGCCTGGTGCAGGCAAGATGTTCTGGGCAGATTCCCCTCCCTGCCCCTCGGGGCCCTCGCGTGCTGTCACAGGCCCTTACTAATTGGATACATCTGACCTACCGGTGTCTTTGAAAGTCCTCCAAGGATCTGTTTCAAGAAACACATTTGGTTTCACACTGAATTTGCAGAGTGAAAGTTTTACCAGCTGGAGCGGTCTGAACCAAAGCTGATCTTTCCATAACGAACAAATCGCATATTGGATCCAGATCCCTCCTGGTTTCAACTTTCCTCTCCACTTATTCCACTCATTACCTTCAGGGGAAGAAAGAACGGAAACTGTAAAGCCCTGAAACCCTCTGACGAGGGAGAGAGTTTATTAAAAGATAAACAAGCCATCACCCTGTTTTCTTGCTCCAAAGTGCTTGTGTCTTGGATGGCTTTTAAACAAAATTCAAGCCAAAAGCAAATCACAGTTAGCTGAGCTACTGCAAGTGTGAATGCGAGGTGGCACCCAAAGAAGAGGCCTCCGCTAGCCAAGCACACACTGACCCGGGCCATTTTAACCTTCTTCTCCAAAGAGACTCCCCTAAAACCTCCCGAGGGCAGAAAGCTTTGTTCAGATTTCCTCTTCCATGAATCCTGAGCACTTCCTAGAGGAAGGGGAGCAGTGGCAGGGCCCAGCTATAAGGCAGAATTGCTGAGGCACAGAGAGCTGAGGACTTCCCAGGGAATGTCAGTAACAGAGCTGCCAATAAAACCTCCACCTCCTGGACCCAGGGATAATCCCCTATCTCTCAGATCAAGCTACATCCCCGGTCTGTAGGCAGCCTTGTTGTGTGGGGATGGATACTTTCCATTTCAATTAACTTACACTTACTAAAAATGAAAAGAGTGGTGTCTCTTGTGCTTTAAGCCTCATCAGGATGAGATTATCGACCCAGGCAACAAAACTCTATTTGAATTTCATTTCTGCTACCGGGCAGCATCCTGAATAGCTTGTGTTGTTGCAAATTATGTACCTAAGTGATGCATCTAAATGACAACACTGATTACACATATTCAAACACCACGAAACATTCAGATAATTTTCATGCTGATAAATAAATTCCACAAGTCCTGGTGTGGGCAATAAAGTCATACATTGTGAACTGAAAAATTAGCCTTTGCAATGATGTTAACTCATTTCTAGATGAAACCACTAATGGTAATGCAGAAGTGTTCAATTAATACTTTTGTGCTGTATTTGAGGAGAAAAAGATGATATGTTGTGATCACATAAGGATGATAAAGTGCTCTCCAGTGCATTGCTGAGAAGAATGATAGACAACAGCTGTTAGGGATAAACAATTTTCAATTGCAAAGCCCAAATAACCTCTACTCTGCAGTCCTTACAGAGCTGGCTTTGGCCACTGGCATTCACTTTTAATAACCCCGGGGGTGCCAGCACGGTTCCAGGGGATTGGAAAAGGTGTAAATATGTGCTAGGGTTTAAAAAAAGACAGATGGAAATATCTGACATCAACCCCAGACCAGGCAGTGGAGGAGATGACATGGGATTTGAGGACAACAAAAATAAAAGAGAGAAGCAGTGACAGTCAATAGAGTCTCATGGAAAACATTTAATTTTTGGTGAGTGTATAAATATGACTGCTAACAGAAGCTGCCTGGGGGTGATGCCTGGGCGAGGTGTTTTGCAACAGCTCCAGACAAGACGCAAAAAGGTTGCGGGGCTGGCTACCTGGCAGGCAGTAAGGATGATGGTGCCAGAAGAGGACTAAAGCCATCGGTGGTGAGAGTGCTGAAACAGTTGAAGGTGGGATCTGGCAGTGCTGTGAGGTTGGGACAGTGCACATAGATGAAGGGAAATGCACTGGGAGAGAAGAAATGGAGGATGCTGTAGTTACCAGTCAGCTGGGTTCAGGCTCAACACCCTTATTTTCTGCCTCAGCCATCTCACGGCAGATTAGAGTCCCTCACCCTCACAAGGATGGTGCAGGCACATACGGGTACTCCTCACCCTCCACCCACCACAGGGAGCACACTTTGCCATACACAAGAAATGTGTTTTGCATACCAAACAGCAGCCTGGTTGTTCTCTGAGGTTGGATGGGCTTTGCCTCTGCAGCTGCATCTGCTGGGCTATTTTCAGTTGCTGTGCAGTGTTAAGCCCCTTCATCCCAGCAAAGAAGTGTTGCTGGATGGGCTGCATCACCAAGGTTAATATCTGTTTTCATTTGAAAACAAACAAACAAAATGCCACTGACTTGAGGAGCTAGAGCAGCAGTGATGCCAGGGGCACAGCAGTGCTGCCACTGCAAGGATGCCTACACACCACAGCCAGGAGCCAGGTTTCCCCCAGGGTTTGTGCTCCCTGCACTCACAGCCAAGCTGTGCACATCTCTGGTCTCATGGCACACACAGGGACCCAGCAGTACTGGCAGGGCTTGATGCCCTGGCATCTGGAGGAGCTTGGATGGAGGCACTGGTGCCTGATCCAAGCCCTGCATGCAGCTGATGGAGTATCCAGCAGGCGACCCAGCAGGATTCACAGAGCCAGGCAGTAGGTGATGAAGAGGCCATTACCAAAAAATTATGATGCAATGGATTGCAAAACAGAAGGGAGGGAAAGGGCTTGCCTGGTGTGGATGAAATATTCTGCTTTTGGGAAGTAAGCATTCACCCTTAGTTATTTTAAACAACTCCCTCTGCAGCGCTGGTTGCACAGACGCTACAGTTGTGCCACTGCATGGGGAGTCAAGGGGAAAACAAGAACCAAAAAGATGCTGGTCCACAGGGGAAAAAGGCTGGGATAAAACAGACTGCTCAGATTGCTGTAAGCTGAAAGGCCTGTAAGTCACCCTCACATTCCTCCCCACGGAAGAGCTGTCCCTTTGGTGACTGCACATGCTAACATTGGTTTTCTTGCTGCTTATGCTGATCTGATTTTGCTGCACCAAAAGAGCTTGTGGTGGATCCATGGATCCATCCACCTGTGGTTAGAGTCTGTCAGTGTGAACAAGCTCTCTTGTAAAGCTTAGATAATAGAAAGTGGTTTCTTTCTTTATTTTATTTTATTTTGGAAGAGAACCCCCCTTTCATTCATTTTTTGAACGTGTCTTGATAGCATTCCTGGGAGCAATGGGAGGATCTTGTCTGGTGCATTACTTAAGCACTGTCATGTTTATTAATATTTCCAAATTGGCCTAAGCCCCGTGCACATCATTACACAGGCAAACAATAAACAACCCTGCATTTAGCAAATTTGACACCCACCACGAGGAGCTGGCTATTGTGCTGCAGGATTAGCTCCGCACGCTGCCTCTTGCCGCGTTCCCAGCTCAGCAATATCGAGCCCTTACAAAAGCCCTGGAGACTCCCCAGGCCCTGTCTTCTTACCCTGTCTGGCAGACAAATGCGTGCAGGGGAAATTGGTGTAAAGCATTGTGTGAACATGAAAGGAGAGGGGGGAAGGAGCTGCTTGCCATGCTCTGGACCAGCAAGGGCCTGAGCGATCGGTGCATCCCACCTGCCCCGGCATCCCATGGTGCTCATTGAGATGCAGAGCCAGGCACAGCACCGAGCCTTGGGGACGGGTGGCCCCGAGTGAACACCTGCTTCCCTCTGGGATGGGATCCAGCCAGCGCCCGCCGCTGCCACCACGAAGACAGAAAAACCCCTTCATGACACCAGATGAAGTCATCTGCCAGAGAAGAAGGGAGCATTGAATCCCAGGGCTCTGCATCAGCAATGAACCTATTAGAAAACCTGCCCAGAGCAAAGCCCTAGATCTTAGCACGCCATCCCCTCTTTCTTAGGACCCCTGAGCTGAAGCTGGAGATGAGGAGAATGGGAATAAGTGCTGCCCTCAATTTCCAGAAGATCCTCAAAGGCCAAAACCAATGACCCCTTTGGCTAAGTGGCCATGCCTCTGCTCTCTCGCTGCAAGGTAACGGTGCTATTCCCAGCCCAGGAGCCCAGGACATCGGGTACTATTTCAAACCCTTCTGCTGTTTCCCTGCGTGACCTCTAGCACGTCACTTGCTCCTTTCCTTCCCGCTACCAAGCTCAATGAAAACATTTGGTGCTCCCCCCGGAGGCTGTGACACTCAATAGGGGCTATAATTTGCAGTTTCCCTGTCTTCGGGCAAACACAGCACTTACCTGCACAGGAAAAGGTGGAAGGGACAATCCATGGCAAGCAAAATGCTTTGCCATGGTGTTTCAGAAGTCCTTGGAGTTGGCCTGCGGTAGGCAAATGAATATTAGCCGCTAATCCTTGTTTGTGCTCATGCAGTCCCCTTGAAGGGAAGGAATTTGCATGAAAATCAGAGTGTTGCTCCAGCCTTGTTTGCTCATTTGGGGACTTGTTTTCAAGAGAAGGATGCTTATCTAGTCTATCAACGCTCTTTGTTAAACAGGGCTTTTAAAAAATTTTCCCTCCCCTTCTTTTGTCTAAACAAGGGGATTGATTATACCCAGCTCAGGGCCAATTAAAACAAAACGATCTGAGTTAACGCTGGCTCAGTCCCTCTGGTACAGCCCACAGCAGCGAGCCTGTTCCTCCTCAGCCCCATTTCCCCGACCACCAGAGGCGGGAGCAGCCCGAGCTTGCACCTCCCCAGCTCCCTCAGCCTTGGGGTACCGGGCTGCCCAGGGGGGACCAGGTCTCCTGTGTGTGCCCCACCACCCCAGTGTGCACCCCTGTGTCCACACTGTCCTTCTGATGCTCTCTGCTGCTGCCTCCCTTGGAGGCCCATCCCTGGAGAGCAGGCAGTGCTGAGGAGGCCGATGGTCAGTGGTGACAAAGCCAGCCCACAGCTCTGTCACCAAACTCATGCAGTTTTCTTCGTTTGCTCATCTCTCACCTTTCTCCGAACCCACCAATGCAGATCGTGAAGGCAGCTGTGACTGAGAGCAGAAAGGTGTAACTCTCACACAGAAGCTGTATGTGTGGTATATCCAGACTCCTAAAAGCTGCAAACCCTGGCATCCAAGCAGAAAGTCCTTTCATGTGATGAAAGGCCATGTTTCTTCACCAAGAGTTTTGAACAGCTCTGGATAAACACCCAAGGTAATGTTGTAGCCCCACTGTCACAGCTTTGGAGCACCGAGATTTTTTGCCCAGCCTCCTGGAAGTCACCCACCACTCCTGTGAACTCCTGAACTCTCAGCTGCACGTATGCCTTAGCAAAACCACCGGTGCAGCTGAGGATGAGGCAGCACCTGCAGCATTGTCTGGAAGCTCGGCTCGCAGCTAACTGCAAGGCCAGGGACTTCCTCCGCCTCTCCAGTTTTAAGGTGAGTAGCATAGCCCTGAGCATAAACAGGATGGGGTTTGTTTAAGGTTGCCATTGTGCGTATGAAAATAAACGAGCATTGTGACAACATAACCCCCTTGTGGTATATTGTCTAGCCATGCTGGACCCAAAATTTGGTATGTTACCATGCTAACATGTTAGTAGCCTTAACCTGATAGTTAAACCTTGCCCCTGCTCTAGCCTCCCCATCTTGCCCATTCCCATTGCAGTAAAACAAAATCCTGGCCACTCGTGGCTATGAACCCCCCCCTTGCACACACAACTAGCCCCAGCAGATCATTTTTGGGGGAAGAAAGGTAAAAAAGCACCTTTCTGTATTTTCAGACATGCCCCATGCAAAGCCTTTGTACATGCACTGTTGAGCACACAAATGGCTTTCTGCTCCTGTCGGTGTCATGGCAAAAGCCCTGTGTGCCTGTCCTCAGCCAGCTCATGGCTGTGCTGCTGCAGCTTCCTCCAGGACCAGGTTTCCTCTGTGCAAGCACACACAGGTATGTCTCTGACTTCATGCCACCCACCAAAAGAACATAAAACTCTGTCTCCCCTAACCGTGATTAGGACCATGGTCACAAAAACATTGGCAGGTGAACCGAGAACTGGTCTAAAATCTTCAAAAGCTTTATCCGAGTCATGCTTCTCCTCTACACGTGCCTTCTTCAGCCACTTTCCTCCCACCTTAGCCCTTTGTTCCAGCTTTGAAGGGCAACAGTCTCACACAGTTTGTACAGGAGTTATTGTCACTAAACTGGAAGACTTCAGTTCCCTTTTTGTTACGAGGTTCTGCTGTTGTTACAACAAAAGCAAGAAGAGATTTTTCTTTTTATTTTTACAGAAAATGTTTTGTTTTTAAAAACTCATGCCAGATTTTGTATACCAAGTTTGAATGAAGAGCAAATGCTTGCAGCAGTTGTTAAAACAGCTTGTCTTCAAAACAGCCCTTGTCATATGGCTGTAACTAAAGCAGTCTGAGGCCACTGCTGCAAGAAGAGCTGGAGCTCCACAACCTTCCCTGCTTGCCAGGTGATGCTCCAAAGCTCTGCCTGGCTGAGCACCCCCTTGTACCCCAACACTGTGTTTTACACCAAGCCAAAATGGCCGTAATTGAATCACACTCGGTTCACCACCTCTTTTGTTCTACTTAAGAAAGTAAATTAAATTGGGAACTCCTTGTGAGAGGTTCAGTTCCAAGGTCAAGGAAGGCGAGGTAATAAAGATTTCTGTAAAAGCTCGTATCCATCATACCATGAAAGTTGTGGTGTGTATGGTGGCAGCGCCCTTTGCTCTGACGGAGTGAAGGCAGAGCACTCATTCATCACTTGCTGAGAGCAATTTCATGCTGGGAAATGTCCAGGGGAGTGGTGAATCAGCCAGAACACCACAGTGTCACTCAGCGAGCAAAGAAGGGGGGAAAGGGCAGATCTGAACAATGAGGGAGGTTCTGAACGTCACAGGCTTGTGATCAGCCAAAGACTTCCAGTAAAGACCAGGAATAAATTCACTTGACCCACTTTTTCAGACTGGCACTGTTACATCTGAGCTTGACCTGAGGGGTCCCTCAGAGTCCAGAGAGAGAAGGAGACAGCAGCAAAGCGCCATCCATCTGCCTAGTGTTAGAGGTGTGTTCTAGGCGAGGTGACCTGTGCACAGAAATGCCTGTTCCCCTCTACTGACTGTAGCTCAGCCGTAGACATCTACATTACGTGCACGTGAAGGTCAGTAAGTAAGCCTCACCAGGGACATGTGTGTGAAGCAGTTCTCCAGCTACCACACCACATCAGCTCAGTGCAGGAATTGCTTGGTGGAATTCTGCAACACATGTAAAAGCTGGGGTGCAGGATCCCTCCCTTCAAATATGGGAAAGCAGTGTCTATTTTTGAATATGCAGTGGCTAGATGTTTTAAAATTTCATTTTGGTAGTGTTCATAACTGCTCTGCCTGCCTCCTGTGAACCTGTAAGGAACTGCTTTCTCCTCTGCCCAGCTTGCACATAGAGGGACGTGCATGCACGTTCATCTCAGCCAGGTACAAAAGTGCACTGGCTCAATCTTCTGGTGTGAGCAGGAAGCAGAAATACTGCTACTGGGCTTGTGTGACCAGAATTAGCACAACCTGCTACTTAATAAAGAAATGACAGACATCCTGCGAAGGAACACAGGTATGTAAAGTCAAGTGGCAGAGAGAAACCAATGCAGGCAGCACTCAGTGCTGCATCAGGTGGGAGCTCCTCCAGGCTGTCACTGCAAAGAGCCAAGTGCCTTGAAAGCGAGTGCCTTCAGGATGATGTGTGAACATCCTTCTGCAAGTGGGCTGCCTGTGGGCAGCAGGTCGACCAGTGCCTCCAGCTGAAGGCACGTCACCGTGCTGCTGCCACCTGCTTTTTGTCACCTGCCTCCCCCAGTCCCCAGCACGGCAGCAGGATTTCTTGTCCCTGGCCTGAGCACGACTGAGCTCAGGCCCCGAGCAACCTGTGTTATTGCGAGTGCTGGCTGGGTTTATTTATGCCTGTGGCATAAATAGTCCTCCCCTCCACAGGACACGTAACGCCTCTGGAATCCAGCACGAGGAAGCACAGGCAGAGGCGGCCTCTGGCAGAGCCGCACGCAGGTACACAGGGAAGAATGGGGGATAGGGATGCGCCGTGGTGCCAAAAAGAAGTAAATACCCTTTGAGTGGAGGGATGACAGGAAGGCTGTGTTGCTGCTAGAGCAGCCGGGGCTGGCACAGGGTTTCCTCACACTCCCCTGCTCAGCACATCCCATCCTGCTGAGACCTCGGGGTCTGTTCAGCACCTAACCCCAAAGGCCACAGCTTTTCCTTTGGAGCGGTGTCCTAGCACAAATAAGTGCTCACGGGCATGTCGGTACCTAGAGTTAACCGAGGCTGCAAAACCACAGGTGCATTTTTTAAAAAACAAAGCAATTTTAACTATCAGGACCAAAGTTGCTGAAGCTTTTCGCAGACAGCTCTCCACTCAGGCCAGCCCATCACCCATGGAGAGGAGGACAAATTGGAGGAGCAGCAGGAGAAGCAAGGTGCTGCGTGCCATGCCAGGGTGTCGGTGCTGAGCTGTGCCATGCCAGGACCTGGTCCTGCTCCCCGGGAAGGCAGCGGCTCGGAGCGCTGCCTCCAGCCCATCTCACGCCCAGCGGGAAAGCTGAGCCTTCTTGGCAAGCCACCTTGTTCTCTTAGCTGAAAATAGCACTGTTTTTGCCAAAATATACACTCAGGGCTTGGATTCAACAATGCTGCATCAGCAGCTCGTAATCAAGTCAACACGGGGCTGATTGTTTATTGAAAAGAAAGAGGAGAGGGAAATTGTGATTTGACCGGATTCAATAAAAAGCAAAATAAACCAGGGGTGAGGGGCTGGGCTTCACACATGACAGGAAATCTTTTTGGGGGACTTGTACAGCTCAGACCTTGACCTGCCACCTCTTCCCGGTGCAGCTGGGGCAGTGGGGTGGGGTGTGAGCCCGGGGAAGGATGGGCCCAGGGTCCGGGCAGGATGCGAGGGAGGAGCGGGACGCTTATTTGTGCAGGGTGAGGCGTGTGTGTGAGCTGTCAGCAGAGAAATGGGGAGAGAGAAAATACGGAGGGAGGAGAAGGGGAACGCTATAAAGTGTAATATGTAAACTGCCAATCACGTCCGTGACGGTTTGTGCTTGGGATACGCGGCTTTCATCTTTGCTCTTTGTTTTATATGCATTTCTTCTCTTTTTGGCTCGGGCAGAGCTAATTCCCCAAGGGCAGAATATATTGGCTTTCCAGCCTCCTCTGTTTACTGTCTTGGGTTCCTAGCTGAAGCTGAAGCAATGCCTTTTTATTTGCTTGTTTTCTTTTGGTTTGATTCCCGGGATTTTGGACGGCTGCCTCCCAGAGTGCCTGAGACACCGCTGCCCTTCCGCTGCCGAGCCCAGGCCAGACCCCTCTGCAGGGCCACAGGGTCCCTCCTGCACCCGGGGGGGGGGGGCACCTGAAGCACCCATACATGTGTTTTTTTTCAGCACAGACATTGTTTTTCATCATTCAGCCCTCCTTGGTCCTCTGATGATCGCATGATCGCACGGCCTGGGGCATGTGAAGGTGGTGCGGGGAAAGGCTGCAGGGAGAGGTGTCCCATTACCCTGAGGCACCCAGCAGTGGATGGGATCCCGCAGCCTGGAAGGGCACCTGGGCTGATGGGCAGCAAAAGGAGGGATCTGGAAACCGTCAGGGAAGGGTTGGAAGTGGGCAGTCACATCCAGAGCATGGCCCAAAACAGGAACCAGTGAAGTTGAGATGGGCTTCAGGGCAGGAGTGGGGCATTCACACCCTTCCCATGGTTTGGCCTGGAGCTACCACTACCTCTGCGTGGTCCTGGGTTTTTATGTGCTTTTATTGCTGTTTGCTGGCAGCACAAACACCAGATTGTTTCAGGGTAGAGTGACTGCAGCCCCCAGTCTAGGCTCTGCAGGCTCTGACGGAGCCCTTGGGGTGTTGCAGTTTATCTCACTGTGCCCCCTGAAGCACGAAGCTCCACGACACCGAGCTGAAGGTGGCCGAGGGCTTTCCGTTTATCACGGTGAATGCATTCTTCACAATATCAGCTCAGCCCCGGGGGCTCCGCTGCTGCTCCGTAATCAGCTTAATCCCACGCTGCCGGCAGAGTGCACCTCCACGTGCCTCCTGCATGATGTAACCTCACCCTTCGTGGGGCCAGATGCAAGCCAGGATGGACAACGCCTCCTGCCAGCCTGACAGGGCCAAACCCCATGCAACCCCTGGGTCATGCTACCATGCTGGTATAAATTAAGCAAATGGGTGTTCCTGTTCCCAGGATCCATGCAGATCAAAGATTATTCCTCTCACTGTCAGGACAGTTCAATTTAAGGCATATGAATTGGGCTAAGGCAACTTACAGACCTGCCTGACAGAGGGCACTGAGCTGCAGCAACCAGGTCACAATCAGACCGAGCTCTTACTGGCAGTGGATGGCATGGCCCACTCTGCCAACAATGCAAGGAGCCGTGGCTAACTGCCCTCAGCCTGAGCTGCTAAAGGATGTTCCTTACATATACATATCCAAGAGCCTGAGCAGCCACCCCAGGGAGGTGATAAACCATTCCAAAAAGGCAAATTTCAGGCTTGCTGATCTAAAGTTCACCTTTGTTTTTCTCAGCTTGGTTAAAAAAAATCAGGAAAGCTGAAAACAGAATTCCTTGCAAGCTTTGTGAGTAGCACGGTGCTTGTGCTGAGCTCTTGAAACACTTTTTCTTTTTTTTCGGTTTGCTTTTAATACAGTCCCTCCCATAAAAGTGATGGAAAATCTCATTGACAATGAAACAACTTCATGTTCACCATGTAATTTTGTGGCAGAAAATAACTTCTCAGTTGCTGATGACACTCAATACAATTTGTTCTACACAGCCACCAAAACACTGCAGAACAAACTTCACCAGTGATACCAGCTGGCACTTGGGGCCTTGGTGTCTATATCTCAGTTCAGCAATTGGATTCCCCCGTGTTTTTGGTCATCTTCTGCCATGCTCTTCCAAGTTCCAGCTAAAAACCACAGGCTACAAAGGTGGAGATGAAGCCTTGTGTTAAACCCTTTGGGACCTCTGGGTTGTTTTTTCCAGGTCTGTCTGGCATTATAGTCTCTGCTGGATCTATCGTTGTCTGCCCCTGGTAGGACCCACCCAAGCCCAAGGAAGCAGTCTGGCAGCACAAATAAATCCCATAAAAGAACGCTTTGCATCGGTAAAAGAGAGTCAGATGTTTTAAGGTGTGATACCTACCTGAAGAGCCAACTTTTGGAGGAATTAGTCATTCCAAGGCCAAGTTAGGCAGGACACAATTAAAGCTGCCCTGGCTGCCTGGTGACAGGGTTTGTGAATGACACTGGAGGTGGGGCCTTGCTGAGTCACCAGCTGGTCTTGTTTAACTTGGCCACATCTATGGATAACCCCTTGTAACTTGGCCCTCTCTGGCAATTTCACACCTTTAAACAACTGCCTTTCTTTTGCTAACTTGTCCCCTTAGCTTCACTTCAGATTGAATGGTTTTGGTCTGCTACATTTACTTTTCCGTCAATTTTAGGCAAACCAATAAAGGGACAAGACTTTAATCACCTGCTTTCCACCTAGTGATGATTAAAGCTAAAAAGGACTCCTGGCACGAAGCAAGTAGGAAAAATGTTTGCATTAGAGGCAGACACCTCATCCGCTATTGTACTTTTGGTTTATAGCACACATACCAGAACTTGCAGACATCTGGAAATGTGCATTTTCCCAAATCGATTGCCAATAGCCCTGAACACACCACAGGCACGTCTACATGCTCCATTTTTGTCAGCACTGCTTGTGAGTAAGCGAAATCTCACAGATCCCTTGGCATGACAGAGCACACAACTCTTCTTCCCTTTCGTGTCTCCCATTTAACACAGAGACAGCACGGGCAACAGGGCATCACCAACACAACCCTGGGGCAGGAGGACAGGGCTTAGGGCCTCATCCTGGATATGGACCTGTAAATGCTGTTGTGGCTGCATTATTTCTGCATTATTTCATTAGCAATGTGACATCAACCTTAGCTAGCATTTTTCCACTTTAATAATACCGCAGTAATGTACTATGCTGTATTTGGATCTCTTTTGGGTGTTTACATATATTTATGCCACAATGCACATAGAAGTTACAGTCAAATCTGAGGGGTTTGGTCCCTAACATCTTTCCCTCGGTGGTGCTGCACTGGATTTGAAAATGGGACTAATCAAGATTAGATTTCAGTTAAAAGGGCAGGGTTATGGCCTCAAGTCTTTTCTGGGATACCAGACCCACAACAGCACCCAGAAAGTATGATCCTTTTGTCTGCCAGTCCTGCCTATATTGTCACACCGGGAGCAGCCAGATCAGCCAGAGCACCCCTCAGCACAGGTGCCTTGCCAAAAGATGTGCTTAGATAGCTGCTACACATTGCGTCCACATCCCAGCCCAGTTGTTTGAGGGATTAGACACCTGGAGCGCTCTGTATGATGCTGCTACTACAGGGTTTGAATGTAGCCCTCTAAAGCCTTCGGATGAAACATGCTTCATGAAAATGAATAGAAATGGCTAAGAATATTTATTTACTTGATAGCCTTTGAGACACTGTAAGTGAGGACCAAGATCCTGCTGTGCTGGCTGATGCACATGAATAGGAAAGCAGCAATTTGCATTTTGCTCTTTCACAGGAATGAGAATTAAGGCAGCCCTTCCACAGTAATTTCCATGACACGCTTGAAATGCAGATCTACTGACTTCTCTTTGCAGATCAGGGAATACCACTTGTGTCTCTATTTCAGTAATGATTTTGTCCATTTGTCCATTTATTTATTAGTAAAAATGGAAAGGATATTAAAAAACAAACAAACATGAAATCCAATATTCTTTATACCTATCTGTCTGACTGCATTAAGGCAAAAGTTTGAGCAAATAAAGATATTAAGAAAAATTATCAAAATCCTACAGGAAAACTTTTTTTTACAAAATTCAACAAAGATTATTATTAATAATAATAAAATTATGTTGTGTTTCTTTTGCATTTTATAAGAAAATAAACTTAGTATTTATGATATATGTGCTGTGAGACCTTAGTCTTAATGATTCTTTTTTCATGTATGAAGCCCTTGTTTTTTTTATGTAAGTGGTATGTTGGTTGGTACACTTAGCAGCCAAAAATACCTCCTCAGACATGCTTTGGAGAGAGAAAAGGATGGGATGGACTTTGTACAGCTTGATGGATGTCTTTAGCATTTCAAATTGAACAGCAAACACTATAAATCATGTCAGCAGCACAGCTAGCATCCAAACCCCAAATGCACTGGAGTCCTGGGCCCAAATATCAGCCACCAGTCAAGAGCACCTCTCTAGGTTTATTTTGCTGCTAATGATGGTGGATGTGAAGAAGTAGTGGGTGATGGGCTTGGCCTAAACATTGCAAGGAGCAAAACAACCTGATACTCTCAGCAAAGGCTGAGAAACCAAGTTGTTGCATGCAAATTGTTATTGCAATTAATGGCAAATTTCATCATTTTCTGTCTCTCTAGCTGTCTTTAAACTTTGAACGCATTGGATCACTTCAGTCCAGCTTGACCTAGGTCTCAGACAGTTTAAGTTCCTGTGGGTTTTGTGGAAATGGGTGGCTGGGTGGAAAGTGCTCCTCAAAGTAGAGGGGAAGGTTGCAGCAGAAGCTGAACAGCTATTTGCTGTTTGCTATTTGCAGCTGAAAGATTCAAAGGGTCACACCTTACCCTCAAGAAGAGGAATTTGGATAGAAATGGTGGAATCAGCTAAATCAATCAATATTTTAAAAGTTCATAACTTACTGAAGGCGCAGATGGACCATGTGCTTTCTTGCCACGTGACCAGTGGAGGCTCTAGTATTAAGATAACCTGATATTCCTGATATAGACTGTTCCTGTCAGTAACCCAGCATCCATGTGCTGGGCACTGATTTGCTCAGCAGTCACTACAGTGACTTTGCAGAAGCTGCTGCTCTGCTGCATCAAGCTATGCACTCCCAAGGACACACCAAAATATTCCTCAAATGCCTTCTAGTCCCACTCTAGACATGCACACTCAGGCTTCAGAGCACAGGGGCCATCCCTGAATGTTTTTAGACTCACAATTTGCATTTTCTTTTGCTAAATTTCGGAAATGATATTGAAGAAGCAATGAATAGCCTAATGAAGCGGAGACCTGAGTTTTCAGGAAGACGCTACAGTTATCACAACCTTGACTGTAATTACACTAATAGCAATTATATTTTAACCTGTTGTAATTCACTAATTGCAAACCTTGTTTCATCTATAAAAAAAAAAAAAAAAAATTGGAGGATTTTAAGACTTCCTAAAGGGCTGTCAGTACAGCTTAACATCTGCTTTTTTTTTCCTTAATTCTAAAAAGGCAAGTTGGCTTTATTCATACCTCAGCTAGGGGAACAGGGTGTTTGTTTTCTGTGCCTTGAGTTTCTCTGAATCCCAGGAGAGGCAGAACGTGTTGTGATGTTGTCTTTTCTGTCACTTTCTTCCTTCTTTTTTCACACTTGCTTGGTCCCTCATGAAGCTACATGGCTCTTCCAGCTTGGCTGGGACTCCCGCTGTATGCATTCACAAATATTTATATATATATATGTTTGTGTATATGTGTGTGCACACCTCTTTTTGTGATGACCTCACCACTGTGGTAGCTGTGCACCCCACTCCAGGTCACCATGGTCCCCTGCAGTGCTGGAAACTCCCCATTACCTTGAAGTGTCAAAAGTTCACTGTCAGCAATGGACACTGCACCAGAAATTTTGGCTTGCACATTAAAAACCAGATTTATGCCCACAGTGTTGTATCCCCAACCACCCCTCACTCATGATATGTCAATACCTCTTCATCCTTTCCATTGCCCCCAAAATCCATATGCAATTGCACGTAGGAGAGTGGAGGTGAGGTCTCTCTCAGGCTAGGCCATATCAACCCCTTGTGACTCTCTCTGAGGGACCCCAGTCACGCATTTCTGAAGCAACTGGTTTTGGTAGGATTATTCTATAGTACAGCAATGCAGATAAGTGGAAAAAAAAAGTGGTGCGATACAGATCTCCTGTACTGAGGATAGATCCGGTCTCCAGATTCCTTAATGCATTTCAGCATTATTTACTCTGACATGACACAGCCTGCCAAGATAAGGTATTTTCAGTGAGGTGAGATAGGTATTACCTCCAGAGGACTTTGCACCTCCCTGGAATTTATGTTCTAAACACTAGTAAAACAGAACCATGTCTGAGATTTTGAACATTCGGTTAACATTATTGTTCATATTCTTGTTTTTTTGTGTTCTGGCTGGGGCTAGAAATTCAAGTGCTGAAACACATCAAGAAAAGTTGGTCTCATTGTTTATATGGGATTCGCCGTCCAAATTTTCAGACCAAAGGGGTGCAGGCATTTGTTACTTTCATTTCATAAACAAAATTAAACATCTAGAGGAAATCAGAACTAGTTCTGAGGGAAAAAGAAAAAGAGAACAGTGAAATATTAAAAAGTAGACAGTAAGTCTCGGTGGGAGCTCAGGAGACACTTCTGTGTGATGGCTTCTGTACCGGCCTCACAAAATGGCGGCTGTCCTGCCGCCAAGCCACTCACCTTGAAAATTTATGGGTTCAGTGCATCAGGGTTGAACAGTCACATTTGCTGTCAGCTCTCATCAACAACTGACGGCTTTCAGAAGGCCTCCTACCAAAGGGCCAGAGCCTCATCTGATTAAAATTAAGTTCTGGACAGTGAAACCTAGCCAGTTCGTAACATCTGACAGCCTTGCTCACAGCAGTCATGCCAGTTATTACATAAATGTGCCTTCAGTAAAGTAGAAGTTTTTGTTAAAAGCATAACTGTGGAGATTAAAGTAAGTAGGCAAAATATTTGAAATTGTTTAATATTTTCTTAAACATTTCCCAGAAAATATCTTTAGATGAAGTGAAGCTGGTTTTGGTAAGGTTTCTGTCTTTGTACAAGATTTTCCTATATTGTAATGGTAACCCCAAAGTTTTCTTTGTAATCAGGGAATCAAAGAGTTTGATTTATAGGGAATTAATTGTTTCACTCAAAAGGTATGAGCTGAACACGGGGCTCGCCAAAGCAATACGGCTCACCAGTTAGCCTTAGCTCAGCCTGTACCGGAGAACCAATCCTACAGGCTAAGTTACCTCTTCTGTTTTGTCCAGCTACAGAGGCTAAAGTTTCTCTATTTCATAATTTCACTCAGAAGAACACAGCCTCATCTGTGTCACACCACCTCTTCCCCCATTCAGCTCAGGGGGTACCAGCTCTCAGGTGCCCACACGGGCAGCCAGGCTGTCTGGTGACACCAAGCAGCAGCTCTCTGTCCCCATAAAGCCACCCCACTGTGTGGGCTGAGGATACACATGCAGGCTCTCAGTTTATGGATGTCTGTCCTAGAGGCAGAAAGTGCCGCCTGGTGAGCCACTCCAACCACCAGAAAGAGATTGATTTTTTTATTCCTTTTTCAAAAAGACACACATTACATTTCTGCTTACTTGCAATCTGATCCCACACTGTGCAGCCTTTGAATTAAGCACCTCTCTGAGAAGCAACCGTCCTATTAGCATAATGTATAACATTAAAACATGGGGCTCTTCCCATGGAATGCTTTATTGTGTGCATTGTTCATCTTTAATATTCATGGCCAGCTCTTTTTAGAACATCCTTTTGACAGAGCAGAGGCGCCGAGATAAGCCATTGGGATGGTGGTTGTCCTGGAAACAGCAAGATCCACTTATTTTTAGCACAGAAGTCATCCAGTTAAACAAACTACATTAAAGGAGCATCGTGATTACAACACAACAATAAAAAGGCGTGTGGCATATTTGCAGTGGCTCTGAGGGTGTGACGCTTCTTGCCCTGCTGTTGGCCCTTGCTACCAGCAGCCTTGCCCCCACACTGGCAGGACAAAGCATGCATTCCTTCTTCTTCTGGGTGAGGGTAGAAACCCAGGCATGGCCCAGGTGGGGTTGTGTGAGAAGCATAATGCGTGCCTTCCCCTCTGCCAGGCCGTCAGAGGAAGGCGGTTGCTCTCAGAGGCTAAGGAGGATCCTCCTCTGCTCAGCAGTGCAGCACAAAACAAAGGTATGCTTTTTCAGCAAGGTATGCTACCAGGAATGTATAGATGAGAAGGAGATAGGCCATGAAATATGGGCAAGCAGAGCAGAAAGGGGTGTGTGAGGTGGGGGTTGGATGATCCCTTCATCCTCGCTTCCTAGTGCTGATGGCCTCCATCCCTGCTGTGAAGGACCCCGGTGGTCCCAGAGTGCCAGGGAGCTCCACCCAGAGGAGTGCCCCCATGCCCCAAAGCCAAAACGCAGGCACAAGAACTGCACCACAAAAGTGTCTCGATAGGAAGGTTTCCTCCCCATCTGTGCTGGGGCAGGCCCGAACCACAACAAGCAGCGCCCTGCTGCTGATATTCTGATCCTTATCCTTCAGGATGCACAGCAAAGCCACAGGTGTATGAAACCAGAAAAAAAGCAATGAAAGCTAACAGCAGCTTCTCCAAAGCTACCTGGAAAAAATCTTCGGGCCAGAATAAAGCTTCAGTAATAGTTTAAAAGTGGTTCTTGCTTTGTCTAAGCTAGTTTGCCTGTTCTCATTCCTTCAAGTGTGTGGCAAGAAGGCCTGATGTGAAAAGAGACCTGCTAGCTTCAGCAAAAGCCATGCAATCTTTACTACCATAAAAGTCCACCTGTCACAGTTTGCAAAACATTGCACCCAGGCAGTGATGTTTGGATAGGAAAATGTCAGGTGCACCTTGGGAAGACTTTGGTATGGAGTAAAGGGTAACTTTTAACTGAAGGAAGCATATAGGGAAAGGCACAGATATAGGGGAAGAAATGGAGCTATAGAGAGAGCCTGTGTACGTGTATATGGGAGAAATTACAGGTAGAAAGAATGGCTGCAAGAAGACTTTGGTATATGCAGTAAGCCTGGCTGTTAGCTCAGTAATATGCACAGCCTTCCATCCAGTGCAGCTTGTCCACAGCAGTGCTTTTCCTTATCCTGGAGTTGAATTTGGGTGTGGAGATGTGCAGAGAGAAAAAAAAAAAAAGCCATTGCTCTTCCAGACAACATATCTTAGCCTTTCCTGTGCAGAATAAAGAATAAAGATGAAGGAAATCTCTAAAAAAGAAAAAAGATGGGTATAGTCCCTCCCTGTGGGTAGAACAGGAGAGACTCAAGACTTCGCTATTTTTTGTTATATAACAACAACAACGACAAAAAAAAAAAAAAAAAAAAAAGGTACATATCTGAAGTGCATCCTAACTTATTCTCAGATGTGGAAAAATGACTGACTAGAAGTTCAGTGCCTTCCTGGCAGTGGTTAAGGTGACAATTATAAATCCATTGCAGCAGAGTGACTGTTCTGGGAGCCATTCTAGCACAAGCCTCTCTCTCTGCTTTCAAGTAACTGCTCACCCCCAAAATAATTCTGAAGAAAAACCTTTGTTGCTTCTTCAGCATACACCTGCCATAGCACTTCTGGTCTCTCACCTCAGGGAACTGAGGTGAGCTCCTGCAAGCAGAGACAGCCGGTGAGGAGGAGGAAGGAGGACCAAGTTGTCTGATCATGCACACAGCACCCAAGGAGCTCTGACAACACCCTCTTAACACATAGGGTTGCCTTCTCCAGTCCTGGCAATGCCAGGAGACATTAGATTTCACGTTCATCATAGCACTAATGTTGTAGAAAATGACACTGTAATGCTTTAATTTATTTTGTTCTAGCTCTTGGAGGAGGTTTGAAGTACAGTAATGGATTGTACACCTCTGCTATCAGCAGGATGGGGAGCTGAGGGCTTGGTTGCAGGCTGGGGCAGCTAGATGTAGCCATAGCTCTCCCCTGGCTGAAGAAGGTTATCTGTCATTCCAGCTGGAGGAGGTCACCAAATCCTCTCTGTCCTCTGTCCAGATGCAGGCATAGAGCACCACAAATGCTCCCTCCCAGGAGAGGGCTCACAGACCTTCCCCACCACTCACCTGCAAGCACTGCCTGAAAATCAAGGCTCGCCTTGCAGCACTGCAAGCAGCGTGTCAAGAACAGAACCCCACCAGCTCCTGCAGTCCTGCTGGGCACAATCACGAAAGCCCTGAGTGTTGCTGGCTGCCTGTTGATCCAGCGATGCTCCACTCGCCAGCTCTGGCTTCCCAAGGTAGGCTCGGATATCTCCGGGCTGGGCGTCCCTCCTTTCCTCCCGCAGGAATGTGCTTCTGGGTGCAAAAGGCGTCAGGCAAAGCCAAACCACCACAGCTCTGTTATCTCGTTTTGTGGCTACAACTATTTGCTGAAAAAGTTTCCTTTTTTCTTTTGCTCATAATAAATGGTGCTTGTTTTCAAGCAAGAATTTCTAGGTAATTCCCATCTCCCCAGCTTTTAGGTACTTTCTCCCCTTAGAAAGTCCTGGTTTTGCATTCTTTGTGCTTTCTTTTTTCTCCTTGTGTCTTTCTTCTATTTTTCCACTTTGTCAGATGGGGCTGGGAGAAGAAAAAGAGGGAAAAAAAAAAAATGAGGGAAAAAAGGAAAGCACCCTCCCCAGTCTTTTTATTGCTTTGAACTCACCCAGTATATTTATTGATTTTTCTTAATTAAAACCCCAGTAAACTTCATTATTCTTGTTTTTTTAAACAATTCCTTACAGCCTTCTCCATCCCTCCCTTGGCTTTAGCACAAGCAAGCCCCATGCACAGAGGCTTGGCTTTGCTGGGCTCTGGCCATGGCTCAGCAGCCTGGGGGCCAGCCCCAGCCCCATGGTCAGCATCACGGCCAGCTGCCGCCCTGGCCCCAGGTGCTGCCGTGCCCTTTTTGGCTGCCAGAAGCCATGTCAGATGGTAGTAGCTGTCAGCCACGAGTAACCACAGCTGGAGTGCAGCCCCTGACCCGTAAGTCGCTGGTCAATCCATTAAGCCGTGCTTTCCTCCTGAAATCAACTTTTTAGTATCTCAGCTTTTGAGTGAAGATAACCGTGTTAGCACTAACACGCACACAGCAGGATGTGCGAGGAGCTGTATTTGCCCTCTCTCTGCATTTGGGCAAGAGAAGGTGGAGAAACAGTGGAACACAGTGGGTCGAAGCCCTCTGCAGACTGGCCCACTAACCTGACCCCAACTGCATAGAAACAAACAAGCAAACACAGCATGGAAAGAGGGAAGGATTCTTTCCTATGGTATCTTGCATTTTCATGGTGTGAGTCAGAGATAAAAGCAGCTGGAAGGGAGTGCACAAGTTCTTTCAAATCTTCCTTTTGAGGTACTGTCTCCAGAAGCCTTGATTTCACTCTGGTATCTCCAGCGGGAGTGCAGGTTACTGTCACATCGTGTTTTCTTCGATAATTGCAAGGGGGGAGAGAAAGGCAAACCAGGCCTGTGCGTGAACACCTTGCTGGCTGGGATATCCCCACTTCACCTTGGGCGGGCAGACTCCTCACCGGTGAAAAGCAGCCTGGCTTCAAAGGACCTCTGCTGCTTTCCTTTATCTGCATCTCCAGCTGGGAGCAGCGGCTAGCCAGAATAGGGTGGGGGAAAAAAACGCAGCACCCACAACAGAGGGGGCACCCACCCCAGGCATGCATGCGTTGAGGACACGAGCCACAGGTGCTGTGTGAGACGAGAGGGCGCTACCTTGGATGCTGCACGAAGCAGCTCCTATAAGGCAGCAGCACCCGGGATGCCCTTCAGGTCTGCTGCTCAGGTGGCAACAGGACAGCTACCAGCGACAGCCACACGCTCCAGCCCCCAGGTTGCGGTGCTGTGGTGAGCTGCCTTCAGGAACTGGGCAATTTGCTGCCCCACAGGAAAAGAAACCCAAAGAATGCGAGCTGTCACTTTGGGAACCCCAGCACAATGGAGCTGCCCGAACCATATGGGAGACATTACTTTTTCATGCCAGTAGCAGTCCAAAATGCATGGACGTTTCAGTGGATCATAAAGCAAACTTTTGTCTGATTTTTTTTTTGTTATATTTTAATAACAGACTTCAAAAAATGCAAGGCACTTCCCTCCTTGAGAACATATTTCCTTTACATTTAAGTACAACTAAAGACTGCTGACACTAAGTATGTGTAGGAACCAAACCACGTCCTCCCTTCTCCCAAAAAAACCCTCCTACTCATTTCTGTGACCCAAAAACTCTTGTCTGAAAAACCCAGGTTAACTTTCCTTAATCCTCACATTCCAGGGCATATTTACAATTGGAGTAGTATTGGAGCAAAATGACTGAAAGATCAAGCAAAGAGCCATTATACATACACACATATGTATGTGAGAGTGTGCTTATAGCTATATAATTCTCTGTAAAAGATACCGCTTTTCAGATTACCCAGAAATTGGTTAAATGCCTGGAAAATATTCTTTCCAAGTTTTCAGGCTGGCCTCTGAAACTGCACAAACAAATCTTGTCCCATTGGAGCTAGTGGAATAATTCATGTTTGGCTTGGACTCCGTCTGCGGCATGCATACGAACTCGTACGTGCAGATACTTGTCTGAGACTGTGAGCCAGGTAGATAACTGTGCAAATTTCTTATTTGCATGCGATCTTGTCCAGCTGGCCCACAGCATTCGCGTAGGCTGTAGAGGCAGACATAATCGCTGTGTGCACTCTTGCTTTTCCTGCCCCGTTTGGACAGAGGTTCACTCCGCAGGCACACAGAGCTGCGGAGCTCTCAGGGACCAGCGCGTGCTGTCGTGGCACCTGAACACATCACAGAGAAGGCCCTTCAGATGTTTTGGTGGTGCTGCCATGACAGTAGCATGGGGCCCTGCCAAATGTCCCTCCTGACTGTGGCCTGGGGCAAGACCCAGGCACATGCACTCTTTCCCTATCCCTCTCCCTCCTCCTTCCCCAGTGCCCCATGGAAAGGCTTTCTGGCCCGTCCTCACCAACCAGCAGGGAATCACCACTGGATCACAGAAGGTCTGAGGTGGGCAGGGACCTATGGAGTCCACCTGGTCCAACCCCTGTTCCAGCAGGGACACCCACGGCAGGTTGTGCAGGACCACGTCCAGGTACATTGTGAAAATCTCCAAGGAGGAGACCCCACAATCTCTCTGGTCAACTGTGCCAAGGTTCAGCCAGCTGCACAGTGAAGAAGTACTGCCTGGTGTTCAGATGCTACCTCCTGTACTCCAGTTCATGAAACTGAAAAGAGCCTGGCTCCGTGTTCACAGCATCCTCACTTCAGGTATTTGTAGACATTGACAAGATCTTCTTCCCCAGGCTGAACAGTTCCAGCTCTCTCAGCCTCTCCTAGAAAAAGTGCTCCAATCATCTTTGTGGCCCCAGAACTGGACACTGCACCCCAGGTGTGGCCTCAACACTGCTGAGTAAAGGGGAAGGATCACCTCCCTTGACCTGCTGGCAACACTTTGCCTCATGCAGCCTAGGATACCATTAGCCTTCTTAGCAGCAAGGGCACGTTGCTGCTTCGTCTGCATCTTGGTGTCCACCAGTGCCCCCGGTATTTTCTGTAGATTGCTTTCCAGCTGGGTTGTTCCCAGCATGTCCAGGTGCAGGACTTTGCACTTCTTGCCAAACTTCATGAATATCACTTGCTTGAACCCAAATTCTGGGCTTACCCCACAGCATCTCAGACTAGCCCTTGACTAAAACCCTGCCCAGGGTCACCTGAGGCACTGCTCGTAGCTTGTTACCCCCAGAAAGTGCCCTGAAGTCAAATATCCTGAACTGTCAGGCAGTGATTTGGGAAAGAACTTGCTCCACAAGTGGGGCTTGGACTTTGTTAATCCACTGAAGCCCAGACATGCACTGATGCATCTCAGGAGGCTTGCATTGTGATCCAGAGCATCTCTGAGGGCACTGGCATGCTACAGCTACCTCAGGAGCACTGATACCCTGACTTCATGTAAAAAGAGCCTGAAAATGGGAGGTACAGCAGGGATGAAGCAGAGAATAAAATCTGTGTGTGCAAGGAAAAGTCCTTTGGGGACTTTTGTTGTGTGGATTGCTGCTGCCAATGGAGTGAAAAATGAGGGGGACAGCAGGAAAAGATTATTGTATACTAAGAATAAGAGGGCATGAAGCAAGCAAAACCTGTAAAACTATAACACTCAAAATAGAATTTGTTTGACTTTCATTTTAAGTGACTAGATTTTACCATTGTCTCCTTCTGGCTTCTCATAAACTCCCATGACATCGATTGATGGAGACACAGAGGATTAACTTTCAGACAATGAGTTGCAAACTTCAGCCACTCTGTAACCACTTAAGCAGATAAATGTTTTTATGTAGGGCAACTGGTGGGGAAAATGTGTCACTGTCTTCTTCCCTGCTTCCTTTGAGTGGTAAGATGAGAAGCAAGCACACTCCGGACCCTGGGAGCTCAGCTTCCCACCCCCATGCACCAGGGCAGCCTGGGTCACCCCCACAAAAGCCAAAAGCTCTTGGAAGCTGGAGGCACATCCCAGAGTCCCAAAAACATGTTTTTCTTAAATGACCTAAATCCCCACTCAGCAACCTAGAAAGATTTTTCCAGGCTCACCTTGAGTAATCTCACTTGCTCTCTTTCATCTCTTGGGGAAAGCAGCAGGTCAGCTCAGCACAGGTTTTGGCTCCTCTCTAGCAGCAGCCTGGCTGTCCCACCATGGCACGGCAGCTAGCAGAGGCTGCTGCTCTGCCTGCCCATGCAGTGGGATGGCGAGTAAATCATGAGACTGTAAATCATGAGAATGGAGCAGTTTCATACGCTGTGTCCAGCCTGCTGCCCCCAGTAGAGCAAGTCCAGTGATTCAGTAATCTGTTTGCCATGCGTTTTTTGAAGCAGGAACACAATTTAATTCGCTTCAAGGAGATCAAACCCAGGAAACATTTAAGTAGGACTTCCTGCCCAGTGTGAAATACAAATTCTTTTCATCATGGAAAGCTAACTGAGCTTAAACAATAGCATAATGAAAGTGGTTATGCAATGAAGTTGCAGGAGATCAAAGCTGATTTGGGTTTTTAATTAAGATAACAAGGTACCTGGATTAAGGACACTGGTGGTAACCCACTGCCTAACTGCCTAAAGAAACACAAACACTTCCCCATTAATTTGCTGCATACACAGAAGAGAATTTGCCCATTCTTACAGTCAGGGTTTGAAAGTGGGAAATGGACTGCTTGAACTCATCTGTGTCAGAAACCTTTTATTCACAAAGGGAGAGGATCTCACGAATCTTGCTGAATATTGTTTCCTCTCCCCTCTCTCTCTTCTGGTCACTTCTGCTGCCAATCCCTTTACATACGTGCCTGTGTGTGTACCGAGAGGTTGTCTGTCCGCCCAAAAAATCCCACATTTCCTCTTCCACCCATGGGGCTATCTAAAATTCACAGACTTGTAGGTTGTTCCGGTTAGGAAGAAAAGTCAGTTCAGGCCTCAAGTAGTTGTTGGAAGCAGCTTTTGAAAAGGAGAGGCAAACCCCTATGTGACACAGCTTGAGTCAGGCCGTGGGAGCAGGCTTCTCTCTCCCCAGCCCCCCGCTGTTTTGGCCAAGCCCCCCACCCCAAAGCCCCTACTGTCTGGGCTTTCCCCAGGGCCACACACCGTGCTACCTCCGGCGTTTGCCTTCGCCAGTTCTGCTCCTGCTCCCTGCTTCCCCACCTTCACACCCACGCTCACCTCCTCCCAAAACAGCTCTGCCCCAAAACTCCCCTTCCCGGAGCCCAGGCGCTCCTGGGGGGAACAACGATCCCGTGGTTTGGGCAGAGGCTTCTGCACAGGGTGGAGGTTTAGAGCAAGTTATTATTGCGCTGCCTGCTTTCCCAAGCTGATTGTAGGGGCTTTTTGAAGGAAAAAAAAATGAGAATGGGTGTTAATCTGGGGTCTATTTTATTAGTAAAGTCATAAACCTTTCAGAAAAGCCCTACAGAGCAGGCTAGGGCTGAGGCCAGTGGTTTCTGTAGAGGCTCAGAACATTTACAGGACCATGTTAGGAGTGAATATGGTTGTTGGAGATGAAAGAGGGTTCGGCCAGACTACCACCACAGGACTGTCAGAGAGCTTTATCTCTTCTGCAAGGTTGCATGCACCACCCGTACATTTCAGCAGTGGGTGTACCGCTCCTAAGAACTTTGGAACGGTTCATTAAGCTCACAGGAATGTTATCATTTTCCATAAAGTTTGATAGGATTTTCCAGGACCTGTGATGCTTCAGCGTAATGCATTCTTGGCTATCAACAGCCATCTTGGGCCCCGCGAGAGTGCTCTGCAGGAACTACAAAAAGGTTTTAAACATACATTTTGATTTACAGCAATAGTGATTTCCCCCCTCCTTGTGACTGGGGTGGGGATCCAGAACATATTTCTGGGCTTCATTCAATTTCCACGTTCCCTTTCCCAATCACTTTTGAAACCATGTTGTTCGCTCAGCCTTAACTTTAGGTTAACCCATGCTCACACCAGGCCTGCCCTGTCCCCAGAAGAGCTGCCATCTCCAGTCTTTTAAGTTCCACCCAGTCTTTTCTGAGTGAGTATAGCACTTATTTGCAGCCTGTGTGGTGAAGGTAGTGGGAGCCTCTCAGTGGCCTTGGGATCTGGTGGTTACAGAGCCAGCAGCAGCAATCAGTGCCTGAAGTCTCCAGTTTAATCACAGATGGTTGGCAAGGGCAGGCTAACCTTCACTACACCTCACTGCTGGTCTGGGAATGCCTTCTTTTATCTTGAGAGGACAGATCAATCCATAACCTTGCTGGGACTTCCACCCTCATGCTTCCAGCCTCCAGTGAAACTTGGGTGCAGTGCTGGCAGTAGGGACAATTACTGTCTCGGGTGAGTATGGAGACCTCCTGCAATACCACTCTCAACCCTGGGTGTCACAGGGCACAGACCCTCGTCCCCATGTCCTGGAAGCACTCTTTGGGATTTTATTCTGTGCTGTAGCCTAGAAACAGTCTGCAGAACAGGTACCTTGATGACCTTTAACCTAGGACAACATTTTCCCCTCTCCCTTTCTTAAGCCACAGCCTGGCAATTTATCCATTTCCAGCCCTGTACCAACAGACAGGTCTGCTCCAGCTTCTGCTCTGGGTCATAAATCCAACCACCTGCACCCAAAAAGGGGATGTGTCCCTTATCTTATAACCCGCAGGGACTAGCTCTGAACCACCGGCCCAGGGGTCTGTATCTTACTATCATGTCTTTGAATCTTCTAGGCATGTTTCTTCTGTCCATTGCTAATGAAGTTTTACATTTTATTGCTGCAAAGCATTCACCCTGGAAATAAATAAAGAAATAGAAAGCTGAAAACATCACGGTCAAGCAAAAGAGATATTTTTAAACCTCCCCGAAGTGACATCTTTGTGTTTGTGAGTAAGGAGGCTTCCAGCAACCCGGGAGGCTTTGTGCAGAGCCCTGTGAATAAGCAAACTGCAGATCAATACTGGCCACAGTGTGCGTTACTCATTAAAATGCGGGGAGCTGGGAGCACAGCGATGATATCAAACATCAGCCCCCCCCTCATCCCATTCCACTGAACAGAGCCTACTGATAGGGCAGTGTATGCTGCCAACAGTGAGTCATTCATTGCTCTGTCCTGCTTTCACAACAGCGTGATTCAGTGTTTGCAAAGGAAAGTCCTGACTGCAAACATTGCCCTCTTTCAGGCACCGCTCGCCCCGTTGCAACATACAGCGGAGCTTGTGCTCGGCATAACGTTTGCCAGGATGGTAAATCAGTGGAGGCAGAGCATCCCCCTGTGATCTGGGTATCCATGCAAAGCAGGAGCAATCTGTAGGGTTAGCATGCTGTGAAACCAGTGCCCTTGCCATGCTGGACAGTCACCCTCTCCTTGCTGCCCCAGCGCCAGCCCCAGCAGAGAAGCCCAGCTGAGCGCTGAGCCTGTCAAAACCAGGCTGAAGTTCAAGAAAAACTTTCAAGCCAGAAGGTGAATTTTCTAGTTGCCAGCCCTACAGATCTAGCCTGGGGAGAGGGAAGGAATTAAGCAATGCTATATCCTTCCTGACTCTTCAGTTTCTGGAAGTTGCAGCTCCATGACTGCACACTGACAGTTTTGCTGATAAGGCAGAAAAGAGCGGGACTCACCTTGCTTTTCCCTAACCACAGTGGCTTCCTCTTGCCAGCAAGAGTGAAAACCAGCAGTCAGAGTCTCTCAGGGTGCAGATATGCTGATCAAAGAGATGCCTCTATAGCAGGGAAGGTCAGCCCCATAGGATCAGCAGAATTGGTGTGTGGCTGTGCTTTAAATGACAAGAGCTGTAGTAAGCCAGAAAGGGCTGGGGAGGTGGAGGCTCGGCCTTGTACAGTGTTCTTTAGGCTGAGGAAAGATTTAGCTCCTCACCAATTTCCTGATCCTTCTTAAGGCCTTCTATACTCTACTTGCTGTTTCTGTAATTCTTCCATTGGCTTTCCTACAGCCAGCAGTGTCAGGCAGCAATGCAGCTACAGTAAGTGTGGCCTCTTCCTATCCAGGATATGCACAAACCCTAGATTTTATTTGTAAGGTAATTTAAAAGTCAAATAAACTGTTTTCTAAAAAGCAAACAACCAGTAAAAATATTTTCTATTTTTCTTTTCTTTCCTCTTTTTTTTTTTTTTTTCAAGTGGGAGTAATGAATGCTTTTCCGATTTAGAGATACAGCCAAAGCAGGTATAAATCAGCAGAGTCCCACTGACATCTATGGTGCTTTGTCAATCTGCACAAGTTGCAGATAAAGCCTTTAATGTTTCCACAGAGCAGATTTATCAGGCTCCTTGTGGGCTTGTGTGAGTTAACAGAAAGAGCTTTCTAGCAAAGTCATCTATCACTTGGCTATCTACAGTCACCAGCGTGCAGGTAAATCACCAGGGCTCTGCTACCAGATGTTAAAAAGGCAGATGACCTCCTTGTATATTCCACACATGAAAAGAGCTCAGTAAATTATTTGACTTTTAAACAATAATATTCAACAATTTACTACAGAGCCCATTAACTGGATGAGGTGTTAACCTGGACATCCTGACCAAATTCCAGCTGGGCTAATTATATGTTGCCTTAGCGTTCCCCTCTCTTTCACTTGTGACACTGTTTAATGTTATTTTTTGCTCTCTCCCCTAAAGATTGTGCTCAAATCCTGCTGTTGCTGTGTTGCACACCAAGTGCTACAATTGCAGATGGAAGATCTCTGTATGCAGAGTTTTAAAAGCACTCATAAATGCATTCCTTAGGAGACTGGGAGCTCTAATGCATGAAAATTATTGTTTTTATTGGTTTTATTGATGCTATTACTGTTCCTGCTGTTTCAGATACTATTTACTACTCCATTTTTTTTTCTTGTCAAATCCCGAAATACAGATTCAGATTAGCATTAAAATTAGAACCTGAATTTACCCAGAGAGATGTGGTGTTCAGATTTTGGGTCCCAAATCAGATCCATTTTAAGGCAAAACCTTCATTGGCAAATCCACATTGAGATTACAGTGTGAATTCCCCAAATTTTGTGGGCACCACCTGCTGCCAGAGCTGTGAGGAAGGCTTACTTCAAGTCAGGATTATACCAGAAAAAGGATCAAAAAGAAAAAAAGAAAAAAGAAAAAAGAAAAAAAAAAAAAAAAAAGGAGAAAGAAACGCTAAGAACTACTGCACTGGAAAATCTTACTGATGTTACTTAGGGCTTGTCATAGAAAGCATAATCAATAAATACGCTGTTTGCGATTGTTCTGTGGAGGCTGTAGACCAGTAATTCTTCACATGATTCTCTAGGCTGCTAAGTTTTAGGTAGATTTTTCACTGAGTACCTCCCTCATTCCTGTGTGTACCAAAGAGTTCATAGTCTTGGCTCACAGTAAGAAACATCAAAAGACAAAAGCAGGATGAGGAGCAAAGTTCCCTTTGCTAAGGGCACATGCTGTGGCTGTGAGGCTGGGCTGTGGGTGAGACTTGGAAGGGAAGGACTCACTTGAATTGTCAAGTAAACTGTCTTGATAAGGAGAAATGCCTGTGATCTGCCAATCATACTGCTAGGTCGATTCAAGGGCCTAAAACTGCTGAAGACTTTTCACCCAGCTGTACACTCCGTACAGTTTAATACAAAGACAGTGTATTTGGAAGAAGAAGAACAGAAGAACAGCAGATTTTTTTTTGTCCAAAAACAAACAAAAAAATAAATAAAATCTGCAGCTTATGGTAAATTCATGAGAAGGAGCAGTAAGGAGCACAGGACAAAATTCTGCCTAGCATGACTACGGAGCTCTTGTGACCGTGCTGTATACAGACACCATGCAAACCGTTTGCTCATATTCACCAGGAATATCCTGCACACCAGTACAAGCTTGGCAAGGTCAATTTCAACTTTAGAGCATCCACCCAACAAATGGATTTCATATTACTTGGCTAATCATACATAGCTACCCAAATACAACCTGTCAACTTAATTAGCAAAAAATGTCATTTGTGTTACTTAGCTATGTTATCTCATTAACTAGGCCACATTTCTAGACCCAGCCTGATCCACAGAGAGACCAAAGGGGAGCTGGCTGAGTCTGTTCAGTCCTTGCCCTCCTTGCTGAGCCTATGACCTGCAGCAAAGTGCAGTCCAGGTAGGAGAGGAGCCAGCAGGACAGCCTGCCCCAGCCTTTTTATCCGAGAGGACACACTGGGCTCTGACTCCTCACAATACATTTAATATGCCACATATTATCTTTTGTCTTGGGCTTTTCTATAATTTAGTATTAATTCAGAGCAGGAGAGCTGACTGCTAGCTACCTGTCCCTCCCCAAGGGGATGCAGGTCCTCATTTATTCCATATAAACCACCAGCCAGCCACCACCTTGAAGTATTCTTGAGGGCATGCAGGATTAAACATCTGCTAGCACAGAACCCATGGTTTCTTTTGCCTGCACAACACCTTGTACCAGAAAGCCCTGTTTCTGTAACCCCCAAAATAATTCTGACCACTGCAGAACCATCTTACCAACATGGCTGGCACCATATAACCATATAACCCATCAAGCACTATTCTTTCATCTCTCCTTGCTCTTTTTCAATAGAGTTCATAAATTGTAATAAAAAGCCAGCTGTTCCAAAGTGTGCATAGCACACACCTGGCAGGAAAAGGTTCACATTCTGCTCCTTGCATGCCCATAGACAGTACATGAAAAGAAAGTGCCCCAGCACCATACACAAGCCTGTAGCTGCGAAGAGAAATTTTCAGCTACCGTTCATCCATGATGTGGTTTTCCTCGCCATGACACTGAATGTGTTCTTTGCTACAGTAGAGATAGTTTGCTTTCAGATGGTAGTGCTGCTGTATCTTCAGTCTTCCCTAATTATATTCTATAAAGTGAGTTATTTGCAAGAAATTTCCATAACCTCCCCTTCTTCCCCCTCTCCTCCTACATTTACTTCAGCCTCTCAGCTGCTATATCATTTGGCCACAAAGGCACCAGTTTGCTAATCTAGTTTCATGGTCTGATAGACCTGGACAGTGATCAGTTTGCTTCCAAGGCCTTTCTGCAAGAGGGAAAAGAGCTTTGATCCTTATTGACAACTCAAGCTAATAGGATTGTTCTTCTTATGCCTCAACCAGATTGTCACAGTATCCTCATGTGATAGTCTGCAGTAAATCCTATTCCCAGAAATTTAAGCTGCTGGCCTCTGGGTCCAAAGCCATTAACTTTGTGATGATTAATGGGCTGACAATACAGTTCCCTTCCACGTAAAATTCAAAACAAAAACAGGTTGGCAGACATAGCCTCTCACCAAGGCTAGCGGACCCTTTGTGTAAATACCACGCACCTCTTAGCCTGAGCTATGAGGTAATGGAATATTTGAAAGACCTGCTGCAAAGAGATGAATTTGGGACATCTTATCTAAATGTCGGGAAGAGGATTTAGTGATATCCCTTAATCCACAAGGCATGAGATGAGAGGGTACCAAGGGAACAGTGCATGGAGGAAGACAACGATTTGGAACCATTCCATTGCAAACTTGTGTTCAAACCTCCCCATCTCCTCTCATTTGTGCTTCTTTCACTCCATGCTCTACTCACAAGGAAGGCAGCTGCACGCTGAATTGCAAGGTGCTCTGGAGCCTGTGTGTCCTGCCATTGCTTGGCAGGACTGCAATGCTCAAAGTCACTGAGCTGTCCAAAACAAATATTATTGGATGGGGCTCGATGGAGATGGGCTGGGAGGGAACATACTATGCAAGAGACCGTCAATGTTCATTTTATTTTGTAATCAGGATATATAAAAAGGCACCTGCCTTTAGCCCTAGACATCTTTGGTATAAATTACACAACATCAACATAAATATGAAGAAAATGACCATGAAAAATGGTCAGCAAATGAAGAAAATGACAGCAGCTGTTCTGCACCCCAAAGCCAGAAAATAATAGGCAAGGACAGAGCCAAAATGTAGCCATGCATTTTGGGCATCCCTCATTGTTTGGCATCCACCTCGCTAAAGCTGTTTCTGTACTCAAGAAAGCAGGTCCTGGGTGACCCAGAGATTCTGGGGAGAGCTGGCAGCCTTGCAAACACCACCTCAAGCTATAGAGAGCAGAAGACGAGCACTGAGACACAGCCCCATCTGCTTATTCAATAACCAGTATGCTGCATTATCTCTGATTTTGTAAGTCTTTGGGTTTGTTAAAGGCTCAGGCTTGCACAGGGAATGCCATTGTTAACACAGAGGGGATGAAGCCCTTCAGGCAGGTAGCAGGGTTCACACCAGAAAGACACGGTTGCATGTGTCCCATCTACAAAAGACTGCAAAATTAGTAGCTGACACAAGAGAAGCCTAACTGATCCTGGGTAGGATGTCAGGGTCTTCCAAACCACTTGTGGTTTATTAAAGCAGGGTCTACACTGGAACAAAAGCACCTCGATGTCAAAATGCCTTCACGTAAAGCCATGAAACCGGCCTCATCCTCAGCAGCCTCACCTCTGCACTGAGGCCTGCCACGAGAAGAGGCCTGGGGTGACACGCAGTGATGGGGGGGCTGGGGAGCGCTGGGTGGGCATCTCAGCCCCTCAGGAAGAGGTGGCACCCCAAACCCAAACGAGAGCTTTGGCTACAGCACGTCCCTGTTCTGCTGCCTTCAAAGGTTGGCCTTCCTGAGACACACAAAGGAAAATGTATTTTCATGTCAGCCCGTTCTTCTAAACATTCAATTACCCTGTCAAACACCAAACACCTCTTCTTTATGGGAAATTCCTCTGGCAGGCTCCACCTCTTCCTCCTGCCAACTGCTCCTTGCTTTGTCCTTTTAAAGTGGGGCTAGAGGCAACAGCTTATGCCCTTACATGTTAGCAAAGGCAATTATGACCACCTCCTGTGAGCAATTACCCATTCCTATCCATTTCCTACGAAAACCTAAATTTTATACAATTACAGGCTACCCGGTAACCCTGACGCTGCTGGGATGCACAGCAGAGCACTCAGCGTTTCAGGCAGGTAAGTGCTGTATATATGACTTCATGTTGTCTGTCTGACCAGAAATGCCATTGGCAACAGCCTGGGCATATCCCCATGAGATTAGCGACCCTGAAACACTTCTGGAAATGTCTAGCTAGCCCTTACCCAAGAGGGAAAGACTGAATCTGGGCACCAAGTTCCAACAAGTGGCTGATCTGAGGTGCTGGAGACATAACAGGTTTCTTGCTCTTGGTATAACAGTGTGTGATGCCTCCCATAAAATGGCAATCGTATTTATTAGAGATAGCAGATCTGATTCTGATCTCAGCCTACTGTGACTTATTACTTATATCTGCCTGTAGTGAACGCTAAATGTTCCCTCCTCTGAAAACGAATGCCTCCCGCCACCTCCTGTGTAGGCTGCAACTACCCAAGGATACAGCCCATGGGCTCAGTTGAATTTATATATGGTTTTTACTGAGGGGATTTTAAAGTGAAAGGTCTGACTGCTGAGCCCAAGTCCCTGGTGTAACACAGGGATAATTTCACTGAAGTCAAGGCATGACATAGAAGGGAAGCAAATTTAAAATCATAATTAAACTATACATCAAAATGGCACTCATCCATGATGGAGCAACAGCAACTCAAATTACTAGTGAGCTGCAGCGGTGCCCTGTTCATTCCTCACATCTGCCATCTGCATCAGGTCTTTGTGACTAAATAAACCCTGCGAAGGACAAAGATTGTGGCACTCATACAAACGTCCCTTTGGTATCAAGGGTTGTGTACATGTCAGGAAACAAACTAATGGCTCTGTGGAGGGAACATTTTCTGGGGGCTGACAAAGCAAGCTGCTCTGTGAGCAGCAGTGCTGACAAAATGCAGTCTCCCACAGACCGATGCCTTGTGGCCACACTTTTTCACTGCAGTAACCTCTGGGCTGCTCAGCAGGCAGAGCTGAACAGATAATGCCGAAATCATGCTGCAGCTTTGCACCAGTTTTGAGCATACCATGTAACTAGTGCCTGCTGAATAACCATCAGCTTCCATGAGATTCACCTTATTGATCCCCATGATCACCCATGTCAAATTTTGACTGTATTAGTTAACCGGCTCAAAGATTTGGGGGATGAGAGGGGTGAATTTGAGAGAGAAACACACGGAGAGAAATGCAGTCGCGTAAATCTTGCTTTGTTAGGAAAAGAGGAGAAAAACAACAAAACAAGAAAAACAAAGCTGTGTATTTAGCTGTTATAGCCCAAAGTCTGAGGACATACATTGTCAGAGGGTGTGACCCCATAGGATTAGTTATGTGCATGATGGAAATCTCTGTCAGAACATTAAAAGGATTAGAAATTGGCCCATATTTTCTTTTTGGCTCCGGAGATCTAAACTCTCCAAGTTTTGACCAGATATGTAAACACAAAGCTATAAATTTACAGTTATGCATTGCCTCCCATTCCCAGAAGATTCCCCAATACTTTAGCAAAAGACAGCCTCCCAAACAACTCAGCCAGCCACCAAGGGCCATGCTGGGGCTGTGATTCCTCCCCATGCCCTGCTGGCCCTCGCTTTCCTTTACAAGCTTTTGTTGGTGACCACCACATTTGTTGTGCTGCTGTCCTTGGAAGAGCGTCGAGCTGCAGGAGCCCCCCCGAATTCCAGGGGTTACAATGACAGCGCGCCGCCCCGGCGCTGCTTTCCTTTCCACGATCTGTGTTTGCCAGCTGTTAATTTCATCAAGATCCTGCATTGTGAGGGAGTCTGAAAAAAAAAAAAAAAAACAACAGGGCAGATCTGTTTTCTCCATAGCCTCTGCGGGAAGGCTGTCAGGCCAGATCCGACCCTGAAAACATGAGAATTCAGGCAGGGCAGAGAATAATTCAGACGTAATTTTGTAAGAGCGCTCCCAGCTCAGGAGCAATTCTCAGCAAGTTCTGCTCCTTCAACATCACCCTTGCTGATACATGCAGGGAGCAGAAATCACATCCTCTTTTCTGAAAAAACCACAGCTCAGCCTAAATATCAGCTGCTCTGGGAAAGCTGTGTCAGGCGCGAGGTCGCGGGGCTGCCGAGATGATCGCGGCTCAGCGGGACATCCCCGCGCCCCGCTGGTGGGGTGACTCAGCCCACAGCTGTCCCTCCCACCCTGGCGCACGAGTGGTAGCTTTGACCTTTTGCTCGTGGAAGAAATGACAGGGAAGGAAGGTTCTCCACAGCTTTGGGACAAAGTGCAGTGTCGCTTTACCGGGGGATGGCAGAGCTCTGGAACAATTTGAGGGAGGAAGCGAGGAAGGACTTGTGCTCCAACTGGGAGGGCAGGTGGCATTTTGAAAAGGCAGGGGAGGATTAAGCAAGCTAGAAGAGGGACAGGATGAGAGCATGGTGAGAGCTTTCATGTCCCCAGCACCCTAGCACACTTTCCATGAGGCACATCTGAAGGCTGGAGTGTCCTTCCCATGCCCCCTTCCCGGAGCACCGCCTCCCTGGGGAGCAGCCCACCTAGGGAAATCCCCAGCCTTCCGCACCCCACTGCTGTTTCTTGGGGCTCTCCTGCCTCGCCGTGCCCTGACTCTGACTGTGCTTTGTTCAGGGAGAGCTGAACAGCTGCAAATACCCCACGAGTGGCATTGAGTATCTTGTCTGTCCCACCACGGCAGCCAAAGGGCTTCAGGCTGGAGGCAGGTTCTCAGAAGGTCTATGGTCTCCTTGGAGGTGCTGGTACAATCCCTGACTACCGTTTGCGAGAGCAGTTAGGGCAAGGCTGAGCACTTCTGAAAACCCTGCCCCAAAGCAGTGAAAGGATCATTTGAACAGAGCCATTTAATTAATAAAGCCAGCATCATTTAATTATAGCTAATCCTCTTACTGAGAAGGCAGCCATCACACAGCAGTTCCTCAGAGCTGCCAAGGTCCCTGAGCTACCACTACTATGCACCTTTCCAGTGCGGGGGATCCACAGTTATTAATCCCAGATCTGTGCCCCGCCAGCTGTCCAGGATTTGATGTGGATCATATGTGAGCCCACAATGGTCTTTTTGTTGAATTAACCCGAGGACACATCCTGTGCTTGTGTCTAGGTGCACCACAGGGTGGTATCAAGGGTTGATTACACAGCATCCTGCCTCCCACTCCACTTCCCAAGGGTTTCTGTGTGGGATGTCTGTAGGCAGTTCCCCAAGGAGAGCATCCTTTTGTTTTCCACCATCTGCAACCACTCCAGAAAGAGAATCAGCAAAAGTACTGTGTGGCACCAGGCTGCCATCTGCACCTTGGCAAAGCAAGTATGCATGTCTCTATTTTGGCATCTCCACTTTCTGGAGGGCTTTTGCCAGGCAGTAGTCCTATGAGAGGCAATGCAGATGTGTGCAAAGGGAATGAGCACCACAGTTTCTCAATCATCAGTGGCCACACACAGAGACAAGAGTCCAAATGGAATGAGGGGAAGCAGGTATGTCATGTTACGTGGCTCGCTGCCCTTTTTTCTGGCGTAGGAGTAGAGGTGTAAGGTTCATGGAGCATCCCTGTGCCTGTGAGAGCAACAGGGTTGTGGCAAGGGGAGAAACTCTCATCTCTAAAGTGTCTTGCCTCACCCTGTCTCACTGTCTGGTCCAGTAAGGCCCAGGATACAGTTTTCCACAAATCACGCCTGACCAAAACTGTGCAAACAAGATAGTATGTCTTTGGTTCTCAGTCTGTGTCAGTGGCACTGCCATCTCCAGCTCCAACGGAGGTAGCGGGGACCACCAAGAGGGAGAGGAGACCTGATGCACAGCTCCAACACCTTCCCTGAAAGGACAGATAGAGAAACTCTGTTCTCACAAAAGCAGATTTGTGGAATAAGCACACTGATTCCCAAATACCTTTGGGCTAAGAGGGAACAGAACTTATCTCTGCAGAATAAGGCCTCATCCCCTGTATAAGTACATATCTATCCTCAAGGAGCTGGCTTTTTATTACTTATCTGGACAACAGTAACTTTTTACCAGCCTTTACTTTGCTGGGCTGTTTCAGACAATGCCTAATGACGCAAATTTTACTCCCAAAACCACAACTGCTTCTCCCACCTAATTCAGCCAGAGTCACACAAAGATATCTGAGGGAAAAAACTAGAAAAATAACAATATTAATAAAGTATTCATCCTTCCTCTTCTATTCTTCCTCCTTATTCTTACCTATCCTCTAGTCACACAGCAGTGGGCAAAGCATCCCATCCCCTCATGGACAGTCTGCTATTTTTATACTAATGTTACTCAGCTGGTTTTGATCCTTGGGTTCCCCTTCACCTTGCCCCAGGTGCCTGGGCACAGAGGGCCTGTGGTGTCTCCCCAGGGAAATGGGCAGCCTTTCACTGCCAGCCCCATATCATGGGTTTGGAGCCAGGCTGCTGGACGAGACTCAGCTGGTGCAACCGCAACAAGTCAGCAGCTGGTGCTAGCTAAAGGTAAGCTTCATGGCTGCTCCAGGAACAACAACTGATTTTCAGCAGCAGCCCAGCCTGTGGTCACACCTCGCAGTGACAGTGCTAGGCTGAAACTCCAACAACACAGGAAATGAAAAAGCAGCTCTAAAAATAGCAGGTTGCAGAGACACCTGCTAGGGAGAGTTAAGATCAGAGCTGCAGCCCTCCGGCTCTGGATTCCCGTGGGTTTTGTCATTCCCACCTCCTGCCCAAATGCTACTGCACACTGCTGCCCTGCTCTTCTGCTGCCCTGGAAGGGCAGGGCTTGGATCCTGGCAGCACAAATGGGAGAGATGCAGGGAAGAGCTGTGTGGGATGGGCAGCCTGCACAGCCTCCGCCTCCTCACAGGGAGCAGAGACCAAAGGGCAGAGGAGGAAAGGAAGGCTAGGAGGAAATAGCAAGGCATCAGATAGCACTCACTGGGTCTCTGCTTGGTAGGGATTACCCTGCCCCTGCTCCTAAGCCCTCAGTTCCTGGGGAAGGGTAGAAATGAGGGGGCTAGAGGAAGTACAGCTGAACTGGTGGGAGCAAAATTTACACCACCTACCACAGTCTCCTGCGCCCCATGTGGCTCTGCAGAGCTCCCAGCAGGTGGGAAATCCGGGCCTCAGCACCTGGCCTGACACATTTCCAAAAGATGTGCATGCAGTGATGGTGTAAATAACCTGCTCAGGATCCCACATGCAACGTTCGGGGTGAGCTGGACTGAAAAGCCCTGGCAGTGCCCCCTTGGTGCAGCCCATCCCTCTCCCCTGACCAGAAGGGCTGAGGTTTCCTGCTCCATCCTCCAGGCAGTGGGAAGGAGGCAGATCTCCATCACCCTGTGCTTCTTGGCCTCTTAATGAATTAGGGAAGGAGCAAAAGGTGCAAGGAAGTGCTTACTTGCAGCCCTTATGTTGGAGTTCTGTAGGATCATTGCTAAAGCCAGTAGTTCCTTCTGCTGGAAATTACTGGGTGAGACACTGTGGTTTTGCATTACACCAGGGGTCATGCCAGACAACAAAGCTGGAGTTAGAAGGGGACAGGGACAAGCTCAGTCCTCCACAACCACAGGCAGCAGTTCAGACAAGTCTCCGGAGCATCCACCCTCCCGTCCATGGCCACAAAATGCTCCCCAGGGCCTGGTAATGAGCTCAAAACCAATAGCAGAGAACAAAACCTACAGCTCTTGTGTGCCACAGGAAGAGATCGGTGGCAATCACAGACATCCCCAGTGCCCTCAGTCCCTGCCGTAAAACTCCCAGATAACCCTTGGAAATTGTCCAGGCCTCACATTACAAAGGGAACAGGAAAAAAATCCAGCATCCAGGGGAACCTCCCCATCTGGCATAAAGGGACAATTGCAGAGGTCAGCGTGACCCCGGGAGCACGAACAATATACAGAGAACAGGACAACGCAGAGGCTGACCCACCACTGAGACAGCCTTCTCCTTAGCTTCAGCCACTTCACAGAGTTTCTGTTGGTAGGGGAAAGAGATCTGGAAGCCAAATTTTGCTACAAGTTGGGGAAAAAAGTCTTTCCTGTATTTCTCATTGCCTCCTATTCTGGCCTTAGGATGAATCAGACTCTGAGGGAGGCCGGTTTGTTTTGCCAAGGAACTGGGGGGCTTTGCAGCTCCCTTTATTCTTACGAAAAGATAACGACCTTTTGGTGGGAAGATCCAAGCCTTGCCAAGAAATATGTTTTGGCAGCTTTCCAGGAGCAATGACAGTCAGAGGCAAACCGGCTTCCCTAGAGAATAAAAGGGGCCGTGGAGCTATGTAATCCTGCCTTCAGCTTAGGCTTGGCAAATTCTTCAGATCCATGAGGCTGTGTCGTAAGCAAGGCTGCTCGCTACCCGCTTGACCCTGGAGGAGAAATTAGCAGCACGGGCACCACAGCCCCCAGGCATGCAGAGGGCATGTCCAAACCGCAGTGCAAAGGCACCACTGCGTTTTGTGTGCACATTCCCAGCTGGACTGAAATTAGGTGGCTCAGACACTCCCATCCCTGGCAGCACGGGCTCCAAGCCAGCTGCAAAACCCGTGCCGAAACTCATTGATATCACTGAGATCCATATTGGTGGGAATAACTTGTTGTCCATACATAACCTCCACGTGTGTGCGGGACCTGTGGTGGTACCTTTGTGCTGTAGCACAGGCAAGATTCAGCACAGCCCACTGGTCCCATGCATGGCCCCACGGTCATCCTGGCCTGGCAGAGCTCACAGGGTGCTGCTGCTCCTTGTCATCTTCAGGAGGTCCTGCTCAGAGCTCTGCTTCGCCAGTCTGTCTCTGGATGCACGTGTTGCTCAGAGATTCCTATATGGATATCCCAAAGGGACCATGAACTCATATATATATATATATATATATATATAGGAGGCATCTGTTTCCCCATCAGCACTCAGGTCTGACAGTTTCCGAAGTGCAGCTGAGAGCACAGGCCGTAGCAGCGGACAATGCTTCTCTCACAGACCGTGACCTGGGCCATTTCCTGGAGGAGCACGTGGCTCGGCACGCTTCTGCTTCCAGGGATCCCCAGAGATCCTGGAGAGCTGCTGGAAGTGTCAGTCATTCCCCAATATCCAGCCTCCAGCGTTTGCTGCAGGAAGAGAAGTTACTTTGCTCAGCACGGCAGCTCCTCAGGCATCTTTGCCCAGCAATTTCACACGGAGGGACAGGAATGGGGCAGTTCCTGCCCTGCTTACGCCCAGTCTTCAGCCGAAGAACAAAGGTCAAGCAAATAATACCGTGTTACTGCCGTGAGTGACACACAGGCAACAGGATAGGTGTAAGGATGGTATCCTGAGAGGTCTGGGTAGCCTCTGCTCCTCACCAATCGCCTTCACTCACAGCCTGTTTTGAAAGCTTTACGAGCCCTCAGCAGCCACAGATCAGTTACCTAAACTCTGTTTTCCGAACTTTTCTTGTTATCTTTGGACAGCTGGGTCTGTGAAATTGCCTATCAGCAGTTTGCAGGGAGATTTGGCTAATCTCTGAAGAGTGTGTGTGAATCTAGCGGCCAGATCTAATGGCCTGACAGATCAATACAGCACATTCCAGCTCTGCGGAGTCTAGACTGCCCGGGGAGGGATGGCGGAGTTTTTATAGCAAAGTTACCAAAAAGTTATGCACGTGTTTGTGCAGAGGGAAGGCAGAAAGGCAGAGACGGTGATATATTCAGCCAGAAAATGTTTTGAAGAACCCAGGGAGGTTTTATTGTTGATCAGAACAACCTTGCCAGCCTGTTCTGAACACTTCTGCTCTCTAATTTCAGTGGAGCTGTACTTCCACGGAGCTTTGAGGCTTTGCACATCCAGGCAGGGTGGGTATATGAGGCTAGATGCGTGTACACATAGGCCAGCGTTGTGAGCACGTGTGTCTGCGGGGAGCACATGCCCCTCAGGTGAAGAAGAGAGCCCCTACGCCATCTCCTGTCACACCCTCTGTCCCTCTGCGGCCTGCCCCAGCAGCGGGGCTCCTGCAGGGCTCCGGCCCATCTCTGCAGACAAGCTGGGCTCAGGGCCCAGCCCCAGCTGCCGTCAGGGCAGGCCATGCAGCGGTGCTAACGTGCAGCAGCTGAGAATGCGTGCCATGAACACTATAAAAAGACGGCTCCTCAGGCTCAGCTGTGCTGGGGCCTCCTAACCAGAGGTGTTCCTTAGCATGCTGCTAGAGGTGCTGCTGTGGCCTCTCTGCTGGGTTTAGTCTCCCTGTGCTGTGCCCCAGCCCCAGCGTGAATCGTGGGCTCTCTCTGCTGCCACAGAGCCCTACAGCCTCTTTCTTCCCCCCACCAGTCACTCAGCACGCACCAAGCAGCGGGGATGAAAGAGGCTTCAGGAAACAGCCTGCTGAGATGTGAGGCCTCCCAGGCCTCCAATCAACCCCCCTGAAGGGGAAAAGCCTAGGGCGAAAGACCAAATTCTAATTATAACAACAGATCTGCAGTCATTCCTGATTACGTCAAGCTCTTCAACAAGGAATTAAACAAGTTATAAAACGGGTGCGCTGTCTTGCTCTCCCCTATAGCAGTAACAGTGTGATGTTGTATAAACATGGCCAAATCTAAACAAGATGTGAAGGGAACTTTAAAGTGGCATGTGAATGACAGAGGAAAACAACATCCGTGTGGTAGATGCAGCCTTTCTTGCTCTGCAGGCCTGATTTACTGCTGGATTACATTAGTTTTAGGCTACAGTAACACCTCTGATTGCAGCGAGGACAATTCTTAAATGAAGCCAACTAAAAGCTAACAAAATCTGACTGCTGGAAGCTGGGAAGCTGTGATGATTACAACAAAGTAAAAGGAAATTTTCCACTTAAGAACAAGGATAACCACTGAGCACCTCACCAGCAAGCATCGTGGGTCAGTCACTCTGCACCTTTGGGACAAGGCTGAGCGATTCTCCAAGGCACAGAACCTGCGACTGTGCTTCAGATATGAGATATGATTTCCATACTCAGAATCAAAATTGCAGGGAAAATATTAACATCACAGCTAAATAATAATAAAATCACACTAGTCCCTTCCAGGCTGAGGATTTATGAATCTTGTTAATAACTGGTAGCATAGAGGTGAGATGGGGCAAGTCATAATGGCATGAGCACAGTCTGAGCCCTACTGTCTCAACAGCAGCTCCACCAGAAGCCTTTGCTGGCACCTCCACATCTGCACATCCTGGTGTGCAGCTCTGCTGTGTGGCTGCACAGAGGTGATACTTCCCTCCCTGCCGCCTGATTCCTTCCTTCACTGCCTTTTCCATCTCTGCAAAGTGGGTGGCATTTTATGTTTACTTTGCCTTCCCCTCAGTCAGGTGGAGATGGCTGTAAGAGGTGTAAAACAGAGTGGGGCTGGGGGCAAGGATATGAAAAACAGCCTGTGAGAGAGATATTTCTCTTCACAAAATCTGCTTCTTGCCTCTAGTGTTGTAGCTGGAGTATGACTGAGAACATGTCAGAAGAATATTCCTACTGGTTCAATAATATGTGTTTGTACAGTGCCTAGCACAGAGTGGTAATAAATAATTTTTGTTACATTGTACCCAAAAGAAGCCGTGAACGTGATTTGTAAAGTGATTTTACAGAGATTCAGAAAGGCAGACAACTCAGGCTGAGGAAAATATCTTATGCATGAGCAAACAGCAGAGAGCACAGAATCCGAATGGGAAAAAAAATAGCTGTGCTTTAGCTGTGGTAGCAACAGCACGCTGCAAAGCACAGAGCACTTCGCTTTACATACATCAAACCATTTTGTGTTTAACCTCTCCTATCAACTGGCAATTGAAAGGATTAGCCACCTCTGCTCTCATACTCATCTCACATCCTCTTCCCTCACAGGCCATGTTTTTACCACACAAAGCATTTCACAGGGCCGTGCATCAGACAGCATATAAGGTCTCACTGAAACTTTTCAAATTTTGGCAGTGTGAATTGTCTGCAAAGGCCTTTAAAGCATTTATTATTGTTTTCTTACCTGGGAGCAGTTAAACAGCACACTATCTAATGCAATACCAGTTATCTGCTGTTTCAGGTACTGTAACATCTACCTGCACGTCTGTAGATCAGCCTAAGCAAAGGTCACCTCCAGGGAGCCACATTTGCACTTTGTGCCTCCACTCAGACCAGCAGGGCTGTTCATGCCACAACATACCCAAGTCAGAGTCCAGCCCACTGGGGCTGTACAGTCCTCCAATATCATCTGCCCTCCCTCCACCTGCTGCAGGGCGTGTGGATTCTTCCTTCTGCACCACTCTTTGTACTGCCAAAGTAAATGCCCGATGGATATCCGGAGTTTGCTTCAGGGTCTCTTGAGGTGGTGTTGGCTTGATACAGGGGGAGTTCACTACACTGCTGTGCAACATCTAGGTTGCATCTAAAACATTGCTTATCCAGACAAGATGCTGTAATGGATACAGATTTACTTGGGGGCTGAGGGGCCTGCTAAGACAGCTTAATCACAGAGAAACCTGTCCACAGCTGCCCTGCTTCCCCTGGAGACCCACAGAGATTATGGGGCGGGTTTTGTCAAGGAATTGCTCCCTGGAGGCAGCTTAGGGAAGGGGCTTCTCTGTGCACATTAGCGCTGTGGTGCCTGCAGAGATGGACTCTCCTGCAGGTGTGTCGGGTCACCCTGCAAGGGAGCTGCCTCACGCCTTCCTGCCCCTGGGTGACCCACCTGGATGAATCACAACACAGTGGCTTCCCTGCAATCATTATTCTTAAGGGAAATAAAAATAGAGAGAGAATAAGTGTTTAACTATAAAACCAATACAGGACCAGATCTGTCCTTCAGTTTTGCCATGTGTACAACTTAAGGCCAGAATGGACTTTCAGACACACCGTTTGGTCTGCCATCTCACAGGTTGTTTAATTTTAGCTGCTTTGCCCAGCACTGAACCCAAGAGCTTGTGTATTCAGAAGGCCTCTCAGTCTTGATTTAGGCCATCAAGACATGGAGAACCCATCACATTCATTAATCATCTCCATTAGAAATGGGAGCCTTCTGTCATGTGAGTTGATTTGGCTTTGATTCGCCATTGTTTCTCATTTCATCTTGCTTTGCCAGGTCCGGTAACCCTTTAGGGTCCACCATTTTATCCCTGTGAAGTTACACACAATTCAGGTGCCATTCTGGCTCCCATCTGCCAACCTAACCTCTCTGAGTCCCCCTTGGAAGGCATTTCCTCTGGCCCGTGAATCATTTTGTGACTGCTTTCTGCATGCTCCAATTTTTCAATGTGCATTTTAACGCATGGACACTAGAACTATGTGCTTTTCCAGTTTGGATTTCCCATGCACTGAGTGGTATGAATTACACTCCTGTCCCTCCCCTGCTCTTATCAGCTGAATCATGTATCAGCATTTCCAGTATTCCATTCAAGACTGATGTCAGACTAGCTGGCATGGAGGAAACCAAGTCATTTGCTTGACTTTTTGGGATACTGGCACAAAAGTAGCCTTTGCCCAGCTTCCTGGAGGACTCCCAGCAACCAAGAACCACTCAGTGTTGATACCGATGAGCTAATGGTCTCTGCTGCCAGTTTTTTTGGAGTCCTGACCCATCAGTTCTCTGGACATACGGACATAAATATTTCTCTCTCTCTCAAAGGTTATTCAACAGTCACTCTGCTTACTAATGGAAAATATGTACTATAAATTATTTGTTTCCAATTGCGAAGCAGAAATATTTACCCAACACATCCGCCTTTCTCCATCCCTGACAATTTCATCATCTCCCCATAATCACGCTTCCCATCATGAGCTCTTTTCTTTCATTAAAAGCAAACATTATGGTTCTTAACCTGCTTTATATATATATATATATATATATATATATCTTTAGCTTCCCTTAGCTCTTTCCTGCATTTTGTGCTTCTTGGTTACAACTCCTACACCAGAAAGAGGAGAATACTTTTCCATGTTGCTTTCACTGTGCCTGTGATCCAGCATTTGAGGTCATTTGCATCTCTGGATTTCAAAATGTGAGCATGTTCAGACATAGGGAGTCTAGAATGAAAATAAGAATTATTCTGCTTAGAGAACTATAGAGGATACAAACCACATCAGTGACTGACTACTAATATTCAATTATCTTTGTTATTTAGCTACAATATTGTTTACTGTTATATAATGGCTTTAACATTGAATAATTTTACACCGCAGCTCTGCATTTTTGTGTTTCACAGCTTTCCAAAAAAGCTAAGCCTAGCTCAAAGGGCAGCTCTGCAAGTTTTTGTCACACCCCCTGCTAATTCCCAATTACCCATGGGCGGGAACAAAGCTGCCACCCTTGACAAAGGGAACAAAACTTGCTTACTCACCAAAATAAGCCAGTTAATGGCACACCTGTGTGACACGGGTTATTTTCCCTCTCAGGCAGTCAGGGCTCCATGGGTGATCCCCATGGGGCTTATTGGAGGTCCCCATGGGGCTTATTGGAGGTCCCTATGGGGGTCAGCACCACCTCCAGCAACAGGCCTGAGGGCAGCATCCCTGCTGCTCTGCTCCTTCACACCTCTGCTGCAGAAATCAGCCTAGCCAAGGGCTGCCCTGCCCTTTGGCTGCTGCTGGCTGCCTAATGGCAGGCATCTTAACATTTCCAGTAGCAGAAATGTAGAGCTGGGCTTGGAGTGCTCCATTGATGCTTCCTTGACAACACACAGACACACACCAGTGTTTTCTAATTCCCACTTGAGCTAGTTAAGATGGTTCCGTAGATCTCCAGTAGATGAGCATGCTTATTTTTAGCTTGGATTACCAAGCCTCAATGGTCAAGATTCCTTGGCCAAGCTTTCAAAAAACTCCAGGAATTTCAAGACTGAGGATTTTGTTGAGAATTGACTCTGATGCTTGTAGTTTTAAAAGATTTCTTTCTGACATCTATGTGCTATTTCAGTAACAAACCAGTTATTATAACACGGGATGGGCAAACCCTGGGGTCAAAGGCATTGTTAGGAAATCAGAAATGAGGTAGTCAGATCTTAGATAAAATAAGTAAATAAATAAATAAAATCCATACACAAAACCCCAATTCCACAGCAGTAAAAGCTACACTCATCATTTGTAAAAGCAGCATTTCTGAAGACTCAGACGGATGATTCTGCTGCAGCATAGTTTTGTTTAATCAGGCTTTGAATTAATTAACGTAATTAGTCACTTTGGGGGGGATAAGTTGGACTGATTTTATGGAGTCTTTTGTTTTGCTGGTTCAGGTCTTACAGCTTGATTTAAATGTGTCTGGAGGGGCTTATTTACAAGAGTGATTAATGCTGCATAAAATTGATTGCAACCTAATTTTAGCTGCAAAACCACGCTGCCATTCGCTTTCACCACGAGGAGCTGCGACGGCTTCAGAGGGAGAGTGGCTGGGTCTGTGCCTGCAGCTGAGGAGCAGCGATGGACGGACTGACGGCCAGCTGCTGGGAGTGCCCTTACAGCAGCGATCAGCTGGAATCTCCTCATTTAAAAAGGAGCCTAAGTATGGCCAGGAATTGTGCTAGGAGGATCGAATTCAAAGGTGAGACTGGAAGAATCATAAAGCAAAGCACAGTGGGGCCATTTCCACTTCTGCTGCTGTATGGGGACAGCTCTCTGCCTGAAGGTGGAGATAGAAAAATCCAGCAAATCCTCTCCAACAACTGAGAAGTCAGCATGTGATTTTTATTTGGCCAGATTCTCTGCCTAAGCATCTGCCTGCTGCTTGCATCCCTTTTTTCCAGAAGAATAAAGGCATGAAGGTCCTAACCACAGCAACTCCCACTCTTAACTTTCCTTATAAATAATCTCAGAGTCAAAAGAATTTCATATATTGGTGGGCTGCTGAGCTGCCACCTGCATATAAGCATATACAAAATGCACATAGACACATATGCAATAGTTAGAAAGAACGGGACAAATCCTGACGTGTGAAGCCGTGATGTGTGATATCCGTAGAGGGTCCCAGTCAAGTCCCAGTGGACTTGTTTCAGAAATAAGCTGCTACGCAAAGTGCCTGGCACTCGGCGTTGATCTTCTGGATGACATATTTCTTTATTAATGACGGTACCATCAAAATGCAGAAGAAATCTAATTTGAATTGTATGTCCCTGGATGTTGTTAAATAAAGCAGACGTGAAGTTTCTAAACAAGATATCCTCGAGGTCTGGCTTTGAAAAAGAAAGAAGACGTTTCACACAGCCAATGACATCTCATTTTTTCAAAGGCTTAGCTCGACATTTCCAAGAAAAACAGTTCTTTTCTGATGAAAGACTGCACAGAAAGAAATGTCATGTGGAAAGGAGGAGCTTGGACTTGTTAGGGTTGTTTTTTTCCGTAACAAGGAAGAAGTCAAGATTGTGAAAGAAAAAGAAAGAAAAAAAAAACAAAAACCTTACAATTTAACAAAGATGTAGCATGTCTCCATAATGTCTAGCATAAAATTACCACAAAAATGTATTAATTCGTGTCCCTTAAATCAGCTCCTGTAGCAAATAAGATTCTCTTCCTTTTCCAATAAATTATTTGCTTGCCTGCAAATTTTCCAGTCTCATCAATGTGGTTTACTTTTTTCCTCCTTTTATGCTAGTTCAAGACAACCAGCCTTGCCATGTGGGTGCCACTACCCCACGCAATGTGAGGAGGAAGCAGTGGGGAAGGTGCCTGGGCTGTCTGGGACATCCTACCCCATCATGCACAACGATGCCAGGGGGAAGTTGGAGGTTTATTTGCAGTGGGGGAGAAGAAGGAAGAGCAGAAATGATCAGTTCCCTGTGAGCTCACCAAGCCATCCACAAGTGCCATGTGCTGTGTCTGCACTTCTTGTTGGATCACTTAGAACTAGGCCTGGGTGAATATTATTTGCCAATACATTATTTAGCTAATGTTGATCTTCTTTACTGAATATCCTATTTGACTAATCATCTCTGCAGTACCCTTCCCGTCCTACCACCATTCAAACACTATTAGTTGAATAATTTATGAGACGAGCAAAGACAAAATGCATTGAATAATTTATTCAAAGAAAAATTGCTCCCACTATTTGGTTATCTCTAATTAGAACCTCTTTTCAGCTAAATTACACTCATACGTGCATGTGCTCAGGCATACATACACATGGGCACACGCGTGCGTACGCAGCAAGCCAGGTTAAGGGCTCACAGCAGATAAGCACCACTTTATTTCAGTGATTTTATGCTAAAGGCACATGGGCACAGCCAGGATCAGAGCAAAGCCCCATGGACAGAGTGATAGAGACCAAGTCAGAAATTTCAGATCTGGGCCTGACGTCCCGCTGCAAAGTGCAGGGCAATGTGCAGTGGATGAGGAGAAGGGGAGCTGACAATGCCACAGCAGGCATGTTGTGGCAGGAGAACAACAGACACGTGCAATGTGATTTTGGGGCTGCTCGAGCATATTGCTGGCCCCAGTTGTCAGAGGCTGAGCCCTCCTGGTGTGTTTCCAGTTATCCCCTTTCAACTACGGATCTTCTCATCTTTGGGACAGGCTACGTGTGAGCTCCTGGGGCAAGGAGAAGCTTCACTGACCACGGTGTGCTGCTGGACAAAGGCATACTGGCATCTTCTATCAGTTACCTGATTTTTCACAGCTAATTTGGGGGCAGGTATTTCAGGTAGAGTGTCAGCTTTAATTCACAGCCCCTTCAAAGCTGCCTTCATATGGAGCTACATAACCTCTGAGTCTGGTACCTCCAGGTCAGGGCTGAGGGCAGCAGAAAGATTTTCCTGACAGTGCAGCTGTTTGCACCGTACCTAACCACGTGGATAAACAAAGGGCTATTATTTAGCCAAGATAACCTTAGTGATAACCTTACAAATGCTGACATAAACCATGAGCACTGCCCAGTCCCAGAAAGGCAAAGACAAACCTTACATAAACTCACAAACTTCACAAAACGTACATGGTGGCATACCCAGGGATATGCACAGTGGAGTGGGATCCCAAATTCAGGCCTAGACTTTAAACCCCCTGCTGCACAGGGAGTAGAAGGTCAGCTCCAATAGCATAAATGTGTATCAAATGAGAAAAGTACTCAAATTAGGCTAGACGGCATTGTGTACCTGAGAGAAAAAAAAAAAAAAAAAGTCTTCCTTGATTGTTTGTGTCTGCATCTTTTATTTAGATAGCTGGCAAGATAAGTGGGACAGATATGCAGAGCAACTCAAAATGCAATGACGAAAATAAAACAGAAACCTCTAATTGCCCATCTTGAAGGACAAAGCTGCATCTTCTGTGGTTAATTTGCTCCCAATTATTTTTTTTTTTGTCTGGTTCTATTTTTGTTAGAGCTCCCAGAGCTGCCCTAATGGTAGAGAAAAAGAGTAATGGAGGTAATTGGTAGCATCCTGAATAACCTAATTCCAGCGTCCCTACGGTATGACTAGACACCTACAGGATGTCTCCAGGACAATGTCAACCGGCATGAAAGGCTGCTGCAAAGGCAGCAGAGTGAGGTTGCTCTGTTTAAAAGCTTCATGGCATTTCCAGTTGAAAAAAAAAAAATCACTTGGGAAGGATTTTCTTTTATGTCTGACGGGTTTCTCTTCTTGCCCTTTATATATGACGTGTTACTGGGAACGCAGTTCATCCTCTGATTGATCACCCTCTCTGTTGGTGGTGCACAGATAGCACTTTGTTTCATATGTAGGATTTAAGGACCCAAATTTCAGAGAAAGTTAGCACTCGGAGGCAGGACTCGGGAGTGGAAGCTGGAGCATCTCACATCAGAGAGCATGCACAGCGGTGTGGGCAGCCACGGGGACAGGGGAGGTGGGCTGCAAGCAGCCCGTTGCTGTCAGCTGCTGTGTGACCAGAACCACGTTGTCCCAGTGCCCCCCTGGAAAATGAACAGGATTTCATTTCTCTGGGTGTATTCAGGGAGAACAGAGAACTGTGAAGTGCCTGGACACACAGCATCAGTAAATGAGAGTGACTTAAGGAGGTAAATGGTTGGCCCAGGCTGTCCTCGAAACACAGTCCTGGCTGACTCGTGAGGGTCCTCAGTTCTGAACATTGGCACCAATTAAATATGGGGAATAGGGTTGATTTTAAATTCCCCACCTGGAAAGCAAATACCAAAGTCACAAGCCACCATCATCTTTGGTATCCGCAGAAGCTGGCCATGACAAACACAACTGGCAAATGCAGGGGCAGGAAGGACTTTTTCTCCCAGTATTTACTGCATCTTCTGGCCAGTGTCCTTTTGCAGCACTGAGCAGAAACGATGATGTGTCAGCTCCAGGGGAGACATTGCCAATGGTCCAGCATGCTGCCGGGACACTAGTCAGTGTTTTTAATTCTACACGTGAGCACAGGTATTTTAGTATGTGACTATGTGGAGTGACAAGATGGGCAGAGCTTGACGTTTGATTATTTTTCCATAAAGAGAGAGCTCCAAAAATTTCAGGCTCGGAGAAATAGCTACTGCATTTTTTTTCTTTTCTTTTTTTTTTCTTTTTCTTTTTTTTTTTCCCTATTTTATTTACAAGAGCATTAAAATGAAAGCGACAGCAGTGGCAGCAAGAAAATTACCGCTGCCTAATTGGGCCCAAAGAGAGTTTAGGGCCTGAAACGTCCCTTCATGTAGATTGACAATGGAAAGAAAAGCACACTAGACACATGCACATTGGCTTTAGCAGTCCTTAAATTTCCTATTTTTCTGCTAGTCCCTGAGGTGCAAAAGAGTGCTGTATTCTTCCTTGCTGCTTATTCGGTACCCAGAGGCTTGTAGGATTTGCAGTTGGTGGCATTTATTCACCATTACACTCAGAGACAAAGCTTCCAGGCACTGTTTGTTGAGTTTCCTAAGTCCCGTTTCCCTTCCCAGTACAGAAGCAAGGAGCCAGCCCATGAGCCCCACTGCTGTGTGCATCCCAGGCAGTCCAGCTTGGCTCTGGCTGGCTTTGGAGCTGCAAAAATGCCAGGTGCTTGCTGCTACATTCATGAATACACCTTGTCCTTTGACAGTGAGAGCCCAAAATGTTAAAGGGGTGCTTGTGCATCCTTGTAGAACTATCCCTTAAAAGTGATATGTCGCTGTGCCATTGGTTGCAGAATAAAAATGAGACACCTTTAATTTTTGCACTAGAAACAAAACTATTTACATCTGGGAAGTGGGGAGGGGTTCACCAGTAAATTGCTTGATGTAGGCTTCTAACCAAACAGAAATCTCTGTGGCTTCAAGGTTGTGTGCCACAGCAGTTCAGACCACCAGGATCCAATTACTCTTTGAGAATAAACTTTTCCTAAGTTAAGGGTTGGTGCTCTGCATGTCTTAGAGGATTTGGTTCTAACTTCAACTCTTTTTTTTTTTTTTTAAGATATACGTGGACATAATTCCTCAAACAATTGCCAGCCTGGTAGGGCTTTGCCTCAGCAGGCTGCCAAAACACACAAGAGCACTTGTGTGACTGTTCCCCACCCTCTTTATCCACTCTTACCTCAGAAACTGTGCCTAATTTTCACAACAAAAACTTCATAATATAAGATGTGCATTACATATATGGAGATGGAAAAATATAGCCCCAGCTTCTCCATGGCGTGGTAATATGACTCCAAAAAGCACGAGGCAGCACAACTTATCCTACAGGGTACAAGACAACGTAAGGGCATGCCAGGCCTTAACGTTTTAAAAAGTCTGTGACTGAATTACATGAAAAAGGCTCAAACACAAGAAAAAATTGAGTTAAGTTAACAGAGAAGCTGTCACTTTTAAAGATGTAGAGAGTTGTTAGATCATATTTGTCATCAAAAGTCAACTTGGTGAAATTTACCTTGTTCACTAGACTAGCAAAAAATGAACATTGAGCATCGTTTCAAAAAGAAAGCCTTAGAGAAATGCATAATCCTCACTTTATGGTGTTTTATTACAGAAAGGAGCAATTCTGCACACATTTTATCTATTTCTATGAATAAATGTGTTAAGCTTGAGAAGCCGGAGTCCATTATATGGTCCCATAGTCAGCGTAAGTCCCTATTGCCTATGCAGCTATGAAACGTGTTATTATGCAGTAGAGATATAGCACAATGGCAATGAGTCTTCTCAGAAGGGTTGCAAATCCAACAAGAAAGGCAAATTTTAATCTTCTGTTAACCTCACTTCTGTTATTGATTTCTCCAGTGTTTTTAAAAGAAGGGAAGAGAAGAACCAAAAGCAATATGTGATAGAAATCTCATTATTTCAACAGAATTCAACCCCACAATCCTATAGAACCTGGTGAGTTTGCACCTTAAATGTAGGAAGCTTCCCGAACCCACAAAATCTGACCACTCAGGCAGTGAACAGGGTGAACAGAGTAGAGCTGACGGAGAAACAAGATAATACACGTCCGTACCTGCTGGAACCTGTGATCTGGAATGACAGCCATGGTATTTTGGCTCTTGCTCACCACCAATTTTTCAGGGTACAGGGGCTCCTGGACCTGTTTAAACAGAAATTCGTGACCTGTACCTGACCTACCCTCATATTACCCCCAGCTTGTGCAGAGAGTGAGTGACCTTCTCTGCTGCCTCCGTGCAAATTGTTAAAGATTATTGTTTTCTCTCAGGAAGGTCTTCAGGCGTGCTCTGCTGTTCCTGTCAAAATGCACGGTAGCTTTCCCATTGATCACCAAAGGGCAAAAATGAGAATTTCATCCTGCTGGAAGGAAATGCTCCAATAATTTTTTTTTTCTTCTGCTTTTTTATTTATTTAATTTATTATTGCTGTTATATTTGTGAATCTTTCCATCTAGTTTCTTGAAATCCTTCAATTTTACTCTGCAAAATGCTTTTATTCAACAAAATTGTATCGCCTTCCAGTTCATGTTCTTCTCGCTGCCCTTTCTTTTATTCCTTGGCTGGCTGGCAATGAGGCCTGAACTCTGCCAAATACCCCAGCACATTCGGGGAGGCATTTAGCAGTCCCTCCCTGTGCAGTGAAGCACTCGCACATACTCCTCATGGCAAGGCATTGAGTCTCACCAAGGCTTAACACTGCCTGGGCTTGGCACGGACACACCGTGCCAAGCTGGAGGGCTGGGCCAGGGATCCCAAGGATTTTGCAAGGTTACTGCACCAAAAACAAAGCAGGCATCTCCTAGCTGAACAAAGGACAGAGAAGAAAGGCTTCTCAGCAGACTGTGGTTTAACTAAATGAGTACAGCTCCCTCGTGCAGCCAGGCTGCACTTATTTCTGCTGTACCCGTAGTCAGGAGGACTCCTTCATTTGCTCTACACAATGGCTGCAGGACTTGTTGAGCTGTAGCCACGTCCAGATTGTGGTGTTCAATAAGCACAGCCTGGCATTAATCACATTGCCATGCTGCAGTCCGGACGGGTGCTGCACGTGGCCTTTGCATAGTTAATCTCCTTGTGCTGTTGCAGGAAGGGGAACATGTGCTTGACACCAAGGGTGCAACCCTTGTGCACAGTCAAACATCAGGAACTACTCAAATGTGTGTATGGTTTCCTTTTTATGCACATCTGCGTGCTGACCTTAGGGGGAGAGACCCTTTCGTGGCCAGTGCACACAGTCACACCGTGCCACTGCCACGGCTGGGGCGATGCCAACGACAGAGCCAGGAGGCTGAATTTGTCCCTGTCCGCATGGGGCAAGGCAGGCAGGCTTGCTCTGGTGCCCCCCTCATCTTATCTGTTCAGCAGGTAAATAAAAGACTTCAATCTTAGCAGCTGCAGGCTCAGCAGCTTTCTCCACCACATCATTCACTTGCAGATAAAAAGATTGTGGAGAGTCCCAGTTCTCCAGTGCAAGCTGTTATTTGATTTATTTATTGGCACAGGGCTGTGAAACCTGGCTTTGAAGGGCTGAGAGCGAAGATCCAGGGTACACAAAGAACACTGATTCACATCCAAATGGACGACTGTTGTATCAGAGGAGTTTGAGGGTATTTCTAGAGGGCATAACACAAGTAAGAAACTGCTGTGGGCTAGTATTTCAGACTTTGGACCATGTAATTGTTTCCTTTTCTTCTGAGATTAAAGATAGAAAAAGCAATAGTGTCTCTCCAAACAAGAGTGCTGGGCATGCAAACCCTTTTCTGCCACTTGAGCAGAAAAGCCAAGTGTTCACTGACCAGATCCTGCAAGTGGGTGAGCAGAGATGCTGTGCTGCCTTGTCTAAATTCAGGTTAAAATTGCAGCCATGCATATTTGTTCCTTTTTTACAGTTTGGAGAGAGAGTGATCCCCAGCACTGGACACCAGCCAGCACCTTGTGCCGCAGCCACAGGGAACAGCCCCAGTGTACCCAGAGCACTGGTTTCAGCAGATGGGTAAGATGTGGAGACAAGGGGAGAGCCTGGGTCGCTCTTCCAGCACCATCCTTTTCTTCCCACACCCTCCCTCTGCTCCCTCACCTTTCCAAACAAAGCTCTAATTTCCAGTGACTTCAGAGCAAGCGGTGCCTTGGCCTCAGCCACAAGTTGGCCTAGGGCTTACCTGAACTTTCCACTTGCATCCCTGGAGCAGTAAAGCTGCCACCTCCAGGTTTCCCCAAAGGTACAGCTGCTGAGAAACTGAGTTTAGCTCCTCATTGATACCTGGTATCTCCTTGCTGATACAGGCTGACACCCAGCCTGGCCACCTCTGGGTTCCTGAACCTCCTCCTCCTCCTCACACCTGCCTCCCCACCTTTCTGCATCCCCCTGACAAGCAGCAGAGCCTGTTTTCCAGATCATTTTAAGGATTTAAGGACTTAACCTTTCCTCTCTGCTCTTGTTCCCAGATTTTTCTCCAGGCATTTCTCACCTTGAGCCTGGATTACAGCAGCATGCCCGGCCCCACCAGCTGTAGCCTTGCCTCCTTCACATTCCCACAGAAAAGTCCTCCTCTTGGCCCATCACTGGGGTTTGTTGTCATCCTGCCTCACCCCCCTTTTGATCTCACAGCACCATGTCACCAAAGGCCAGTAATGTCCAGGGAAGAGTAAAAGAATTGAATGCAGTAGATATGGACTGCAATTATTTTATGGTTTCTTACAGTGCAGTATTTTTAATTAAATATATGTATATGTATTATTGCCCTGAAGAAAATAACCCTTCATTTTGGCACAAAATAAAATTCTGTTCAACAATCAAAGCTGCACATATTCACTTTCCATTGCACAATGTCTTGTGGTACCTTCCTTCTGTAGAAAATATACACCGAAATACAAGTGGATGCATATACTTTATTTTTGTTCTGAAATGGTTCTTCTCACAGAAGAAAGGAAGCCTCAAGAGTATTTCAGTGTCTTTTATAGTTCCTGAAGCTACAACTAGAACATGTGTTTTCAACGCACATCAGAGGGACATAACTATTTACATATTTTGCACAGTGCTTCATTGTTTCCCTTAAAGTCCAATAGGATCCAGTAAAAGGTAACATCTCTTTTACATCTAGCTTCAGCAGCTGCCTTGTCATTTACACATAGGACCTATGAATGCATCAGGTCCGACAGACGTGCCATTTGGTTTGTGTTTGTCTGAAAGAGTTTTTTGGGAGAAGACAGGCAGCCGCTGCTCACGAGAGATGCCCATAGTCCTGGCGCTGTGTCCGTGCTCAGATTCAGAGCTAATGTCCTGGCAGTAAGTTTAGAGACCGCTTGCAGCTCTGAGAGACATTCTTAGACAGCACAGATTTTACACGTTGCTTGCACTTGGAGGATTTTCCACGCGGCTACAAATACAAGGCTGTAAGTGTGCATGAAGAGCTGAGAAGATGCTGTATGACTCTGCCGTGATGAAAGGTGCCAGGCCAGCATGCTGTGAAGTTTGCCAGGCAAATAAAGACAGGGCTTCTTCTCCCTTCATTTGTGCTCCCCACATATCATGCATTGCATGATTTATTTGTTCTGAATATTGTGTTTCATTCAGCTTAGTGCTGAAAAAGGCCAATGCGATGCATTTACACTGTACCTTCTGGCTGCTGTCGTCTGCTGGGTCTGCAGCTTGCTGTTAAGACAAACACATACAGCCAGAAAAGCTGTGTGAACAAAAAGGAATACAATAAACTTCTATTAAAGAAAAAACATGACTATTGTGTACTGGACGGTGTGTTGAAGTTAGTGCTAATAGCTTCCTTGGAAAGAGTGTGCAAGGTAAATATTTCTGAGAAGTGCAGATAGATGCTCTGACTCACAGAAGGCTGTAGCGTACATGACTCCCAGCTATTTGCTGATACCACTCAAATGAGACAAGCAGAGGTTTCTTATTTATTGTGCGCAAGGAAGATGTCGGCCCCAATGTTTTCACTGCTTGTAATGTAATTCTGAATCTTGTGCTATTATTTTTTCCCCTTAAAGCACTTTTACTTGCAACCCTGTGAGCTTATCAGAATTGGGGCTTTCATTTTTTTGCTAGGAGGAATTTTACAGTTCTCATGTTTAATGGAGAAAATCTTTAAAATATGGTACAAAAGCTAAAAAAAAAGGGGGGGGGGGAAGGAAGTAAAAAAGGAAAGCAAAACAAATCAAATTACTGGTTTTTACAATTTCATGATTTCTGAATACATTCACCTGGCGAGGCTGACACTAGGTACGTGCACATTTTTGGCTGCATGAAGCAACCGACAAAGCTCCAGTCTGCAGGTCACAGTCACTCTTGTTCAGAGAAGCAAAACCACTTGCTACATTTTTTGCAAAAAAAATGACACCAGTGAATTGCTCAGTTAGTGTTAATGAGCCTGAAATAACCTAAATCTTCAGCATAATGAGGCTGTGCCTATCTTTGGGTGCATAGCACAGCATCCTGCCTTTCCAGCACTAAGATATATTATTGTCTTGTGATATCTCAGAGCTGCCCAGTTTATTCTACAAAGGCATAGCAGTGTGGCACCAGAAGAAACTCTGTGACTCACCTTTATATAGCACTATTTCCCCTAGTTATTGTCATAGGAGATGTGTCCAGGTTGGTAAACAAATAGATCAAGGACTATTCTCTGGCACTGAGGGCAAGTGGACCGACACAACCCACACCTACCTCTCTTTTCCAGGAAAAGGGGATGGCTGCCTCCAAACTGCCTGGTGGGAATGAGCTGGGACATCCAGATCCTAACTCATATCTTGGGTACATCCACCACTCTAAGCAAACTATTTACATGATCACTTACATGATGCCTCTTTTTTATTCTAGCAGACCTCTGGGATCCAAATCTCTTTTGGTGATGGTATAAACCAATATTATAAAGTGTCAACATGAGAAACAATCAATAAAGCACTGCTTTAATGTAGGATACGAGGTTTTTCCTTTTTAGACATCTGGGGAAAAAGAATTCTCTGTCCATTTTATTTTTCCTTCTTAGACATCTAGGGGAAAAGAATCTTTTGTCCATTTTGTTTTATTCTCCATTTTTTTGGTCGTGCAATTAGTGAAATCATTAGTATTATTCAAAGGCACTTCAGAGAAATTTGTCCGATGAGTGGCTGACTGGACATCTGTGCACCCTAATGTCTTGGTGGTGTTTTGCACATGCTAGTGTAAACTGGTGAAATCGCTATACAAAATCAGTGCGAAATCGGAATCGAGCCTATGTGCAGTGACCATTATTAAAGGAAAAAACAGAGTGCTTCCTTCCCATTATATCACACAGCACTGTTTGCCAAACAGCATGCCAAGCCGCCTTCAGGCGTGTGATTAATGCCAACACTGTTCCAATAAAGCTTGCACAGCGCACGGCCCCGGTCTCCCTGGAGAGTCAGCAACAAGAACGAGCACAGCCTAAACGACACTTTTCTTCATCTCCCAGTCATGAGGGACTTCCTGCCTTTTCCTCATTTCTGGGTATTAATCTTCATTTCTTTTCCAGAATGATGACATTTCTCAGCAGTGAATATTTTTATCAGCTGGCTACATACGCAAGATACTGGGCGCCCATTTCAAGGATCCCACTAAAAGGATTTTGCTTGGATCGCCACTTCCATTTCCTTTTTTTCCAATCTGTTTATTGTCTTCTTTACACATTGTTTTGCAATTTACTGTGGTCTGGTTTTGTTTGTTTGCTTGTTTGTTTTATGCTGTAAATAAGAGCCCCAAGCTCTTTTGCTGAGGCAAAGGGATTTCTTTCAAAGCTAGAGAAGCTATTCCACATGTCTTTAAAGCACAGCACTAGGTTCCAGTCCCTTTGTGAACTGGGCAGTTCACTACATAGGGTTCGAACCACCCAGAATATCAGTTTGCAATGAGGGGAGAGAATGGTAAGTGTGGGTTTATACTAACACATATCCAAATCCAAATGTTTTTACCCAGGCAGAACTCCCAGGGGCCAAATTCTCATATACAAAAAAACACTCTTTATACCAATCCAGCAGTTGGAAGAGACCCTGCAGTGGCAGCAGATATCTAAAGGGCACTTCCAGTGAAGGCTGTGAAGGGGCTGTGGTACACATCTTTTCCCTGTAATCCTCCAGGGGTGATTTTTGGTATGCAGGAAAGCATCGCCGGCATCTAGCTGGACCCTGGGATTTCAGGAACCACAGTTTCCCCAGCAGTCAAAAATCACCCTTCCCAGCAGGGGGGGAAGATAGTGGAGGTGCAGGGCTCTTGCTGCTGGCACACAGCACAGCCAGATGGGTAAACTGTATGGGAGTGCTTGTGTGTGCACACATTAATAGCATGCCTTCTCCAAGAGAAGGAAATATCCTTTGATTAACCACTGACCAAATCAAGCACAATTATTCTCTCTTTACCCTACTCTTAAACATGTTTATGAGAAAACTTTTGCTGGAATTGAATTTTATAAAGGCTACTAACAACTTCTAACTGCAGTTTCCTGCAAAGTCCTGCTTATGCACTGGAGAGCAGCAGGGACTCAGGAACTTAAACCTTCAGTGACACAGCTCTAGGGGAATAAATAAATCTGATATGGTTTGTACTGTCAGCAAGGTCTGACATGACATAATATACTCAAGGTCTAGTCAAATCTAATGAATTAGGACATTAATTGGTCATGTGCAGGTGATGAGGCACACAGGTAGCAGTGTTTCATTAGATACACAACTTTTAAGGGAGCGTAAACGAGTGAAGAGGACTGCTGTTTTTTTACAGCACCATCCACTGTCCATTCCTGGAGGCAGAAAATGAGAGGTGATGAGCCAGGAATCTGATCTGGGGTGGCAGATCCATCTTTGCCGTGGGAAAAACAGATACTTCTCTATGAAATGACATCATCTTTAATAGCGTGGGACCTGTCACAGGCTGTTCTGAGCACAGACTGATTTACAAGCCAAGCAGCCTTCTCAGGCAGCAATAGTGGTTCACACTTGCAATCCCAGACCTTTGTAGAAGAGATCTTCAAGTACCCTGACTCTAATATAAGTTGTCCTTTAGAGTTACATGGCAAGAATTTCTTCAGACTCAGCTCACCTGTCACCCTCTCACTTGTTAACTTTTATTTTTACAAGAGTTACTTGAGAAAATCTTCCTGATGCTTGGATGTTTAAAATGAAGGATCACATGCAGGCTGGGGCTAGTTTTGCAGCACCATTTCATGTCTTGCCATATGTAGGACTCTAGCATGCCCCTGTAAAACACTGTGACTAATTCTGGACTCTGAGCACAACTCCATGGGGCTGGGGCATGGCTCATACACTCACAGCCCTGCAACACTCCTGGTCTCCCACTGAAGGGCTTCCCCTGTCAGGCTGTGCTGAGCATCCTCTGTCATTTGCCAACCCCTGATCTCCCTCACATATGGTCACAAAAGTGGAGAGAGACAGAGCTGCTGCCTTGCAATTGCAAGGGCAGGTAACCCCACAAGATTGCTGGGGGCAACCTGGATCCCTGGTCCTTTGAACTGGAGATTTCTGATGTATCCTTCTCCATGACACCCAGTACAGTACTATCCCAAGAGCATATACAGCAGTGCTTGAGGCAAATGTGTTATAATTTAACTCTGCAAGTGTGTTTGTGTGCAGCTGTGAGAAAATTGTCACCATAAGACAAGTTACCCGTTGCGTCAATGCTTTACAGAGCCTTCCAGCTGAATGATTGTAACAGTTGAAGAGAGGCTTTATGTGGTTTAGCTTAAGTTACAAATTTAACAAAAGATAAAATGGCATAGGCTTTCCCGTATTAAAACAGCTTACATTACTAGACTGGTATAAACTTATACCTGAAATTATAGCAAAAATGTTCATGTGCCAGTATCTTACTTCCAAACAAGACAATTGCTCTTGAAAGAGAGACTCAAAATCATCTCCTGTAAATTTTAGAGGCTGTTCCTGTAAGAGGTTTTACTAAATAAGCCCTAAGGTGGCAGGTGACCCTTTATGGGGTTACTGATGATCATACCCTGTTAGGAGTAAGATGGGAGAAAGTTTATATGCAACGCAGAACTGTAGTTGATTTTTGAAACACCACCACCCGATGTCAGCTAACAAGGCTCAGCCCACCCCGGCCTCCTAGGGCTCTCTGTTCCTCTGGTTTTTGCCTTGCAGCAAGCATATGGCACAGCAGCCTTGCTCCCAGAGGCATTGTTGTCCGCATTATTGTTGTTATTTTTTAATTGGAAATCATTAATCATGTACATACTGCTTTGCAAGCACAGAATCAGTGCACACTCTCCCTTTGCGGGTTAAGCATCCAGAAAAAGCGAGCTATAAAGCCTGATAGTGGTATTTGCTATTTCACATTGGTATCTACGGTACGTTAGACACATCATATTGCATTGGCATCTCTTGAGACATCAGAGTCTCGTTCCTCCTCCTTTCTGATGCTGCAGAAAAGCTTCAGTGGAAAACAGGACATTGACAGGAACTGCCAGGGCCTGCGGCTGTGCTCCAAAGGAGATCCTCCCCCTGAGGATGTGTTTTCCTCAAGGAAGGGCCATGGTGCAGGATCCCCTTTCAGGTAGACCCAGCTGTCTGTCTGGACAGCCACAGACAGACGGATGGAGCCACTCTGCCAGGACAGTGATGTCCCTGGGAGGCTGGTCAACGGGTCTGAGGCTCAAGACTCCATTTTCACAGCCTGCAGCAGGACTGGGATTGCCTTATTTTCCACCACTGAGCAGGACCCAAAGCACTCCAGGCTGCAACAAATTGGCACTGAGGGTCCTCACCTCAGAGAATAGGGCTGGGGCTGGGCTGAGTACCCTCTTTTTACATGATCCTGGCTGAAAACAAGAGTCCTCGTGCTGTTTGGACACTTAGCCTGCAGTCTGCAGCCAGACTTTCTGAGCCAGCTCACAGCACAATCGCTCTCATGACAACACTTTTTCCATCATCCGATCTGGGTGGTACAATAAGCTCTCTGTTGTTTCTGTTTTGTTGTTTTCTTGTTTGCTGCCACTACTGTTTTTCTGTTTTGTTTAGATGAAGTGTAAGCTTCAGTACTTCTACTTATTTTGGCATGGCAGCCAACAGAGTGAAAGCAAGATATCTAAGTGGTCCCTTTGCACAAGGAGAGGCTGCGGGTGCCAGCTGGGTCTGCCCTGTGGGTGGAGGATGGTGCACTGCCATGCAAGTGGACTGCAAGTGGGCTGGATGAGGAGGGCCTATGGAAAGGGCTAGAGCCCCCCAGCACCCTCTCCTGCCACCCTCTGGATGATTTGTATCTGCTCAGTTATTTCTACGTGCCTGTGTCTTACTCACATGCACAGGGGATGCAGAGTCGGCCCCTATTTAGATGTGGTGAGGTGCCCAGTTCTGCAAATCACGTAGATGTGTTTAACTTTATGCTCTCAACCCTAGGAGCAAAGCCAGCGTGTGCTCACTTCAGGAGGCACAACCCCCTCTTCACCCGCAGCAGTCACCTGCTCCATCCCCTCATCGAGACAGCCCGGCACCACGCAGGCCGTGCAGCGCGTGCCAGGCCTCAGCGTGCTCCTCGCCTCCTGCCAGCTCTTGGCAGGGACAACAAAGGAGGAGGGGAATACTAAGTGAAACAGTGCAAGAGTGGGCAAACACAGCTTGGAGGAGCCGTGAGGTGGCACTGGGGATGGCACAGCACAGCGCGGAGCAGGCAGGATGGGGACAGAGCTGAAACAAACCCAGCCCCAGCAGGCCCAGTGAGGCATCGAGCCCAGGTTCAGGGTGTATATAAACAGGCTTGAAAGTTTTGTCAGCATCTGGAGGTGAAGATTAAACCTGAAGGCAAGGGCGAAGCAGCATCTCTGTGCTGAATAAAGAGTCATGCGTCTGCCTTGAGTCATGAAGGTGCCTGCAGGCTTCCCAAGGCAGGGGCCAGGGGTAGTCCCAGCTCCCAGCAGGTTGTGGTGTCCAGCTGCCACCACCCTCATCAGAGGATCCTGGTGGTCAAATTTTGCTTACTTTCCATTCAACAGAGTCCTGCTTGTAAAGGTAGGAAAGACTGAAGATGGCAGTCCATCACAGCCCACCCCCAGGCCAGCTTAAGATGTCTAGGAGCCACGTCCTCCTGTAGCAAATGTTTCAGTGCCAAGGACAAGAAATTCTGCCAAGGAAAGCTGAAGAATAATCTACCCATCTACTCACAGGGAAAGTCTTTTCCAAGCCTTAATCCGTTACTACCTTCCTTAGGTCATGTTGCATGATGATTTATATCCCATGACCCTATCAAATGTATCATTTTTCATTATCTACTAAAATGGTTAATCCTTCTTGACATCAAGCCTGTATTGTGGGACAGATCCTGGCATGTTCCAGCTGCTTTGGGCCATTTTGTTAGTTTCCAATAACCAGAAATCTGGATTATCCTGCTAGATGCGGAATTTCCAGGTGGCATAGGTGCAACTGCCCTTCCCTGCATGCTAGCACTGTTTGTGCCCTCTGTACAGCCTTCAGGGATTTCTGCAAGAAATAAACTTGTCTGATGTCGTCATCCTCTGCTGCCTTTTTGACAGTAAGATGTCACAGAGAAAGTAGAACAGAAATGAAGGCTTAACTTCAAGAATGGTGTTTTTCAGATATCCATGCTTGAATTCATATGGCTTCATATGTATGTGTGGTTAACACCTTTGCCTGAACAGGCAGGCCACCCCCTGCAATGAGACAAGCCTCTCATGTGGGTATCTAAAAAGTTCCTTTTACACAGTGGAAACACCTGGTTGGTAAGTGGATTAAATAAGCCAGAAATTGAGCTGGTAGGAGTGGAAGAAGACAAGGATACGAAGGAAGCAAAGCCAGCAGTTAGGTGCAGAGACCTGTTTCTGTGGAAGCTGAAGAGGGAGGGGAGTGTGTGTGAAGTGTTTGTTTGGGTTGTCATGAAGACGAGAAAATAGAAGCCATGGCAAAGGGGGGAGAACAATAAATTTACATCAGTTCAAGTACTCTTTGAATTTACATAAGAGATTTGAGATTGAAAAAGTTCACTTATCTGATCAGGCTTTCTCTATCAACTCATCACAGTGCCATCCTATTTTCCGAAGACAGAAGGGGAGCAATGATCCCCCTTTAAGGCAAGATGAGCCCTGGCACCACAGAGCCTCCCCAGCACAAACATGTGTACACACACGCACACACACACACACACGCACGCACACACACAACATGGACATGTGCACAGAACAAGAGGAAAATGTTCAGAATTGCATTTAGCATCTCAGGAAACCTAGGGTTTTCAATGAACTGTGAAAATAAGTCTGTTCAGACTGCACCGGTATTGAAAATCTATGCCCAGCAGCCACTCGGTAGCCACCTGTCCTTGCCACTGAATACCAAGCAGGAGCACTCCACATATGCTCCCCCGATTTGCAATTCTGCTCACCTTGAGTTTGGAAGAAGCAGCAAACACCATCAGAATGACAAGCTGACAGGAACAATACTGCAACAATATGGTCTGGCAGCGGGAAAAAGAGAGAAAGGAAGGACAGTTCCAAATGAGATCAAGGCATGATGCTGATATTATCACACCCCAGGGAGGTGGCTGAACCATCCAGTTTATTTCATTTCAAATCTTTGGTTCATTCGGATTTCCATTCCCAAAGGTGAGCAGCCAATTTCCTTTCTCCATGAATAATTTATCCTTGCCGTGTATTTACTATTTCAGATGTCATCTCCATCTTAGCACACAACAGTTCATTTTGTACAATATGTCCTCAGTGTTCTGGAAAATATCTTTCATTTTCCTATTACAAAGCATTCACAAATTTCTTCAGTTTCTAGATCAAAGCTATTGGAGTCAGTCCAGGAAAAGTGGTGGGCTTTTTTTAGCCTGTGGCTGCATGTCTATCAGCAGGTCACCAGAGGTTTCAGGATCAAATGTTAACACTGCTTGGAAAGACATACATAAGTTACTGAACATTTCAGCACAGGAAAGAGGAAGCAAGGAGTGACTCAAATCAAATCCAGGATTTCTTGTTTTCGGTAAGACAGAATCAAATCTCTTCATAACTTTGCCAAAAACCGTGATTGAAGGCACATGGAAACACATGCCATGGCTTAATGTAGCTGTTCCTGAAGTCCACGAAGACATCCCTGTAAGGTTTTTGTGGTCTTTGGCTTGGACACAAGATATACACAAAGTGCTGATCAGGAAAAGGACCATGTAGAACTCAGTGGAGAAATGAAATTGTATCAGGGCAGACTGAAAGGTTAGTTTTAGAGACCAAGCAAAGCTGGGTGTGAATTTCTCCAAAAGGCAAATTGGAGGAAAGTTTCCTATTCCAAAAGAAAAAGGCTCTGAAAATTATGGATCCAGGTCCAAATTAACTCAAAATTTGGGAGACATTTGGGTTTGGCATTTTGTACAACCCAAGTATAAAAAAGGGGAGCAGCAATAGAAGGTGCCCTCCCTGTAACCTAGTCACTGGTGCTGAGCGTAAGCTAAAACAAACTGGAAATCTGAACCAGATCCCAAACTTTGTGCTCAAGCTTGAAATTAAATTTCTCCCTCTCTAAGTTCTAGCTCATCTGAGTGTGAAATAAACCACATCAACTGAGCCAAGAAGATAAAAGGCAGACACTGTTCTCATGCCAGGCTGGTGCTGATGGGATGAGAAACTGCTTGCACAGGGCGAGCTTGCTTTATGCTCTGTGCAAATAATAAAATAAAGGCCGAGCTATATTGGCATTTTAGGTGATAATGGAAGTATAATTAGCAAAGCTCTATTCTCAGGGTGTCTCTTTCTCTCTTCTCATACCATTACAATTACAGCCTTACAGAACTGAGCTGAAACTTGTCTGAACCTCCATCTACGGCCTGGACCAAAGTGCTTTCCCCCCACACCCAGTTCATAGAAGTTCAGATAAGGATCTGCTATTCCTGTCCGTAAGCCTAGGGCTGACTGCCGTCAGTCTCATCAAATGTGCAACATGCTCGAGAGCTTGTCCAAGGCAAAAGGTGGCCAGAGGGCAAAATTTGGCCAGTGGTATAAAAGCTCTAGATATCCAGGGTGGGGAAAAGCAGGCCTTGCAGTGAGGCATCCCTGAAAACAATAATAAAAAGGTAATCTTCCTTCCTGCCTGTAAAATAAAGCAATAAATGGTATTTGCAGTGCTGACAGAACTTGCTGAGGCTGGGATATACCCACTGACTGCTCATCTGCTGCACATATCGGAGTAAAGGTCAATGCAGTATCTGTGCTACCCCTAAAATACACAAGAGTGTGTCAGCATATGGATGGTGGTTCGGTGTAGTGATCCTGCTTCGTGTTTTAGGGGCCCTCAGTCCTGGCACCCCAGAAGAACATTCCTTGTTTTGATGTCTGGAGGGGTAAAGAACAGAGGTCAGGAGACACCAGGACACCCAGAGGGAGCTCCCAGGCGCTGTCACAGGAAAAGGGCTGTTGGCCAACCAACAACCATGTCAGTACAGCATGCGAATACCCAGAAAGTACATTGTAAGAATCTATGGTTTCATAGTTGGGGAATGTCAGAAAGCAAACACAGAAACCCCCTCCACATAGTTTACCCAAATATGTGGCCCAGCATAGCCTGGGAGGGGAAAGGCAAGGGAAAGGAGGAGTTTGACGTGACTGGAAGAGCTTTTTTCAGTGCAAGACCATACTAAATATGAGAAACATGAATAAGAGCCATGGGAGAATGTGAAGAAATCCCTCTGGAGCAGAAAGAGGTCAGATCCTGTTTCCTTGGACGTGGATCCAAATGCAGGGTATGCGCTAGTGGACCTGAGTGCAGACATGGTCCGGGGGCTCTGCACTGACCAGGATGGATGTGGCTGGGCACCAACGCCAGTGCATCACTCATGCCATTCTGAGAGAGTCCTCCTGGGCTCCTATGACGCATGGGTTATTTCTTCCTCACGTCACAACAAAATCGTCCTGAGAATCACAACACTGAGCAGGACACTGAAACGAGCCTTTCTTTTTATTTGATAACTGCCATAGTGCTCTGAGACCCCAGCTGCAGTTGTAGCACCACCACGCAAGGCTTCACACCACATGGAAAGAGCACCATTCCTGGCTTTTGGCAATGCTCCTTCTCCCGGGAACAGTCACCCCCAGGGGATGCTCTGCAGCCCAGCACTCCCCCTGCTCAGGGTGAGAGCCTTCGGGTAGGCTCAGGACTCCAGCAGAAGCTCTGCTCCAGGAGCCATGTCTGTGAGCCTACCATCTGGCTTTGCCTCGCCTCTGTTCAGCATCTATGACTTCCCAGGCCAGGAGGTTGGAATGGGTGCATCCCACTGTTCTACCTCAGTAACACCTCTTGCAGGCACACATGACAGCACGGTATCGCCCGGAGCAGGAGGCAGTCCCTCCTGGAGCTCTGCCACAAACAGGTCCTTCATACAGCAGTGCAGAAAACAAGCCCCTAGAAAATCACGGCTTCTGCTTTTACCAATTGACACTTCTGGATTTAGCGGCTCCAAGACAATTGCTGAGTTATCTGTGGAGTCTTTTTTCCTCCTCCACTGTGACAGCTGTTACTTCTTTGCTTTTTCCAAGGCTGATTTCTGGCCACTGCTCGGCAGCCAGCTAGCTGGGAGGGGGGCAATGCTGTCAGTGTGTTACAGGCATTTTCCCACAGCCTGAGTTCTGGGGAATTACGAACAGTGACTACATACAAATGCACTGTGAATTTGACAGTCAGGTTGGGTATATGCTTTCACAAAGCTGGCTCCTGTGAGTTTTTCTCTTAACTAGTAAAGTTGCATGAAATAAGAGTTGGGTTTCATTTCAAACTTATTCTTTATTTGTGCATGAAGATATAATTTATTAGGTATAACCAAAATATCTTTAAAGTTGGTAAGTTTCTATAAGCTTTCAGAAAACAAGAGGTGGTAAATCTGTGAAGGACATCCTGTTTGAGGCATTTATGTTTAGTAAGAAAGAGGTGCAGCAGCATTTTTGTTTTTAATAAATGTAATGTTATTAGAGGTCTTTCCATTTACTAGGGTATTAGCGAGGGTTTATTTGAATGATAATATATTTACAATTCATATATTTGACAATCAGTTTGGAAAATGAAGTGTTGGTTAGAAAAGATGTATAATTATGTGCTGGGAGATCTGTATGTGTAAAACATGGATGAAGCCAGCCTTCCCTTTGAAAGAGCATCTAGCCCTAGCCAGGCCATAGTTAGAACCAAAGTTTGTGAGCATTTTTAGGAGCATTTTGGGAATCTTCCTTTAGGGGTGATGATTCCTGATTCCAGCCATAGCAGCCAGATGTCTGTAACTGCTGGAAGCCCGGTTTAAATTACCTGTTTTCTATGAGCCTCATTTTTTGGAAGGATGGATCAAATTAATCATATTATTAAAACAATGGCGAGGAAACCGATGGCTGCAAGCACAGGGCATTGGTCCAGGGAGAATTAGATAATTAATTGCAGTTGCTGTAAACTAACTTGGGCACACCTGCTAAACTGGGGAAGCCAAAGCAATATTTGCTTTGACACATTTTTGTGGGAGAATGCTTGGAAAACAGAGGATATAGTAATGTTACTAGTTGATGTAGCTTTAAGTCTGAATTGTCCACAAATGGATTGAATTTCCCTGAGCTGTTAATACACGAGACTTATGTGTATCCAATTAGGGCTATTAAAAGCAAGAACGTTGCGGATAATATTTCCAAAGTTAATTAATTGACATAGTATCACTTGGAGAATGCCTCCCCAGAAGCACTCTCAACTAGCCCCTACCAGCTATGATTTATAGCAACTTGGCCTGCTGGTGTGGAAATTTAAAAAAAAAAAAAATGAACTGCTGCTGTAAGCTTATTCTTTAGCAGTGAAATTAAACTATAATTCTACACAATTTGCTAGGAATGAAGTAACGAAATATTTCTCTTTAAATAATGGTGTTGTTTTAGACTCTTGTAAGGATTTTCAAGTCGAAGCCCAAAGGATGTCTGCGATTATTACTCAAATCACAAGCAGTGAGTAGCCTCTCTCAGCGTATTAATTTCAATGGTTACTGGGAAGAAATAAAAAGTCACAAAGAAAAAAAAAAAGCTCACAAATCTGCAATGTTTTTCAGCATGAAGGGGGAGAGGGTAGGGATCCTGTGCATCGTTAAATACCAAGAACATGTACTAAGAGACCATATATTGGGAAATACTTGAAAAAGCCTGAATCAGGAATGGTTGCTCATTATAGCGTGGTGGGGTGAGGAACAAGTCTCTTTTTAACCCAACAAGAGGCCTGAGAGAAAGCCACCGAGATATCCAGGGGGTGTTCTGACCAGCAATGAGAACTTTACTCGTAGTTACAGCTTTGAGCTGTAAGATTTGCTTATTTTTGAAGATTTTTATGTAGCAGAACCTGTTGTATGCATTTATGGTTAAAAAGGACCCTTCCTGAATGTGCAGATGAAAACTATTAGGCAAAATAGCAACCTGGTCTAGTGGGAGGTGTCCCTGCCCATGGCGGGGGGTTGGAACTAGATGACCTTCTATCAGTTCTATGATCTTTAAGGTCCCTTCCAACCCAGGCTGCTCCGTAATTCTATGAAAGCTCTGTGTGTAAAATGTATCAGCCACAAAAGACAGGCTTGTAATGGGTTCTGCACATAATATGTCATCTGAGTAATAAAGGGGATTAGAATACTTATTCAGACAAGTATAAAATGAAGAGGGAAATAAATCATTTACATAGTTGGTAGTAGCTGAGACAGCATGCTAAAGTTTTACAACTTAAGAACAGAAGATCACATCCACATTTATTACTCATTAAAATAATTCTAAAATGATTATAATCACACCATTCTATTATTTACCATGGTGTTGCAGTAGATAATTTACGTACTCTTAGCATTTTGGCAGCCCTCGCACTTCATCCAAGCACAGTGACCAGCATCCACGAGACTGAGAATTAATTCAAGGCCTGCCTTTAAGCGTGTAGCAGGAAGATGCAGACAGGATTACACAGCTTCACTTTGTGCATAGCTGGGCTGGGTTTAGAGTGACAACTAAGAGGTGAGCAGGGTGAGCCAAGAGAAAAACAATCCTCAGAAAAATTAATTAGAAAAATTCTGGTCAGCTGTGTGTGTTACCTCATAAAACTGGCAAAGAAAAACACACAAGTAAAGGTGTAACTAACACAGTTATTTATTGTTTACAATACAACAAAGGCATGAACAGAAAGGTTCAGCAATTACTTTCATCTTTCATTAAAAAATTTAGTAAGCCCTAAGTGTATTCTAGGTGTATAGGTTATGATTTAATTTGCATTAACTACTGATTGAATAGAGACAATTTAACTAATAGAAATTAATCGTGATGTGACATTAACAAAATCTGACAACTGTTACAGGACCAAAGTTGTTACCAACAGAATTGAACACTGAAGTTGTATTAAGTTTTCCTTCAAAGAAAGGTTGCTTATCGGTGCATAATATTGCTGCCAGCCCAGTAAGGAGGGTTTCTCCCAACCCTGATGAATGCCGAAATTCAGGTTGGGAATATTTAGAGGTGGGATGTTTGCCTAATGTCAGGGATAGTCATTGTAAGAGGGTACTTGTGTTACCCAGAAAGGCTATAGGAAAACTTCTTCCTGGATAGGAAGGAAAATGGAAATGTGCTGGTTTTGTAAGCTCACTGGAATTACTTTTAGCTAGTCTTGAAGACAAGGTAACATGAAAAGATAGGGGTGTTTTAGGTTTTGTGGAAGCCATTTCTAGAGCAACAAGACATTAGTTGCTTTGACAAAGAGTTAATTACAAAGGGAGGAGGCAAAATAGAGAAAGCAAGACCTAAACAGCATGCTTAGGAGGACGGTTCTTTTAAACCCTCCTAAGGGTGACACTTCCAGACTGCCCATCACAGCACTGCTGCCTGGCTGTGTTGCGGTAACCCAGGTAAAAAAACTGCTTAGCTTATAGCAATAAAGAAAATTACCCCCATGTTTCAGTTTTAATTACCCCCATGTTTCTGTCATGATTTTTACATGATGGGCCAAAAACAAAGCTGGCAAAGGCACACGGTGTTAATTGGCCCCTGTTTTATCTATGCATCCACTAAAAGAAGGTCACAACTGGAAGCCCTGGCCCAAGAGCTTAAATCTGGTTACTAGTCTTCTAACACAATTTTAGTGTTGACAGTCTGTAGGAAGATCTCCAAAAAATCTCATTTTACAACCTCAGAAAGAGGTGCACAGTATGGTATGCCTGCACCCTAGTGACACTTCTGTTACTACTAGCAAAACCTTCTGAGCCTTTGTGCAGAGGGCACATACACAAACACACACAAGGTGTGGAAGCAGGAAGGAGGTCACAGTGTAAAGGATCCTGGGGAGTTTTGTCCCATGAGAAACGAGCAGGCTTGCACTATGTACCCTCAGAGCACGATGCAGGCTGTTCTTGAGTGCCTGCAGCAGAAACTACCTGGAAGATCTTCCAAAGCAACCTTGTATGTAACCACTCCTCCCAAGGAGGGAGTGGAAGCAGTCTTAGTGTGAATCTCATCGATGTATAAGGTACTTAATCATGGCTGCAAAAGGTGTGTTAAACATCTAACACAGAATTAAGCATGCTGTATCGATCATAGCTTCTGCACAAATAACTCTTGCTACTGCTTCAGGAAGTAAATCCACTGGATTTACACTTTTATAGGATTCCCATTAAGTCCTGTGCTGTTTACATTGGCTTTATATTTAAGGACCTTATGTAGGCCTAAATCAGATTTCTGGAATTTAGAGAGGGATTGCATGTCTCCGCTGTAGTGAAATTTAACCCTGAGCCAAAACTTTGAGTGCTGTCAGTGATCAGCGGAGCATGGGCTTCACCCCATTAGCTAAGTGGTGTCAGAAAATTGCCCCTGCCCTTCTCCCAGAAGAAGCTGTCCAAGCTGCTTCTGTTGCATTGAATTGCTTTAATTGATTTTGCCCATCTAGACAATGTTGGAATCAACACACACGCACGGCTTTCATGGCTTAATTGGCAAAAGCCTGAGAATATGTCTGTAGTGTTTTAATGATTATGAGTTGTTCCTGTAGAGAATCAATTGCATCCGATATTTTCAGCTGTGACTAGGATGCTCAGTTCCATTTCTTTTTCACTTTACTTCCCAGCAGAGAAAATCTTTTCTGCTCTTTTGTTTAGACAGAAGAGCATCCTACCTTCTCTGTCAATACTTCATCCGCTCAGCAAGGGAAGTGCTAAATTTGTGCTTTCAGCTCAGCAGGCTTTTCTACTTTAAAAAAAAATAAAATCATTTTCTTCTTGTTTCCACAGACTGACATTGTCATGACCTTAGATGCAGCAGCCCAAGAGCTTTGCTGGTGTACTCTACCTGGTACGTAAAACAAGAAGAGATGTGAGAGCATCCAAGCTGCCTGCGCAGGACAAGCCCTGCATCTGGCAAACACTCCTGAGCCCTCATTCCTCCTTTGCTTAAGCTGAGGCCAACAAGTGCGTTCAAGGTTAAAAAAAATAAAAAGCTGTTTGAGAACATATGTGCCCGCTGTGTGGGGAGGCCACCATGCCGTCAGGAGGTGACTCGCCAGGTTACAGAGGTCAGCTACCAAACACCACGCCTGGCTCAGCACCAGTGCCCGGGAGGGGGATCCGACCGGCCCGGGCACGGTGCCACCCTAACAGATGGGCACGTGTGCAAGTATCCGAGCAGTTGAAGGCAGGGTACCTGTTTGGGGATGCAGCTGCAGGAAAGCTATGAGCTGAATTCTGCACTCTCATTTATGCCTGCTTATGGGACGCTTGCAATGTCAGAGTTCTCCAAAAATGCTTCCTCTGCACAAGGTCTTCCCATGGGAGAGGACTGCAGGACAGCAAGAGCCAGGAAACCAGATAAGACCATCAAACATACTTTATATAAGCTGTCGATAACAATATTCTGTCACTAATAACCAAAGCCAGATTCATGCCCATTCGTTTCAATCACCATGTCACTTTGATGATGCAAAGTTTTCTTCTTTGGCTGTAATTAAAAAATAAAACAATAAAAAAAGGATGGAAGCTTCTTCATAAACCAGATGTATTTTCAATATTTTCAAACTTTTCCTTTTCCAAACAATATTATGGAAAAGAATAACTAGAAGGTGAAAATAGCTCCAGGGTTATCTACAAGTGAAAGCAAAACAGCCAGGAACATAGACAGTAAAAATGATGTGCATGGCCAGAGACAGAATTGCATTTTGGGAATTGAGACTCACATGCCACAAAGATATTATCATATTTAGGTTTGGGTTCTTCCTTCAGACACTCTTGAACGGTTTCCTATGAAGTGCAAAGACTATGCTTGTGTTTGTATCTGTGGGTAAAAATAAGATGTGACTTGATCCTTAACTTTATCATCATAGACATTTCTTACTTTAAACTCATTTTCAAAAATCTGCATATGCAGCTTCATTACCTGGCAAGAAGAACATGATCTTAAATCCATGTATCATCAGCATAGGCTCATGCAAGTGGCTTACCAGCTGGCTGGGTCTGCCCATCAGTTGTGGAGAATGTCTAGCCTTCTTTGCAGCACATGGGCATCATGTGGGGCAGCTCAGTCCCCTCCATCCCAGGAAACTTCAAGGTGAATGCATTTTATAGCAAAAATATTGTCTATAAAAAGCCACTTTAGACCTCAGATGTTCTGATTTTCAAGAGCCTCTAAAATAAAAACAATAAAATCCAAAGTCTGATCCCTTAATATAGGTAATCAGTTACTAAGAGATTTTCTGTCACAAAATGCCTTACAAGATGAAAAATTCTAGCCTCGTGGCTTTTAAGACAGAAATATTCTGTGGCTTCAGGGAAATGTAGCACATCCTTAGCAGTTAAAGGCTTAACACTGCACTGCAGACCAGTCTTCTCAAACCAGCTTGGCACAGATCCCATCTCCAGGTTCATGCAAAGCCACAGCAAGAATTTAGCACTAGAGACAGCCCCGTGCACAGCTGTCTTCTCTTCTCCCAGTCCTCCTCCAGCTGCTGAGATGTCCTTGCTGCCACGACAGATGTGCAGCGTGCCCTTCTTTGGCCTCTTTACTTACCCAGCTTCCACGACTGCATGATACTACCATGTTCAGAGGGACAGCAATATTGGGAAAGAGTTAAATGCAGTTGCAGCTGCTTGTAGCAACACTGCAGCTGAAAACTGCAGCACCTCATGACCAGAGGGCTCCTCTGCAGGTCAGGGAGCCTCCTCACTGAGCACAGCTTGCTGCTACCAGCCTGCGTCCCACCAGGTCCCCCCCAGCCACATCTGTGTACACAACAGAACAAACATAAGCTGGGAGCTTCACGGCCTTGTTGGATTACCAAATGAAAGCAGCTTTCCGAGGCATGGTTGTCATTGCAGAATGGATGTTTCAAGGTGCGTAACAGCTTAGAGAGGAAGAGAGCACAGCAAAATGTGCCTTTAGGTATCCAGAAGTTAGTTTTTCCAAGAGTAAATTGTGCTCCCTCTGTAACAGAATGCAGAGATGATGATCCTTTCGGTCCTCAGATGGCTGATGAAGATGCCTGTGCTGAGGCACTCTCTGGAGGTGTCTCTCAATGTGCACTCATGATGAATGGTCCCAACTGACTGGTGTGTGCTTGGGCTGCATCTGAAGAGAGGAATGGGAGCACCTCCATGGGCCAGGGTCCAGCTCCACAGCTACTTGCAGCAGGTGCAGGCATCGTGGTACATTTTGGACAGGTCCCTGACTCAGCTGGCTGGGAGACGAGGAGTCTGCGAGCATGAGATCATGCACCCATGACTTGGTTATCTGTAACATGGGACATGGCAAATTCCTCCTCAAGCATGCAGCTCACACTGACCTAGACTTGCTAAGCCATCCAAGTGAACCACGCAGGTGACAGATCACACCCGTGTCCAAAATCAGCCTCGATGGCTTCCTGGTGCTTCATTCAAAGCACCTGAGGCTGCATAATGGAATCAAGACTGTTGTACTGCATCCTTGAGGACATCCACCTGAGAACCAGGACCCAAATAAGCAACCTTTACACTTCAAGTGAGTTCTCCCAAGCACACAGTACCCCTTTGGGCTGGAGAGGTGGAATACTTGGGTGGCCTCGAGTCCTCCTGAGCAATCTCTTAACAAACCTTCTGCTTCAAGTACGTGATGTTAAAAATATCAAGCCCCTCAGCAAGTTCCTCTGTTAAAAGTGGACAAATGCGTCCTATTACATCCCATTGTATGGAATCCCCACCGTGTTTCACCAACAGAGCAGTTGACCAGTGACACCTTCAGGCTGACCATAAAATAGTTGAGTTTCGCACAAAACTGTGCTCTAGACGCTTTAAACACATAATGCATTTCAATAAAATGTCCCAAACTTCTGTTGTCTTCATTTTATCATGTCTCTGTTGAATTCTTAAAGTATTTAAGACTTGAATACTTTTTTTTATTATTAAATTAAATTAAATTAAATACTTGAAGAGTCTTGCAAAATTAAATCACTAACTATTTTTGAAATCCATCATCTAGATCCTGATTTCATTTTTTTTCCCCTCTCTACTGTGCATTTCTCTTTTTAATACAGGGCTTCTATGTGCCTTTATGCTAGTGAAAGTACATTAGTATGTTTTTCTAAACAAAACACCTAAAAATGTTTTACAGATTTCTGCCAGACAAAATGATACTCAATCCCCCATTAGGACATATTTGAACTTCTGCATTATAGCACATATATTGATCTGAAATTGAGCTTATCCCAACTTCTGGGGATTGTTCATGAACCCCAAATCTCCCTAGGCTGCTCCATGTGGCTCCACTGGTGATAAGAGCCCAATAAAAGGAAAAAGATAGTGGCTAGCATACAGCATGCTGGACTCCAACTTCACCAGCTGCTAGTTCAGTGATATAGCTTGAGGGCATCATATTTGGTCTGGGGAAGGTCCAAATGGGACAGTCCACGGGCCAAGATAAAGGTGTTTGATGACAGCACCAGCCTACCTTCACAGTCACCTTTTTTTTTTACCACCTCCCACTGCTCCTGGTTAACAGCTGAGGGGCTGGGCCATGACTTTAGAAGCACTCAGCCCGTAAATTTCCATGACTGACTGCAATTACATTATTAACTGACAAACATGTTCATAGGTTGAGGGCGGCTTCTGTGGAAGCTGAAGATGACAGCATTCAGATGATGTCAGTTGCTTTCAGATGAAGTCAGCTGGCCAGCAACACTGACTACAAGGAGGTCACGCAAATCTCAGAGGTTTCGCAGTGCATCAATCTTTGTATTTCATTTCTGTTGCTGGAGCCAAATTCATTGCTGCTTCATGTCCAGCTGAAGCCTGCAGCTTCCCCAAGCACTGGGATGTTTTCCATACCCAGCACACAAGGAGCAGGACAGCGAGGCAGAGCGCCCTGTTCCCCATTTTACCTGAACCTCTCAGGTGGGACCGCATGCTGTGCAGCCCCAAATGATGGAGAAAACACACATGCAGCGTCACGTTACTGCAGTGCCTTTCTCAGATGGCCTTGTAGTGCCACCTTCAGACTAAACCAAGACACATCCTATCACTCTCACAACTAACAGTCCGTCCCAACTCTGGCTGCACTCCAGGCCCAACCAGCAGCCCTCAGCCTCCAGTGAAGGGGAAACCAAAATGCGGCTCAGCTTCAGATCCAGACTCAATTTTGTTTCCCTGGATAGGGCAAAAAGAAAAAGGGAAGGATCTGGTCAATTGCAATGCTAGGTCATTAAAGCCCTGTCTAAATCCACAAAATCCCGTAAGTCAGGTTGTTTTTGTTTGGAAGAAGGAGCTTTTGCAGAATCCTCCATCCTGGGTCTGCCTCTGAGGAGACCTTGTGGTCTTTCTCCATTCCTAAGGTATCAGACACTGATATTGTAGGAATCTGGTTTGTAAAAACTAGTAAAACAAATGAGATTAGCATTTTTAGAGAAACCTCGGCATGACCTTTACGACCATAACCAAGTATATAGGTACAATAATTGTGGTGAAACTAATTTGAGGAACAAATGATAGTATTTAAATGTCTGATCTGCAGACACAGTTTGACATGACACATCCGCTTTTTATGTGAGAAGGAACTTTCTAGCAGGTGTAAGCAACAGAAACCATAAACCAGAAGACAAATTAAACATTTGGCTTTTGGTTTTCTTCACCCTTATACTACAGATGGACAACAGTGAGGTCACTTCTTGCTATTTACTTTTTGCTTACTCAAAAACAATGTTTTAATTGAAATACAGTAGCCTATATTTGCAAATTGTGGAGATATCAGCATTGTATTTTCCAACCTAGTTCACGCTTTCTTCGTTATTTCTGAATATTACTTTGTTTTCATTTCCTCATCAAAACAGAAATACTGAAACACCTGATCCTATTTGTGTTTCCTTTTTTTTTTTTCCCCGATCTTTTTCTGTCCATCCACCCCCTGTCTTTCTCTTCAATACTACTAAAAGGTTTTATAGAAAGCTTTCAATTTTTCATGTATTTTACGGGCATGTGCACATTAACTGATTGGGAGTGGCTGGAGGCAGAGGAGCATGGCATTAGTACAACATTTACCAAACATCACCTCCGTAGAGGCAAGCTCAATTTGATCAGACAAGACCGATCTAAGGTTGATCAGACAAGACTGATGTAAGGTCTTTTAACCTCAAATCCTGTTTGTACAGAGCAAGGTGTCCAGACCCCCCTGTTCCCATACTGACGTAGCATGACATTTTTAGCAATTAACAAAATCAGTTTATTTCCGTAATCATTAGGGGTTTGTGGACGGCGTGACATTAAGCACCCCAAAAGGGGAGAGGCTGTGGGACGGCTGAGGTGTTCGGCTGCTCGTCACTGAGGCGGCGCCCGCCCGCCATGGCGCGGGGCTGAGGGCGCGTGCGCAGCGGGGCCGTTGCGGCCGTTGCGGGCGGAGCTGAGGCGAGGCGGGGCGAGGCGGGGCTGGGCGGCGGGGCCCGGCCGCGTCCCTCCCGGCCCGGCGGCAGCGCCCTGCCCGGGCCCGGCGGGGGACGGGGCGCTCCGGCATGTCGCAGGCCGCCATGTCCGAGAGCTACGGTAGGAGCCGGGGGGGATGCGAGGGGGCTGGGGGCCGCCGGGGCCCGAGCCTAGCGGTGGGTAGGGCAGGGGCAGGGGCAGGGGCACGGTCAGGAACCGGTGGGCTCGGTGGGAGCCGTGTGGGGCTCGGCCAGCTGTGAGGGGCAGCAGGAGGGCTCGTTAGGGGAGTACCGGCCCCGTTGTTCCTGCTGGGTGCTTTCAGGGGCCGGTGGTTTCTGTGTTTTCAGAAGCCAGAGCAGCGAGTTGTGCCTCGCTGGTTTAGGTAAAGAGTTGGAACCGGTTGTTCGTGGTCTGAGCAAGAACTGGGATCGCTCCTGTGCTCTTCTGGTGGTCTCTGAACAGGCAGATGGGCGGACAGCCAGAGAGGACAGAGTGCCAGCAGTGCTCCTCTTCAGCCTGCCTGCTTTGCAAGCCCATATTTTCACCCTGTATCTTAACAAGTACATTTCAACACTTTTTGTATTGTTCCAGTGATGCAAAATAGCAATTGTAAGCCTGCTGTGACTCTTGGTGCTTTCCGATTGTTTTGGTGTTCTAGAAAATGCGACCTTAAACTTGAAGGTCTGCAGCTGTTGTGGGTTATTTCATTTATTTATTTTTTTTGTGTGTATTTTTCTTCTGAGTTTCAGTGTTTGTTCTGTGTGTACATAAATAAGCTACAGACATTCAGAACTAGAATATGTGAGTGCCAAGATTTAGAGCAGATGGAGTAGTAAAAACTAAGTTATGGCATAACATAGAACTTACCAGTGCCTATGCTATGATAGTAACTAGATAGTTAGATAGTAACTAGACCATGATAGTAACTAGTATCTATTTTTGCAGTGTCCTGTTGATGCTTTGAAAAGAGGCTAAGAGCAGGGCAAGTACATGTGATCATTTCCTTGATGTTCTCCAGCTATTTTCAACTTGAAATTTCCACGAGCTGAGTATGGTTTCTGTTGAGAAGCCCTCGGTGGCTCTTTCTTCAATGAACTTGCGCAGTCTTTTCTTGAACTCCAGCAAATTTGCATTCACAGCATCCTTTGGCAGGGAGCTCCCCACATAGGCCATCTGTTCTGCAGAAGGCTCTCTCCTTGTTTTCTGAGGAGTTCTGCTTGATGGCCAGTTTTATTTGATGACCCTCATCCCTTCTGATGGGATGGAGTGTAATGTTTATCTCTGTCTCCCCTCTTAATGATTTCACTCGTCATTTCCTAGACCTGAACAAAGGAAAGGTAAATCAGATTTGTGTAAAACAACAGTTTCAATTGCCTTCATTCTTACATTAAAAGGTCCAGAAGCTTTTAAAGGCTAGTTGCCACATCTCGACTAAGGGTCAGTTTTAGATTTAACAGCTTTGGTTGGGTTGCCATTATTTTGGGGACTGTGCGTTGTCTGTTCAGCATCATGAGAGAGTGTGGTCCGTGTGCTAACTACATGTAAATGTTGTATTTCCCCTTTCTTTTTTGTAATTCTCCGGAACAGTTGGGATAGTTTACTGCAGAATAGCTATATATAGCACTTCATAATTAGAAGAATCTAAGTAAATGTTTTGGCTTGCTGAGAAAGCAGTACAGACGGTATTTTTCCAAAAGTTATTTAGAAGAAATTTGCTTAACCCTCTTCCTTTCCAGGATATATCGGGTATCAGAATCATTTGGCAAGCCTCTGAGGTTGCTCAGAATTACTCTTGAAATTCTAATTTTACAGTGGTTGTTTTTTCCCAAAGATTTTTTTTTTCCTGCCTAATAAAACTGCTTTACATAGCCAATTCTGTTGTTTTACTCTCAGCTTTGATTTGAAAACTGTAATTGCTTTGCTCAATTCCATTGCTTCTGGAAGATCTTTGCAGGACTTCTGCTTTAATATCAGTATTGTAAATTACCTGTAGTTGAAGTCATGGTCCTATGATTAAGGATGCTTCTTTCTTACTGTTGCCAGCTGCCTTTAAGATACAGCCTTCTCCATATCAGTTTCACCATTTTATTTCATTAATCTCTTTCTGAGCCTTTGGATGAGATGCTGTCCAGGCTCCTTGGACTGTCTTCATGAATGCAAATGATCTTTAAGCATATGCTCAGAGTATTGGGGGTGGTGGAAACAAACCTTGCATGGCAGTGGACCTGTTGCCCGCGAGTTGTCACGTTAGTAGCAGTGGGGAATGAAAAGTTGTAACTGAATTAAATCTGAGAGTGAATTTAATATTGTCTGCAATGCTTTGCTAGCTTGATATCACTACCTGTGGGGCCCTGGAGGCTGGAGACCTGTAGAACTTGAGTGCCAGGTTCTGGAACAGATTGTGAAATAGACAGATACTGCTTATCTGCTTATGATTTTTTGAATCTTTTGCTTGCATGTTTCTTCTACTGGGAGAAAGTAGACTTTATGGTACTTCTAAGTCAAATAAGGTTTAATCGGACAAACATCCAACTGTGGTTTATTGCAAATATATCACCAAAATAGAGCTGTCTCACCTTTCTATGGTGTTTTAGCATGGGAATATAATGGCTCAAAGTTTGCTCTGGGAAGCAGAGTATAATAAAATGAATAATTAATAAAGATTATATTTGAGATTTTGCTCTTTCAGTGTGTGCTGTTCCATCCTCCCCCAGCTTTTAGCTCTGTTTGGAGTGGTAAAAGGAGACTGGCAGGATACTCGGTTGAGGTATATATTGGAACAAGTTGGGATTTCCTTCCACTGCTGTAGTATGATCCTACACAATCAATTTCTTTCCCTTACAAGGTGCCAGGAACAAAACCAAAGTAATTGTGAAGAGAAAACTCCATGAATTTTGAGACTAAACTTAGGAAGAACTTTTTACTGCTTCTTTTGGGAAAGGAGGGTCACTGTAAAATGTGCGTCTGCTGTAACAGTGGAAACAAATCTCTTATAAACGTAATTTGCCTTTGAATAACTCATGCTTTCTGAGATGCAGTGGCCTCTGCACAGATAGTAACTATGAACACATGCAGGCTTCCTCCTGCTTCCCAGCGCAAAACTTAAGCGTTTTCACATGGTGATAAATATGGACTGATTTTTAAATGGCTTATCCTTCACAGGTAAATAAAAGGGACCTTTGGATTTTGAATGGTAGAGGGCTAGAGGAAAAGCTGTACTACCTTTGAGAGAATGTGTTGTGTTAGATTCCACTCAAATCTCTTCAGTCCCTACTTCCTTCTGTTTTCTCCATGAATATCTACAGCTGCCAGTCTGGTCATGAGTTTTTCAATCTGTCACTGTCAGAGATGTTTCTGTTCATCCAAAAGTGTTTCTTCTTGGTCTAGGCAACTTGATTCATGCTTTTCTCCTTGTCCTCCCTCCCTTCCCTTTCCACACACGCTTCTCAGATGGTCTTTGCATTTGTCACCACGGTCTTCAGTTTATTTCAAAGCTTATTTTTTATTGCTCAGGTCACAAAGCAAAGCTGCCCTCTTCCAAGCAGTCTCTGTGCCAACTGGAACAGAGCCAAGTATATCGGTTCTACCTGTTTATCTTGGAAATCCTTACTGCTGGAGAAAGGGGTCAGCAGGGAGAATAGCTCCTCTTTCCCCTCATGTGGAGAGAACAGCATATGCTAGTAGGAGTGCTTCAGAGCACTCTTTCCTTATGCAGACTGATGCAAAATCAAAGGTGTCTAACTATCAGGAAACTTTTTTAATTGGTATGAATGTGAGTTTCCAAAGGGTCAGCATTAATGAATGTATGTTCTAGTCTTTCTCAGGCAGTTGGTAGAAGCCTGAGCTGTGACTGAAGATGTAAGTTGGTCTTTTTTCCCCTCCTATATTAGGAAGAGTATAGAAAACAATTCATTTCACATTACATTTTAAAGACTAGGCTGCAGTAGTTCAGAAGCAGCTCAATTATTCCTTCTGCTGGAGTAAGCTTCAGATGGAGAAGGAGGTTGGATGGCCTGGGGTGGTTTCCACATCGTCCTTCTGGTTTTGATCTGCCATGGTGGTTGGGTCAAAGCCCACCATTGTCTCCCTTCTCCTTCCCCTGGCGTACAGCAGTTGGGCTGCTGGCGCTGCTTTGGGGTGGAGCCGTGGTTTTACTCAGTCCTTTTCACCTGTGCTAGGAAGCCAGGATCCGTCCAGCTGCTTTGCTCCCTGGCACTGTGTGCAGTGCGGGATCAGGTGGGGCATGTAGCTCACAGAGGGGAGTAAGTTGACTCCTTGTACTGCCTTGTTTCCTTAAACAGCCGGGCTATGCTATCGTTCTTCATGCTTTCTCTAGTGAATGTCTTGTAACCCTTTTTCCTTCTGGCGCAGAGTTAGTTTTCTTTCAAAATCCTTTCTACATAATGAAGACATTATTTACAGGCAGAATGCTTTAACTTTTCTAGATCGTTTTAGTAACCAGCATGATAGCAAGCGTTTTTAGCATGGGAATGATGTTTCTTTTCAGCTTCTCCATGAACGAGGAACAACAGAGCTAATAAGAAAAGCTTCTCTAGGGTGACAGCCTTGGCAGCTGACTGGAATGTCGGAGCTCAGAGCTTCTTTGTCAATCACAAAAATGAATAAATAAAAGCAAGCTGTAAACGAAATAACTGAATTCCTCTGGGAGAGGAGGCCAAAAAGAAAAACTAGAACAATAAGCAATGGTACAAACACTAGGATATGAGTTGTGTTCAGTGAAATTGCACAGAATTAATACATGGAAGGTTTTCCTGAGTATGAGTTACAGTGTGGGCACATAGCTTCTTTAGCCTGTCTCATTCAGTTTCTGTTTCTGAACAGTGCTGCATTTTCTGAGACATCCACACAGTTCAAAGAGAAGATGTTTCATGTCCTAAATCAAACAGAGAAAGTTATAAACACGTTATTGATATGGTTGCTATTATCATGCAGAATGACGCTGTAAGAAAGAAGTTCCACAACAACAAACTGAAAAAATATTTTCCCTCTTCTTACCTGGTATTACCTTACTCATTGATAGTTTGGGCTCAGAACTTTAAAAAGCTCTGAACTCATTAAATATGGATATTTGTGACTTCTGTTATTGGCAAATGCTTTTTCTTGTCCTTCCTTGCTGGTGATTACATGTATAAAGCATTCCAGGTTTCCTGAAACGTGTTATCCGGTGCTTGTGGGTAAGCTATTAACGTGAAGTCTGATACAGAGCCTTTTGCTCTTTTGAACAATTGACATAAAATCATTTCAAGTGATAGAAGTACCCCTGTGAACATAACTGCAAAGCGTTACTTTCCTTACTGTACGAGTCTGTGTATTGTGAAAGATTTTCTGGTATAAAATTTTTAATAGAGGGCTTGGCTTTTTCCACTCTGTAGGAGACTAAAACACTTCTCTTCTTTACAATTCACTTGATTACAGTATGAAACTGCACTTTCGAGTTCCACATTAGAAAACAGGTTTGCTGCTTTGGCAGATGGAAGCTTTTTTTTTTTTTTTTTTTTTTTCTCTACCAAGCAAGCAGGTATTGAATCATCATCTATCCAAATGATTTTTCTGTAGGAGAAAATCCCTCTTAAAGTTGTCTGGCCTAATAGGATTTTGGTAGGAATTAGGAATCTATCCGTAAATTGCTGTTAGTGTATGGTGTCCATTTGAGGAATTTAATATGAAATCTCCAATACCACTCTGCTTTCAGAACAAAATCTGAAGCACCTCAGGAAATATCCAGTGCTGTTCTGAGGCCCTTCCATACCGTCCCTGCCAGTGACGCCATTGGCTCTGAATTCCTCGCTGGCCTGCAGCCTGTCTGCGCAGAACAGAGCAGCTCCTCGATTGTGCCACTCAGCGGGGTTTTGTGCATCGCAAAATCTGGCTTTGGCAGCCACATCTAACAACAGAGGCTTAAAATGACAGGAAAAACTAGTGTAGGAACAGAGATTTTCTGTCATTCTTTTCCTCTTTCAGCTTGACAGTAGCCGTTAAACTACTGTCCATGGTATGAGTTGTCCATGGACAAAAGAAAGGTAGATGTGATTTTTATAGTTGCTTTTAACACAAAATTCTGACAAGCAGCATTTGCCAGATACATAGGAGAACCGGTTTTAACTGGATTTCAAATTTATATTTGGAAAAAAATGCAGAGACAAGAAACAGATTATTTTCATTGCAACTGTGTCTGAGAACATCGTGCATTTTGAGGAACTCTTTGAAAGTGGTAAAATCAGTGAGATTACACACACCCACAGTGGTCTAAATATATGGGAAGGTACACAAGGCAGCTAACTAGTGCTGTGTGGTACTTAAAAAGAGACATTTGACTTTCTTAGCCTAACACTTCGGGGCCGTTAATGATATAAATACATCTCATACTAACAGTGAAGATTTGATATAGTCTGGAGAACGAAGTATTCTGAGTTTGAGTGTGTTTTGCAGCTGAGGTGACACGAAGGGTCCTTCTATACTGGAAGAACCAGTACACACTTTCACAGCCTGAACCAAAATCCCTTTTCTTACTTTCTTTTTCATCTACAAAGCATGAGCAGCTGGTTGGGGGCGTGAAGAATGAGAGGAGTTTGGAACAGAATGTCTAGAGTATGTAAACAGTCACAATACTTGTGAGCAAAAAAAGCAATCTCTTCTTTCTGAGACAGGCAGAATACAGAGTCCATACCAAAGCCTGTTACAACATTTGGAACAGGAAAATCATGCAGAGGTAGAGTGAAAAACAGCAGAAACCTTTGGTAAAACAATACCTCATTTTAAAGATAACAAAATTTGGAAAACAACTGAAGACAAAGAATGGTGGGCTTTGCCAGGATTCATAGCCACTTGCTTTTTGCTTTTGGCATTGCTAGATGTTTATGATGCACCATAACAAATAATTCCTGCTTGAAACAGAATGAGCAGGTAGACTTCTTTGTGCATGTTACATTCGACCTGTAAAGCTAAAGGTTCAAACAAGGTTCTGAAAGATTCATGTATCGGTGCTTTGACTTGCTTGGTATAGTCAAAACTAACACTAAGTTTTGTTTTTTTTTGTTATTGCAAGCTTAATTTTTTTCATTGCATGCTTATTGGATGTCTTACTATGTTTATAAGAAACTGCACAATAAAGCTAAGAGGACTATAAAAAGAATGCTGCTGGTGGAAAAATAAATAGTGAATCATGCAAGAAATTTAACAGTTGTCCTGATGACTCGGTACTAGGGAAGTAATTGTAAACCTCCTAATCACAGTTTATCAGTGTAAATGTTTGAGAGTGATAAGACAAGGAGGCTTTCTTCAGTCTGCAGCCAACATGAGAGTAGACCTGGAGAGGTAGTATCAAACTGAATAGATAACAATACAAATGACATCTTGAATACTTGCCTTGCTACATGAACACTGATGTAAATGGTTCATAAGTAGGCAAAGTGCCAGAAGTAACTGTATCGTCACTTACCATACAGAGGAGACATGAAAGCAGCCATGCCAGAATAAAAAATACTTCTTGCCTCTGAATACATAGGAAAATCATTCTAGTTGTTCGTACAAGTATTAAAAGTGGAAAATAATCTTTTTTTAATCTAGATGTTTTTGTACTTTTTTCTTAGGAGTAAATGTCATTATACAGGGCATTTGTACTGACTCTAGCTAATAGCTTATATACCCTTAAAACAGGTTGCTGGTATACAAGCCAATCACATGCCTTATAATTCAGCCATTTTCATCTTCTTTGTCATTCTTGTATCTCCATAAGCAAATAGCATTCTTAGCTCTTATTTTCTAACCATCACTGTTGAATAAACTGGGTTACTCTTCAGATTTATCGTTATCTTGCCCTCTCTTCTCCGTGAAATAAGAGCTACTGGAGTAGATGGTCTGGGTACTTGGTCTTACAACAAAGATGTGAGTTCTTACCAGAAGCTAACAATTTTTTTTGTTTGTTTTAATCTTCAGATTTCCTCTTTAAGTTCTTGGTCATAGGAAATGCTGGAACTGGAAAATCCTGCTTGCTACACCAATTTATTGAAAAGAAGTGTAAGTATACATGAGCACAGTAAGAGTTCTCCAAAGATTTACCTTTCTCAACTGAATTATAATTATTTTGAGAAACACCTCTAGGATGATAATGCGTAATTACCAAGGAACAGTGCATGATTCTATGAACTTGAACTATGATCTCGTGTCTGATATGGACAGTTACATACTGCTAAGAATCTGTGGTATCAACGGTCTACGTAGAGCAAGTGCCTTAACTTCAAGCTCAAAAGAAAAAATGTATCTTATTCATTGGCAAGAGTGGCAGTTTGTGTTTGGCTTTTCCTTTAATTTTAAATTGTGTCAGGGTATTAGAAAACAGGTGAAGAAAATGTAACAGGTGTTGTCTTGCTATTCATTAATGGGAACCAGGAATGATTTGATTAAGGCAGGTCATCCTAGTAATTTTGAATTCAATAAGATGCTCAACAATCGTAATAAATGCTTTATTTTCTGCATGGTGGCAGTAGGCTTGTGGGTGGCACTGATTTTTGCTTGCTCAAAAAGTAGTTGATAATTTGAACACTGAAGAGTTTGGATTTTGTGACAACTAGTCATTTACCCTAAGTACTCTCTAAATAATAACTGTTTTTTTGTGTGTGTGTGTGTTGTTTTTTTTTTTTTTTAGTCAAAGATGATTCAAATCATACAATAGGAGTGGAATTTGGTTCAAAGATCATAAACGTTGGTGGTAAATACGTGAAGTTGCAGATATGGGACACAGCAGGACAAGAGAGATTCAGGTGCCCTTTTCAGCCATTTCATTAAATGTTGTTTCTTCAATTATTACTTTTGATGATGGGTGTTTTTTTTTATCCCTGCTTATAAGGAGGGAAAATGGACTTTGAGAAGCCCTGTGTGGCTACATTCATTGAAAACGCTTTGTCAAAAGCCTAGTTATAAATAGTCTGCTGCTGCGTAGCTTACTGTGTTTAAAATCATGTTTTATTTAAATAAATAAATGTTTCATAGTGTTGATTGCATTATATTAACTCAGATCTGAAACAACAGAGATGTAACAGCGTGGTGATTTGCACCAATGGCCAACTAAACTCCTCTCTCGCTCATCAAAGGAAAGGGATGGGGGTTGAGAAACTATTTTGGGGAAAAAAAGTCTCACAGTTTGAGATAAGGCTAATTAAAGAGAAAAGAAAGAGGAAAAAAATACACAAAGGTCATGTGGAAGCAAAGAGAAAGAAAAACAATCTCTGCTTTCCATCAATGAGCAATGTTTGGCCACAGCTTGGGAAACAGGGTCTCACTGCATGTAGTGGTTGTTTGAGAGGACAGGCATTTTTATAGCAAGAGCCTCCCTTCTGTGTCCCCTTGTCCACCTTTTATTGCTGAGTGTGACTCCATACCATATGGAATATCCTTTTGTTTGGTTTGGGTCAGCTGCCCTTGTGATGTCCCCTCCCCACCTCTTGCCCACTGCCAGCCTGCTGGCTTTGGGGTGGTTTGGAGGGAGTCCTGCTGCTGTGCCAGCACTGCTCAGCAAGAGAGAGAACACTGGTGTGATACCAGGGCTGTTCTAGCCGCAAGTGCAGAGCACAGCACTGTGTGGGCTGCTGCAGGGAAAGTTAACTCCATCCCAGCCTGACCTGGTACAAATAGAAATGGATATCTATAATTCTGTTTCAGGTCTGTAACAAGAAGTTACTATAGAGGTGCTGCAGGTGCTTTGCTTGTCTATGACATAACCAGGTAAGAAAACTACTGCGTTTTGTTTATTGGCTATCAGATATAGTTAACAAATAATTATATACTCCCCAAGTATCTAATCCTCAACAGAGAATGAACAGGAAGAAAATAAAAATGTAAAAAAATATTAGTTTTAGTGTGTACTCAAGTCTTGGAACTTGCTCACGTGAGATACTATGAATGCCATAAATGTGAACAGAACGTAAGGGTTAGAAAAATAGATGGGAATGGGCTCACCAGTAGCTGTTGTAATCATGGTGGACTAAATGCAGCCGCTGGTTTAGGAAGCCTGTAACCACCATCTGTTGGAAACTGAATAAATTAGGGAAGGATCACTGTGCATGTCTCGTTGTTCTGTTCCTGAAATCTTTTACGTTCATGGTTTTACAAAGCTAAAACAAACCTCTGGCTTGATCTGTGTTGCTTAATTTCATAGCCTTCAAAACAAATAACCTGGCATTGGCAGGGTGCAACATTAGAGCAGACTTGAGCCACTTTTAACCAAGGCAGTACACCCCTATTTGTGGAAACTGCTTGTTAGTGTTCCGGTATAACAGGTCATCTTCTGGAGAAGCTAGCTCCACCTATGCATTCCTTAACCATAGCCCCCCCAAAAAACTGTTCATCTGTACTTTATTTTTCTGGCCACCACTGACATACTTGTTGGCTAAGTTTCATGTTGGTTCATAATGACTTGGCTAGGTCTGTTGCTTTTTGTCCTGTGAGCGTACTGTTCTCCTCTGGGCAATCTTTGAAATCAGTGTTTTGTGCTTAAGGTCAGCTGGACTCATTTGTCAGTCCTGTTTCTTGAAGGCTTTAGCATTGACCACTACTACACTGACTAATGGTGTGTGCATAACTGCCTGCACTGTAATTGGTCTTAAAACAAATGTGAAACTTCAGGTCAGCAAGTCTCTGTAAGTGTAAGTTAATTATTATAATCCCATCTGAAACTTAAGAATCGGTTGAATTCTATGTTAAATAATAACTCATTCTGTTATCCCTACATTTCATGTACAGAAGTCTGAAACTAGCACTAAAAATTCTAGCCTTTCATTTTAACAGAGTATTTTATTATTTATTTTGACTTACTCCAACCTATGGGTTTTTTTGAGTGAGTAACAAGCAAACTTTCAGAGCCTTGCAGAGGCTACAAGTAGTCTAACTCATCCTGAGCTATGGATTTTTTTTTGTTTGCTTTTTTGTTTCATCATCTGTTCCCCTTCCATCCGGGTTTGTCACTCCAAACCATATTAGTGGTATTTTACAAGAGGTCCTACTTTTAGAGAGCTATAGAGCCGCAACTGGGATATCTGTATGTGTTTTAGCAAAACATAGTTCATAGGACCTGGTGTCTAATTAGAATTTATTAATCAGAATGACTATCTAATGAAAGGAGGTACGGCAATGGAACAGAATATTCAGTAACGCAAGGAGAAGTAAGCTGAGAGGTATTGCTCTCTAAAGGATCCAACAGCACATGTACACAGCTAGCATGTTTCTTGACTTTGAATATATAAAATACTGCTGAAAAGAAATTGGCTGTGTTTGTGATTAATTGAACTTCTGTGTTTTAAAAGCTTTAAGCTTTTAAATAGTTTCATGAAAGAACTTGATACACTTCACAGTTCATTGCTGCATAGGTGACTTGCCTGACTAGCAGCAGTTTATGGCTTGCCACAAATACAGACTTGCCTTCTAAGTTTTATCTCAGTGATCTGTTCACTAGAAACAAGTGTATTCTAATATGAGATGTTATTTTCTTCGCAGCCGAGAAACCTACAATGCACTTACTAATTGGCTGACAGATGCAAGAATGCTAGCAAGTCAAAATATTGTAATAATACTGTGTGGAAACAAAAAGGATCTTGATGCAGATCGTGAAGTTACTTTTTTAGAAGCATCCCGGTTTGCACAAGAAAATGGTAAGTAGTACAAAATCATCATGTAATGATGAAAGATGTCTTACATTTAAAACAATTTATTTTTTGTGCAGACAGGGAATACTTTGTTGGCCCACTGTAACTTGTCAAGTATCTGTGGAAGAGAGAATCCTGTTAGTACACGAGGCAGAGGGAAAGGACAGTGTATGTAACAAGAACTGCACGTACTATTTAAGTCCCATTACCAGTGATTCTTCCAGTCACAGCTGCTACTTGAAGTGTGGCAATATAGTCTGTAGGGAGTGCAATACAACTCAGGTGTTACCTTGCCACCAGTGGGCTGGAGAGAGAGAATAGAGAGTAATATTTCCTGGTTTTCAGCTTCTTGTAGATATTATACATTATAGATAAGGTTGGATGGTGTTGACTCCAGATGAAAGCAATACATTTTATTCATGAGAAACAGTTCAATATATGGCATGGATCCAGAGGACTATTACCTGGTCTGTAGTATCCAGAATTTTCAGTCTTTCAAGACGTATTTCAGTGGCAGCTAAAGCCAGTCTCATTCCGAGCTTCTGCGCTACAGTCCTGCTAACAGTAACATCTGTTTTCAGTTTGCAAATTGATGAAGTCGTTTTCTACCATGTATCTTACTATGGTTGCTAGCTGTCCTCTTGCATATAGTTTTCTATTATCAGGAAACTATATGAAGCTCTTCAGCTTCATATGCTATTTTGCATGTGCAGCCTAGGCTATTGTGTTCAGATTCCGACTTTCTAGGTTTGTATAAATTTCAGAGGAAGCTTTTTTGATTTTTAGTTTTGTTTTCAAAAATTGATTTTTTTCAGGACCATCTATCTATTCATAGTATGATAGCTCTCCTCTTGTTTAGGAAAAAAATATTGTTCCTATCAATTTTTATGTTTGAATTACTATATCAGATATTTCAGACTTGCCTTGAGATTGTTTTTTCTGGTGTCAAATACAGAGCTGATGTTCTTGGAAACAAGTGCACTAACAGGGGAAAATGTTGAAGAGGCCTTTGTACAGTGTGCAAGAAAAATACTCAATAAAATTGAATCAGGTAAATAGAGATTAATATTATTAATATTATATTAATACTATTATATTTTTTAGAAAAAATAATATTATTAAAAGTATACATGTAAGTATAATCATCTAAAGTGAATTAATTGTAATAAAATAACCCGTTTGATTTATAGCCATATGTTTTAATAGAAATGAACATTCAAGTCAGATCTGTATACCTGGAAGGAGGAGAGGGGTGGATTATGGATGTTCTGACATGGCATTTACCTTAATTGTCAGCTCAGAGTATGGGCAATGCATTCTGTGGGTTGCTATGTCCATACGGACGTGAAGCATGACATTAGTTTTAGCAATGCAGAATAAAAACCTAACATGGGGGCAGGCGTACCTTTTATTTCTGCTTCTCTTATATAGCAGGAAATGTGGTCAGGAGAATTTAAACACGAACACAGAAGATGCCAGGGATGTTTCCTAGCAACTGTATTCCCTGAAGTGACCTCCCTAGCTCTCAGTTGAAATCATTTTTTCTTTTGCAGATCTAGAAATATACCAGAAGCTTCTCAATGCAAGTGGGCAGGTTTCTATCAGAAACAGACTCCCAAGTGTTGTGTCATTAGAGCTAATCTGTTGTTCTGACTTTTGTCTGTCATCAGCTGTCCAATGTCTCCCAAGTTTTAAGAATGGGCTATATTGAAAAGTATCTCAGACTCTAATTACACATTTTGTATGCCAAATTTATGTGAAAAGAATGCAGTATTTTCACAGGAGTTTCCTGGTTACTGCATTAAATAAATGCCAAATAGCAACCTTCATTAAAAAAAAAAATGAAGAAAAGCAGAGTATGGCTAGCTAGTCATGATACTGGATTTCCATGACTGATTTAGGCATTAATATGACAAAAACGAGTCCTGCTTTCTGTGAGCTGCTTGTCCTTCCCCTTGTGTCATCACACATGCATTGAATCATGAAAAAAATGAGCCTGGAGAGGGCCTCTGGCGATCTCTAGTCCACCCTCCTGTTCCAAATAGGGTCAACTTCAAAGTGAGAGCAGGTTGCCCAGAGCACACCGAGGCATATTTTGAAATGCTCCAAGACATACAGTTCTCCTTGTGCTTCCTGTGTCTGTTGCCTTTTGTCCTTCTGTTGTGCATTTCTGAGTGCAGTCTGACCCCAGCCTTTAGACCCTTTTCTGACCCAGGCCTTTAGACCCTTTTAAGATCCTGTAGTCCTGTATTTAGATTTTCTCTTAGCCTTCTCTTCTTCAGGCCGAAGAAACACAGCTTCCTTAGCCTCTGCCTGAGCTTCAGCCTGCAACTGAAGTTGGTCTCAGTGGCCTGAAGAGGTCTCAGTGGCTCTCTCCTGTACTCTCTCCAGTTTGTTCTTTTGCATTTGTGGAATGCAGAACTGGACATACAGCTCTCAGTGTGGCTTTGCAAGTGCCAAGCAGAGTGAAATAATCACTTGTCATCCTGCTGGCTACACTCCTGCAATCACAGCCCTGTGCATTGTTTACCTCCTTTGTCATGCGTGCATGCTGTGTCTCATGGTCAGCTCGTCCATCAGGACCCCCAGGTCTTTTTTGGCAGGGCTGCTCTGTAGCAACTGGTCAGTCCCCACCCTGTACCAGTGCTTGGGGTTGTTCTGTCACAGATACAGTACTCTGCACATGTAGGCACTGAATGTCACGAGGTTCCTGCTGCAATGGTTCCTCTAGTTTGGTCAAGGTGCTTTCTGAATGGTAGCCCTACCTTCAGGCTCTGCTCAACGTGGTGTTGTCTGCCGACTCACACGGGGAGCAGATATGTGCAATGAGCCTGAATAAATTATCTGAATTATTTAGAGGGATTTTTTTTTTACCTATATGTTTCTAATCTTGGCCAGTTCCCCATGGAGTAAGAAATGGAAGAGCATTTCTGAAGGCACTGGGTGTGAAGTAAACCAGCCACACAAATGGATTAGCAGTAACCAGGAAGGCTGAAGCCATTTCCTCCGGGAGCAGTGCTGTGCAGAATCTTACTGTCAGATTGATCCATTTCTGTTTGGCTTAGTATTAACAGTGCTTGCTTGTTAGTCTCTGAAAGCAGGTGTCTTTTAACATGAAACAGTGTTTGCAGAACACATTTTAGGTATTTCCTTTGTTAGAAGTAGTGCAAAAACACTTCTGCTGCAGCCTAGCTCAGAGACGAACTGCTTTGTCGTTATGATTAAGGGCACACAGTTGTAATTACAGGAGAAAATAGTATGGTTTTAGAGTTGCCTAAGAATAAACAGAATTGCAATAGATCTCTCTGTAACTAGAGCAGAACAGCATTTTATGTTTGTATCTGATGTCGTTTAAAGTGGAATGTATTATTTGTAAGTGATCCATCCTCTGTGACCATTTTGTTTCTCCTCAGGAGAACTAGATCCGGAAAGAATGGGCTCAGGTATTCAGTATGGAGACGCTGCCTTGAGACAGCTGAGATCACCACGTAGAGCACAAGCACAAAGTGCTCAAGAATGTGGGTGTTAAAGAAGCAAAGCACAAAATTCCAAATACTCGCTTTAGATACAGAAGGTAAGTTACAAAAATCTCATGGTGTTTGGTAAACTACTATATTTCATAAATGGGCTACACTAACTGCTTAGCATCTTCAGTTTCACAACCTGTAAAGTCAGCAGCATGGAATCTAATGAAATAATGCACAGTAGAGGTTTACACAAGAGTAGTATTCCTACTGCTGTATTTGAGGTTTTTACTCTGAGGAATTCTGCGGAAAACATTTGAAAATTCTGTGTATCTGAAATGCATTGTTCTTCTGATACTTACCTAGTGCCCTGTAGAAAAAGTGAATCATTTCCATGATATTGTGAATAAATATTACTAGGCATGAGAATTTACAAAATGCATGGGGGCAGTATCTTGTCCAAAACTATTAGATAGTATTTTCTGAAAAATGATGGAATTTAAAGACCGACACTTGGAAATGAAAGGTAGTACTGGATTTCAAGCTTCCACTGACTGTTTTTTTCCCTCTTTCCCCCTTAGTCACTGAGGGTAATTAAAGAATTGCTGTGTATAAGTTGTTCCAGCCTCATTAAGCCTTAGCTCTCTGACATGAGGGCAGTGATATCAAATTAAGCTATTACTGGAAGCATAGTTACTATGTCACTCTTACTGTATTCATTTTTATCAATTTGGGCAGTGCATGGCAGCATTACTCAAACTGCCAGCAGAAGCTTTACAGAACGTTAAATAAGGCCACATTCAATTATGTGTTCTCATATTTTGTTCTATATTCCAGGAGCTTAGCTCCCAATTAAAGCCCAGAATTTTAAATAATGCATGAGAATCCTTTAACTGCTTTCCTCCCTTCTTTTTCCTCCTACAAATACCTTCCTTCAACTAAGACTGCTAAAAGGGGTATTCATCTAGTCCAGCTCTGTATGGCTGCACAGCAGTGCCTATTTATTGATCTTATTTCAGCTCTTGAGATTTCACATTGATCAGTGTAAGTGATGGAGTTTTTATGTATTTTTCAGCTGTCCATGTAAATGACGTTTGAAGAAACAAGGTTTGAGAGCTATGCAGTTTTTAAACACGCCTTTCCACTATATCCAGACAGAGCAGATGACTGCTGACAGAAAGGTGCGCTGTGTGCTATGTGTGGAAGAACGTCCATGTGACACAAAGCCTGTAAAGAGAAGCTGATAATTCAGTGGACAATGTTAAGGTGGTACCTGTATGTAAACATTTTGTTGCCTAGTTTTGTTCTTTCATCTTTAGTTGAAAGCATTGCTATATACTGTAAATAATGTAACAGTAAATTTACAAAGCATGGTATACTTCTATGATGATAGAATGTTGCACTACGAGCAGTTTAATATTTTATTTTTTTATCATATAAACTGAAATATAACTGAGGTAGGCTTTTGTCATGTTTGTCGCACAACAGTTTATATTTATGCCATATATTATAAAACCACTGGCAGTGTCAGTAAGAGGTGGCTGTTTGTTTTTCCTTCTTAGTTTGACACGTTCTGACAAGGTGTTTACACAGGTGATATTCAACATAGGGTTAGACCCATACTTAACATTTTGTAGCACATCAAATTGGAGAAGTCATTTTTATTGAAGTTCACATTTCCTATTTTATCATAATTCTTAAATATCTTTTGAAGTTATTTTACCAGAACTTAGAAGTTCAGAAAAATGCTTTTGAATCTCTCAAATGGCTGTCAACTGACATGCATCTTGGATTTTTTTTTTGGTTCTGATGTTTTGTTTAGCACTGGTGTTATGTTTATAGTATGTATATGTGAACGGAGCTGTGCATCTTCTGTGTGTTTTGTAATTCCAGTGCAGGGGCTTATGGAAAACCATCACAGTAGGAGTTCTATTTAACCTCTTACTTCTGACTAAGAAATTAACTGGCAAAAATGATTTCTGGTGAAGCATACCTGGTAAAGTACAACCTGAACCCAAGTGTTTTTTTCTAGACTATCCTGAACATTTGAAAGTTAGAGTAGTATTATCTTGTTCTTAAACACCTATAAAGTACAATTAAGAACTCGAATTGTAACATTAGACTTTTAGGAACTTGGATTCTGCCTTTCTGGAGCTCTACATTTTAACTTTTGTTTAGATACTATATAATGCTATCCACATTGCTTCCAGAAGACTTGCATGATAGAAGAAAAAAAATGCATACTACTGATGTAGGTCTTTCTTCCTGTGAAGCTCATCAATGAAATCTTCAGCCTTGGTGCTGATTTTTATATGTTAGAAGAATTCATTCTTCCCTTCTGCTGTTTTTGTATGGTGGGGAAGAGGTATGGAACAAGAGATTAGGAATCCTGTTGTCATTGCTTAGCTGGAGACAGAAGAGACTTGCAGAGGGTTAAAGAGGGAGGAGAGAACCACAAGTAGTGCATACCATTTTGTCAGTGTCATGACAACTGATCAGGTAAGAGATGGTGCTCTTGTGGAGCTGCAGAAATAAGTTCATGTTTCTTAAGGTAGCCAAACTCAAACTGTTGGGGGGGAGTGACATTTCAGTTGCACTGATGCACAAGTAAAAATATCACCAGTGATTTCTAACTAGAAAGGGGATGTTATCCTGGAAGTACAAATTAACACAAAATAGCTCAGTGTTCAAATTCCAAGGGTAAAAATGCTTTATTTTTCTATATGCGAATCTTCCCTATTTAAGGGACATCAGTCAAATGCCCATTTAAAAACTAAATCAGAAAACTAAAAACTAAATCAAAAAGGCTCTAGTTCAGAGGGCAGTTAATACACGAGAGCAAACCAAAAGTGCTACGGAGAGGAGCAGTATACTGTTTTCCATGGAATTAAAATTGCATGTAAAAAAAAAAAATAAATGTCCAGGCACTTTCGGTTCAAATAGATGCTCATTGTGAAGTTACATACCCTTGGCTCATCTCTGAATTCAAAGTACAAAATAATTAAAGTTTGCTACGTACTAGAAAAGTCTAGGCTTAATTTTAAAAAGGTTGGAAGATCAAAAGCTTTTCGTGTTATAGCTCTCTATGTATGTCTTAAGATTTGGATTTTTATATAACTGGTGAGAATTTATTCCAAGGCATTTTTTTGTTGATAAACTGTCTCAAAATATACTTTTTAATAATAATCCTGCATTTACAAGAACAACTCCAAGTAACCTTACCCGTCTTAGTCATGACATTTTGGCTTCCATTACTCGAAAAGCAAGTTCCCTGAAGTAGATGGTGAATGCAGTTACCTCCTCCAGCATGTCCAAATGGCAGATTGTTCAACTGAGGTGTGTTGCATTTTTGCCACAGTTCTTGAGGTTGGGGCTAAAGCTGTCAGTTCTGAAACCCCAAACCAATACTGAAATACTGGAAAAGTGATAGAGGAATGTGTTCCCCATGATCTAATCAGATTTCTTGGTACACAAAAATAAAAGCTGTGCACCTGCCTGCCATGACAGCACAGATAAAGCCAAAGGTCTCCCTTCCAGCACTGTTAAAATGGTTGAAGAGGGGTTGGTACTTGATCACAACTTATTACAGTAACAGTTGAAATGGGGGGAAGTGTTGTTACTTCTGTTGCTTTGTAGTAGTACACTGCTGAAAGAAAGCGCTCTACAGGGTGTTTCTTATTTTAAAAATATTTTCCTGTCCTTTTCCCTTTATATACAAGAGTGGCCCTTCATTTATACTAGCTCATGTGATCATTTTGGTAATGTGTCTGTGGTTAAGCAGCAGCAAACACAGTTTTATTTTTTAACAAATTATCTTATGCTGTCCCCTTCCCATGAGGAAGGAAATAATACCTTCATTATAATCAGGCTTGCCAGGTTTTTACCATTTTCTTATACCTAGACCATTACTATATTAGCACATATTATATCTGGTTAATATACATGTTTTGTGAAGTGTTGCACCCTTAGGCTGTATCTCACTGACATTTAAAAAAGATACTTTCTAAAATGGCAGCTTCTGAGGAGAATACTGTTGGAAGCAGTAGCTTTCTAAGCTTTGCTGTTTACTCTTTTCCTCTGAGTAGTTTTATTTCTAAAAATAACCATCATGCCCATAAGAGCTCTGGAATCAATTTTAAGCTTTAATATTATAGTTCACACAGCAAACCAAACCTAGCTCACATAATATTAAGTGATAAATGTTAAATTATGTATGTTTTTTAGTGTAAAGTTCTTACTTTACCAAAGCACGCTGGCTTAGTTTTATACAAAATACTAGGCACCCAGATCCTAGGATTTACTGGATATGGAACTTTAACCATTCAGAGCTTTAGAAGATTTAAATGTCTTATCAAATCCTGTGTTGCCTTTTAATGAGGCTGCTGGCCTATACTATCTCATTTCATGCTTGTATTTAACCCCAAATAAAGAAACTTTGATTTTCTAGGTGTTGTACTGCAAATCCTGTTTATTTTCACTTCTGCCTGATAAGCTACATCCACAAGACAAATATTAGATGGCCTCAAAACCAAAAAGAACACTTTTGCTGAATTCATTGTGAAGCTGAGCTGGTAGAATATCAGCTAGGAGAACTGGAGCACAGTTTCAGCACATTTCCCAGCAGCAGGGACTGTCATACAGCAGTCACTGTATTTCTCCCTGGCAGCAGCTCCCCCAGCACCCTCCCCACACAAGGCGGCCCCCACCTTGGGGCTCTGCTGCTGCCACCCACTGTTAGAAAGGCAGCAGCTGCCAAGGCTGCCTTCCATAGAGAATCTCAGTTCCTGCATGTCTGAGCTGTGAGGCTGCATTCAGTTACTTGGTTCTTGGCCTTGCTGGGTTTGCCTTTTTGCTCTAAGGATTCCAATACCAATTAATTTCTAGAGAAGATATATCTGTCTAGAGCTCCTGGAGAACATGGTTTCAGAAGATACATTTTTAAAAAAAAATCAAAGGGAAGATGTTTCTCTGCAACTTGAATCCTGTATATGCTCTTATAACTTCTACAACCTGCTTAGCAACACAGATTATCCCCTTTCTTTGTACTCAATTAGATACATCTCCAATAGGAACTATGCCTCCTGGGCCTTAAAAAAAGAACACTGAGAAGTTATTTGTGTATATGGCTCATTTGCATTCACATTCAATACACTGAAGGAATTAAGACTTAAGGGAAAAACTCATCACAATATCAGAGGAAAAACATACCTGGTAGTTTTAGTTGTATTCCTCATTCAGTATATATATACACTCATAGAAGCATATAGAAACTCAGTGCAGCCATTCTCAAATAACTAATTTGAAAAGTTTTCCCAGTTGTAACACCATACTTGTTCTAAGTGATGCAGCTTCTTGCCTTTTCCCCGTACTACGATTTTTTACCCTTTTTCCAGCTATAAAGGAAGATTCACAATTACTTCAGCCTGCATTTGAGACAGAGCCAAAACTGTAACAAGCTGTTTTTTTCTTAAGTTTATGCTACATTAAATGACTCATCTAAGGAAATTAAATTTTAAAAATCATGGGAGAGTTTTAGGAACAATGTAGGAAAAACTCATCTCTCAGGATGACTTGATTCTGTAAAGAGTGGCTTTAGTTACATTTGTCAATTACTCTCCATAAGGGGAGAGGATATGGGAGAAGCAGAGGCTGTATATAGTCTGCATGCAGTCTACAAGAGCCCTGTAGCAAAACTGAGACCCAAAGAACACCACAGCATAAGCACTCCAGGATACTGTGTCACTCATTTTATTCACATATACAAGTTGACACTATACTATTAAATATAGACAATACAGAAGCATTAAAAACATATACTATTAAAAACTTTAAAAAACACATATTGCTTCAAGCTTAGATGGTATCTCCCTAGAATTTTTAAAGTGATTTAAAGTGAATCCAGTGCTAACAATAGCTGAGGCAGCTTCCCATTCACTTCTACCCCTAATTTTATAGGTGCTATTGTCAAGGTGTTGAGTCAGGCTCTACATATGGCTTTGCTGCTGAGTGCACTAACTGAGCTAGAAAATAAACTGGCACATGCAGGTTATTGGACATCAGTCCTCAGATTGCTAGATTTTGGTCCTTATCAGTAAAAAAAAAAATCAGATGCCTTTATAGTTCAGTTAAACTGCATTTATACCATAAAAATTAGAAGGGCAGTATGCACTTCCCTAGATGTTAAAATTTGATTAATATGCATTGAGTACCTTGATAGAATTTGTTACCACACATTCAGGTCTGTCCTTCGCAGTTAAGTTTGGCTCTAAATTTAGGAATCACCTTGACTATCTCAGCTTCTAGTAAAGACCACCATAGTTCATAGCTGCAGAGATGTGACAGCAGTGACTGAACAGGCATGCTACTGTACTTCACAGGGACATTCATATGCAGTTTTCATTGCAACATTTCACATTGTAAACACGAGTCTTTACAACACTATAGTTAAATTGCAGCATTACACTGTGAAAGTCTTATTTCACTTGGCTGAGTGCTTTCAAAAACTGAAAGGAATAAACAGTTACTTTACTGAAGACTGGACAACTGAGTATTGACTGTGTTCTTACAAGGTTTTACTGGTAAAACAGGAGTGAGAAGCATTCATAACTTGGCTCAATTCTAAAGTCTATGGCAAGACAAATCTGAACTTTATTCATTGATAGGGTAAACATTATCTGGAATGGAAAGCAAAGTCAAACTTGATGCAAAGCAACCTGCTCCTTTATCTGTGGAATGTAGTTAAAGCTTTGACACTTGAAAGTTCTGTTTTCCAAGTCATTTGTCTGTTCATCAAATTCATGTTAGAACACTAGAAGAGTTTTCCAGACCTCAGCCTGGCACACTAAACATTTTGCATATACAACTTGCAGTTATCAAGACTATACTAGTTCACAGAGCCTGAGCAAATCTACTAACCACCTTTTTTAAAAAGTCAAATAATGCCCAAATATAAGAAAGCTACCTGATCAGCAGAATAATTTGCCCCTCACTTCAGGCATTACTCAGACTAAAGTTGTACCAACATAGCACCCAAGATTTTTAGCTACAGACCATTTAAAAAACACAAGTGACTTACATGATCCAGTTCTGTCACTACTATCTTCTAACTTACTTTTGGTGGGGAACTGCTCTTGTCCAGACTAGGATAAGAACTAGAATATTTCCTTAGTACACAGCAGCCCGGATGCTGCTGAAAGTTTCTCATGTTCTACAGAACACCTGAACGATCCTGTTTTGAGACTTTCCAGGTTTGGTACCCAGTATCCAAGGCAGAAGACATTTAAAGCCCCTAGTCCAACATCTAACAGGTGATCCATCTTATCCAAGAATGGGTACTTAAGGCAGGCACAGTCATCTTGGCTCCTCCATTCTCAGCGGGAAGAGAACTCTGGAAGCTGCCTTGGAAAGTGTGGCAAGTCCGTGACCAAGAAAACTGCTTGATGTGGGCACACACTGAGGGCACATAGTCCATCTGCTAGGGTCACGTGAGGTCTACAAAGCCAGAGGTGTACATAGCATCCTGGGTGACAGGAACAGGCTGTATTGAGTAAGGCTGGTAAATAGTACTGAGTTAGTGCTGTGATATTGTTGTTCAAAACTAAGGTGGATTTCTGAATTCAAAGTGTCAAAGCAACTTGAGTATCTTTACAAAAGCTATTTAAATAAGAAAAACAGCATGCAAAAAAAGTAAAAATCCCATGTGGAATAAAAGCATTTTGTCAAATAGTTTGTCTCAGTTTTGAACAGAGTTTTGAAGTTCTAGCAAGTTCTAAACTGTGGCCTACTAAGAAGTTGGAATACAGTCATTTTGCCATGTATAAACATACCTAGTCATGCTCTGCTTCCCCAGCTTTAGAAGCTGTAAGATCTCTGGTCAGTAGCCTGAACAAGAGTTATTAGGACTTGTAAAGCTTTATACTTGAAAATCAGGTTATAACTTCATGGGGTCCAAGACACCTTAGTAAGACTGAAATCAATGAAGCCTTTACTGATGTACAAGTTAATACTAGAAGGCAGCAGTGTTTGGTCCCTCCACATTTCAAAAACATCCACAACCAAACTCAACTACGCATCTGTCCCTTGTTGCAGCAGCAATTCTAGTCCTGCTTACTCACTGAGATGGTGCAGTGAAGCGAAGACAGGCACAGGCTTCTGCTGCAGAAGTGCAAGTGTGCTTACTGTGAGAAGTTGTCTAGTCTGTAAAAAGCGAGCTGCAAAGGTGTTAAAGGTAACCAACATACATAACACACAGCACATCTGAACAAAATCTTGAAGCTCACAACTACAGGAATAGTCTGCCTAAAGCTTAGTTATCAAACTGAACAAGTCATACACAGCAGCCTGAGGAGAAAAAACACTAAGAATTTGACAAACAATGACTCTTAATACATAACAGACCTACAAACTGAAAGCGTTCAAGCTCCTTTATATATATTTATTCTTTACTAAAAGGCTTCTTTACTAAAAAGTACCTCTCCTTCCTTCTGTAGCCCTCACCCCACTAGCAAGGAGTTCTGCACCAATTTGGGGGCAGAAAGCTTCTCAACTTCACCTACAAGCATCATCAAAAATAATTTAAGTTTTAAACCCCTAAAAGCACACTCATACAATACCACCACATGGAATGCATGTTGCAGTCTAACCCCACTGAGCGCAGATATTCCTAAATGTTAAAAATAGATTTCACTAGACAGAAGCCAGCCCACTGATAAACCGGCATTTACATGATTAAATGTAGAATAAGTTGACCACAAGCTTAATACAGTGGTGCCAAGTTGATCCTGGTACAACAAGCAACTGCCTATCAAGCAGCAGCTGTGAGATGATTGTCTACATCAGTTATTTGGTACAATAGGCACAGCAACAGCAAAATGATCCTGTAGCTGTTACCTGCTCTGATAATTAGTAGTTTATTACAATGACCTTTGTAACAGCAGTGAAAATTAGAAAGTATTCACCAGATTCACCGATTCAGCAAGTTTTTTGAAAGCCTCTATATACAGACAACACTTGGCATTTGCCTAAAAAGCATCTATGTTTATTAGTGCTGCTTACCAGACCTACTGGCTTCCCTGTTGCCTGTCTTAATACACTTATTTTGGTAGAAATATTGACTCAATAGTACTATAAATACAAAGGCACCTCCATCACACCTTTAAAGTTTCTCTCCCCTAATATAATACCACCTCCCCATGATTTGGAGGACTTAACTTTGAAGTAAGGGATAGCAGATTACTCATAACCAAGATCAAAAAATGTTTGCCTTGATTGCCAGTATGCCAGGCTTCCCCCTCCAGTCCCCCCACCCCCAAAACAAGTCAACTGAAACGCATTACAAAGATTCCCAAAAGGGGAATTGTTTAAAAATTTGGGTAGCTATATCTAAAAGCCGCTTCAAATGTTATGGCTCCAACTATACACCCCACTGTGAGGTAGGTAGCCAAGATAAAAATACTGTAACAAATATTTTAACAGCTGGAAACTCCCTATAAAAACCTTGCATAAGTAGTTTGGTTCCTTGCACCAGTGTCCTGATAGGCAAAACTTTATGATGATACCTAATGGAATCCAATTTCACCGAGCTCTTGCCGAGTAGCATCTCATATACTCTGTCATCCACGGGTTGTCTGGCGGGGGAGGTTTTATCCGGCAAGGTTTCTCTGTTTCTGCGGATCGTACTCGCCTCTGAGAAAGCTTCCTTTTCTCCACCTGTCTCCTGTTCTTTGCTCGTAGAGCAGATTCATGAATCTGGAAGAGCAGAGTTAGTGTTACAAGCAGGAAAACAGGCTAGGAACCCCCCAGGAAAGCCAAGGGGCACTTGCTAATTATCCCAACCCCCATTCTGAAGAAACAGGGTTTGCTAGGAAGATCACATTTTCTCATGTAATTTGCACCACTAATAAAAAAGAAGCACAAAACTTTTCCATAAAGAGATGCCTCAAATTCTACTCTGCAATATTTCCCCCACCTCATGGTGGGAAAGACTGCAAAAATTTAATGTTTCTCTGAATCTTAACTCTGACATTTTAAAAGCCTTGTTTCTCCTATTTCTACCATAGAAGATTCTTAATTATCCCTCAGTATGTATCCCTTAAAATCTAGGCATAGTAGTAACATCAATCCTTAGAGACTGCTCACTAGATACCAAATGTTTAAATATAAAAACCTGTGTCCTGATGCATATTCAAGTTATCATTTTCACCGAATTTGGTCTTAATAGCCAGCTTGTGTTTGCTTGCCTCTGTTTCCAGACTTAAAGATCTCATCTCAAGAGGAGAGCAACAACTTTGAAACATCCAAGAAAAGTGACCTAGGCAGGCAGTAAGCAGTACCTCCTTACGGAGCCACCCCTACTGACAGGGCACTACCATGGCTTTCAATTATTTAAGTGTTTGAGAGGAATCCTGCCACTCACTACAAATCAGAGACCCTTAAGAGTTCTTCAACTTTGTTTCTAGCATGAGCAATGTTAGAAGTATTCCACAGTATCTCTCTCTCCACTCAAGTTTGGCATTAACATCTATTGGGCTTCAACAAGGCACCAGTCAGCATCTTCCACTGCTGATCCAAGTTTATCAACCCAGTAACATTGTCCCTTATCAGGACAGGCAGCTTCTTCCAAAAGCTGCAGGTCCCGTTCCTCATTTCCTTAAGAGTTCAGCTGGACTCTCCCAGGAAGGAGAAAACGCTTCAAACCCTTTCCAAAACAGCCTGCTGGAAGTCAGCTGCACCTCACACATCAAGAGCACATCCACCACATTAATCCTCAGGTATCTTGGCTCAGGGATTCAGACTCAGAGATTCAGATCCCAGCTTTGGGATGCCTGGTGCTAACCGACTGCTGCTTTTCATGAAGTTCAGAATACAGCAATACACTTACAAGAGCCAGTTTTGCTGGTAGCACTATTACAGCCAGAAACAAGATAGCCAGGCATTAATCAGAATTTCCAAGTATTGCTCAAAACAGGTTAACAGTTCACAGCTACTGCAGTCAGATACGTCAAACATCTTGAAGTTTACCGCTGTAACTTTTCCTTTATTATTAATGACAATACTGTACTGACAGTACATAACTACAGTTAGGTAGATCTCTGCACTTTCCTCTGCTTCTCCCCTCTACACCTAACCCAAGTTCTTGACTACCACATAGAAGTGTTAACTCTAGTGAGGAAAGCATTAGCAGGAACCACAGGTGACAGCTCTATGCACAAGCACACCCAGCAGAAAATGTAGATACTTGGCTGTGACCAGTATGGAGATGCATATCCAGCATTCAGTATAGAACTGGCTTCAATCATAGCTTGTCATACTCACCTTTATTCATCTTATGCCTGTCATTTTTCCTGTGACACTGGTCATCAGTGTAGGCAGACAGGTTCCTGTCTGATGAGAACTGAGTTTCCTATAGGGTAGGAGGGCTCTAAGCCTCCTGAAAGGTTTGCGCATTCAAGTCTCCACTGTATGCTTGCCACACTAGAGGCCTGCAGGTACAACCACTGCTGCATTTTGATGGAGAAAGTACCAAAACCACTTCTAAAAAAAGTGGGTTTTGGTATCAACAAAGCTAGACTCTACAAACTCAACCGGATAATGTAGAAAACTGGCTGTCTTTATAAAACAGGGTTTAGCAACACAAAGACTCTGCAGCAAGCAGAGCTAGGCATCCAAACACATTTTTGTTTTTTTGACACTTTGAAAGCCTTTTCACAGAAATACCGTACTGTGCAGAAGGACTAACCTGACTACACTCTGCTCATACAGAACTCCAATCACAGCCAAACCTGGAGGGATGACACCAGCTCTCAAAGGAAACAAAGCAAGCCCCTAACTCCACTCCTGCATGAGATAGCATAGCCACAGCAGGACAGTACTTACAGGACAGTACCACCCACAACAGAACAGGTTGTTGAAGCCCTCAGTTTCCCAAGCAATGACAAATAAAAGCATCCTTGGAAGTTTTACCTAGATATTAGCCATGTGTCTTTTCTAGGCACTAAGTCATCAGTTCTCACTTAAATAGGAACTTTTTACTTACTTCATTCACTGAAGCAGAAGCACAGACGTTGTGAGTTTTCTGGCTTCCAGTATCTGTCTGTTTCTCTCCCCACCCATACAGAGCAAATGGATGCTTATTCTCCTTTGGTGCATCTGTCTTTTGAGGACTTTTGGCTGATCTTCGATCATTACGACTGGACAAGGCACTTCGGCTTGGACGTCGTCCTGTACGGCTGGTTTTATCTGCTTCCTTTGTGGAAGTCTGTTCTACAGTTTTTTCTTGCTCTTCCTTCTGATGCTTTTCTTGATCTTCTCTTTCTTTTTCTGAAAAAAGAAAGGTCTGCTTTGAGCTCCCACTAACAATCATGCCTATCTGCACAGCCTCTTGATAGCTCTGAAGCCGCACTTTCTTTTAAGCAAGTGAAGACGTCACTAATTCTACCGCAGCAAAGGCATACCTCACTCAAACGCCTTCACTCCTTAGTGACTGATATTTCCAAGCCCATCCCTCTGCACATCAGCTTCCACACATTTAAGTGTGCCTTTCGCTAGTGAGGCTACAGAAGCCTAATAGCTCCAGGCAGCACTGTAAATGCACTAAGAATGTTTCCAGTGATCTTCCATCTTCGCCGTTTCATCCTTTCATCTTTCAGACAGCGAACAGATGGACTGCTGAACGGCATGTAGATGCTGCCAGCCAGAGAACAAGCCTGATAAAGCTATGTAAAATAAAACGCTCATATTACAGACATCCACTGAAAGAGTGCATTTTCAAGCTCCCTGATTATTCATGCATACATCTTGGTTATGGTTTGCTGTTTACATCAGAGAGGGAAGTATGAACCAAAGATTTATAAAGCAATCAACATCACCCTTGCTATCTATTCAGTGAAGAATGCCTTGTGTTTAAAGCATCACACCACAGGCAGTGCTGCCCTAGACTAGTTTCCCCACCTTCCCTATCAGCATGTCACCACCCCCAGCTCCTGACACCACACAACAGGGCTGATATAACCAATGCCATTTTATACAGCAGTTACCTACAAGCAGGGTGATCAGCACTGAGAAAAGCACGCTTGCCCACCAGCACAATGAAAGCCCCCAGGGCTGGGCTGCCAGGATGCAGTGACTCCACCACCGAAGGAAGTACAACAGCACATGAGATGTTACCCATAAAAATCAGCATCTGCAGCTTCCAATTGGGCCTTGTACCAGAACTGCTGCTGGATGGCAAACGATACCACCATGGTCATCATCCTCCAAGGACCAACGGACTTGAGTGATTTTGTGTATTCCAAGTCTAGGTCATGACTATTGTGTTCCATGCGGATTACTCAGTACTTGGCCCGCACTGCAAAGGGCCCAGGTGATTAAAAATTAGGTAATAATAAAGCTGTGCTAATTGCTAAAAATTCTGTATGAGGATAAAGCTCTAATTATACTAACAGCTTTCTGGCCAGTTCCCTACCCAAGGTCCCTAAAGGCCCTGCCTGTTCCCATAGCACCAGGTGACAAAGGGGTGCAGCATTTGGTTTACAGAACCAGACGTTAAGGATCACAGAACCTAATATGCATCATTTAAATCTGCACATTTAGACTGATACTGAAGGCCAGATCAGCATTATACAAGACAATGTAATATACAATATAAGACATTATACAAACCGACATCATGACCCAGTCTTCCCATGACTTTTAGGCCAACCATGCCTTTTGTTTAAAGACAACCAAAGCCTTTTATTAACCTAGCAGCACAGCAGTCTGCTGCTAAGAGCTCTCCCTTCAAGGGGCTATCTTTGAGCTTGAGCTGCAGCCTTGCCCTGGACACACAACAGTGCCCTCAAGCTGCTTGCAGAGCAAGCTGAACACGCAGGACTCCTGCCACACCAGCTGCAAGCTGCCCACGCACCAAGTCGTGTGCTTCCAGCAACCACCAGCACACGCTGGTGTGTATGGAAATAATTCCTCCACTGCTATAGAATGAATTCGTCTTGCTTTCATATTGAGAGGTTGACCACAAACAACTAGAGCAAACTTCACAGCAGTACCTTCATTAAGAGCAGAAGGATTTGCCCATCCCATGACACAACAGCAACCGCTCATACTAATCGCTGTGATTTAGCTAATCAAGCTCATGCATGCCCGATCTGACACCGCTTTAATTTCATTCTAGCATCCACCCAGCTCCACCAGAATAGAAGTTACCTGCCTGTTCTTCACTCATACCCTCGCTCTGCCCCAGCAGGGTACAGGATGATCCGCTGCACGCCCCAGCACTGCCCTGAGGTGGGCTGCTTCAACTGCTCAGCTTGTTCATTTACTACTCACTGCCAAACCAGCACAGCACCTGGTGCTGGGCACTCCAGGCTGTGCAGGTGCAGCATTCAGAAGCAGATGCCACTGCAGCATGGCCAAGTAGCTGTTAGAAGTAGCCAGCAACACAGCAGCATCCAGAGTCCGATTGAGTGCCCCTAGAGAACAGCCAAGGAAAGCAGCCGGTGCCAGCGGAGTGACAGAACGAGAGCAACGAGTGGCCACATGCTGAAATATCAGACACACGGTTTCGGTCACAGCCAAGGCTGGATAAATGTGAAAAGCAATGACCCCAGTGTGGTAAAACACCAGCTTTGCGTGGCATCCTGGGCTCCAGGGCACAGCTTCACCGCTGACAAGGCAGCACATGCAGCCCAGCTGCAACAGGCAGCACAGAGACATCCCCTTGTAGCCTGTTACCTACAAGTTTCTCTGTACTGCCCGCTCTTAAAGAGGAACCAGCTTGGTCCTCTTCCGCATACAAGAGGCCATATCAGGAGGAGGCACTGTTTTGAGCATGTCAGTGACATTTCAAAGAATAACACAGTGAAGGGAGGACATGTTGCTGTCAAATATGCAGTGAGTCATTTGGGGCAGGATGGAATGGCTTCCTTCACAGGAGAGCTGCACCTTCCTTCTCCACAGGAGAGCACAACAACACGGGAGTTCACAAGCCACGGAAGATGGCATTTAGAGCCTCCAAAATACAGGAAAGCGGGGTCTCCGCAATCACATCGGTAGCCTTACTTCAAAGCAAAGACGAGCCTGGATGCTGCTCACTCGGATCCAGTCCCAGCTGGTGCAGAAATGACGAAGCCAGCCTGTCCCAAAATAGCTATAAAAGCATATGAGTAAATGGCACGCAGAATCCTGCTCAGCCGCCTTGCAGTAAACGCTGTATGCTGGAGCATACTATGGCACCCTGTGTGCACTTGCTATTAGAGCAGATACTGTAATGAGTGCACTCCTACAGCTCATTTATATGAACTCAGTGAAGGTACAAGGCTGATGTCTTCACCAGACATTTATTGAAATCTTATTTGAAACTTCAGCACATATTCCAGCAATTTCGTGAGGCACCCCTGTTGCAGGAAGGCAGCAGCTGACAGCAGAGAAGAAGCAGACCCAGCTACCAGCACCAGCAGCCATCTCCTGCCCCTGCAGCACGGCAGCTCCGACAGGCACTGCTGAAGGCGTGCTGCAAATAGAACAGGAAACCCAGAACCGACTGGCTGCAGCATTACAGGGATTAGCCACAATAGGGAAAAAGCTGGGAACATTTCAGAACTGCATCGCAGATGCTAAGCAGAGCACACTGGACAGGAGGGGATTAAGTGCTTAGCAGCAAAACAAGGCTGCCAGGCCCACCCAACAGGGCAGTTGAAGGCTCCAGCCCAGAAGAGGTCACCTAAGTCCTCCTGCATCGCCCAACTTACGTAACAGCTCCCCTCCACTGCCCCAACATGAGTTGGTGGAGCTTTTCTCCCTCCCACAGCACTGTGTGCTCTACCAGGCTGAGAAGAATCCCATTTCAAAGGTACTTCCAGCAAGTCAGCAGAGCCAACAGCCTTCCTATTAGACCTACAAGTCCCCAGGGATCAACTCTATCATCTGTGTGGGATGTCCGCCCCACACAGGGCTACCTCAGGTTCAGAAGCATTTTGTACCAAAGCAGGAAACTCTGGGTTCTGCCCCCAAGTCACCTTCAGAGCTCCCCTGTCCAGATACAGCACTGAAGCCAGGGTTTGAGAGGTGCCTGCTCTGGGAAGCCTCCTGCACACCAGTCCCCTAAGTGCCACCACCCCCAAGCAAGGCAGGTCTCCAAGGCCTCTTGAGAGGGCACATATTCAGTTGGGCACAAATCTGGCTTGACTCTATGGCAAAGCTTGTTTCCAGCCAAAAGGCACTCAAGTGACTGGATCACAGTACTCTAACCCCTAAGCTGACACTATTACCTCCTTCCCCCACCACCAGTTGCTCCTCCCCATGCACATAAGCCAGCAAATACACCTGCAGCATCATGACAGACAAGATCAGGGAAGAAGTTTGAAATTGGATCTTCTACTGAGCTGCACAAATCCAGATCCATCAGACTCTTGTGTGGCAACTGCTTTGACACCAGCTTGTCACCGCTGTCATTCCAGACCTCTGTACAGAAGTGTTGAAGGCAAAAATCACAATAAGGATGGAAAAATGGCTTAATCCTGGATGTGTGCGCAGCAGTATCATCTCACAAACATGTTTGCCTGCCGTGCAGCTGCCAAGAGCTCCTGTCTTTCACTCACCAGCCCACAGGGTTCCGTTGACAGGTCCGAGGATGCGTCAACTGAACCAGCTGATTTAGGTCGAGATTTCTTTGGATTATGTTTACCACACACCCATGCCTGGACATGTTCTGCAGAGCAGTCCCACCAATAGTGTCGCAAGCGAAGAGCCAGAAGGAATTATGCCAAATTTGCCACTCAGTGCACCTTGGTATCACTCAGCTGCCACTTCAGCATGAGATATATTGACAAAATGCACTTGCCCTCGTTGTCGCCTCAGAGTTTGATGCTGGCAGTACTTTAGACCAACACCACTAAACCTTGAAGTCAGGCAGTGCTGATTTTTGCAGCTTTCTGTGCTCCCTCATGGGTTGGAGCTGTGTGAGGAGCAGGTATTTCTGTTTCTTCTACAAAAACAAAACACTGCGTGTGGTAGTATTTGGACATTCAGCAACATTACTGCTGGCCAAACATACTTTGCCACAGCCACTTTAGATACCATGTAGCCAGAAATCCAGCTCCCCCCAGCACAGAGGGAAGCAGCAGTAGCCAGGTAACAACCAGGATGCTGCAGCGTGTGGGTGGATGCCAGATACAGAAGACAAAAGATGTCACTGGCATGAGCACACTCAGCTGCCCCCACAGCACTTCAGCATAATTAAGCTCCTCCAGAAAAAAAAAAAGGCAGTTGAATAATGCAAGATTCATAGGGTGGCAGTTTGTGTGTTATCTTCTCTGCACTTTTTAATTAGCCAGTCACTAAAAAGAAAAACACATCTTTAATTGCCTAATATTGAATGAGTCACTTGCTTTCTGATTGCACACTAAGCTATACACTGATATAAATTTCCACTTAATCCAGCTGCCTAAGCGGGGTTGTTCTCAGGCCTTTTACTAAGGCTCTTAAATGCCTGCAAGAAAATATATTTATACTAAGTTGCTTTACAGAGAAGCAAAGATCAGGTACAGATTTTTCTCCCATCGTAAATGGGAAGAACCTAAGCGAAGATGAGGTGTTCTCTTAGAGCAGCCACAGCAGAGTTCCACCAGCTACAGGCACAGCTGCCCAAAAGCTCAGAGCTGGGCAGGCTGGCATTGCTCTGCAGCCCCTTTGCCACTGAGGTGAGGGGACAGCCATGCACACACACAGGACAGACACACCCTCACTGGCCACAGAAAACACCTGTATGAGCAGCTCATCTGCAGCTAGCAAGTTTTTACCTGCTGCCAGAGCAGATCCAACTGGAATCAAGCCACGGTCTCTTCCAGACACAGCCACGGAGGGCAGCAGGAAGGCCAAGAAGTGCCCAGCATCCCCACACGCAGCCTCAAGCGTCACCAGCTGCCAGTCAGTCCAGGTCACAGCAAGCTACCTGCTGTGCCCCGCTGCTTTGATATGCAGAAGATCCTGGCTCCCACCACATCCACCCAGGATCAGCATGTGTTCAGACTGCATCAGAAGAGGCAGGAACCCAAAGGTCTGAGCCCCAACTGCTTTTGCACTCCCCTCACTAGAAACCAAGCCTCTAGCCCACCCTAACAGAGCACATCTTTTCCCACACTGACATTCCCTGCTCCTTCAGCAGAGATTTCTCAATGCTGCTTCTCAGAGCTGCTACATACTTGCTTCTTCCACACGTACTCTGCAATATGACTTTCCTGAAGGCACTACAAAATACTACCTGAGGAAAGCAAGATCAGACCCACTAACAGTGTTACATTCTGGTTACCTGGGGTGCTTTCATCAGTGTATGGCTGCGTGGAGATGGAGAGCTGTAGTGGGGCAGCCAGCAGCAGAGCACACCTTCAGCTCCTTCCATAACTATTCCTGATGCCTTGCCATCTTCCCCCAACACAGATGTTACAAAGTGCTATACCACCAGCAGGCACTGAAACACCGGTCCTCCTGAGGAGCAAACAGCTAACAGAGCTAAAGCTAACGTGGTATTTTTAAGGGTAGTGACTGCAGCAGAGCTGTGAATATCAGGGTACAGACCGTTCTGGTAAGCTCAGGCCCCAGGGGACATCACACCAGACGATGTGATCTCCCCAGGCCAAAGCAGCACATCTAACCCCAGCACTAATCCCCAGCAGCATGCGGCTTAACTCCCCGCTCCCTGGGCATGCAGCTGGCCCTGAGCAGGCTGCACAACACCCGTCAAGCGGCTGCCGGATCAAGCCTCATTTCAGCATAGGTGAGGCAAGGCATTTTAGGGGATGGGAAGTTAACGGTGTTGAGAGCTCGGTGGCAGCGCTACCTGCCTGTCCATGATTTTGGGGGGCCAGAAGGTGCCATAAGCTACCAAAAACCACAACAGGGCCGGTTCTGCCCCGGCTACAGCCCCGGTTTGCTGCCGCTGCGCCTTACATAAGCGGCGGCTCCATGGCAACGCTTTCCATAAGCGGCCGTGCGGCAGGGCGCCGCTCCCCACAGCCCCCCGCTGCCGGCACCCACGCCACAGCCGCCCGCGGCCGTTGGGGGCGACCGTTAACGGCCGGTGCCGCGCGCCCCCCCTCACATCCCCCCCCTCACCCCCGCCGCCCCCGCTCCTACCGGGTCCGGGTGCGGGTCCGTCCCGCCCCGCCTCGCCGCCCGCCTCCTCCTCGTCGTGCGCAGCCGGGGGCGGCGAGGGGGACGCTGCGGTGCTGCTGCTGTTGCCGCTGCTGCTGCCGCCGCCCTGCTGCCAGCCGTCCCACAGCCAGGGCCGGTGCGCCTGCTCCAGCAGCCGGCGGCTGAGGCGGTAGCGCAGCAGCTCCAGGTAGCAGGCGCCGCACGCGTCCCACTGCGGCTCCCTGAAGCGCTTCATGTACTCCGTCTGCACGCGCCGCGCCGGCACCACCATGGCGGGGCCGCACCGGGACCCGAGGAGCCGCCGCCCGCCGCCCGCTGCCCACCGCCACCGGCCGGGCCCCGCCCCGCCCCGCTGCCGCGTTTAAACCCAAACGGCGCCGCACGGGCCCGCCCCCCGCCCGCGGGCAGCCAATCGCGGCGCGGGGATCCCCCCGCTGCGTGACGTCACGGGGGTGGCAACGGCCCCTCCCCCGCCCCCTCGGGTCCCGTCGCTGTCCCCAGAGCGCAGAGCTCAGCGCCTGCCCCCCCCCCCCCCTCCCCTCCGCTCCCCTGTGAGGGAGCCGCAGCCGCCATGAGGCCTCCCCGCAGCCGCTCCTCGGGCAGAGCCCGGCCGCGGGGGGGCACTGGCGGCCTTCCGCAAGCCCGTGTGGGCGCCAGGGGTCAGCTCCGAGCAACGTTTGTGCACTGAATTTTTCCTTATTCCTCCCCAAAAAGGCTCTGTCCCCAGTTGAGGCAAGCACAGCTGCGTCAGAGCCGAGCTCCCCACAAGGCTGCCCCCAGCCATTAACACAGTGCCTCATACACAAAACACCAGAACTCAAGCTCCCATCTTCTGCGTTTTCTCCCCAAACTGCGCCCTTCAGAGCTGCTCCTCATACCGGCCCACGGGATGTTAGCTCATCATAAGCAACACAGGGTTGTCAGCTGCCCCCGCCCCTCCCTCCATTGTACCAGCCTTGTTTTGGGGCCATTTGCCCTTGCTGGCATGAAAACAAGCACCCAGCCACATGTATGCCATGAGGTAAGCCCTGTCCTCACGCTCCCGCCCCGCTTTCAGCACATCCCTTTCATTCCTCGCACACACACCCCGCAGTGATGGGCAGATTGGCCGCAGCCAGACTTGGGGAAATAACCCCGGACGATTTGTATCAAAAGACCTGTAACAGAAGCTTGTGGAGACACCCAACAACACCGAAGCCAAAAGCCACACCTTACCCAAGGCACATCCTGCACGGCTTGCCGCTATCAATCTTCAGGCCTTAGCACTGCAGAAGCCACCAGGCAATAGGGCCCGGTGTCCCTCCAGGCAGCCCCCATCCAAAACCAGCCCTGGAGCACATCCAGTGGCTCTGGGGGAGGATGCTGAACCTGTGCTGGATGAAGGAGGCGAAGGACAGCTCTTCCTAGGGCTGGAGCTGAACAGCTCCATGTGCCCCAGCCAGGAATCGCTCCCAGTCCTCAGCACAGCAGCTCTGGATGATCTCAGCGTAGCTATATAAACATTTACTTTTTTAATCCTAATGAGTTTTGGCTTCAGCACATCAGGGCAGAGACCTCCATGGGCTGAGAGTAGCCAGTCATTAAGCAACTGCAGCTCCACAGATGCCTGAATGAGGAACTACAATATTTACAAGCCTGAGAATTTCCTCCCTTACAAATTTTGCTGTTTATTTTGCTGTTTTTTTTTTTTTCCTTCATTAAAAAAAACAAGTAAAGACACTATTCAAACCAAAACAGAAATTTGAATCCTGCTTTTAAATCCCTTTTCTCCCGAGGATCTTATTTCTGCCTCTTAATCCTTATTATTGTTCTCCTGCAGGTAGCACACCAGGTGGCCAGGTAAGTCAGGAGTTTCACACCAGATCAATGGCACAGCTGGAACCAAGCCCCAGAGCCCTGATTTCTTCCACCTCTCCGTGGCAGTAGGCACCAGGGGAGGAGAGGTGGAAGCAGGGCTGGAAAATTACATGTCAACATTGCTTTCACATCAGCAGGCTGACTCCCAGCCGAAACAGGAGCAGTCATCATCTGAAATGGGGCTGCTGAGAGACCTCTTGGGTAAAGTCTGAGGGAGGGAGGAAACAGGGAAAAGAAAGAAGCATTTTCTTATAAATGAATGTAATTTTTAAAGTATTTAACAGCATAAAATCCAAATCAGCAAGGCTTCCCCTGCCAGAGAAAGAAAATAACACTCTGACACAGGCTTCCTAGGTCTGTATCTGCTGGTGAAACTGCCAAGTCCTGGGGGTGGCTGTCCCAGCCACCTCACAAAACAAGCCCCCACGCTGCTCACAGAAGCCTGCTTAATCCAGCAGATGCAGGGGCTTTGGTTTCACAGGCTATTATCCCTTTTAGGTTTGTACCAGCTGCCCCCAGAATAAAGCCATCACGGAGAAGGATCAGAAGCCCCAGCAGCTCCCCTGCAGAGCATCCCCCAGGCTGAGGGGCTCCCCAGAACCAGGTGCCATCAAATTAAACACCGAGTCAGACACTCTGAGGGTGCAAATCACCGCGCATGGAGACACAGACCACAACGCAGTCAATTGCAATATGTGCAAGGCGTTTTTGAGCTCGTGGTCCCGAGAACATGTGTAGGAGGCCACTGCAAGGAGCCAGCAGCAGCAGCACGCCGGGGGCCGGGTGACGGCTCCCCCTTCCCTCCCTGCTGCCTCTTCGCTTGTTGTCACCTCCACCTAATGGGGAAGAGCGTCGGCGGGGAGGATTAGCGGCTGGCCACTAATCCCCAGTGGCCACGATGCCCTGGGCACGCGTCTCGCCTGCTCCACTGCCCTGGCTACGTCTTTAAGCCAGCACAGAGGGGACCTCGCGGAGAGCCCTGCTGGGGGGACGCCAATGGGGGCACGCGGCCGGGGTTTGGTGAGCGGTGTCCCTAATATGGTCTCAGCCACGCTGACTGGCTGGGGGCTCCCCCGGGAGGAATGCAGCCCCTTATAAAAGCCCCCACGAAGGCAAACCCTCCCGGGTTTTAGTGCAGAGAGAGCGAGGCGGGTTCAATATGGGAATTTCGCCTGCCTCCTGGAGACCGTCCAGGCTCTATTGGGTTTCACGCGGTGCGCAGCGGCTGCCTGGGCTGGGTAAGACCCGACAGCGACCGGGACGTGGTGGACATCAGCAGAAAAAGCCCGTTTTCGTGCAGCGTTGCTTGGGGAGGGGACACCTGCCCCCAGCCAGCCCCCTGCCCTGAGCTCCCTGCTCCACTCCAGCCACAGAAGCAGCATGGCCACACTGGACTCCCAGCCTGTGCTCTGCTCTGACTGCTTTTCTGTTAAATCCTTGCTTTATTACGCCTGCCAGCTTTGTTCTGCTCCTAGTTTCTGTTGTCTTCTGCTGGCAAAACTGGAAAAAAAAAAAGACAGAGGAAGAGAAGTCCCCCACAAAGTCTCTGCAGAAGTGGGCACTCAGGCAAGGAGCTTTGTCCCTCTCTGTGTGGTGGGGAAGGGGCTCTCTGAATTCATCCCTCTTCGCATTTCCCACATCTGTCAGCTTGCCTGCCCCTTCCCTCCTCCCCCCTTCCCCCTTAAGCACAGAAGGGTCAGCAGCAGCCTCCCCAGAGCATGCAGGGGGCTGCCATGGTGCCAGCCCCTTCCTCCAACAACCTCAGCTGCTCCCCGCCGCGGCAGGACCCACAGCACCACTGCTTCAGTTTTTCATCTTCTACATCCACCCAAGTGTTACATTCATCCCTTTAACCCATCCTCATCCCAAACAGCCTCCCCTGCCCCACAAACTGTGGGTCCAGACCCAGCTGTTCTCTCGGGCACAGCTCCTCCTGCACAGGACACGCTCGCTGGGACATCCCAGGAAGCAAACGGTAAGAAAGGCGGACGCTCGGAGTAATGCACGTGCTGGTAGGAGAGATGGTGCTCCTCTGAACAAACCAAACCAGCACCGAGGTTAGAAAAAAATGAAGAAGAAAAGCAATGGGAAGTGTTTTACCCATTCCAACGACCAAGCCCCCGTTTTGCTGAGAAACACAAAAAGGATCGCCAGCTGCTGACCGTGCGCCGGGGCAGCCACCGCCCCGGCAGTGGCAGAGAGAGCCACAAACATGTGAGCAAACATGTTGTAGCGCTCAGTTTAGAACAAGGCACGTAGATGGCGAATGCACTCCTGGTGAAATAATACTTCAGAGGGGAGCTAGCCCAGATAGCCATAGTTTAAAAAAAAAAAACAAAAAAAAAAAAACACATACAACCCTGCCTTGAACAAAATGTCACCACTGTGAAGGCATTTTCTCAGGTCTCACACGGGAGTATGAGAATGGAAATGCATGAAAAGCATGGCACACCTCTAAATGGACATGAAACGAGCCATCAGCAGGGGGGGGGTTATTTTTAACCCCTCAGAACCTGCGGATGTGCAAATCCCATCTGTGCAAGTCTCTGCAGCTAGCGAGAGGCACGTAATCGGCCGCTTGGCTATTGGGCTGGAAAATGCCAGTGCAGTCAGGGTTAATTTAGCCTCCAGATAGGAGGGAGATTAAAGTCTTAGGGTGTCTCTTCCTTTGGCTTCCTAGCAATCCCAGCCAGCAGCCTGAATGCACACACATGTGCTAAGCGCTGCCGACCGCACAGCAGCTTTGCAGTTTGGGCAGAGCCTGGCCCGGCTCGCAGCCTCTGCTCCAAACGGGACAGAGCTGGTACAGCCACAAGGAGCATGGTGCTGCCCTGCGGCTCAGCCCCTCTGTTAGCATCACGGCACTGGGTGCCGGCCCTCGCACATGGGCAGCAGGCAGCATGGACCCAGAGCTCTGGGCTTGCTCCATCCCCAAAACTGTCTGCAGCCTCTCACGCCACTCAGCATTTAATTGGAGATTTCCCATCGGGTCTTAAAGGCTTCCTGGAGGATTGCTGCTCAGCGAAGCACAGTGCCTGTTTTAAATAAAAGCAATCATTACAGTGAGTTTCTCCAGTTTAAGTTGTCAATACATTTGTCTCTGGATGCCTTTTTGCCCTCTCCAGTACTCTCTATCCTAAAATCCTCCACCAAAGTAGCCTTCTTACACAGGCAGTCACCAAAAAGTCCAGCCACTCTCAAACAGCAGCTACAGACACAGCAGCATCCTTACAAAAAGAGTATTTCAGATCCATAACCAGACAGGTTGGTGCTGGGATTTTGATTTTCGGAGAAAGGGGACCAAGCACAGCCGTGCACCTGGTGACAAAAGCCAGCATGTGAAGCACCGCATCCCCGTGGAGCACCAGCAATTATCCCCAGAACGGTTTTGACAAATGGGTGTCCATGAAAAAAAACGCACACCACTTGTGAGTGCCTCGCTCAGAGAGCGTTGACATCTGCACGCATTGTTTACAATGGATTATCTGCTCGGCGCGAGGGACCTGTTGGCTCTGGAAAGCGCTGTTCAGATGACTTTCATCTCCCGAGCTCACTGGTTTCCATCCAGAACCAGCTGCCAGCGAACCAAAGCCCACACAGATCGTGCCCCGAGTGCACGGTGGCACAGGGCAGGGGGCAGGCAGCTGCCCCACCTTGTCCCCGTGCCCCGCACAAAGCCAGCATCAGTTCAGCTTGCAGGGAAGCTGGGCACCAGCTTCACACTCACTGAGAGGAAACACCAGCATGACCCACAAGCCCTGTGTTTTGCTAGCAGTTGCTGACCAGCTGGGTAGCTTTATGCTGGAGAGAGAAAAGAGGGATTTGGGGACTCTGGGTGGTGATCCCACAGTCAGGTGGGCATCCCTGCCTTCCCCATACTGCTGTTCCCACCATCCACCCGAGGGCAGAGCCACCTCTTCCTCAGGCTGGGAAACACTTGTTTATTTGCAGCAGCACCATTCAGCCTGGCCAGCCTCACATGGCTGCTCCTTATGCTGTCCTGGCAGGGCTCAGAGCTCTCTGCCCTGCGAAGGAGAACTGCAGGTGATGCTGGATGGACACTACTGCACCCTGCCTTGCTATGCTGGGCCAGAGAGAAATTGCCTTTCTGTAAAGTCCTTCAGTATCAATGTCCATCAAAGAGCAGTTAGCTCCGTGTGACACGCAGAAAAAGGCAAACAGGAATAAAATCAGTCACTTTCATCACAAATGTGTGGCAGCTCTGCTTTCCAAGGAAGATTATGAACACGCCAGACTTGCCTACACTGATACTCTTAATTTTACAGCCAAGGAAGATGGGCAGGTAGGTCTCCCTGTCAGGATCAAGGGTACACAAACCCCAGACTCTCCCCACCCATGTCCCAGGGGACAGGTTTGGCCAAGAAATAAAAGTAGGAGACACCATTAAATATAGCAAACAGTGAGTGTCCTTTCCCAAAGCATAGCAGCTGTGCAAAGGCAGAGCTCTGTGGTCAACAGGCAGAGTGGCGCTGAGCCTGGCTACCTGTGTGTGCCCACACCCAGCCCTGGCCTCATTTGCCCAGTCCACCAGCAGACTGGAAGGCCACCACTTAAAAATAACCAAAAGGGAAAAAGATGATCGTGCACTCATCCAAACCACTCTTTAAAAACTCTTTGAATGCCTTTGTCCCTCTTTGCCCTTTGCCTGTGAAGAGGAGACAGGCAGAAAGGGTCAGGATCCTTCTCCTGTATCCCAGAGGGCTGGAGATGTTTTCTTGGTTTCTGGCGGAGAAACTACAACGCCAGGCATCTGACAAATCCCACAGAGAAACATTCCTTCAATGTGCTACCATGCTTTCCTTCGTGAAGAAGGTATTTGCTCCTAACTCATCGAGGTTTCCCTTCAAGGAAGGTGTAAAACCATTTAAATAAAAATGTTTTGGACAGAGCCAAACAGCAGATCATGGCCTGGAAATTTGCTGTAGGAGGACAACCCTAAAACCCTTATATTTGCTTACTTATCTATGAAAGCTGATCTAAAAATAATAATAAATAGTAATAATTCAATAGATAAGCCAACTCAAAGCCTTAATTTAGTTTGTCATTTTAATCAAAAAAATCTTTCTGGAAAATCCATTTTTCCATCTTTTTTTTTTTAGATTTTTCATCCCCAAGTCAACTTTGTCCGTTCACCTCTATTTCTTTAGATTGTTTAAGGTGCCTGGATGTTAAGGTCACAGCGACTTCACCTCACGGCAGCCTGCTTTCCCTTCCAGACCCAATGCTGTCTCTCCCTGTTCTGTGTAAAATAGAGTCAGAGAAATTGGTGAGAAAGTGTCTGAGGGGATATGAAGCGCAGTGTTCCCAAAATAATACTGGGTAATACCAGGGTTTGCAGCCCCCTGCCTCTGCTGGTCTCTGCCCACCCTGCACCCAGCAGGCCGGGGCCACCACGCGTGCCCTCCCCTCGCTCCTCTGAATTATTGCCTGCGTCCCATAGTACGCCCCCAGAATCCCTTCCGCAGTTTGGAAGGGTTATTTAGCGAGTCAGATATAGCAAGGCATGAACTTATAAATAGAGAAGGGGCATGGCTGGGGACTGTGCAACGTGACCCACGGCTCAAACTGACAGCGAAGAACTTATCAGACATTTGCTTTAAATATTCATTTAGCAACACCAGCCCCTGCTCACGGTTACACTTACCATATAAAAACGCCGTGCCCATGTGTGGCCGGTGTATCTGCGGCCATTTCTCCAAAACGGGCCTCTTGCTGGCCAGGGGCAAACCAGGGTCCCAAAGGGAAAAGCCACCGCAGGCCCGCAGCGCGCCCAGAGCCCAACCTCAGCACGGCCAGGGCAAAGCCGATGTGACCGCTGAGAGTGTCGGACCCTACGGTTGTGTCACGACACATTTCTCTCCTTAAATGCTTCTTTTCCACCCGTGTATCTTAATTGCTAAAGCTGCTGCTTCTGAGGAATATCTGCGCTCCGGACGTAGGCCTCGCTGCTGTGGATTTCCTTCTACACCCCTCATCTCTTCCTCAGCTCGGACTGATTCTTCCACACAAAATGGTGAAAAATAAGTGTCAGTCATGAAATCAGCAATACAACACCCTACAGAACAGGCAATAGGTTAAATACATTCACTTTACAATTTTCAGGAACATATAAATATATATATATATATATATATATATTAACGGTTTACTTCCAGCCAGTGATTTCATAGTCTCAAGCCATTTTTCTGGACTTTCAGAAATAAAATTAATTGTTCTCTCTCTCCCTTTCAGATTCCTCATGTTATTGCCTTTATTGTTATGGCTTTGTTTCTTAATCTGGGACCGCATTGTGCCAACACTTAGACTTTAACCAAATCCCTTGTCCTCTCAGTGGCTTCAGTGAGGATCACTTGCATAAGTCAATTCCAGCACGTCTGCCAAAAGTTAAACTGAGAGTTTGTCTAACCCAGTGTCTGAGACCTGATAAATGGGCAGACATTTTGCTGCAAGGTGTGATCAGGCAAATCTAACCTGCACAGATGGTCGAAATTGAGTGCCATGTCAATACAGGGCCCCTGGGAGCCCGCATTAATTTGTATTAATCTGGGATCACATCATTAATGCGATCATCTCAGATGATCCCATACGATCACCCCAGCCCCCATCTCCTTCCATGGCCACCCCTCCACGTCCACAGCTTCCACTGCTTGCTCTGTCCCTGCCCGGAGACCCCTGCCCCGGCAAGAGCACTCTCCACGCCATGTGCTGACCCTGCAATATTTTCCGTGTTATTCTTTGCTCTCCCCTCTCAGCAACCTACTCCTTTTATTTTTAAACAATGATGCACGTCCAGCAGGTGTGCCCCATGGGCTGCCTGCGCTTCTGGGTCAGCCTTTGCCCATGCAAGCTGCCGACTGTAACGAAACCCACCATTGCCAGTTTGGGCAGAGCTACGCTTGGTTTCTGGAGCCTGGTCAGGATTTGACAGGAGTTATCACAGGATCACAGAGTGGCTGAGGTGGGCAGGGCCCTCTGGAGCCCACCAGGCCCAACCCCTGCTCCAGCAGGGACACCCAGAGCAGGCTGCCCAGCCCCACGTCCAGGCGGCTTTTGGAGATCTCCCAGGAGGAGACCCCACAGCCTCTCTGGGCAGCCTGTGCCAGGGCTCTGTTACTCCACAGCACAGAAGTGAGAGCCATGGCACAACATCACCACGGAGTTGCTTCAGGTTGCTGGTGCCTCCTGCCCGCAGCAGGAGAGCGGAGGCAGAGCAGCACAGCCCGTGGCACCGGCATCTCTGGTGGCCACCACAGCCTCCGGGCTGCGGCCACGCTTGGAAGACGTTCAGACTTCAAGACTTTCTCTGGTATTTGTGCCAGGAAACTGGATTGCATGACTTTCAGAGCTAAATTTAGGATCCCAAGTATTTCCCGTTCCCCGAATACCTTCGATGACAACACCTCAAAACCCTCCACGAACACTAGCTGTTCCTCATCATCTTCCCCTGAGGCAGAAAACAGAAAAGCCACTTTGCTGGTAACAAACAGAGCCATGACCTGTTCATGGTCACAGGGCAAAAGCATGATGGGCTTGGGGTGGGAGAGGAAAAGAGGGAGAGAAAAGCAATGCACCTGTGCAACCACTCCCTCCCTGCATGAAACACGATGCATCACCTGGAGCAGGGCTGCTTGGACTGGGGTGAAGCAGCACCACCACTGGTTGGGATCAGGGCATTGTGGAAGCTTTCTGTTGTTTTGTTTTGCTTACATATCCTTCAACAAAAGAAAAACATATAGTCATAAAGCTGGTTATTAAAATACAGGCTCAATGTGGGGGTGCCCAGGAAAGCAGCATCCCATTCTGCAGCTTTCTGGCTGGTTAGTGGCAATGTAAAGCGGTCGTACTTTGCACACAGGTAGACGAGGTGACCTCTGTGTCTGGGCTGAGGGATCAGGAGGTGTCATTTGAAGGCATGTTCACCTCCACAGGTACAGCTCAGGCCCTCAGGGAGAAGCTGCTGGAAGCTGAGAGCGAGGCAGCAGGGGACAGGGCAGGCGGGCTTGCAGGGTATTACGGGCTGCAGGGGTGTGCCAAGGAGGAAAGCTGCTTCCAGGGATCTATATATACGCAGCTCTGCGAGGTGGGGTTACAGAAGAGCCTCATTCCCTGGCCGCCTGAGGCATTCCCTGAGCAGCCGGGGCCATGGCAGCCTCCAGGCCACCGGCATCAGCTTCAGAGCACGGCCGGGACAAGAGCCTGGCTGCAGTCCCTGCAAGCACTTCAGGATAAGCTACATGGGGTGGCCGGTGCTAGAAGTCTGGGCGTCACTGGCCCCAGCTCTGCTTCTGGCTGTGGGCTTTTGAGGCTGATGATGAGCCCTGCATGGGGAAGGAGGAAATCCATGGGGACATCAAGTGTTCCTCCAAGTGTCCACTTGGCCCTATTACACACAGTGTGCCTGCGATACCCCTGGCTTCCCCCAATGCACAGAGATCAGAAGCTTTTTTATTTTTCAGGTGCTGAAAAGCCAAAAACCAGGGTCTCCTACAGATCTGCAGCTGCTCATTTTGGGCAGCCACAGCATGGGAGATGCCTGCAGGTAGACAGGGCTGCCCCACTGCTGGCCAGGCAGCACTGCGCTTACCCGCTCCCTGTGCCCCCACCCCAAAGAGGGGAGCGTATCCCTGCACTCAGCACTGGGCAACAGGTGGTGGTCACCCTGATGTGCTCCTTTTCCAGCCCCAGGAGACGTACTATGGAAATCTATACATCTGAACAGTTATTTCAGCTGGTTTTTAAATTAAAAAAAATGCCTGTTCCATTCAAAAACAAAGAAAGAAACCCTAGCAGGCAATGTTCCATTTGTTTATTTTATTTTTTTTCCCTGAGGATTAGTTAATAGATGCAGCAAATCTGTAAGATATCCAGAATTTTGAACAACTGTGTTTTGAAGGCATCCTGGGAGAAAAAAGTAATTTGCAAGCAAGCTCTATTTATCCTTTTACTCAATCTTTACTCCTCCCTGGTCAGATTTAATGCTTTCCCTCTCTCAAAACAGAGGATGCTTGTCCTGACAATCCATAGCCTCCTGCCAACAACAGAGGGGGACAATGAAATTCTTGTTAGATGCACAATGAGGACCAGACCCAGGCTGGTGTCACTGTGAATTTTCACCCATGTGAAAACGCAGCTCTGCTGTTTCCAAACAATCTTTGTCTGCGATTTCTGAAAATCCCAAGCCCGGGTGAAAGGCTAGTTTCAGGTCAAAGAAAGTGTTGTGTTTTGAAACCTGGAAAGGTGAGGTTTTAGGTTGGGTTGGGTTGGGTTAGGTTGGCACTGCTCCCCCCCAGCCCCTCTTGTTGGGGGATTAGGACCCTGACTGCGATGACAGATGTGGAGGAGCTGTGCCCCTACCCCACAGCAAGCACTAATCCATGAGGCTGCTTTTCCAACTTTTATCTGCACTTCCAGAGCAGCCTTTTCATCAAGTAAACAGAAGCAGGCCCTAAAATCCATCTCATAGCACCACTTAAGCCACGCCTGAACCCTGGATCGGGGGTCAAGCAGTGAGGATTTGCCGTGGGGCGAGCAGCTCCCCACATCCCGCAGTGCTGCCGGCGAGGCACGTGCCGCCACAGCAGCCTGTAAACACGGCAAGTGCAAGGTCACCGACTGCCTCCTGCTTGTATTTTTTTTGTCTCCAAGACCCTGGGATCTTCCTCAGGGCTCGCACGGAGCAGGGAAGCCCCCTAGGAGGCATCCAGCCCCACGAGGGGCTGAGGTTGCAGGCAGACCCCAGCGCATGAGCAGGGGAAGGGCGAGGGTGTCAGGCAGGGTGAGGAAGTGGCCCTGGGTGCCCTCAGCCCCCCGGGGATGGGGTGAGCCGGGCGGGTTTCCCATAAGCGGAGTGGAAAGCTCTTTATTTAACCTGCACCCGCCACCTGCCCTCAGCCCCAGCCTTGCCTCTGTCCATCAGGGCTTGGGGCTGCGAAGGCATGCCTGGGCTACTTCTGCCGCAGGCCGAGCCAAATAAAATCCTCCGCGAGCCACCGCGGGTGAGGAAAGCTCCAGGGTTGGAAAGCTCCAGGTAACCCTTTCCCCCTGGGGCTGGGAGGAGCACGGTGCAGCGCAGCAAGCACCCACCCTGCAGCAGCACGCAGCCACCCCAGGGCTGCTCTCTGCACAATTGAGCTTTTTGTGACCCAAAATTGGACCAGGGGGTCCTGCCAGCGCTTGGAGAGCCCCCAGCCCACCGCCCCCCCGCCCTGCTCCCACCCCCGAGGTGCCACGGCGGCGAGCGATGGAAGAAGCCAAGGAAATGACGACAGAACTGCGTTAGGGGTATGACAGAATGACTGATGATTTAATGCTTCTTGAAGTTTTTTGTTTCCTTCCACAGGGCATTGGTTTTAAAAACAAACAAAACGAGGTAAAATAAATTAATTTATGTACACTTTACATACACTGTGTCACATGGAGCTTTGCAGCAACAGTAACCAGAAATTGTTACAAAATAGGAAGTTACATGGCTGGTGCAGGTCCTCAGCAGGCTGGAACCTACAAGGTTGTCATCCTGAGAGTGGTTGGCAAAGTGATCATGTAAACATGTTTAGAAGCATTTACGGTGGACAATGGATGGGCCAGCTTCATCATACTCCTGCTTTGTGATCCACATCTGCTGGAAGGTGGACAGGGAGGCCAGGATGGAGCCACCGATCCAGACGGAGTACTTGCGCTCAGGCGGGGCAATGATCTAGAAAAAGCCGAGAGAGATGAGATCAGTGCACGTAAATGCTGCAGGCGCTGCAGGAAGGCAAAAAGAAGGCTGTGCTCGGAGACCTGTGCCTGGATCCGTTATGCTGTAGCCTTACCTTGATCTTCATTGTGCTGGGGGCCAGGGCTGTGATCTCCTTTTGCATGCGGTCAGCAATACCTGGGTACATGGTGGTACCCCCAGACATGACGTTGTTGGCGTACAGGTCCTTCCTGATGTCAATGTCGCACTTCATGATGCTGTTGTAGGTCGTCTCATGGATGCCCGCGGACTCCATGCCTGGGGGCAGGGTGAAGAGCAGGGACAAGGTCAGCGCCAAGCAGGAGCTCTGTGCCAGGGCTCAGCAGAGAGGGGGGAGCTGCTGGGGAGGGGAGAGGGAAGGGGGGCACGCACCGATGAAGGAAGGCTGGAAGAGGGTTTCTGGGCAACGGAAACGTTCATTGCCGATGGTGATGACCTGCCCATCAGGCAACTCGTAGCTCTTCTCGAGGGAGGAGGAGGAGGCGGCAGTGGCCATCTCGTTCTCAAAGTCCAGCGCCACATAGCACAGCTTCTCCTTGATGTCACGGACAATCTCACGTTCAGCTGTCAGGGGGAGCAAAGGCATCAGTGATTGCAACAAAGGGAGAAACAGAAGAGAAACAGAACACCTGCAGCTCCTACACGGGTCTGCTGGGTCTCCAGACCCCTAACCACACGCAAATGCCCAACAGGGAGCACTCCCCGGGCTTGCAACGGGGCAAGAGGCTACAGCATCCCCAGAGGTGCAAGGGCTGGAAACGAGGGAGGACGTTTTTGGGCAGGAGCGGTGCTTACCCGTGGTGACGAAGGAATAGCCACGCTCAGTCAGGATCTTCATCAGGTAGTCAGTGAGGTCGCGGCCGGCCAGATCCAAGCGCATGATGGCATGGGGCAGGGCGTACCCTTCATAGATGGGGACGTTGTGTGTCACACCATCGCCGGAGTCCAGCACGATACCTGGGAACACAAAGAGCAGACACCTGAGACACGGCCCGGGAACAGCCCTGAGCCGGGGGGCAGCCACAGGGGACACGTCCTGGGTGTCCCTGGGGACGAGGGGCCATCGGGGCGCTGGCACTCACCAGTGGTACGGCCGGAGGCATACAGGGAGAGCACAGCCTGGATGGCCACGTACATGGCGGGCACGTTGAAGGTCTCAAACATGATCTGGGTCATCTTCTCACGGTTGGCCTTGGGGTTGAGGGGGGCCTCGGTGAGCAGGGTGGGGTGCTCCTCGGGGGCCACGCGCAGCTCGTTGTAGAAGGTGTGGTGCCAGATCTTCTCCATGTCGTCCCAGTTGGTGATGATGCCGTGCTCGATGGGGTACTTCAGGGTCAGGATACCCCTCTTGCTCTGGGCCTCGTCTCCTACGTAGGAGTCCTTCTGACCCATACCCACCATCACGCCCTGCGGGGGAAGGAAGAAAGGGGCTCAGTGACCTCAAAACGCCTCCACACACAGGGTCCAAGGGCCAGCTGCGGGACCCCTCACGATACCTGGTGGCGCGGGCGGCCCACGATGGAGGGGAACACGGCCCTGGGGGCGTCATCCCCGGCGAATCCAGCCTTCACCAGGCCGGAGCCGTTGTCGCACACGAGCGCGGTGGTCTCGTCCTCGTCGCACATGGCGGGGGCGGGCTGCGGGGGCGGGCAGGGCACGGCTCAGCCTCAGCCTCACGCCTCAGCCGTGCGGGGCCGGCTGCCGCCCCGAGCCCTCCCCGACTTACCGGTGGTGCTGGCTGCGGGCGGTGCTGCGCGTGGGGCGGCGGAGAAGCCTCCCGGGGGCCGTGCCGGGGCCGGGGCTGCGCTGTGCCGGGTGGGCGCCCCGCCGCCCCGCCGCCCTTTTATCGCGGCGCTGAGGAATGCGGCCCCGGCCGTCGCCATATTTGGGCCGCGGGGCCCGGCGCGGCCCCGGCCCGGCGCTGCCCAAAGAAGGCGCTGCTGGACGCGGCCCAGGTGAGCCCGGCCCGGCCGTAAAAGGAGCGGCCGCAGGGGGCTCCCCCCCGGCCGGCACCGGGCTCCGAGCAGCCCCCGGGGACGGCACCGGGCAGGGCAGGGCAGGGCGGTGGCGAGGAGGTGGCACCCGGGGGGAGCCGCCTCAGGGCTGAGGGTGAGGGTGCTGCGCCGGGAGCAGCGCCTCAGCGCCACGTTGAATTAATGTTTGGGCAGAGATTGCCTGCGAGGCTTCACAGAGCGGCTCTGCTCTTCGCTGGTGGCCAGTGAGGCCACACAGATCACAGAATTATCACAGAATTATCACAGAATTATCACAGAATTATCTAGGTTGGAAGAGACCTCAAGATCATCGAGCCCAACCTCTGACCTAACGCTAACAGTCCCCACTAAACCATATCCCTGAGCTCTCAAAACTGTGCTCTAAAGGCACAACTTGCCAAGGCAAATCCTAAACCCTTCTAAATTCTAAAATCCCTTTACACTCTAACACAGGGGAGGCAGGAGAGGAGGAAGAAAGAGTAAACCAGAAGTGTTCCCATTGTGAGGAGTCGCCTGAAAGCAAGGCAGTGCTGGAGTTACTGCCTCCCCTGCGATGCAGCACGAGAAGGGTCAGTGCAGAAGCGAGCAGCTCTTCGTCTCCGTGCCCGCATCCTCTGGCTTGGCAGCGTGCTTTACCTCTGGCAGCTCCCTGTCTCCTTCTGCTATACATTTTCATTCCCTGTCATGTTATTGTGTTAAATTATACGGGGGATAAAAGATGCTGTTCCCTCACGCTATTTTTCAACTCGCGTTATTATTCTTCAGTTCTGTCATCTACAGCTGGCAGTACACAAACCAGAAGCCCGGAAGCACTTAAGGGAATCACAGCCATCACATTTATTTGCAGAGCTGTGAGACTCCCGGCTTCCAAAATACAGTCAGTCGTGTTGATTAGGCTGTGACTCTGAAATCAAGTTGTGTTTGTAACAGAAATCCCGCCTAAAACATTAACGCTGCTGAAAGATAAACATTCTCAATGGTCCTTCAGGGAAAGCGGACACAAGCCTAAACTTACTCTTTACCCGTGGTTTCTCTTTATTTTCTCTTTACCTAAATACAGTTCAAAGCAAAACAGTGGAAGTGTTGGCCTCACTAAATCAATCTGATTTAGGCTGTGAGTCAGAAAACATTTTAGTTTCCGAAAGAGAGCACAAAGAAAACCATTGTACACAACGACCAACTAATAAAACCTACCACAAATGGCAATTGCCAAACTTTCCTGCTACTCTTATGACAACAGAGGATAGAAGCATGAGCATTTTGTACCGTGTGTATTGCCCATCAATGAAGAAGTAACTATTTAAGAAACAAAACACACCACCTTATTCTAAAGGAGCTGTCCACACTCCTTTAGCTGTTTCAGTCAAAAACTGCTGTTTTACGTTCCAGCTTTCCTAATTGTTTCCAAGTGTGGCAAAACCAGAGCTCCTGCATGACCTTTGATATGCAGTGGTAAATGAAGGCATCCTCCCCATACAGTAACCCGAGACAAGAGTTCTGTGTAAGAGCGACTTATTACATAATGAAACGGGGCTATTCCTCCTTGCCATTTCCAAATCCCCGACTTTTCAAGCTCCTTAACACAACAGCGAACCAATTTAACATTCCTAGCACGAGAGAACACTTAACTTCAGTTTAGGCATGGAAGTTATTTTAATGAGGTTTTATTTAAGTAAACCCATTGCCCGTAGCCTTCTGTTTTGGCAATAGACAGATGAAAGGCATTGTACAAATGCCAAATACCTCCTAACCCTGCAGTAGAATAAAACATTAATTGTGAAGACTACATGGCTGATCGCTTCCTGAGAACTTGCAGAGTGCTTTTACACCAACCGGAATAAACACATCTCACAAAGGAAGCCAAGAGCTTTGAAGCAGACTGATAGCTACGGGTGGACAGAAACGCGTCCTTCTCGAGGAAGCTTTCCTGGGCTTACCCTGTCAGTCCTAACAGAATACAGGCAGCCGACAGTCTAGGAAGGCATGACATATCCCTGAAGGATTTTACTGCGGACAGTCAATTAAAGAAATTCCTCCTCAAGCAAAACGTGTCTAGTAAAAGTTCAGGTAGAACATATTTCAGCAGGGGATGTCAATCATCTGTTACAGTATTCCCTTTCCCTTAAAACGTTACGTTTATCAATAACATGAAACCACCTTTAAAGTGATATTTAAACAAAGAGGTGGGATTTTTCTAATGGCTTAAATGACCCACTTCCTTGAAACCACAGCTAGGAGCTGGACCCACACTTCATAATCAACCACGTAAGACAGCAGAAGAGCAGAGTTCGTTTCTTAGAACAATCTTAGAAGATGACTGCTAATGCATTTCTTTCCCATATTAGTTAGAACCTCTCTAGATAAAGCTATTCTTCCAAACATGTTCAGACTCTCAGCCCAGCTTACTGTATTAGTACAGGGAGGAGGGGAAGCAACGGAAGGGGAGCTGCGCTTTTAAAACTAGAAACTGGATTCTCTTCAACCGATTTAACTTCTGACCTTCTCAGCTGTTGGATCAAGTTGTTGCAGCAGGCATCTCGCCAGACAAGTAAAACATAAGGGCATGCAACTTGCTCTGCATTCATTCTCTTCATGTTAAGCTACTTGCAAAGGAAAGGTGCAACGTGACAGATTAAAGTAACACTGATTTAATTTAAAAATTAAAATCTGCTACCACCCAGAATAACGAAAATGGATTTATTGATTTTGTCCTCCCACATTAGAGATAACAGGGACAATGTGGTGGTAAAAAAAAAAGAAAAAAGAAAAAAAAAAAAAAGAAAAAAAGGAGACTCTCAGTAGCATCAACTAGTAAGAAACAAGTCGCCGAGTAAGGACAATCATGCTGGACTCTCACTTCCATTAACTGCTCTCTAGGTTTCTTGCCAGTCGAGCCGTTACAGTGAATGACTGCCCGGTGAGCTCTTAAATTTCATTTTTAACATGTGTTCTAGAAATACAGATATAATTTATGTGAAAGTTGCAAGGTTTTTATCCATCCGTTTTTTTCAAAACACTGTAAAAAATATTATAAAACATAAAACCAGGAATACTGAAAGAAAGGCATTCCTACTGGAGCAGGGGATTTCCAATGAGAACTGTGCTTTATGGCTGTCACTGACAAGCTGAGTGACAAACGACAAGCCAGCTTTCCTTACAGTAATCTTGCAAAATTGAAATTACCTAGTTTCTACAGCAGAAGGTGTATCCACACATTGCACAATGCACAAAGAGTGTTGGGAATAAAGCTATTTTATATAATTGTCGCTTCAGCAAGCTATACAGTCATCCAGTGTTAATGTTTTCAGTATGTTTTCTGAACTGAAATCGCAGCCCCTGTGAAGTGAGAGCAAGAGTTAACACCTCCTTCGGTGGGTTCCACATTTCACCCCGCGTGCCTGTGTATCTGACTGTCAGGTAGGACTCATGCTAATCAAGATATAAAATGAAATAGCAAGTTTACAAGATGTATGGAAAATGAAAACTTTATTTTTCTTTTGCCTGAAAATGCACCCCTGCCTCTCCTGAGTGATGTGTCAATGTTTATAAAACTAAGACCAAGTATATTACTCTCCATAGCCTTTATTACAAAGTTTTAGCAAAATAACAGAATGTAAAAAAAAACGTAGACATGAATTCGACAGTACTTTAGAAAAAAATATTTTTAAAAGTGTCAATCATCATGCTTGCCCCTGAACGTAGAGTTCATAGTTTGCCTTTAACACAAACGCAAAGTAAGGATTATTTTTCAAGTGGTCAAGTTCGTTTGCTTGCAGGAAGTCCTTCACCTCTGGTAAATATTCACTTAGCTGAACTCCTGCAAAACAAAACCTTAAGTTACCGAACTGATAAAAGTACTTTGCAGTAGCATTTAAGATCATTTTAAGTAAACACCCACTTCTGCCTTTTTTGGGATTGGGAGGATCAAATTCTAGCATGCACGTTAAGAAATGCAATAACAATTAGGTATCTTGTAAAACTAAGTCCAAAAAATACTTCCTGCTCAAACAGAGCTCCCCAGTGATTTTCTCCCTAAATTCATTAATAAACCTAAAATTCTTAAACATGAAATCTACATCATTACGTATCATTTCACAAAGGAAATAAAAAAATCAGTCATCTAATAAATACTTCCAGTTAACATTTCAGCCCAAGCTGTAAGAATCTCACAAGAAGGGTAGAAATTGATAGGATTGAACTGTTCTGAAGAACATAATTCTTGTATTTCTGGTGTGGTGCTTTCTTGAATCTGGAAAGAGGGCATTTGTAGTAGTATTAAAATCTGATTTATTTATTTTTAAAACTTTAAAGTTGCTTATTCCTTGTCCTCCCTGCCATTCCCTCCCCAAAGCTGTAACTTCTATGACCATAGCTTCCTATGGGCATTTTTAGCTTAATGGCCATCATGGTGGCACGCATCTTGATTTTGCTTTTTGGAAGAAATACATGAAAAACATTTAAGCTAAAATAGTTCACACTCTTCCAAGTGACAGATGATTAAATATTAATCCTTTATCTTACAGAAGATACGCATTTGACTGCAGAAGATAAGCTTTACTATGCAATAAAAAACCATGCAAAATCTGACAGCTGCCCTACTAAGCCAATAATTTGAGGGCACTGAAATTGTAACCAAGAAATTAGCTCATCTCTTTCATGTCCTCAGCATTTCACAGACAGAATTATAATAATACGGGAATTAGTTATCTAGTGGAATGCATATGGAGGTTTGTATTACTCTAAGAATCCACTTATGCTACTTTTCATATAGCGTTCATTTTAAGTAGTTTTTGAAACACTAAATTTCAAGAAGTTAATCTTTTCAAGTTCACACTGAAGTACTCTTTACCTTCTTTCAATAGTTTTTGTAATATTTTCACAAATATACTATCTTTAGATGCTTCAATTGGATCATCTCTACCTTCTGAGCTGGACCATCTGCAAGTCAAAGAATAATTTGTTAAGAGAATTGCATAGGTAAAAATCAAATGCAAATAAGAAAAAATATACAGGAAATCCATGCAGTCCTGTAACAGCAGGCAAACAAGAATACGAGTTTCATTTGTGATTAAATGCGAAAAACTTACAAATGCAAGTCTCATCTGTGATAAGAAAGCTCCAAACGTTTTTCTAAGAGAAACATTATTTCAAGGAACACGTTCATTTTTACAGAGCTCTACATGTACCAGCTTTAAGTCAACATTGACTTCACTTCCTTTTCTGTGGTTCTGCCCTTTCAGTTGTTAAAACTCCTTGTTCCCTGTGTTAAACCACCACATGAGAACAGTCATGTCAGTTCCTAAACTAACATGGATTTTCCTTTGGCTAAGAGAACATGGCTCGGATGTGGACCTGTCTCCCAGACTCTCACTGCCAAATCCTCCGTACTTCACTGACACCACAGTTTTACCCTGGCTGTCACTTTCACTCCAATATTTCTACATCTTCATCATTAACTCTACTGGGAAGAGTCTGAGGGAAGGAGGCAGCGAAGGGGAAAAGGGTGATGACGGTTTCCTTCTCCTAGGCACTGAGGAGGAGGGATAATGAGAGCCCTACCAGAACAGCAGGAACACGTTCAACCAAGGCCCTCCATTCCACCCAAGAAACTTATCACCATTTTTGGTTGTTATGGTAGAAAACAGATGCTGCCCTTAAAGGAAGGTTCTGTAATACATCAAATACTTCATTTCAGACACTAATGAAAATTAACAGTGCCTCTTTTGAAACAGTGACTGACCTCTTTGTAAGACTTTGTGAGCCTTGCTGGGCAGGAAACTCAACTGGGAGATCAAGCTTTCCAAACACTAACTAGTACAAAGTGATCTCAAATTGTACCTGTTTAGCTAGAGGAGCAGGCAACATGTTGTCAGCACTGTACATAATTTGAATGGTTTGAATATTGCATCCAAATCTGTTCTTGGTTCAGGGTAGACAGGACACAAACCAATTACTGGCTTGGTGCCATGCAGGGATTCTAGATACCTCTGTCTTGAAATTAACAGGAAAGAATTTACAGGAAAGGAAGAAAACAGAATAGCATAAACCTATTTCTGCATATGTTTGTGTGGTGTGACAATAACTTAGTCATGCAGCTATGAGTTTATTTTCTACAGACAACTGTCCTTTGGAATCTATCCTATGTATACGTGTGAATGTAAATGGTGCTTATTTCCACGCCCATCACAAATAGCTCAGTGCATTTGGAATGTGTTGTCCCCTCATCTTTTCTTCCTAAGAACATGGATGGGAGTTAGTAAAGCTGAATAGTTTCTGGAAATTAGTAAAGAAGGGGAGGGAATACCATTTGAATTATTTACCCTAGGAAAGAACAGTTGCATTGCTTGATGAGAAGATTTTTCTGACCAGTTGGACACAGCCTGTATTCAGTGCTGGAGACCCAGAAGAATGGCTTTTAAGCAGTATCTGGGGCTTTGGTCTCTTAGGGTTAAGAATGCAGCTTAATATAAAAAAGTCATGAAATTGACAAAGTGGTTCAGCGGTCAAAAATAAGTGAAATAGAAATTTGTAGAAGTAATATCTGCACGTGTTGCTCTTAAAAAGCTTGATCTTGAGATGCTTCAAAGGGGACAAAAAGTTTCAGCATTGATCGCTGCTTTTACTTTTGCACAGGGTTCAAGAATGAAAGCTGTATGGCTACATCTCTGCTTCTTGAGTGTTGAAAATGCATAGGAGGTTGCCAGTGAGCTACGCAAAGTATTACATTTTTTTTTTTTTAATGGAGGTTTCCACACACTTTATAACCAGTTATGTTATACTGTATAAAACTCACACTATGAAATTCAATCTTTTCAATGAGCTGAAGAATAGTACACCAATGTGTAATTCTGGAAAAACCATCACAAATGCTCCTGGTAATTTTTATTCACATTGCACTCACCCATCTCTTCGGAGAGCCATGCAGAGAATTTTAAGTTTCAGATCATTTACATCCACTTCCTCTTCCTTGACATCATGTAAGGAAAAAAAGAGGTAATTTTAAGATTTGTTTAAAAAGTAATCACTGTGTCATACAGATTACACCAATCAATCAGATTCTTCAAGTACTGCACTTTTTTTTTTTTTTTAAAAACACCTCCTGTTTTAACAGATGAGCTGCTGATACTGTTGAACCACTCAAGACAGTTCGTTTCCATTTGAAGACATGGCTCTGGCTTTCTACATCCCCACACAATTGCTTTAGACCAACTACCAACTATTTGAAAAAAGGGTATATTCCAAAGCACAATCAACTACCTGTATGTAAAAGTTTATTCTAGGCAAGTTTTATTTTAACATTTCTTAAATGGTGACTGAACTCAAGGCTCTTTTCTTGGTGTGGCCAAGCTAATTGACGTGCATTAGCACACACCATTAGGATATGTATTTTATGACTACATTAATAAATGTCTTCAAAAAATATACACTTGTCTTGGAAAGGTCAGTCCATTCTTTGCAGAGAAACTTTGAGATAATTGGTCTCAGAGACCCTTTTAAGATTTAATGACAGAAGAGACCATGCATTTTTTTTTCACCTCCCAATGTCCTAAAGCATCACAGGTATTTTAAAT